>NC_089609.1:6732098-7402714 GCF_039881205.1 Euwallacea similis
TATGTCCGGTTTAACACTATTGTAATTAAACTTTAAATTTGAAACAGATTCCCATTGATCAAAGGCTTTTTGTGCTAATTCTTTTATCTCGTTTGTAGCTAACGAAAAATACCATTTAAGATTTGTTTTATTCCATTTTTGATAATGAACTCTATAAGCTGTTGGATTATCTTTAACGCCACATCTAGATTTACTGATAAATGCAAGTGTTTTTTGATTTAGTGTTCCATCAGTTGGTAAATTATAGAATTCTTGAAACCTTATTGATGCTTCATTGGTATGCAAAGCACTAGTCAAAGACGTTTCTGTTAATAATGATCCATTACTCTCTAAATACCCAAATTGTTCTAAATAACTTGTAATATTAATATCATCTGAACTTTTTACAGTAGTGAGAAATAAGAAAAGAATAATATATTTCATTTATTAGAGTAAATATCAAATTAAACAATTGGAATATCTTCAAAAATAATTATATTACAAAAACAATCTTCGCATAATCTTTAGACTTGAAGATCATATTATCTCTTTGTAGAGACACTCTTTGTTTTTTATCAAGAAAATATGAAACAGCGTCATATAACTCATATAACTTATTAATTTTTGATGAATCTGAAAATAAGTAACATCGGATAAATATAACTTCAACTTCCTTCTACAATAAAGAATAATTCATTAGTTGAACCAACATCATCCGATTTACTTATAGCAGTAATTTCATAGCACTTATCAACCTTTAAATCAAATAATTTAATTTCCGTTTAAGTGGACTTTTTCTAGGTATTTCTCTTTGTTATGTGTAGTTATGATTCTTACTTTATTCTAAAATATTGCGTTGAAAACGATATTAAACCTTTCTGCGTATATAATGGATCTAAAATAATGTTAATGGAAATAAAATCAATTAATTTAAGAATTATTGATAGTAGTAATTTTATTCAAGGACCTTTAAAAAACTTCCCCAAAACATTCGGTCTAAAAGAACTTAAAAAAGGTTATTTTCCACATTTCTTCAATACAACAGAAAATCAGAACTATATTGGAAAAATACCTGATACAGAATATTATGGTGTTAATTCTATGAAACCAAAAGAAAGGGAAGAGTTTTTAGAATGCATAAACAAAAAAGAAAAGAAAATAATTTGTTTGATTTTAAAAAAGAACTTTACGAATATTGTAATTCTGATGTTGATATATTAAGAAGAGAATGTTTTGAATTAAGAAATCAGTTTCTAGAAATTGCGAATATAGATCCTTTTAGATATATTACTATTGCAGGTGTTTGCTTGGCTATATATAGATCAAAATATATTAAGAAAGATACAATAGCTGTTGTTGATAATCCGAAAAAAGATCAATATTCTCAACAATCAATTTCATGGTTAAATAGTTTTCATAATCCAAATATAAAACACGCATTAAACAATGGTAAAGTGAAAATATGTGGATCAAAAGTTGACGGATTTGATAAAAAGTCCAATACTGTTTACCAATATCACGGGTGTTTTTGGCATGGTTGTACTAAATGTTATAGTTCAGATTTTATTAATAATAAGAATAAAACTATGGAAGATCTTTATGAGAAAACAATAGAAAGAAGCGAGGAATTAAAAAAAGCTGGTTATAACTTAATAGAAATGTGGGAATGTGAGTGGACGAAGTCAAAAGGATATAACAAAGAAATGAAACAAATTGAAGAAGAAATTAAGGAATTGGAAGAACTTAATCCTAGAAACGCATTCTTTGGAGGAAGAACGAATGTAACAAAATTGCGCGTTAAGGGGAAGAAAATGAAATATATAGATATTTGCAGTTTATATCCAACAGTACAATGTTACGATGATTATCCAGTTGGACACCCTACTAAAATATTCAAACCTCGTACGTATAATTCAGATTGGTATGGTTTAATAAAATGTGCAATTTTACCACCAAAAGGTTTGTATCACCCCGTTTTACCTATTAAGAATAAAACCAAATCTGGTGATGAAAAACTAACATTTCCATTATGTCAATTGTGCGCAAAATTAAATAATCAAAAAGATAAATGTTCTCATACGGAATCTCAAAGAATTATCAGAGGAACCTGGTGTACCAACGAAGTAAAAAAAGCAATTGAAAAGGGTTACAAAATAATAACTATTGATGAGGTTTGGCATTTTTACGAAAAATCATCAAATTTATTTAAAGGATATGTGAACTAAAGAACTTTTAAATAAAATAGAAACAAAGGAATTTGGTTTTGTTTATGATAAGAGAGTTATCCTGGAAAATTTTGATACAATATCGTTTGGTACATTTTAGTCTAAATGGTACTTTCTTGTCGTGCGGTTGGTACAAAACGTTTCAGTTTAAAAGAGTCTGGCAACGCAGAGTAAGTGACAATTGACACATGTAAACAAACGTAAATGTGTTTTAAATTTTTAAATTTTTAAAAGGTCCTAACGTTCTTTATTTTTTTATCAACATTTAATAGCTTTCTATAACTAGAGCAACATGGAGGATTATTATCGGTAAGTAATATTGAAATATGTTGCACGATATGATTTTAAATTTCATTTAGTGAGGTTAGGTCGATTATCGCAAGTGATTATTTTTTGCTGGTATAAGTTGCATTTTTTATTATATCTTTTTAGTGATTTCAAGCCATCAGCTGCATTAACAGAACTTCGTATTATTCAAAGAAGAAGAAGAAGACAGAAAATGGTTGACACAGCTACCATTGGGGATGGTGAAATAACTATGGTTAATAGAAATCTATTGAAAACATATAAGGGAAATGTAACTGTTGTGAGAATTCAAGATCAATTTCAAGTTGAAGTAAATTCTTGTGGCAAGAGACAACTGATAGTTCCATGTGAGGAAATAATAAGTCGCAGCGTACAGAATGAGACTGTTATTTTACAGTTTAAAGTGGATTATGTGTGGGAAAAAGGTATTTTTAAGTTTCATGATAATGCACAGGCTGATGTCTTCAATTCCAAATTACCATCTATTACCAAACTCATATTCACAGACCACAATTCGACTGTTAGGCAAGAAAGTTAAACAGTAGTTTAAACTCAGTTATTTCTAACATCTTATTTGCAGTTCTGACACAGACTTTGATGATTCTGGTAATGGGAAATCTGAAGCATTCAAGAATAACTCATTTAACTCAGATACTCCATCAGTTGAAATAGAAGAGTTATAAAATTTGTTATAAAGTTAGTCAGTTAACCCAATTTATAAACACAGTTTTTTGCATAAATTTTCTTTCAAAATCGTTGTCTACATGAGTTTGTATAGAACGCCTACTGTATGTGTTCTGTGTTCTGAGGGAGACCTTATAAATTTTGCACTTTTTGAGTTACCTTGAAAATCAGGTTGTTTTTTCTTAAAAAATGTTAATTTTAAAATATACCTTTAAAACGGGGGTGTTTTCACGATTTTTTCTGCTTTTCTGTTTACCATTGAAAATCGGGGTGTTTTTCCTTAAAAATGTTAATTTTAAAATATACCTTTAAAATCGGGGTGTTTTCACGGTTTTTTACGCTTTTCTGTTTAGCCTTGAAAATCAGGGTGTTTTTCCTTAAAAAGTGGCAGTGTGCTGAAACGGCCCACATATTATGAGCCATTTGTTTAGCCTTGAAAATCAGGGGTTTTTTCCTTAAAAAGTAGCTGTGTGCTGAAGGGGCCTACTTACTACTCACCTACTTCTTGACAATAAACAAGACAATGAATAAGCTCCTGTTTGACATTTCGAAGCATTGCTGGGGTAATTGGTCTTATTTCATTACGGATTCTTTCTTTCAAAACTTCAATAGCTGCTGGTTGGTTAAAGTACACCTTACTCTTAAGATAACCCCATAGAAAGTAATCTAAAGGTGTGAGATCAGGTGATCGTGCCGGCCATTCAATTACCCATTGTCTCCCAATCCAGCGTTCAGGAAAAATGTCATTTAAATAAGCTCTAACATCAACATGGTAATGAGGGGATGTTCCAACGTGTTGAAATCATAAAGTATCACTGGGAACATCAGGATGATTATCATTTGAATATAGCTCAGCAAGAGCAGCAACAAGATCTATGAGTAATTCTATTAGGTCGTGTAGTATGAAATGAGTAGATTCTCGAAATGCCACATTCAACTGCGAATAACTTCACTCTAAATCTATATTTGGACTTGATTTTTTTATGTGGAAAAGGCACATTCTTCCTCTTTCGATCAGAGTTTAAAGTGTTAAAAATTATTGAAAACTTTTATTTTTATAAAAATTTTTGTGCAGCCATGCAAAATAGTGAAATTCGTGTGTTAATGAAATATGAGTTCCACCGTGGAACCACAACAGCTCAGACGGCTCGCAATATTAATGATGTGTTTGGTACTGAAGTCACTTCACAGCAAACAGTATCTCGTTGGTTCATGAAATTTCGTTCTGGCAATTTTGACCTGAACTAACCTGAACAAATGAACCACGTGGACGACCTGAAACTCAAGTGGATAACGATTATCTGAAAGCCGTGGTGGAAGCGAATCCACGTCAAAGTGCAAGCGAATTATCGTTAATATTCAGTGTAACCAAAAAAACAATATTGACTCATTTGGCTGAAATTGCTGGAAATGGAAAAAGCTGGACAAGTGGGTACCGCATGAGTTGAGCGACATACAGAAAGAACGACGTCTCGAAGCTTGTTCTTTGTTGTTCTTTGTTGTGCCGGTATAATAACGATCCATTTTTGAATCGGATTGTTACTTGTGATGAGAAATGGATCCTATATGACAATACCAGACGTTCATCGCAGTGGTTGGATCAAGATGAACCACCAAAACATTGTGCGAAAAAAAATCTTCATCAAAAGAAGCTTATGGTGTCCGTTTGGTGGTCCAACGCAGGTGTCATCCATCACAGCTTCATGAAACCTGGTGAATCGATTACGGCTGATGTCTACTGCCGACAACTGACCGAAATGATGAGGCAACTGACGGTTAAGCAGCCAAGATTAGTCAATCGAAGCGCACCGCTATTGTTGCACGACAACGCTCGGCCACACACCGCACAAGTCACCTTGGCCAAGCTACAGGAGTTGGAATTGGAAACTTTTCGTCATCCACCGTATTCACCTGACTTAGCACCCACTGATTACCACTTCTTTCAAAATTTGGATAACTTCTTGGTAGGGAAAACATTCAACTCCGACGAGGCTGTCAAAGCTGCCTTCTAAGAGTTTATTGACTCCCGGCCTGCAGGCTTTTACAGCAGGGGAATCACTGAACTTCCCGTTAAATGGCAGAAGTGTATTGATGATGGTGGTGCATATTTCGATTGACAATAAAAACATTTCATATGAAAAAAAAATAACTAAAGTTTCAATTCGATTCTACTCATTTCATACTACACGACCTAATAAATACTTTTCATCCGTTAATGTTCCATTAATGAAATAGGGTCTTAAAATTCCGTTGCCAATTATTCCGGTCCAAACATTTATCTTTTTTGGAAATTGAGTGTGGGCGTCCATCGTCTAATGAGGATTCTGGGGCGCCCAATCGCAACAGTTTTGTTTATTGGCTGTACCGTTAAGTGTAAAGGTAACTTCATCAGAAAAGATAATACAGTCGACAAAAGTAACATCAGTATTGCACCTCTCCATCATGTTAGCACAAAATTCAATTCTACGATCAGGATCATCTGCATTTAACTCGTGGACCAACCAACTCGTGGTAATTTGTACGGATACCATTTATAAGTTTTTTAAATATTTCAGAACAGAAGTATGGCTGACATCATTATTAACAGCCACTGCTCGCGAGATATTATGCGGCTTTTCTTGTAGCTGCAATAAAACGTTTAATTGCACTTCTTCGAGTACTTTAGACCGGTGCTGTAAATTGGCTCTAACATATCCCAGTTCAGAAAACTAATTTAAACTTTTAGAAACTGTGGAGTGTACTAAAGGACCATCAGCTGGATATTTATTGTTAAATAAAATGCATACTTCTTGATGTGTACGTCGTCTATCTCTACATCCTTTCATAATCAGAATTTGGATTCTCTGTTTTTCTGTTAAATGCAATAATCAAAATGCTGCAAATTTTGCAATAAATCAAAAGCGACGAAGAACACTACTTGGCATAAACAGAAACTGAGCAAAAATAAACAATAAAAAAAAGACTTGCGCGTTCGCGCTCAAATAATTCCTACTTGATCAGACACTTTTTAGGACACACGGTAAATAAACAACATCAACAATGTTCAATCGTAAATTTCCCGAGACCTGTTGCGTTTAGGTATAGGACTTTGTACTTGAAACACACTTAGAATTTTGCGTAGAATTCAAAAATGAAATAAAAAATAGGTGTGCCTACTTGAAAAAACAAAGTCGGTGGTTGTACCTGATTTTTGCACTACCCCGTATACATGAGTTTACCATAAAAAAAAAACCACAAGGAAAAATAAAAATCGACGTGCCCGAGGATTTTGGCCGCATATGTTCGGCATCATAGTATATATGGACTGTTCCATCCAAAACTGCCACACCGTATTTTTACGGCCGTCTAGTGAATGTGCACTTTCTACCACAATTGTTGGTGGTAAAAAATGTTTTACGTTACATCCCCGAAAATGGGTTAGCAGGGCTCTCCAAGATGCCAGGCATCGCCAACGCCTCATCATGAACTTTACTTGGCTTGCACTGAAAAACACTACTTTCCGGTCTTATAACGTAAATAACTATTCGCTTGTTTTTTTCTGTTCTGCAAAGGACAGGAATATTTAGTTGAGAAGTTTCTTACCATTATCATTATTAATCATATGTTGTGTATTTTAACAAAAACCCCAGAACTGCCATGAAGTTTGAATATTAGATCGTGGATTCTGCGTCTGTAAACAGCGACAGCAGCGAAGAACAGCAACGACTTAAATCACTGGGGAGTATAAAAGAGTTTGTTCGCATCGTGGACAAATACAATTTAAATGTGTCAGTGATCAGTTCCCACAGAGAATATGCTCACAGAGGGTGGACCAAGGAATCAATGTCTATCACATGGCATATGCCTAGTAATAAGGTAGATATAACGTATTTTTGCAAGTTGTTTTTAACATGAATTGTCCTCTGGAACCTACTGACAGCAACATTTGACTGAGCCCACGTTGGACGATAACAAGCAGAAGCAGTATTTGGAAAAAATGGAAAAACTTGCGGTAAAAGAAAACTGTGGAGCTAGAATCAGGGTCATACCAATTAAAAATGGCGAGAACCAAGAGGACAGAGCAGCGACTGTTAATTCAAAATATGTAAGAGTTTCGATACTTAAATTTTTTGATCTTTGAACATAATTTAGCAAAGAATGGTTCTAGGTAATTGATTCAAATGGATACGACTATTTAACCACCTACAGAAATGGATTGTCAGGGTTTCAACTCCCCATAAACGAGACTTCGGAAATTCTGTACAACTATATTATCGATAATCCGGCCAGTGATGGAATAGCTAATATTCAGATCGTTACAGGCAATGTAGTGGTAAGCATTAAAGATTTTGTGGAACCTCAAAAAATCAAGAGTGCTTATGGCTATGCTTAAACAAAGTTATGCTTATGGCTATGCTTAAAAACAGTTACGGATAATTGACAGATAAACAGTATTTGAAACCTGTCCAATTCGCCCTTTTATCAACTTTGGCAATTTTTTTCTTTCTATTCGCAATTTCTTATGCCACTTATGTGTCAATAAACTAGTAAAGAAGTTTCTAATGCTATAATTTACAACAGTAGAAATAAGCACAGACCTAATAAGCTTGGGTCAAATCACCATAACAATACCGAATTTCTCCGCTATCTATTCTTAAATTACGATCTTCTTTATGCTTAATAACCATAAGTGCGCTGAGGAACGATCAGCACATAAGCAGAATTGTGATAATTATAACGGAGTATTATTTTTGGGGTCCCAACAATTCTCATATATTATTGTATGTGAATTTTTAATGGAATATTAAAATTATACATAGTTCAATGGAAAAATTTAGAAAAAATATCGACCACATTCGGCTAGATTGGAACCAGCCACCATTAGCTGCAGATTTTTCTATCGCATTAATCACTGCCCACGAAGCCATTAAAAATTCATGTATCTTTTACAATTCGCAGTTATCACTCTTAAGTAATTATTGAATTTTCATTAATTATTATTAACATTTCTTTAGTTAATAGCATTTGTAATGGAATAATTGTTTAATCTCAGTAGAAAAAGAATATTAAAGAGAAGCTTAATAAGACTTTAGTCGCGCTCATAAACATTTGTTCTTATAATCATTTAATGGCAATACTTTTATTAGATTGAAGATGTTGACGTTACGGAAGACTTCCCACCAGAGGTTCTGAGAGAAATCAAGAAAATCGTTCCTAAACTTTATTTATCCACGGATGAAAAGGATTTACTAGCCCGATTAATTGGTGAACGCTTAGACAAGACTTTTAATGCTGATTACCAAATTCTGATAGGAGTTAATAAGGTGGCCATAGGGAAAAGACCTTACGCGCATTTGTTCGTCGGTGGGATTAGCATGTTCCTTTTCAATCAGCAGTAACATTTTGTTAGAAGACATCTTTTTATTCTATATTGTATCCACGATATGAATGCTAGCATGAAGGGTCTCGTAAACGTCAATAGAAACAAATTTGATTAAATTGGAAAGTTCACAATTTTGGGGAGTAGTGGAAGTATGGTGAAAACAGATATCGAAAATGGTTTCTTTCGAAAACCTTTCAATAAATAACATTAGTGTTTAAATGTTCATAAAATATTTTATTAACATCTTATACACAAAACTAGGCATGATAATTTAATCAAAATAACGAATGTTGAAAAAATTAACGCATATACACGTTTTTAATTACAAACGAGTAAAACTTGAGGCAGAGCTTAAGCGTCGGATATCCAACGTCCAGTATCCAGAAAATCACTTCCCTATTTGATTTTGGTTAGATATTTGTCATCGTCAGAAAGAAACAAACATACAGTATTTTTTTCCTAAATTTTGCAGCCCTCTTTAGATTATTCTAGCGCTCAAAAAGTATCGCATATTAAATCACATTTGAAGCACAATTTTTATTGCTATCTCCTTTTTTTGGTATATGATAAGGAATTGCCGTGGAAAAACTGCACTGGGCTCTTTTCATCTATAAATAACATGGGGAAAAAAGAAAATCAAAATTTAGGAATTCCAGTTTATAAATAAAAATCCAAAAGTGATTTAGAATTTCTACTTCCACCATTTCATTGTTACCTGAATTGTGCAACTTCTAAGTATCCCATAGCTTTTACTAGAATCCTGATCTTATCTTACACTATTCAAAATTGAAACATTTTTTCTGTTATTTTTTTATCCATCTATACCCTTAATAGAAATAAAATTATATATATTAAGAAAAGTGTATTTTTAATGGTCGTTGTCCGCATAAGCAGCTTTACAGCAACTAGAATTCTATGAGTGCCAAAGATTTCAAAGTTCGAGTCATTGGCACCTATATTCATCATGTAGCTTGGATTTTCTGCGTGTCGTAAAGTGCCATATTTTCAGGATCCACTGTCTCCGTAATATTATAATTCAAAGACTAGACACACAAGTAGAAAGAGGATTTCTCAACTAATTGTTCGGCCATCAATCAGATACTCAAAGCGTCAATGTATTCTATTCCTATCATCGGTTTGGTCTTTCGTAAACCAAATTCTTCAAGGCCTACAAGCGTAAATATCCCAATATCTCCGATAGGTAGGTATCTGCTGTATCAAATCAAGGAGCAAATCTGTTAGTTAATTATTTGTTGTGTACTTTTTATTTGCTAATCGGTAAGTCATAGAAATTTCCTAAAGGCCGGATAGTGTGGAGATTCCCAGAAGCATCTATCCACCAAAAACTTCGGGATACTTAGCAAACATACTTTAACGACCCGAAACCGTCTCTAAGGGATATATCTTCAGTGTCTAGGAGGCGTTAAAATTCTTCTGTTTACAATTCTACAATTACAAATGATCGTCATCTTTCAAGGGCTGAGTGTTTATTGCACCCCTATTATGTGCCGTATTTCGCTCGATTCTTTTCTTTATTGGGTTATTGTGTTGTCCTAATGTCCTTTTTGAGTAGCAGCACGCTCCATTCGTTCCTTTTCTTTGACCACCACAGAAATGGTATTGCTGCAACGGTCCCACATTTTTCCCCAATGTCTAGATCATTAATTTTAGACATAGTGTGTACTATATGAAAATGTCGTAGAATTTCTTCTAGAATCCAAAAATGCAATAATATACACGGTGTTCCGTTTGAGAAAACATAAATTTGATACCAGACTCGTTGTTGGGTCATTCTGTAGGATTTAAAAAATTTTTTTAACTGGTGTGTTTAACTTTTTCGCAAATTAAAGGGAGAACCTCTAGATGGCTTGCAAAAATACGTTCTAACGATTATAGTCATATTTAAGAGACTGAAGTTGGTGATAGGAACCACTGATAGAAACTTTACTAACCATATTGTAGGTGAGAAAAGGTGCTAATAACAAACTTTCTTGTGTATGTTTGTTTTTAATATGCATTTTTCAAATAGTCTTCATTTACACAGTCGCCTGAATTTGTGATTTTCTACCATCTCTTGAAAGAACGCAAGTTGAAACTGAAACACTCTGTACGTACATACGACACCTGCTTATATCATATCTGGATATGGCTGTTTTATTTCTAAATGTATAGAATGACTTCAAAAAATCTTATCATTGTGATGTAATAAAGCAATAAAACAATATGTATTATTTAAAATTGCCTTATCACTTTAATTCCGATTAGCTCACAATTAAACAATGTACAGAAGTACCTCCATAACATGTAATAACTGTTTCAGATAAACTTTTCGTGTTATTTCATACCCATATAAGGCAATGTTTCTTTTCGATTTTATTCCACCGTTTCAGCGGTTTTTAAATATTTACTAAATTCGAGATTGAAGATAATTCTCTCCTAAGTACGTCACTATGGGATGCGAAGGTTCCCATTTACTCATTATCACGATTAGGTCAGACATAATTTGTTAGACAAAACTTTTTAGCCATTTTTCTGGTGATGTTATATAGAAGGGTGTTCGGTTAGTGGACATTTTAATGTGCATTTCCTAAAGGCATCCAAAAGTTATTCGTTTTGGAGATATTTAGCTTTTAGCGAGTTTAAACTTTAGGTGTGGCGACATTATCGCCGAAAAGAGATAGGAAATACTGCAAAACAAAATTGATATGTAAATATTTTTTTCGTGTAAAATGTACAATATGCTTTTCATCGAATTGCAAAAATACCCACATTGTCAAGTATTTTAAATTGATGATTATTACTCAAATAATTCAAAGTACACATGTAAAAAAATATTATACTGATATTACTGAAGAGGTTTCTTTGGGCACTTCTAGACAATCAAAGTAATGGGAATCGCTTACGTTTGTTATGCGAAAATGAATAATATTTTTTTAATTAACATATTTTACCTTTATAGATATTTTTGGACCCATGACAGATAAATCTACCTTTAAAATGGATTCTTAATGAGCATCGCAAATGCGCGACTTTTTCCTAATTTAACCAATCCAGTAACTTCCACTCTTTCCAAGATCCCAATAGTGACCGTTAAAATTTTCACTATCTAATAGATGTAGATGTACTTGCAGGTCAATGAAAATGATTGAACTGAAATTGTTGATGAAGATTTGAATATGCGAATGCTTGTGAGCAAAGGCACCATTCTTTAAAATTACGATAAACTAACGCAACACATTTGTGATTATTTACAGTTTCGTAGTTCAACCTTTGCTTCAAAATTTAAAATTAACGCATTCTGACGCATGCACTCCAAGGTTATTGCAAAGTACTAGATGAAAAATAAGTCCTTTTGCAGAAAAGGTCGTCTTCAACGAACTTGACACCAAAACGCATACACACACGCAACTTTCAAGCACATTTTTTACAATAGTTAATTTTTAGGTATTTTTAGGGAGATTTATTAGCGCCCTTGTTCATTCAACGTTCTATCTCAACGGACCTTAATCATTTAAATCTCATATTTACTCGTCATCACTGCATTTCATCATCCGATTGCTACAGAGGGCACAATCCATTTAGTCACTGTATAGTTTTTTTGATCAACTTTATGGAACAATTTGTTAAATTTTTGTAAAAAGCGATTAATAATAATGCAGAGGGCTGTGAAACTGGAAACGTTTCCATGAATTTTTTTCTCTTTTTAAATTAATTATTTCATACTTCTTTGTTGAATATGCGTAATGAAGTCAGCATTTAGACATCACTTAAATTATTCCACATCCTACAGACAATTAATTAAATGCGCCCATAGTCGCCGTAGGCCATAAGCGCATAAATTCAATTTAGGAGAAAAAGCAAGTCCATGTAAGGAGAAGTCGTCTCGAAAGGTATGCACTTCCATTAATGGACTGGTAGGTAGTAGTGTTTTCTTTTCTGTCTTTGGTTTTCATATTCTTGCCATAACGGCATCAGTATCAGTTCTATTTTTGTGCAGATGTTATACAGAATGGTACGATTATCATGGCTTAGCATTGCTATCTCCTAAACCGCTCGACTCGGAAAATCTGTGGAATTTTGTGAATTCGGAAATCATTTGCATTGATTCACGAAATATCAAGAAAAAACCTGAAATCTTAAACACAAAAATTTTAAACATTTTTCTAAAATTAATCCAACATTAGCAATGGTAAATCATGGCTATTGAATCACCCTATTCGGCATGCTCGGGATCGCAGAGTAGATATTACGATATACAGTTTGTCCCAAATTGACCATACATGGAAGACAATTTGGAATAGTGAAAATGACATGTTACTTTGACAAATAAGTGGAAAACATTTTAAAATACCGAAAATGTGAGTCAAAAAGTTTTCTAAATTGAAGAAATAATTCGAATTTTAGAATCCGAGGAGCAGTGGCGCACCACAAAAAGATCTGTGGTAAAAACAGGGAGCTGATCCTAAAAAAACATGTAGATTTTAACACATGCCGATTGTATTTTGAAGATTTTAATCATTACTCCAACACGACTCGAAAGCTGAAGCAATTTAGAAGTTTTTTCTTTAATGTGAAATTTTAATACATACAATGTACCTTAATAATTAAGCGTTTGCAACTTTTCATTCAAATGGAGAACCATTTTAATTTAAAGGAAACTGCTCCCAGAATATCCGCCCCTAATTTCCGAATGCCCTATATGTATATACCTACCCTTTTTAATTGAATTATCGTGTTCATGTAGGAACATCATAAACACTTTACGTGTTCTTCAAGAAAGGAAATACATAGGTAGTGGCTCCTCAATAACAAAAGCAGTATAAATTACGATTCGTACGCAAGATAAATGTAAATGTTTAGTTTTAGCATAATAATCTTCGGATATCTAAAATGCTTTAAATTGAACTAGGCAAGTAAATACTTGAACAGTAGATATTTCGTGACTTGATAGTAAGATAAGTAGGTTCTACGAAAGTTTGAGAAATCATCACATATTAAACGAACAATAAATTACTTATTATGTATCACAACGTGTCTTCCGGTTTTCCTCTTAATATAATGGCGAAAAATATAAGGTGATTCATGGTCTCCCAAAGCAATGACGTGTTTCCTATGACCCTCCGTAAATAAATGGAAAATGAATGAGTTTCTTTCCTTGGCAGTAATTTTATTGAAGTGATTCGACTGGACGTGAATGTAATTATCATCTGGATGAGTCATGGTCGCCGTTCGCAGTCCATCGTGTTACGAATTTTTTCTTGTCGCTCTCTTCAACCCAGCACGTTTTAGATAAAAATTATACATATATGTATGTGCATATACATATATGTACAATGTATGCGTATACATATATCTAGGACATTTAAGGCAATTTCTCCGTGGGTTCCTGAGATATCGGCCTTCGAAGTCTGGAAATGGCGAAAAATAGGTATTTTCCCCATTTAGGAAATTTTCGGAAAAATTACGAGATTGTCGATTTAATGGAGTGATATGGGTCCTATATAGACCCTAAATACCTTAATTGGTGCCCTATATGTTGAAAAATAACATCCCCTTTATTTTTTGAACATGTATGTAAGTTTGATGATTTTAGCATTCAAGATGGAGGATGAACGTCACTTTGAAAATTAAATTGAGATAGAAAGTAGGACCGTGAGATGGTTTTTTGGGGGAAAGTGGGTTCCTCTTTCTTCTTTTTATTATTATATTTTTTTGTGAAATTTGAAACCCGACAAGAATGTTTTATATTGAACTTGTGACGTAAACTGGGAACAATTAAGATGTCGGAATGGGGCCATTTTCAAAAATACTAACAATAAAAAGATAAAAGAGTACTAGTTATTTCAATCCTCTGCCATTTCTTTTCTATTCCACCGAATGGTCTATTTTTTGATTTACTAACTTTTCATCCATTTCAAAAATTTTTTATTTTTACACTCATTTTCCAATATTCCCAAATACGAGATTTAATGAAATAAGCAGAAGCTTGTGCAAACACACACAGGTGCATGAAAAGGGACCACCTTAAGCTTTTACTAAAATACGATCCTGTATAAGACGAGTTTCTATTTATATATGTTTAGTAAAGGGATCTAAGAAACTAGCAAAATTCTGATGTCGGTTTAATGGGCAAAAAATTGTTTTAGTTTTAAAAGTTTTATGGGACCCGTTTAAAACCACTTTTGTTTATTTATTTCTTTTAATTTCTTGGTTTATCTTAGAAAAACCAAATTTCACCGACTTCTTTATATCTAGCTAATTTGATTCTAGCTCTCTGATTAGTTTTAGAATATCATACGCTTATCAAATTTTTCTATCGGCTATTTCGAAGATAAGATATAAAGCTTCTCGGAAAAGGTCTTCTAAATGCGGAAAACAGGCTTTGTCGCACACTCGTAGAAAAAATTAATTGAAAAGCTTATTTGGCAGCTAGGGGAGTAGTAGGTCTAAATATTTCAAAAACTGTGGAAGCTATAAAGACAAGAATGTGAACAATTACACTTTAACACTTACCATCCTGCATTTAGAAAACGATGCGTTTGTAGACTTATGTTGGTCATGTGACATTTTATTCATAAAAAAAGTGAAGAAGATTTGGGCCAAATTCGGTATATAATTCGTGAAAATTCGTCACGCTTCGTTATTGCTATAACTTACTTTTTGGTTGTCTATTTGCATTTATTACATTCTTTAGCATTTATTTCTATAAATATTAAACGCAGGCGAAATTTGACCATAACGCAAACATTCACCACGTAAAAACTCATCATTGAAATAAATTCAACTCGTATTTTCAGTGCAGAAGTGTAAATCCACCAGATTTCTTAATTTTTAATTGAAGTGAAAGTTTAAATTAAGTTGATTTTATTAAAATGGGTGGAATGGACTAGGCACAAATTCGCTAACAACAAACATGATAAATAGCAACTTGTCTTTTCTGTCACTTTAATTAAATTTTTAATAAGTTTATTTTCATCATCAACCGTCAACGCAGGGCCGCAGGACCTACGGCCTGTCCTGGGAACTGTCGAGAACCGCGAGCGAAAAGAACAAACAACGTGTGTGTGCTAGAATGAAATGCCACTATTGGAGGCCACCAATCACAGTAAGAGCCGAGTTTTATGCCCATATATGGTAACGTCACTACACGAGGCCAAGTGGGGTCGGGCGAATCCATTCGCCTTAGCGCGAGGGGAGGTCACATTTCTGAATGTTTATCTTTCTAATTTTTAATTGGTTTTTCACGTTTTTTGAAAGGTAAGTTACAACACCATCAAATAAAACTTCAAGTTAATGTCAGATAATCACATCACGTTTGCGTCTTGCGAATTTCTGCAGGGTGAAAATTTCCACATTATTAAATCTACCCTCCGGGTTTGAGAGTGGACTAGTCGGAGCGGCAAACAAACGGATTTTTCCCATTCCTTAGTTTTAGTTGTTCGTTTCGCTGAAATCGTTGTTATCTTGTGACGTGTCTAATTTAATAAACGGTAAGTTCCAATTTTTGATAATCCATATGTTTCCAGAAAGCCGTTTTCTTGCCTTACTTATTATACGTAACCAAAAACCAGATTAATATCGATTTAATGTAGGATTAAACAGTTCAAAATTTACCGGCTTTTGGTGACAGCGTTCGTCTCCATAAGCACCACGCACCACCGATCTCCCAATTCAATAAAGCGTTGTAGTAGGATCTGCCTACTAAATCTCTGTTTTATTTTTATCCAAAGTTGGTGGCACAGGCTAAAAGAGTATAGAAGCCGCCAGCCGGTCTAGTTTTAGAAATAATCTGTTTGGTTCCAAGGCTGACCCCATGCCCTAACTACTTAAAAAAAATTCGCTCATATAGTGCGTCCGGAAAGATACTAGGGGTATATTTTTGGAGGTCCTCGGGTCGAAAAAATTCATATAAACATAACTAGATATGAGGTCTAAGAGAGCCCTTCAAAGATGGCGCCCTATAAATGGTATATCCCGGACGCTATGCAAGTAAATTGAAAATTTGAAAACCTCTGAAAAATTGTGATGCAAAAATTTCATTTTTCTAACTGTGGCCCACTCGGCTTTTCGGTAAATCACCGCAAAGCACCGCGTGCGTCGAGCTACCAAAATGTTCAAAGATTCGTTTTTTGATGTCAAAATGTACAGTTTTCTTCAGAATAACAGCAAAACCTACGCGTTTAGTCCACGTCATTGGCAGTGATGTAGGTTTTTTAATACCCGCAGTGAATTTGCACTACAAGTTAAACTCTTGTAAGAAAGTTTTATGCATGTATCTTGAGACAGAGCGTCTCAATATATTTAGAAAATTCCATTTATGGGGCGCGGTTTTCGAAGGGCTTTACGTCCATCAGAACTCATTTTCGGCTGCTAAATTGACTAGTTTGAAGGCTAACACAAAGCACTTACAAACCCTCGATCCCCCTTATAACTGGTTTTTATTAGAACCCTCATTATTACGGAGTAATACATACTATACCAAATGTGATGATACGACATTATAGCTATAAAAAAGCCTTGGGCCGGTTATGAAATAAATTCTAAGTTAAGTCGGCTGTCCTAGGAATTTATTTACATAAAAAAGGATTCATACAAGGTTTGACCTTACTTAGGTACCTCCTTACAATGGAGTTTTTTTGAGTGGTACCAAGGAAAATTACTACAAAGGAAATGGATTTGAACACAAAAACACCGGTTGTTGTCTGGGAGAATAGCCTCATGTAATCAGAAGCCGCTTTAAGCGCTAGAGTTCTTTATATTTTTATAGTTTTGTTGCTTACTTTATTGTTTTAATATTAAGACATTTAAATGGCTGTTTGATGTTGTTCAGTTCGTCAATGTGATAATGCACAACCATCCAATAGAAATTACTATACAGTTTTTTTGTATGCAACCCGTGGATTATTTTTAAACTAAGGTGGGTAGAAAGAGACATTTAAGGCGAAAATTGTAGGTCTCACTCTAAGGGAAAATTCTATATACAGGATCACTAAAAACTCTTACCAAAATAAAGTTCTTTTTCTCTAATGGAACGCCCTGTTTTTTTATTCATCTCCTTCAAATTCTAAACAAAAATCTTATAACACAAAAAAGATATTCCGTTGACTAAATGTTAACTTTTAAGAAAAAATAATTGACTTGGCATTATGTTAAAAGGGAACTTCGCTTGGTCGCAACTTTTGATTGATCCAGTATACTAAATTTTCCTTTAGAATCGGTAAAAACCTTACAGTTTCTGTTTTAAACGGTTTTTTTTAGCTGCTTTAATTTAGAAAATAGTGCACCGTTTCCATACACAAAAAGTATCTCTGTAGAAAAATCTGTACCTGCCCTGCAAGCCATAAAAACCACGAGTTCGTTAAAAGTCAAGAGGTTTGTCATTCAACCGAGTAGCTTGACATATGACTGTGTTTAAAAAAGGCGTAAAAATGCGTGTGGTATTGGATGAAAGAGACTCTTCATTTTTGTTTAGGTGACATACTGTTTTCCCCAAACGTTATTAGAAATAAGGCGGTCAAAACACTCATACTTACTCTTTAGATTTGTGACAGGAGTGTTTTCTTATAATTCTAATAAACCATCCACCTTCGCGTGGCATGTATGACTACAATGTAGGTGCCGAGATATTTTTAACTGCGTTAATGTTAATGCTAAATAAGGGAATTCTATATTCGTAGAAGGTGGTAGCATTCGATCATTAACCATTTACAAAAACGGCATTTTTCATTGAAAATTGAACGAAAAAGTATGTCAGATCGAGCGCTGATGATTTCCGAGGCGGTGGGGGGAGGCAGCGAACGAAAATCGATGCAATACAATTCCTTATTTGGAAATCTTTCTTGCCATTGGTTCAATGCGCCGCCGCTACTGCGCCGTGCGCGAGGTGGGGCGTCTAATAATTATAAATGGAATACCGCTTTTGAATTTCACACATTTCTGTCTTGTGATATTTTAGAGTGAGTACGGCGGTTTGGCTGTGGTTAACGGAATAACAAAACTTAGTTTTCACCCATATACCAATTAAAGTAAGTTGGAATTCATAGATATTTTTGGTGCTTCTCTACCGATTTAAGACCGGCGCGATCTGTACATTTTGTGTTAGAAGTATTTTGTGCTATTTTTCGAAGGATACTTGATGGATTTATTACATATCTACTTACTCATTTACCACTGATAGGTACTTATTGCGTCTTTAGGGCAATTAACTACATATTGCCAGTGGAATGTTCCAGAGTTCTTTTTGAACTTTTTTATTGCAATTATTATTCTGTTAAACTTTTAAATTATTATGAGGAGTACATATACAGTAGAAGTCGGTTATAACGAACTTGAGGGGACCGGAGATTTTGTTCGTTCATAACCGAGCGTTCGTTGTAACCAGTTGTCGATAATATTTGTTCGAGTTAAATAGGATGTACGTAAAATCATTTTTCGAACATAAAATTCATTTATAAATTTAACAAAAAACACAAACGTACCTAAATATGAATTATCTATATATTAAATTACCCTAAAATTACATGCTATAATAACTTTTTTTTCATTTCAAAATAGTCGGTAATTTCATTTTATATTTGATTTTTTACAAATGATTGTCTTTCAATATAATTATATAATTTGTGAAAAGCTTGAAATACAAAAGGTTCAGAGTTAGAACAGTACAAAAGTTTACAAATCTTATTCATATAATTGAGAGACTCTGACACATTTGGTAGATTATTTTCGTTAGCTGCATCTTCCTCATTTTCACTATCCAGGAGTTCTTCCATAGAGGCCGTCTCAGATACGGTGATACATGCAATTAATTCAGTATTGCTTGGAACAGCAGTGGTTATTAAATTGATGTAAATTTCGAAATATTCATTGATGTCAATATTGTTGTGCTGTTTAATTCAAGCAGCCAAAGGAATGCGTCTTCATCCGCTTCATTCACAAATTCTACATAGTGCAGTTAACCACCAACAAGCTTCAGCCTCAAATGCGCCAACGGGATGTCATTTTCTTCATCTTCTGTTTACGGATTCAGAGGTAAATCCTGCATGACGAAAACTATTTCCAATTGTTATTTCGGAAACGTTTCGCCATGATGCACTTATCGTTATTATTGTATCGAAGAGTGTGGATTTGAAGTCTTCCTTGTTTTCAAAGGCGTTTTTTAATCGTATTAAAACATTTTTCGATAGTATGCCTTTAGACAACGTATAACACCTTGGTCCATTGGTTGTAAAATGGCAGTGGAATTGGGGGGTAGGAAAACAAGTTTAATAAATCTACGATTTCTTAGTTGTGGATGTACTGGACAGTTGTGTAAAATCAATATTATTTTTCTTTTTTTCCTTCTAAGTTCTTCATCCATGCTCTTTTATTCGATACGTAATTTAAAGGTAACTTGTCTTTATTTTTGAAACATCTCGGTGATTTAGATTTACCGATTATCATCAATGGACGTTTTTCAGTTCCAGTCATATTAGCACAAACCCACACAGTAATTTTTTCTTTGCTTTGTTTTCCACCACTATATTTCTCTCCCTTAAATTTTAATGTTTTATCTGGAGTCATTCTATAAAACAAACCTGTTTCATCTCCATTGAAGATATCGTTCAATTCATATCCAGCACTAATACTTGGCCATTTATTTTGGAGCTATTCAGATGTTACTGCAGGTTACACCCCAGCTGTTTCTCCATGGATTTTACCCACCGATATGTTGTGACTTAACTTAAATCTGTCGAGCCACGGTCTCCAACGTATGGTTATCTTGAGCATATTACTAAAATAGTGGAGTACATAGGCGTAATCTAAGGGTAAATTACACTTTACAACATAGAATTCGCGTGTTCCAAGGGTGTTATTTCCTCCAAGTGATGCACTAACAAATTTCACTACTTTTGTTAAGGTTTATTCATACGAACGCCAACGTGATACAACAATCGCGAAAACCGTCACAATCGAGAATAACGAGTAAACAACATTCTGCCCTCTTGTGAAGTCTGCTTAAATATTGAACCTAAACTAAACAAAAAACATTAAAATTTTTCTCATGCTAACGGATCTTGGATGAAAAGGGTGCCTGATTACAGTCTAGACCAAACCTAAACATGAATGAAAATCAATTTTAAATCGAGTGACGCAAATTAATTGCGTAATTTCATTACAGGTCTAAACCTAGGCTTATACATGAACAAATAAATTAAGCCAAGAACGGTAAAACAATATAAATCCCAGTACCTTGCCTAGCCGCTGCTAAAAGAAAAAGCATCGTAGGATAACACTGACGTTGAATTTCTCCTTTTGAATCTAATGAAAAAAAAAAACATTATGATGAATATGTGATCCAGGGATCCTCCGATGAGAATTTTAATTTAAAAATCGATATTAGTTCGTTCTAACCGATATCTCCTTGTTTTGTGTTGAAAAGTGTTCGTTTAAACCGATTGTTCATTATACATGAATTCGCTTTATCCGAGTGACTAAAGTATGTAGTTATACGGAAAATAAAACGGGACTTTTAATTTTGTTCGCTAAAACCGAGTGTTCGCTGTATCCAGGGTATGCTTTAACCGAGTTTTACTGTACGTATATCAATGTGTCGTAATAAGTTTCATCTGAAACATTATGTGCATGTTGATGGTTAAAATTCTTAATTCGCCCGATCACTTTATTCAAAACTTATGCCGGCCGGTACGTACCGGTTTTCATAACGGATTTTATTGATCACTGGCCTGCGCCAACCATTTCGTTTCCCGTCTTGAAGCTGGCCATTTTTCAAATCTTAAATAGGTAGAGAATATTCCGTCTTTAAACCGGTTTCGTCGCTTGAAAAGTACCATTAATGTGTTAAACCATTTTAACGATTCTTGTTACTATGGGGGTAGTTCACCACATACGTATTTAACAATAATTACCGGTCTATGATTATTTGATTGTCCAACCTGGTTGGCCCATTATTGATCCTTTTTGTTAGCTTAATGAGTTCAATTTGTGAAAATTTACTTAATTGATGCGAAAATCTTCTGTAATAAATCGATGTTAGTTTTGAATTAGGAATTTTTGTTCTTGCAAAAGGTAAGTATGCAGTAGAGTAGAAATTCATGATTTAAAATTAAACCGTAACTCGTAAAGTTTAGGTGAACTTCCCCAATAATTAATTCTAAATCTGTGATATGTTGCAACCTAATTCTATTGGACGTTGATTTGATAAAATCTTTCCCTTTCTTTTCAGCACTAACAAATCAACATGTGTGACGAAGAAGTTGCCGCTTTGGTCGTAGACAATGGATCCGGTATGTGCAAAGCCGGTTTTGCCGGGGACGATGCACCCCGTGCTGTTTTTCCTTCAATCGTCGGTCGCCCCAGACATCAGGGCGTCATGGTCGGAATGGGCCAAAAAGATTCCTATGTGGGTGACGAAGCCCAAAGCAAGAGAGGAATCCTCACTCTAAAATATCCAATTGAACACGGTATCGTAACCAACTGGGACGATATGGAAAAGATCTGGCATCACACTTTTTACAACGAACTTCGTGTGGCTCCTGAGGAACATCCAGTACTTCTCACTGAAGCTCCATTGAACCCCAAGGCCAACAGAGAAAAGATGACCCAAATCATGTTTGAGACCTTCAACACTCCCGCCATGTACGTCGCCATTCAAGCTGTTTTGTCTTTATACGCGTCTGGTCGTACCACTGGTATCGTACTTGACTCTGGAGATGGTGTCTCGCATACTGTACCCATCTATGAAGGATATGCCCTTCCTCATGCCATCCTTCGTCTGGATTTGGCTGGCCGTGACTTGACTGACTACCTCATGAAGATCTTGACCGAACGTGGATACTCCTTTACTACTACAGCTGAGAGAGAAATTGTCCGTGACATTAAAGAGAAACTCTGTTACGTTGCTCTAGACTTTGAACAAGAAATGGCTACTGCAGCCAGCTCCAGCTCCTTGGAGAAGAGCTATGAGCTTCCTGATGGACAAGTTATTACCATTGGAAACGAGAGATTCCGTTGTCCAGAGGCTCTGTTCCAACCCTCTTTCTTGGGCATGGAAGCCGCTGGCATCCACGAAACCACCTACAACTCCATCATGAAGTGCGATGTTGACATCAGGAAAGACTTGTACGCTAACACCGTGCTCTCTGGAGGTACTACCATGTACCCAGGTATCGCCGACCGCATGCAAAAAGAAATCACGGCCCTGGCTCCATCGACGATGAAGATCAAAATCATTGCACCCCCGGAGAGGAAATACTCTGTATGGATCGGAGGTTCCATCCTTGCCTCTCTGTCCACCTTCCAACAGATGTGGATCTCAAAACAAGAATATGATGAGTCTGGTCCATCCATCGTGCACAGAAAATGCTTCTAAGTTTGTTAGTGGTTTATTATACGAATGGGAACGATGCATATTATAATATCATAATATGGGAACGATGCATATTATAATATGCATCGTTTCCATTCCATTATTCCATGCATTTTTTTATTATTTTTTTTTGTATTATATTCGCGATACTTACGAGAGGTCGCCGTGCGACCAGGACTGCCATTTTGATATGGGATGAATTTAAAAAGACCGTACACGTAATATGCACTAGGCCAAAGTATTAATACTATCTTTTGTAAGTTATTACCTGTTGTGCAGACTCTTATTTTACTTATAAATATAATTACGTTTTTAGTCATTATTGAATATTGATGGAAAAGTGTTTAATAAAAAAATTGAAAATTTAATGGGAGTTTCAGTATTTGTCGTTAATTACCCTCAAATATCCATATCTATTGTTTGGTAGGTATGAAAGTAAACTTTTTAGTGTGAAGGATTTATGGTTTTTACACCTGTCCCTGTTTTTAAACTGAAATTATTTACAGGGTATCCCGGCTTGATTCGGACAAATTGATACGGAAGATAAACCTTATTATTTTAAGCAAAAAAGTTCATTATCGTCAAAAACATTATTTTGATAGTTAAACTAATATGAAATGTCAAAATAGTATGAACTTTTTGACGTCTGTAGATTTGACTGAATTTATAAATTAATTATTTTATGAGGAAACGGTACAGAATTCGACCAAAAACTAAGAGTCAAAATTTAGGTAACAGATGGGAAAAGTTAAAAAAATATAAAAATTCAGCAGTGGTGTACGAGCAAATTTTTTTAAAGGATTTTATGAACCAAGACCTCGGAAAATGCAATACCCTGTATAGTAATTGGAGGAAATTTACTCTCGTTTTAAGCAGCATTACCTAATATGCATATAAAATTTGAAGGATCTGTCTGTAGTAAGTCCACTACAATAAAATAAAAAACTATTTTTTTCATAAATTTTAACACCCTGTAACTTCGCTCCCGATCCAGATCGGACCCATGTCCATATGATCTTTTTTGCTTAAAATAATGAGGTTTATCTCCCATATCAATTTGTCCGAAACAAACCGGGACACCCTGTATGTATAGTTCCTTTTGGTTGCTAGAGGTCGTCATCAACCACACCAGATGAGGCTTTAATGACATTTTCATTTAATTATAGAATGATTATAAGTCACATCATATCCTTGCATTTTTAGCAAAAATCCATTGTCAAGGCATACCAGATGAACCAGACATACCGTGTTTTTAATAAATTTTGGAAGCTCTAAAAGAATTTCCCTTTTAGTTCCACGTGAGTGAAGTGTTTGCAGAATGTGACCCTCCCCACTTGGATGTAACTCAAAACAATATAGAAAGATAAACAGATGGCAGAAGCATGATCTTTAGATTGACAAAATATGGCCTATAAAAAATCATTCAGTAAAGAGCACGCAGAATTCTTTTGGCTTTCTTTTGCTGAGGAAATGCTCTCACGGCATGATCTTAACCCTCCAAAACCATGAGTCAGCACTGTAGTCTGAAGTGAAGAAGTGTAATGTGATTAAAAGAAGGAAAAATGCGAAAATTTTGCCCGGTAGCTCATAACTCCTTGTGAAGGTGGTGTGATACGTCAAAGGACTCATTGAAGCTCTTTTAATTATCATTGCAAACGTTAGACGTATTTTCGGTACTTTAAGGCCTCACCTGTTTGAGGTCAGGTAATACGTAGATTATAGTTGTGATCAATATTAGGTACTTGAGTGTTAGGTCTAAAAAGAAATTGACCAATTCTGTTTTTTATTGCAGATAAATCATCATGTGTGACGAAGAAGTTGCCGCATTGGTAGTAGACAATGGATCAGGAATGTGTAAGGCCGGTTTTGCCGGGGACGATGCTCCTCGTGCCGTCTTCCCCTCAATTGTGGGCCGTCCCAGGCATCAGGGAGTGATGGTCGGCATGGGCCAAAAAGATTCGTATGTGGGCGATGAGGCTCAAAGCAAGAGAGGAATTCTTACTCTTAAATACCCAATTGAACACGGTATAGTAACCAACTGGGACGATATGGAAAAGATCTGGCATCACACTTTCTACAATGAACTTCGAGTTGCTCCAGAAGAACACCCTGTTCTTCTGACAGAAGCTCCCTTAAATCCCAAGGCCAACAGGGAAAAGATGACCCAAATAATGTTTGAAACTTTCAACACCCCCGCTATGTATGTAGCTATTCAAGCGGTATTGTCTCTATACGCCTCTGGTCGTACCACTGGTATTGTGCTTGACTCAGGGGATGGTGTCTCGCACACTGTGCCCATCTACGAGGGGTACGCCCTTCCTCACGCCATCCTTCGTCTGGATTTGGCTGGTAGAGACTTGACCGACTACCTCATGAAAATCTTGACGGAAC
Source organism: Euwallacea similis (assembly GCF_039881205.1). Taxonomy (NCBI): domain Eukaryota; kingdom Metazoa; phylum Arthropoda; class Insecta; order Coleoptera; family Curculionidae; genus Euwallacea; species Euwallacea similis. The sequence goes on from NC_089609.1 coordinate 6,757,411, forward strand.
GAGGATACTCCTTCACCACCACTGCGGAAAGAGAAATAGTCCGTGACATCAAAGAGAAACTGTGCTATGTTGCTTTAGATTTCGAACAAGAAATGGCTACTGCTGCAAGCTCCAGTTCTTTGGAAAAGAGCTACGAACTTCCCGATGGGCAAGTCATTACCATCGGAAACGAAAGGTTCCGTTGCCCCGAGGCCTTGTTCCAACCTTCTTTCTTGGGCATGGAAGCCTGTGGTATTCATGAAACTACCTACAATTCTATTATGAAATGCGACGTTGACATTAGGAAGGATCTGTACGCAAACACGGTTCTTTCCGGAGGTACCACCATGTACCCTGGCATCGCCGATCGCATGCAAAAGGAGATAACAGCACTAGCTCCATCCACTATGAAAATCAAAATCATAGCTCCTCCGGAGAGGAAATACTCTGTTTGGATTGGCGGTTCCATTCTGGCTTCTCTGTCCACCTTCCAACAAATGTGGATTTCTAAGCAGGAATACGACGAATCAGGTCCGTCTATAGTCCACAGGAAATGCTTCTAAGCTTAATATTAGTTATTTTTATGTCAGCATTCCGATAATACTCGATTATCGTTTATGTTTTGTTCTCTCGAATATTCCAATTGTGTACTGTTATTTAACATACTTCTTAATGTAGGTGGCTGTACGGCTGGACTGTCATTTTTCATTTTATTTCGAATCATTTTAATTCTAAATTATTCCAATGAAACTGGACTTAGGCTTACCCTATGATTGAACTGAGTCCTAACGGCTCGAAATGCCGTATATGCGCCAAGCCAAAGTATTAATAATATAGATGATGAATAACATTTTTCTAAGTTATTATTACTATTATTCCTAGGCTCTCGCATATAAATAAACTTTGTAAAATTAATTTAGTTGTTTTGTTTAGCTACAAGAAATCTGTCTAAGTTCATGTTTAGGTACAGGTGTTTCATGAAAACGACAACCCCTTTTACTTTTTTTTATCGTTTTCGAACAAAATGTTAAATACAAAAGTTCTAACTATTTGCGCGATGGCTTGCAGGGATATATTTTTATTTATTCAGTATGATCCGCAAAGAAAACTTAAATTGCTAATGCTTCCAGAAAGCCGAAACGTTATCTTTGAACATTAGTTAGGTCCGTTTATTTTTCGTCATTACGTTGCTAATACAAATACCTAGAATTTTCCTCATTTAAACGAATTCTAAAATCTTGTTAAACTATAACAGATATTTCTTCGTCCCTATAGGAAGTAGTTAATTCGACAATTCATTTCTAGTTTTAAAATTGGAATAAGTGGATTTTCAAATAGCAATTTGCTGTGACGCATGCTTGGTAATGTCCCATTACTCAAAATTACTATCTCATGGAAAATACTTATAATGCTATCAATTAGTTACTGCTCATCGATTACCTATTTATTGCATTGTACAAAGTTTTGGGTGCTATACACAATATTGATTTTGGTGATTTCTTGATGTTGTGGCGAGGGAAATATTACAGTCTTAATTAAGCGAAAGACGGTTCTGGTGCCAACGCATGGAACTAAACTATATATTTGCAGCCTGCATTTTGTGGTAAGGTATAACCAACGAGAATTATAGTAATACCTATTAATTAGGTTTACTACGGTCAAGCATTATAACAACCTATGTCTAATTTAGTCTTAGTCATTGAAAACGGGTAGGTATGTGTGTACCTAACATAAAGTACCTGATAGAAAGGTACCTCGTTCGCATATTAGTCAGGGCATTCCATTCAATTAACCAATGTGTTATTTTTAGAGATCTACATTCGCAATGGTATACGTATAACAGCTTGTGTATAATGGTTCCGGTCCGCGCTTCTAACTAAAATGTGGTACCTACCGATTATAACGCAACTAAATATTTCGTAGGTGCCACCACATAACACATTCGAATTTGCAATAATAAACAGTTTCTTCGTGTTTTGCGTGAAAGTTCCAAATAAGCTATTCCAGGTTGTTTTCGAAGAATGTGTTTGATAATAATCAACTGACTGTGGTAGTAGAGCGCACCTTGATGTGATATTTATTTAGCAAGATTATTTAGTGTTTCCAAGCAAATTGCCATTCCTTTAGTGAGTGTACGTATTTTAAGTATGTAGGTATTTAATATTTATTTTAGGTAAAAATATAGGTACCTACTTGTAACTTGTTGACAATTTAAATAATATAATACGGATACATAGGTAGGGTTATAGTTATGGGTTTCCCACTGTTAATGTCAGTGTGAATATAGTGCGTATATTAAAATTGAGCGGTTTATTATTCCAAAAAAAAACGAAGAAGGTCAAAAGGTTCTAACTTCACCTTTTGACCTTTTCTGAATTTACTGGAGAATATCTTTTGCGCTTGATAATGCTAAAAAAGTTGTGCTGTATCGTATTAAAAAAAGATAATTACTAAAGTTTTTGCGGGAATTGAATGCGGTGTTCAGAAACTGCCATTTTTATAGGCAATCTCAAGTATTCAAAAAAACTAACTAAAAGTGAATTTTCACGTCTGTATATGGGGTAATGATATCATACTAATACCGAGCATACTGCTGGCAAAGCATGTAACAGATTCAGAGAGCAACAGGCATGAGGCACCAAGGGTACCAACAAACTTCTTCATACACGACAAAAAGGTGACTGGTCCAGTTTGCCAAGAGAAGGAATTTAGAGAGAAACAAATCGGCATATTTTATTTAATATATGGAAATACTGTTCAACTCCTAACACGTGGTACTACGCATTGCAGTGTTTTCGTGATGAGTTGTCTGTGAACATTTTTTGACATAGAATTTTTCTATAATTTAGTGAGAGAAGTCTACTCTCTAAATTTGTACATTAACGGTCCTGTATAGTTATCGGGTCTTAATTTTTAGAAATTCGGATCCTTCATATTAAATATATCAAATGAACACTCTTAAATCGACGTTGGTACTGGACATAGGCTCGGGGCAAACCAAAGCAGGACTAGCTGACAATGGAAATCCCAGTTGTATTATTCCAACATCAGGAGATTATGGCAATTCCGAAACATGTGATTTTAAAGGAGACAATAATGTCTCCGTGTCTCCAGTACAGTGGGGAATTATAAAAGACTATGATCGTGTAGAAGATCTTCTTAGACACATTTATGAAGCACAGTTGGTTTTAAGGTAGGTAACAGACTGTTCATGTAAGGGTCTTCCTCAGACCACCAACTTTTTGTCAGCCGACAGTTTAGTCGGTAGCTTAATGATACAAAAACATATATGAGCGTGCACATTCATTTATATTAAATCGGTCCGATCTTACTAAACTATTGGCCGACTGTTTAGTTTGCAATTTGCGGGGAGCCACAGGAAACGTTTAACATCAAAAAGTTTCGTAGATCAGAAGAGCATCCGGTATTAATCACCCAACCACCAAAGAACCCTCAACGAGACAGGAATAAAATCGCAGAATTATTTTTTGAAAAATTTCAGGTACCCGCGCTTTATGAAGAAATGCATTCTGTTTTGACCTTTTATTCTTCAGGTATGTAAAACTATTACAAATACTAATTATATTAATTTATTAGTAATTTATGTGAAGGTAATATCACCCGCTATATTTTGCGTACATTATGTATTTAAGGGTCATACATTAATATATTATGATGGACATCACACATCTCATAATATAAGGTGTTCACATATAATAATATAACCACAGGAGACTAATTTTTAAAATAGAATGTGGATATTTGACATATACATACAGTACAGGGTGGCAAATTTCGATATTTGTATAGGAAATTCCGGTAATAATAGCAGATAGACAATAATGAATAGAACACTCCCAATGTCTAGCGGGGTTCGAATTTTCGATCATCTCTTGGTTTAGAGCTACAGCAAAATATTGATTTTGATCATTTCCCTTAAATTTTTACCATTTAGTTCAGGTTACTGTATATCCTATAAGATTCAATATCAAATTAAAGGTTAATTCATAAGCAACTGTAATGAATTTTATATTTTAGGAAGACCTGCCGGATTAATAGTGGAAAGTGGACATGGAGTGACCACTATAGTACCAATCATAAGTGGTTTTGCAATATCTGATGCTATTTTAAGGGTGAATATTGGAGGATCGGATATCGAGCGATATCTTTCTAAAATATTAAACGAAAAAAAATCAATAAATATCAAGTAAGTCAAAACATTCGTTTGGTAAGTCAGGAAAACAATGATAATACCAAATTTTCTAGTACAGAAGAGTCCAGATTATTAAAGGAAAAACTCTGCTTTGTGCCAAATCACAGAGATTACCGTGATACGCTCACAACAGAGTATTTATTGCCCGATGGACGAACAGTGACCCTAGGTATTTACAATGACTTATAGTAATGTATAGAATATTTTGAAAGGTCATGTTGTAAATGATAAGTTGTAAAGGGGAGATCTAAATAAGTTTGTACCTCATATGAAAAAAAATCCTATCTCGTTTGCTTACAGGTATACGGGGTGTCAAAATTAGACTTTAGTATAGTTGGTAACAACTTAATTTTTAATTATAAATAATTTAAAATAAATAAATAAAACTAATAAACTTTTGGTGATGGAAGTAACTTCACTAGTAAATGATTACATTTGGTTAAACGTTAAATATTTATGAAATCAAAAACTTAATTTTGACTATACCTGTATGATAGAATGTTGTTACCAACGAAATAATTTACATTTTATAATTAAAATAGTCTCTGAAATTCTGTTGTAAGTTTGAGGACCAGTGTATCTATAAATAATAGAAATATGATTTTTTTTACACGAGGTATGAATATTATCTTGATCTCTTCTTCCAGTCCAACCCAGGCATTTACGACATGACCTTTCAGGACATTCTGTATTTCCTACATTCCTTCATATTATGTATAAACATTTTATGTTCGATTTCAGCTGAGGAAAGGTACAGCGCCACTCGTCCCCTTTTTGAACCGGTCTTGGTAGAACAATTTGATACGCCCGGTATTCACGACATGATTTTTCAATCAATATTCAAGTGTGGGGTTGACCTAAGGAAAGACTTTGCTAACAACATAATTCTATCAGGAGGTAATTTGATTTCTTACATATCTTATTACCATGAATGGGCAAGTACCACAACTAACTGCATTAATTAATCAAATCAAATGCATCAAGGGTGACAATACTAATACAGAGCATCTCACACTCGACGCCCTTATACTTATTTTATGGAAACGGAATATCATAGAAAAATTTAAACTATGGGTCTCCAATGGGATTGGATTATCCATTTCAACCTGAAGAAGTTCATTTTTAAGATGTTGGAGTAACGAGTTATGACGTCATCAATGATATTTTTTCCAGAAATATACCCAAATTTTGATAAAATTATATTAATCCTATTTTTCCATACAACTTTTGTTAAAGGATTGTTTAAGTTTATTCTACTCTATTGAAAATCCACAGTTTAAATTTTTCATATTACTTTCCGTTTCCATAAAATAGGTATTGGTCCGTTTTCTAAGACATTTTATTCAGGTCTTCTCGAATATATTTTTGTTTATTATGTTTTTGAGCACTTCCGCGATTTTTTAATCCCTATTAGCATTCTTACGCATTCGTCCAAAACGTACCGATAATTTTCAATGCACTTATTATATTGTTTATCATTATCGCTTTGCAGTTGATTAAAACTGGGATTTGTTACAAAGTTTATAGATATGCCTTTCTTTTTAGGAAATTCGCTATTCAGTGGCCTTGATGTTCGCCTGAAAAGTGAATTGAAAAGTAAAGTACCTGCTACAATGAACATCAACATCATTGTCGACCCAGACAGACAAATACTAGTTTGGAAAGGCGGTGCCATATTGGGCTCATTGAGTACTTTTACGAAAAATATATGCGTTTCCATACAGGAGTATCAAGAATTTGGTGAAAGTGCAATTAGAAATAAATTCTTATGTGGTCTCTAAGTATCTACAATGATTATTAATCTGTAGAAAACTTATTGTTAATATACGGATACCGGGTGATCATGAGAAGTGGTGTCCCAATTTTTTGATACTTGTAAAAAGCGAATATTTACAAATTAATTTTTTTGTCCATTTTTCCAACTTCAGGCATTACTTGTTAAAGAAAATAAGTATCTAATCATCATAGTTAAAAAAAGGTGTATTAAAAAACATGAAAAATCAAGATGGCGCCAATAAGAAAAGTCAAAATTGATGATGGCTGTCGAATTCAAAACGTCGGATTCCCAACACGAAATCTCCTAGTTGTAGAAGAGGTAAAAGTGTAAAGATGAGGTTGTAAACAATTTTGTATTAGCTCGCCAAATACGTTGAGGAAAAAGTAATAACGTCTTTCTGAAATTTCAGTTTTTGTCAAATACCTCTGAAATTTACTGATATTTTTCAAATTTCAAAATGATATATGATTACCGAAATTCTCATGATGGAGCTCAAGAAACGGACTTTTGTACATAAATCTAACAAAGTTCACTTACCTTTAAGAACTGACGACTCTCAAATGAAACATTTTGTATATCCCATAACATCAGAAACTTTTTCAAACTTGTGTTTTATTAGGTTACGGGTCATAGATGAGATGTAATATGAAGACACCTCTATGGATTTATAAATAAATTCATTAGGCCATTTTGAAAGCGAAGGAACCTTTCAGAATCCAGATGTCGCGGCCCCCTCACGATGCGAAATGCTACGTTGTAGATGTGTGCACCAATTCGTTTAATTTAAATTTTAAAATAACTTCATTCAAACAAAATCTATGGAGACAAAGACGGCGGCACGTTAAGTCTACTTTTTCTACATCATTGAGCCGAAGTTGTTAACACTAACTTCAGCTCATTACTGTCAGCTGTGTTGACGCCAAAAAGGGGAAGAAGAGGTAAATTTTAGGTTAGAATCAATTTCATTGTTTATTAGTTTTTCAGAGAATAGTTTTCATGAAAATGATTTTAATTAGTGAATTTCTAGAAGAATATTAACAACGCTTTGGTAGGTTTTCTGATCAGGGCTTTGATTCTAGAGTAAACATGTGAAAATATGAATTGATTGATTAAAGAATTGCATAGACCCATTTTACTAGAACAAACATTTTAATTCGCTTTCTCACTCCCACATGCTCTAGAATTTGGCCCGGTGTTGGCAGTTATGAAATTCTTGAATTAAGACGTCTTAGCAACTTTAATAAGAGGATAATATCCATGAAAACATTGAAATATTCGCAGAGTATTAGTCAATGTCTTGTTTCAATAGAAGTTATCTTCTATATAAAGCTGCCAGTATATTGATCTAGTTGCCTTTGAAAACTTACAAACTTGTGGGCTTTGAGAAGTTCCTGCTAAATCCATAAACTTCCTTAAGTTTATAATGTAGTTTAAATTGATCCTTTTGCATGTAGAAGTGTCAATTTAAGCTATACTTAGACTTAAAGTTTGTCTTGAAGACCTTTGGAATATAATAGTAATTTTCTCTATCTCATTTTTTAGTAAGATGTCTTTAATCAACAAATTGATACCACTTCGTCAAATTTCAATACTGGCCCAGAAGGTAATTTTTACTTAGTTGTTTGAAATGTTAACTAAATAAAATATGATAGGTTTCACAAATCCGAGAGTCTAGTTACTTATCTTCCTTACAACTAGAAGATATTGATACCCCATCTAGGCAATATGAAACCACAAAGGATCCTATTGATTGGCAGTATGTTCAGCAAGTTTTACCCCCAACTGTGGTGCCTGAACCTTTGAAAAAAGATAGATATCCCTCAGGTATGAGATTATGTAAATTTTTGTGGTGCTAATACTGGTCCCATATATTTTACACAAGATATTTAACTAAAGAAATGTTGTATATGAATACATAATATACTATTATACAAAACCTATTAAAATATTGGGTTCTGACCTAGCACAACAGATTTAAAAATTGAAGAAACCAACTGAGGAGCAGCTTTTCAAATCATATTAGGCATGAAGTAAATTTTTGGGTAGAAGCCTCAATTGGGTGATAAAATTCATTTAACTTTATTTGCTCTTTTTTTCATTAAAAGCAGTAATGGATGTAAGAGACTAATTTCAATCAAAATGGGCTTGAAAATATGAAAAAATGCAAATCCTAACTCAAAACCATTATGAAGGACTACAAAGTTAGTTTCATTTAATGATGAACCTAGTTTCTCATTACAGGTGGTTATGAAAATATGATATGGGGTATTTTCCACCTTTGTACATTCTAGTAGTTGTGCTATGAAGACTATTATTATCAATTTGAAAAGTTGTTCATTAGCTAAACTACTCAACAATAAATTCAAATTAATGATGGAAGAGTTTGATTACAAAAATTATTGGTATTCAATAATTCTTTTTTTATTTAGATTGTATTCCAATTACTCTTTGTTATACCACTTTCTAAAATAAGGCTTTAAAATATCATCATTGGGACCTATTATTGAGTAGTTTAATTGACATTAATATGTGAGGCCCCAGGGCCTCAAAATGAACATATATCAAAGCTTTACTCTGAGTACTATCCCATATGGTTAGTACAAAACTTAAGCCCCAGAAACTACAATAATAAATTGATAATAATTAAATTTCTAGGATGGAAACCACAAGTTGAAAACCTAATGGATCGTCCATATTGTGTTCTTCGAACCAAAAATCACATGATTCCTTGCTATTTGAAAATATCCAACTTGAAAACAAAGAAAACGACATTTCTTAAAAATATTAAAGGAGATATTTGGTTGTTGGAAAAGGAAATCCGAGAGTTTTTGGCACCTCAATTTTTCCAACCAATTAGAACTCAAGTGAATGAATTTGCTGGTTATATAAGAATTCATGGTGATTATGTAAATGCTGTAAAATACTTCTTAGAACAAAGAGGTTATTAAACTCTAGTTATAGTATTTATTGTTAAGTATTTTTTATGAAATGTGTGAGGATTGGAATCATAGTTGACCTTCCTTACAAAATAAGGCAAAGATGTGTAAGTTAATGACACTATGTGCCATAAAGGTAGGACAGTCCCAAAATAGTATGCAAACTCTATATAAACATGTATCAAAATAGGGGGTTGGAGAGTAAAAAGGACTCAAACTATATATCTTTAATAATTTTGGGAAAAATTAATTTTGACAAAATATATGTTGACTAATGTACGTGATCAATCGTCCACATACATAACTTGTATGAAAACGATGTGGAGATTAAATCGAACAGTACAAATAAGAGAGTACGTTTGTTCAAAGGAAAATGTCCCAACGTATTCCTCCAATATAAATTGTCCTGACAATATTTTGTGTTAAAATAAAAATACCTAACGGATTTTGCACCAATACACAAAAATCCCACCCAAATTTTCCTTAATGTATACAATTTGTTTCCATTTTAAAGTTTGAAAATATATTCTGTGTATCATTTGCCACTTAAATTTACATTTTATATTTGCGATGTCGCAAATGCAAAATCTACATCATTTATCCAACGTTGGCTATCAGGAATTTATTAGTCAGTCATCATTAGGTTAATGATATAAGACAATAGCAGCACGGTTTTATGGCTGATAAATAATCAAATTGCTGGCAGTGCGGTTATGTCGTAACAACCGTTTTGAACAAAAAAAATTACTGCTTTCTAGACAGATCTGTTTACCATGTGTTGCAGTATGCTGATTTGCAGCCGGTAAATCGGACATTACAGTGCCTTATTCTGTAATTTTGTAGACAAGCAACCTTATCCGATAATATTGCGTTCACCATATTTTCTATAAATACGGTTGATTGTTTTTAATTGTGTGAATTTTGATGTGAAGGGCGGGTAAGTATCTACTTAGAACACAAATCCTTTGTAAATTAGTCGGCAGTACACCTCCTAATGTCGCCTCTTCCGTAAAAACTCATACTGTAACAAACCACTTACTGGACTCGTTACGTAAATAGCTATTTCCTACAAGAGCACGGGGGCTAAATTTGCTGTTCTCTGTAAGTTTAATTAAATATTAGCCTGCAGTAAAATCCTTTCCTACGAGCGTGCGGTAAAGTGGTTTTACCGCACGTATTTGCAGTGTGCATGTGCGGTAAAAATTTTGCCCCACGCAGTTCAAAGGAAGATGTGTCAAGTGAAAACTATTTGCGGATATTTGACATTGACATGCGCGTAACGATTTTACCTCACGACGATGTTTAACTAAATAGATAATAAAAACAATTAACACCCATGCGCTCGTGGGGAAAATATAACACGTGTTAGTTAAAGTGCTTTTAATGCACTCAATTGCCAGCTTAACTGCTACTTTCAACTTGCAGATGCGTGCAACAAAACCACTTTATTATTGCCTGGGAAAATATTTTTTTTTAAGAGTGTATACTTTCTGAGCCCTTTTTACCGATACCTCTGTTGTCAGAGATTGATCGAATTATTGTGACTGACAAGAGTTTCTAGGTGTACGTTTAACGTATTTGATCCTGCACTACAATAAATAATCGATCAAGTGCTTCCGGAGTGTAATAATAGTCAGGAACCACTTAATTTTACGCGTTCAGGTTTTACATATACATATACTATAAAATAGGTTGTATTTAATACTATTTCCCAAGTTCATTCTCAACATGCAGCCATTGCCAACAACATCATTATTATTTACATAAATGTGTGTGACAGTGGGTCCATAAATAGCACCTTTAACCGGGAATTTATTGGTAAGGCGGTGCGACTTAAGTAGAAACCTCGCTTTATATTAAAAAAATCCGCCTCTGCGCATGTTTTTATCTAGACTCGCTTATATTTTTTTAATTTATTAATTATTAATTTTATCAGTTTATTTCAATTTTCGTAGGTTTTATACTGGTCAAAAGTCGACGGTACTCAGAAGCTTCGATAGTGAAAAAGACTATTGCGCAGTGACCATAGTGATATAACGATAAATGCTTGTGATCTGAAAGTTACTCTACAATGTCTTCGAATATTGTGGATGCAATGATTGTGATAACTTGAACGCAGTTCTGTATACGCTATTGATTTGATAACAAAATGAGTAAGTGAAATCTGATCTATTTCTATTAAGAATCATGCTCATTCTCCAAGCATGTTTTGCCACCAAAAAGGCTTTTCGACCTTGCAGTTGGTTCCTAAGCATGAACCAAATGGTTATACATTAGAAATGGTAGCTATTTTGCAGTTTCTCATCTTGAACAGGTGTTTTTCTAATTTTCATTCCCAAACTCAGACTTTTCTTAAGAGAAGCCTGTGACATAACGGGTCTCATTTCTTAACTTGTTATGAAACGAATTGAACTTGTTTTAAACAAATGACTTTGGACTTAATGTTTATGAAGTGTCTGGAAAACTAAATGATCTTTGAAATTAAATAATCCGTGTTTCGTATATGAAGGATATATTCTAGCCTTATATCCTTGATTTCAGATGAGGTTGATTCGAAAAATGACCCTAAGGCGCAAGAAAAAGTGGGTCTCAAACGGGAAATGGGCCTGTTTTCAGCTGTCAATTTTATTTTGGCTATTATGATTGGATCTGGCATTTTTGTATCTCCCGCCTCAGTGCTAAAATACAGTGGTTCCGTAGGAATGTGCCTTACAATCTGGATTTTATGTGGATTAGTATCACTGCTAGGTAAGAATTACAGCATTTATATATTTGTTTCGGAATGTGCACTAGAAAAATAAGGAGAGCATTTTTAGTTTCTCCTTATCGCCAGAAAACTTGCAGGGTGCATATGTTGAGTCAAGAAGCTATCAGATTTACAAAGTCGCTTAATTTTTAAAAATTTAATATATTTATATATATTATATATATTTAATATAAATAATTTTTAAAAATCGTTTAAATGTTTTTTCACATTATTGCCAATACAAAATTTTATATATTTTTTAATATTGTGTATGCTCCCCGTGCATGTGATCAGTAGATCTAGTAGCTACTAACATATATGGTCTTTAAATAAATTTTGCTGTTTTCGATTTATCTATTAGCACTTTAAGAATGGCACATGCCCGCTGCGCCTATCACGGGAAGACTAATAAATATCTCTTTTAAGGAGCAAATAGTGCATTTTGCATCTTGGTCCAGTTATTATATAGGGTGAGCTATTTCAGTTTAAACCTAATTTAAATTTTATGTTAATTTTACTGTAGTTGCTTCACTATTTGCCTTGTATCTCCAGAAGCTGAATTGCAAAAAATCGAAAATAAATCCGAATGGCACTCAATATATGACTAATTAACCCTAGCAAATATGAATGATCTCGAATAAATTGTACCATGAATATTAATGATCGTACACAAGTTTTAACCAACCTAGCTAAAATAAATGCACAACTCAGCCCAACTAGTTAACTAATTAAAGGCCAGATATTCGTTAGGTGCTTTAGCCTTTGCAGAGCTTGGGATCATGGTGCCAAGGTCCGGCGGTCAGTATGCCTTTTTTATGGATTCTTTCGGACCCTTGCATCAGTTCTGGGGCCCCCTACCAGCATTTCTTTACTCGTGGACAATGATTGTATGAATACACGAATATAAACGAAACCATGAGTCATAACGTACGGTAATTCTTCCAGATTTTAATTAGACCCGCAGAGGTGGCAGTGATTGTAATGACCTTTTCAGAATATCTATGCCAGCCAATATTTGATTTGATCTGCTTAAACGATGGGGAGACTGGTGATAAGGTGAAGAAAATTATTTCTTTAGTTGCTTTAGGTAAGTTTAATAGTAATGTGCCGGGTCATGAAATGGAACTGGACGTCGGCCATAGCTCGGAAACCCTTAGTACAGGTACCCATAGCAATAAGGAAAAACTATCAACAACAGTTGTTTGAATTTTACGGCAAGAAATCCATTTTTTTGTTATAATATTCATATTGATAAAGGGTTTACAGAGACACGGTCGATGTCCCCCGATTTTTGATCACCAGGTGAGGTATGCGTGACTTTGATTACTTTGCAAAGATTTTATTATAGTTACTAATCTACAAAATTATACATATAATATATTTGACCGTCCTAATTTAATATACCATTTTAAGGTGTTATAACGTATGTAAATGTAAGAAGTGTCAAGCTGTATGTTAAAGTACAAAACATTTTCGGATCGTTTAAGATACTGGCCTGCCTTGTAGTGATAATTGGTGGAGCCTATGAGTTATTCCTGGGTAAGTTAGAAATAGAAACTATCGTGTTGGGGAGGAAATTAAACTGATAAAATTTTATTTCTACAGGGAACCACACAAAACTCACAAAAGGATTTCAAGGCACAAGTTTTTCTCCGAAGAACTTGGCACTTGCATTTTATAGCGGATTGTGGGCTTACGATGGATGGTAAGACATGATACTGGTATTATATGATAACACATTTATTATTTTAAGGCAGGTTTCACGTGTACGTATTTCTTGCAAAAATATCTAGCAAGAAATTTAATGTCGAAATGATTGAAGAAATTGCTTAAACATGAATTATTGCATGCACTGAAATTCGAATTCTGCATGCTGCAATTTATATTTGACTCAGTGCAATTTTTCAGCTATTTCTACTTTATTGTATTTTTTAAATTATTTTAAAAGAAATAAATTTTGTTTATTCCTGTAGTGTTATTCCAAAATCCGGAGAAAGTTTATTAATCTGGAATGATTTTCCTCCTATTTGTTAAAAAAATTTTCAAATTCGATCAAAGAGTAAGTTGTGCAAGAGCACATTTTGTTAAAATTTAAAAGTGTCTGTGTTATTTTCAGGGCAACGCTAACAACAATCACTGAAGAAGTACAGAGGCCTGAAAAGTAAGTAAGTCCATTTTATAATTTCCAAATTTCGTTTTTTTTATTAATAAATTTAAGGCCAATATGCACGACTTTAATTTAGGATGGAAAGAAAATAAGTGCGTATATTTCTTATGTTCCGCATAAGTGCCTTTTTCTCACATGAAAATTGAAATAAAATGCTAAAAGTATAAAGACAAGGTTTAGAAAAACTATTTGCCATTCTATAAAGAAATAATTAAATAAGTATATGGTTTGTTTAATTTCGGCAAGATGGTGTTAAACAATATTTACCCTAAAACATTAAAACAAAATTTTCATTCGCCATTATATCAAGAAATTATTGCTTGTTTCCAGTATAATATATATTTAAAATAAATTTAGGAAGCTTGTGTGTCTTTATCTTGAACATTGAGTTAACAGGAGCACGAAAAAATAGGGAAGAACATTTCTTCCTTTATGTGACAATAATGCTTTGATAATTTTGTTTCATTGAACAATCCTTGATGATGGATAACACAACAAATTGTTTCTATTTTTGATAAGAAATTTCTAAAATTAATAAAGAACTATCAAAACCTTTGGAAAATTTCCGCGTTGCAAGGTTTTTGTTTTATTGGATTAATTGGAAAGACTAATTTTTCTTTAGGAATATCCTGAGAAGCATAATTATCAGCGTGCCTGTAGTAACAGGCCTCTATGTCTTCATGAACATTGCCTACATGACAGTCTTGTCAGTTCCCGAGATTATGGCCTCCAAAGCAGTGGCTGTTTCATTCGGAGAGAAGGTTCTGGGGCCATTCTCTTTCATTATTCCTTTTGGAGTAGCTTTAAGTACATTTGGTTGTGCTTTAAGCATTCAGTTCGGAGTGACCAGGTAAAAACGACACTTATAGTATTAAAATTTTTATTGTTATTGAGTTTAGACTCTGCTACGTATCCGGTCAGGATGGCTTCATGCTAGAGAGTTTTTCTTACATTAATTACAAGAAGTTTACTCCATCTCCTGCCGTCATTTTCCAAGGCTTAGGTAGTTTCGTATTCATACTGAGCGGAGATTTGGTACAACTAATAGAATTCTCCAGCTTTCTCATGTGGGTATCATATGGTGCATCAATGGTTTCATTGCTGGTTTTAAGGAGAGTTAAGCAGAATATCTTCAAACCCTATCGAGTAAGTTATAAAATTAACGTTAATTTCTAGCTGGTTATTTTCAATTAAATTCTAGTTATTTTAGTATTTCTCACTTTTAGGCGTTTTTTTGCATTCCAGGTGCCGGTGTGGGTTCCCGTATTTATTCTTCTGGTATCGATATATCTAGCCCTAGCTCCCATTATTAATTATCCTGATTTGATGTATCTGTTCGCCGTCTTTTTTACCGCCGCTGGAATTCCAGTCTACTACTGGTTTGTTTACAAGAAACGCATACCCAGAGGTTTTATAGGTAAGCTAAGGCTTTTGGGGGATAGTGAAATTAAGACTTACGCGTCATTTCTTTCAGGATCCTTAACGTATGTATTACAAGTTGTATGTGAAGCTGTACCGCCGCAAAAATGAGAAATGTATTCAATAACCGAAAATCAATAATCTCAAATACATGATTAAGTTTGACCAATTGATTTGTGAAATTTTAGCCTCACACTGTTTGTAATCGTCAGCACCTTTTAATAAGAGTTTATACTTATAAAAAGTAAAGCACCTTTATTGACAACTCCGTCCATCTAACAACTATGAATGTGAACTGAATTTGAACGTGATTGTGCCCAAGAATCCAAAAATTTAATATTTTTGAACGAATGAGATATATACATTTTTTAATGATAATCGAATAATAAAATGTCTTTATGGTGAAAAATCTTTAACAAAAGATATACATAAATGTATAAACGTTGCGAACACCGACGCCGCCACGAGCGCATTTCAGTTAATATGATGGTGAATTACAGCGGCGCGCTGTTGCCATTCCACTTTGTGGCTTGGAATGTAAGGGGCAATGATTGTACAGCTGTTTGACAGTACCAAAATTTGGGTACTAATAGGAAATTAAAAAAAAGAAACACTATAAAGTAAACAACTATATTTACATTTTATATTTACTTTTTTGCTGGGGGACGCAAAGGAAAGCAATAGCAATGATTTTTACTAATTTGTTGGAGATTTTAAGCTTAATTTTAGGTGACTTTTACGTGAAAATATCTGCAGCAGTTGTTTTAATCTTCAGCGGATCCTACTGTCTTTTCTTCAGGTCCGTAATATATTTAATCATCTCATGAAACATAAGGAAAAAAATTAAGGACATTGATATTGAACATCAGCTCTGTTGTCCAAGTGTAGTAGACTACTTTCAGTCTATAGGCTTTTTCCAAAAGTTACTTAGGTCCATCCCCAAGGAATTATTGTAACTTTAGATTAATTCAAATTCAGTTTAGTGGAAGTAAAACAACATCCCATAGTTTATTTGCGATCGAGTTAATTCAAGTAACTTAACTTTTTTCCTAGCATTTAATTTGCTGCTCATTGCAAAATACTAAATTTAATAAGAGTACATTAATAAAATCCATCTTTTTTTATAGCCCCTTTGCAGGTTTTACCATATTGACCTGCTATGTTCTAGGCTACATTGCAACCTTCTTTTTAATTAAGTATCGGCACTTGATTACTAATTATCTTGAAAAATTGTTAACAAAGTACAGGGTCAAACCGTATGCTCAAGTGAAGTTAAAGTCTTCATGCAGTGTTTGTGATGGACTCACATGTAGAAGGCATAATGTGGGCAGGAGTGTCACTCCATGGAAGGAGTTGCAGCTTAGTTGTGAGCTAAATCAGGCCATTAAGCATGTGAGCATTAAGATCAAAGCTGTTGCTTAGGGGACAAAGTTGTTTCAGTTCTTTAATAAAATTTTAGAAGACTTCATATGCTCTTGGCATAAGCAGTTTACAGATAGTCCTGAGTTTTTAAATGAGCTGAAGTTTTGTCTAAAATATGCGAGTGCCAGTTTAGTAAATCGAGTACTTCAAATTGATTATGTTAATGTCATTAACAAGAAACTCATACCTCAGGTATGTGCTTAACAAAACATATTATCAGCTAGGTCATATTCAGACATGGTCAAGCTAAATATTGAAACATTTATTTTGTGGTGTTTGTCCATGACTTGATTGTGTGTGCTAATGTTAAAAAAATTTGGTAATTTAATATTTAATATTTGGAGATTACATAGAGTGCATAGAAAAGTTTAGAATGGATGGTTGAAAAACATAGGTATAGGTAAAGTTAATGACAAGAAAAGTGGCAATGATTTTGGTATAATGGTAAAAAGTTAAGTCTGGTCAAAGTACAGAAGTCTACTAATTTTGTCAAGCAATATTTTATTATGCCAAAAGTACAAGAACCTGATTAGAACAGCACAAAAATATTTTATGGTTCTTTTGATACTGGCAGTAGCTGTCATTCTAAATTCCTGTCGCTGGGTTCTAGGACTGATATAAATATGTTTCAGAGCATTAAACACATAGATGATTACCTGTATATGCAGCAAATCGCCAAACTTAAAAATGTCAAGTACGACGAAGTTATAGTCGAATATTTGGGAAACAATTTACACCCTGCTACGACTAATCGCAACAACGAGTTGGTTTATCTGCAACATTTAAGTGCCGAATTAATCAAACATCTATTGCCTCCTTATTACATCAGTTGCAAGTAATTTGAGGTAATTGTGTTTTGCTCAAATTGATGATTATTCTAAACTTTTTTTAGGAACTATACGGTTTTGCTACGAGAATTATTGGCAGGCTGGGTACTTCTGCCACTAATGGATGCAATCGCAGACCCAAACATTGTCAACTCTCTAGTAATCATTGCTGTAAATTATAAATCAACTTCAAAGCCTCAATTGGTTCCAGAAGAGGAGGAATTTTTGCAAGAATTTATCCAACTGGACAATAGTAGAAAGCCGGCTTTCACAATGAGTTTAAATAAGATTAAAAACAGCACTGAATTGCTTTACCCTTTTATGCAATTTCTCAAAAAAGAGGAGCAGGTGCACTTGCTACAGTTTTGCATGGATGTTGGTAAGTGATTATCATTTTTTCATGTCATCTTTTATATGATGACATAAGAGGATGTCATTCATCCTAGCAACCTCTGCATAACATAGTTTATGACATATTGAAACCATTTTCTTACTAGGAATCTGTATCTTTAGTTGCCGCAATGTAAATACTACATGATTTCGGTTCTAATAGATGATTTCAATACCAAACTGCTGACACCGGACTTGTCAAAGAAGCAACTGGAAGGGCTCCATGTACAGGCATTGAATTTGTATAAAGAATATCTCAATGCAAACTCGTTTAACTTTATTGGCTGCTCTTCAGAGATTTGCTCGGAGTTTTCCGATCTTATTGGAGATATTTATAGTGTTGCGAAGCTGCGCACTTCAAAACCACTCTATCAGGCTTACGAGTTTGCATTCAGCCAATTGGAATCGTTTTGGCTGCCACATTTTTTTCATAGCAATGAAGTAAGTGCTCTTTCAACAGCGAAATGTAGGTCTAAGTGCAATTTTCCAGTTCTACAACTACATTTGCGGAACGAAAATCACTTCAAGCTACAACAAAGCTTCAATAAAGTAGGTATTTTCATGCCCTCTAGTATAATTAACCCTAACATGTCTCTTTGCTTACTAACCGAGGAACTCGCTCATTTGTTTTGGATCTCCTACCAAGCTTAGGTGTGTTTAAGAAAACTTTATAAGGAAACGTAGCTATTTCATACTTTTTTTGTGATTTCAGAAGTAAAAAGTATTATGAGCAATCGAATTATGGGGCTGTATCGAAGATCAGTAGCAGTCTCGGAAAAATTAAAGGGGTTCTAAAGGCTGCTGCTCCTATCGAGGGCTCCTTGGATCCACTCGAAAGCGGCTATTCTGAGGATGTGATTTTTTCTGATAATCTTATGAGAGACCTAAGTAGTTGGAAAGTAAAAATTTCCACTTCCGAAGTAAGTAGACTCTTGGTCGCGTTTAGACTCGTCAAAAATGATTGTTTACGTTTCTATCTAAACATTACGTAAACCATGAGGCCTATAGATAATACGCATTTTATGTAGAGTGTAAACTGTCACTCTATATCAATAGCGCTACCTATTTTATGATGTTGATTTGCCTCTAATCACAGAGAAACTGTTATTACATTTAAGTTATGCTTGGTTTTACATATTTATGTTCTATAGAAAAACACCCATTCAAACTTTAAGTAAATAATATGTAGATAATTCATGTAAATTACATTTTGTAGCTTAAGGCCGATCCCTGCTTTGAAAGTTTTAATGATGAGAAAAAGAGCGCTAATTTTATCCAGGAGTGACCCTTCAAAATCGAAAGAAAGTGTCATGAAAAGATGTTTTTTAATCGCTGCACTAATTTATAGGGGATTCCAAAATAGAGAAAAAAACACTGTATATTTGATTCACCCATTACATAATGATAACTGACTTTGGCTTAAAATATGCTACGATGTACAAAGAATAGGCCTACAATTGAGTAAAATATTAAATGAAAGCGGAGAGTAGGTTTAGAATTTATTTAGCCTTAAAGTTGTAGCAATTTTTAGCGGTGGGATAATTTTATCCAGGAGTTTAGTTATACATATGGTTAAGATTTGTTACTTTTATGTACTGTATTATTATTTTCAATGCTTTGATGCACTTATAAAAAATATGAACCAGCTTGTATTGGATTTTTTTTAACTCGAACATGTTGTAAGGCTTATTGGTATTCTTCAAGCTCACCACTTGTATACACTGTAAAACAAAATCTGAAAAGATCTTTGCGTTTTCGAATTACGTGTCTTTAAATTTGAGGTAAAAATTAGCATTTATTAAATTGGTGATTTGGACAGGCGTTTATAAATAACAAAACTTTACGCAGGAGACTCAGATACACAAAATTGTACACTTCTGCATCAATGTGCTCCACATCGATGAGACCACTCCCGAAAAAAAGATAAACAGCTGGTCGGTACGGAGGAAAGATCAAGACTTTTTTACTCTTAAGGCTAAGCTCGTGGAGTTCCATGGAGAAAGTGAGATTTGTGACTCACCTCTGCCTTCGAGGAAGTAATTTCACTCCTTCAGAGACTTAATCTTTTGGTAGCTAAGTATATTTTTTAACAGGGCTGGCTCATTGGTGGAATCTCGAATACCGAAGTATGAGGAGTTTTTGGGGAAGCTGTTGCAAAAGCCTAGCTTAAGAAGTAGCGATTTGCTTCATTCCTTTCTAACTATTGAAGATGACTTTACTTTAGGTAAATAATTCCTAATTAAGGGATTGCTTTGTGTCTCATTGAGACTATTTTTATAGCGATTTCAACTATGGCTCCAAACAATCAAGATATTGGCAATATCTACCAATCAGTGGCTTACAAACTTAGGAAGGAAAAAGGACAAAATTTGGATAGTTTTATTAATACTTTCGTTGGTTCTGTAACGAAGCAGAAGCCAGAGTAAGTTTCAACTATTCAACCTTTATGTTCCTCTCACTTTGCCACGGAATTCTAATGTGTTGTTCCCGTAGAATATGCTATACTTTTTATACTGACATTTAAGTCACTAGGTGTAATGTTTTTTTTTTTACAATTGATATCCATCAGTTTTTTCACATAAGACCAAATCTAATTTTGTACTTAATATCTTTAATTATTTGCGATATTGTGGGTTATTTGTGTTCAATTTCTTTCTCTGTAATTTCTTTCTTTTCTTCTTCATCTATAATGATAATTGTAATCGATAGAATTGAAAATTTCCATTTTTTATTTTGTATTTTGCGTAAATACTAAAAATTTCAAACTCCTTGATTGAGATGTTCCGCTTTTCTTGTGACGCAATTTGATAATTTCATATTATAGGAGAGCAATATGATAAAAATCGACGGCCATCTGCGAGGAAAATAAAGGTTTAATGGGTATTAGTGCAGCAGCTTAAAATATATATATCTCTTTTAGCAAACTTGATATAGCTGAAGAGGGCACCGAGGCAGATGTGGCCTTAAATAAAGATATCGTTAATCCGAAGACATTCAAAAGCCAAGTCTTTAAAGATAATTTCGGGATTTCCTATAAACTATGCTCTGGAAGCACGGGCAATGGGTTTCATCCGTCATCATTTTCAGAAAGTTTCTTCTATCTTTGTTAGTTTTCTGCGGTTTGAAAGAACTTTTGTGATAGTTTTCGTATTTCAGTGCGCCATATATTTAAAATTAATCTAGTCTTGCTAAAAGTTTACGTGGCAATCTGCAGCATTGCCCAACAGCTCGTGGACTTACTAATCAGTGTTCTGATCGAAAAGAAAATCAAAGCAGTCCTAACTCAATACAATTTGGCCTACCTTATCAAATTGTTGGAAGGTAAGATGAGGTTACACTCATAGAGAAGTAGAATGGATGCAAGAATAATCAAAACTTCAGCTGTTAGACTTACAACTGTCGATGTTTAGTATATAATTTGACAATGTTTCAGTAAAAAACCTATACAGGTATTACTAGTTCAAGTGGCAACATAAAGGTTGTGCAAGTGGGAAGAGGTCTGTATAAGGTTTAATATGCCTCCAACAAAGACCAACGAAGTGGGTTGCGAGGCTAGTTGTTGATGTGAGCAGAGTCAGGTCAGCGTTACCAAATCTCTCATCATATCGGAATTTTTACTAATATAAGTTCTAATGATGGATTAATCGTTGTTTTTTCATTTGTTTACTTTGCTGTTTTTTGCTCTGATATTTAAAAAAAATTCCATCGCTATGATGGCAGCAAAATCGATACTAATCTAAACAGGGAAATGGAGACATCAACCATACTGATTTTGCCCACGTTAGCCATTAGCCTCTTAACCTACTTTGTGGGTCTTTGTCGGGGGCATATTACATCTTATGCGATCTTTCTCCCACCTGCATAATTCCTATGTTTCTACTTAAACTGGTGATACCTGTATACCCATGTTTTCATATATTTCATGTGTTAGTTACCACTTGCTTTACTTGTATTGCTTCAATTTGAGTTGTTGCTTATATACAAATATCTCTTCATATGAAAAATACGAAAATGTGTTGCAAGTGGTAAAATTAGGGCCCATGCGTATGTCCTACAGAGTACCTGACAGACTTGACAACACAAGAACTGAGATTTTTGCATCAATTTTTCCTTGTCGCTAACTTACTGTACATCTCTGTGGTTTCGCCTGCATGCAGGCTTTACTCATAGAGTGCCCCTGTTCGTCGACGCACTTCCATTTTGAACCATTGACATTTTAGGTGCAATTTTTAATACACATACTCCACATACTACCGAGGAATATGAGGAGCGAAGAAGCAGGGCTTTTACGGACATACAGTGTTGTCCTAATTTTTTTAACAGAATTTTGGGAGGAAATGTCAACGATGGATTGACTGAGTTGTTGCAGATTTTACAGAATCCTCATTATAATAAACAAGTGAGTGGTAGTATTGGTTAAGCTTGGTTATAACCCTGAATTTTTTCTCTCTCAATATACACTTTAATGTTATAATTATGGTGACCAGTACGTATGGAGATGACAGATCGAGAGATGCGAATTTAAAAAAAATCTTCACACGTTTTATAAAGCTTCTGACTTTATTTTATGACATCACTCAAAAATTATTCAGTGAGCTTGATTTTTCACTAGTAGCGGTGTCATTCTTGACGGATGTCAAATGGTAATCAAGGATCTTTCATAAAACTCCGTAGTAACTTTGTACATTTTTCTTATTTGCACGCTGAATGTTTTGGGTAAGTTCACTTCTGCTAGCCTTGTTATTAGCTACGTATAATTTCGATTTAGTTTTCGATTGGTCATTTAATTTCGTCTGGGATTATAAAATGGTTCGAAACTTTGCATATGAATAGTATTTCATCCACCCGTAAACCTCAAAAGCAACTTCACAAACTCATCTTACCTCGATCTTCTACTTCTCTCACTTCATCCAAAGTGTGATCGTATCCAAAGACGTCTTTCTTAACTCACAACCAGAGTAGCGTTTGATGGCACTCACTTCCACTCACTAAATAACAGTTTTGCGACACCCACTTTCATTCACTAAATGTCAGCTACACTAATGACGTATCTCACAAGTCTTTGCAACAAAAGAATGCCCGATTATTATGATCATTACTTTATTCCGCGTGGCAAGACTTTGTGTGCAACCTCACAAACACTCGTCTGAATCATATAAGAAATGATATCGCCCGAAAAGATACAAAAAACTTTACAACCTTTTGTAAACGTACAGCTCATCGGTCTAAAAATTGATACGCGACACTTAATAACATTTGTATTTGAGTTTTAATATTTCTACACATTGGAGATATGGAAAATTAATTCGGTATATCCTGCTGTTGGACATATGTATATTCTACAGTGTGTCCAAAATAAAGATATACTACATAATATGCAGGATAAGTATATTCTTATCTTCCAACTCTGAAAGAATTCAGCTAAACAATAAACACACATTCTGTAACGAAGAACAAGAACAGCGCGTAATGTAAAACGTTTGTTTTACATAAACAAAAGTTCCTGTTGAATTTAGAGTTTGTAAGGAACTCCGACTTGATAGCGAAGAACATTTTGCTAATGGTGCACATGGAAATGTGCAGATGATATGCAGGTATAAATTGCTAAACTTTCATTCTATTTAGTCAGATCTATGTATGTACGAGCATATACAGGATGTCCCAATGAAAAGGAGGCACCTGGACATCTCTTATATTATTATGTTTGAAAGCATTTTCCGAAACACGTCGATTGTTTCTTGAGGGACATGTTTTGACGTACACTTAACGCCTGAACGATCAATCCCCTAAGAGGAGGAGTTACAATCCCTTAAATTTGAATAGGGAAGAAGGGTTGTGTAACACCTGGTTTTAAAAATCTTTATCCCTCTTTACATCAGGCTGTGATAAAAGTAATTTTGACGAGTCGTTTTTAGAAAAATTTTAATTTTATTTGGCATCGTTAAATTAACTTGTAAGAAAAAAAATTGTTTGTAAATTCGTTACTTATTGCTTTTGGATTTTATCAATTTAAATAAAAAAGTGAGTGGGTTTACTATTTTCTATCAGATAGGATCGAATGTTACTCATTATATACGTATACAACACAAATACGGGAAAAATTTAAATGTTTGTAATAACGACTTGTCAGAATTACTTTTATTATAATCTATTGTAAAGAGCTTTTCAAGACCTTTAAAACTAGGTGTCACACGACCTTCCGTGTCCAAATTTGAGTGGTTGTTATTCCCTTTTAGGGGGGTTGCTTGTTCAGGCTTTAAGTGTACATCTCCTTCGAAAAAAATCTATCTACGTTTTTTACGAAATTTTTCCGAACACGATAGTATAAGAAATCTCTGGGGTTGCTTCTTTTCAATGGAACACCCTGTATATCTTCTGCCATTTCAGAGATCCCTAAACTGTCCCTTCTTGTATTGTACGTAGTGTATAAGGTACGTTAATAAAAAAAAATTTCTTTCAGCTCTGCTATAACTTGCTGGATACTATTCTCGTGGAAACATTTCCAGAGTTGAACGACGCTTAATTGAATGGACCAAAACTCTTAATTAATAATTATTATTTATTTAAGTAATTTCTTTACGACATTCAATGTGATATTTCTTCTTCTAATATAAAAAAAATCCACCATTGAATAATGACTATAATTTCTGCCCCTACCCATCGATGAATATCCTACGGGTCAAACTGCCTTATGAAAGAACGGATACTAAAGCATCCACACACTATAGTTTTAAATGGTTTTGACATGACGAACGGAACCTGTTTAAGATAAAGCAGATTTAGGTGTAAATCTTAAAAATAAAAAAAAATCGTTCAAAAAATGGACAGGGTGGGTGGGGCCCTTGTCCGATGGGTAAGACTGTTGAATCGAACCACAAACCCTACAGCATCACTCAACAATCTTAAGTGTTTCCTAGATGATAAACTGAATCTTTTTATTGGCATTGAAAGCGGTTTTAGCTGCAAATTGCAAAAGTAAAGATGGTTCGTTCAAAACACAAATCGTTGCTACTGAAACGCAGAATTCTAAATAGATCAGATAAATTTACGGGAAGAATTTTTTTTTTCAACCCTGTATTCGTCTGGATTTGCAACATACGAGAAACTATTCTGTGAAGAACTCTACTAAATTGGCGAAAGTTTGATGATCTGCGGAAATGATAACCGCTTTGTCGAGGAATGAAGCTGCGCGGTTCCTGCGGTTTTAGACCACACACCTCGTGTTTACCCGAATTTATAACACGAAGAACATAAATCAAAGAATTTTGATATCATTAGACGACGGTCAAACTCAGCGATGGATGTTATACATTTTAGCGTTCGCAAGCGTTCGTTCTAAAAATATTCCATGTCCGGAAAACTATTGGAAAACCACAAAGTGTATTATTTTTCACACCAATAATGGTCAAATACTTACAAAATTAACTCCCCCAATGCCCATTACTAAAAATATGTTAAATACATATAAACCGATTTAATCACCTAAATCTACTTTTTATTGAATTAAATTTTAAATTTACCTTTTTTTCAGGCAATGCCTTCACGTTTTCCTTTCCCAAGAGGAATAAATAAGAAACCTGAGCTCATTCGCTGTGTCTGAGCACAGAACCCCCCGTGTGGCAGATACCTTCGTTTGAAGGAACCACTTTAGAAGTCCATTTTTCTCGCTTTACGACGCTCTTAACTTAAAAGGCCGGGTACTACCTGATGACCCTTTTCAAAAAGTTTATGACACTTTTATCGGCTGAAGATTTATCGTTCTTACTGTTTAATTTCTAGGGAATCTTTATTAGCGAAAATTTCATCTGGATTGGTACTACCTTAACGGCAATTATATATGTAGGTAAACATTCAGCTAATGAGTACCAGAAGCTCTGGATGACAGACAAAATGGCCTATTACAGGCTTAATGGTTTATTTTACAAAAAATATATGTTGACTCGTTCCACAAATATTTAATGTTGTAAATATCGTTTTCGAGTGGGTGAACCCCGATTTATTTTGTTTGGTTTTCCGGAGATCTTTATGAGCTAATAACGTATCGGTACCAAGGGTCGGTAGGACGTTAAGTATTTTATTACGTGCTAAACATCTCTATTTTTTCCATATTCTATTTTCACATTAACTGATTTATGCACGGAACATTCGATCAAGGAATTGATGAAGTAGTTGAACCCAGTTTTAAGTAACGGTAGTTGTAGTATCAGGAAGCGCTTACCTTGATGCCAGAGTCGTTGATATGTGTCTACCTGCTAATTTTCGATTATCATTCATTGTTGATATTGCTTAATAACCGCGAGTAAAAAAAATCAGTCATGTTTTGGTCCCACAAAAGTGAGCATAAACCATCGAATAAACTGTTGTTAACGAAATTCGGGTTAGCTTAGGTTAGGACAAGTAGCACAGAAATGAATATGAAAGAAGTAAAAAGTACGAAACGGAAAGCTGCGAAGAAATCTGATTTGTGACTTTTCTATTGATTGTACTACTGATTCATCTAACCCGAACTAACCTGAACTACTTTTAGAGCTAATATCTCTGGCAGCTGTTTGCCTCAATGAGAAGAAAATTCACAAGAACTACCTATCAGGCGCTATACTTAGCTTACCTTTTATCCATTACTGCATATTCATTGCAACTACTTCTGTCAAAATTCCCAAACGTAAACTATTTCTCGCAGAGAATAAATCTTCTATTCAATTTATTGTTTAGTTTCTATAATTTTGGAAATTTAAAGAATCAATAAACACACAAGTTTAACCGATGATGTCGAAGTAGATTCCACTTCTCCTGGTTTAAAACTGTAGCTATCCAGTGGGTCGAAGCAGTTACGACGTTAGCTTATATAGTGACCTTCGAAATTCTGGGAACGGTGAAATATTCCAGAGATGGCTGCAGTAAAAATTACCCAATTTTCACAGCAAGAATATAGAGGAAGCTGCATCAAACGCGAACAAAGCTGTTGAATCACTATAAATTTTCAAAAGCTAAATCAATGGTTTATAATGGTGTGACAGAAAATGGCGTATTATACACCAAGGTTGTGAATTGCGTGATTCATGGGTCAGAGACATTTCAACGCAGTACGATTTTGTAGGATTTTTTCTCCGTCATTTTTAACTAAATATACACATACAAATTATAATAAACTGACCTAAAATAAGCACAAACTAAATCCAAAACACAAAAAGACAACACGTCTTGACCTATAACATCAACGGAACCTTTCCATTTGGCACACATTTCCAGAGCAATCATAAATAAAGCTAGAATGAAGTGATGACGATATTGTAGTCGATTAACTCGCTAGGTAAATAATAAGCTATATGCGTGTCATTATTAACCTGTTATTCAACAGCTTTTAGAAAAAAAAAGGTGAGAAATCACGTTTTACGGTCAATCAACACAATCGATTAATGGCCTCATTTAAATCTGGTAGTGAAAAAATAATATTTTATTGGGACCAGTTTTCTTTGAAATAAAATTGTTTTTTTTATTGATATTTCATAATAATTTCTCGAAAGAGGCATAAGAGAAAAAAAATACTGCGGCGCCGGTTAAGTAATGCCGCCTTAGATGATAAGGTATAGAAACATCATTGATGAAGGCGCAAATGCTACTTTTGAAGTAAGTAGCTACTCATTTCTGCTTTTTAACCAAAACTCACTCTCTTTAACACTTGTTCCATTTCACCTCCCGAAGTAACGGTACGCTTTAAGTTAGGAATAAGCCATATTTCTGGTACCACTTCAGCGTAACTGGTAAATGCTATAAAGTCTGATCTTCAAAGTGACATCTTTTAGTTCACTATGTCATAAATAACCGTCATAAACTTTAATGGGTATATACTTTAAGGTACCACCTTTCTATTCTACGTGCCCCCTGCTTGCGAAAAAGTCAAAACAAATCCAAATATTTGAGCTTATTATCCCATAAAGCTAAACGCGCCGTGACCAAGGCCCAAATGGCCTAAACGAGTGTGACAAAGACAACTCTACCTGGTACTCTGGTAGGTACTACTGCTGCTATTCCTAGAGCTTTCAAAGCATAACAAGCTCAGTCTGTCAGTTTTAACAGGCGCGGGTAGCAGACGGATGTGCCGTTTTGATCGTCATTAACCGGGACATGTGCGTCGCATTTCGCGGACGTCAATGTGTGTTAGTTGTTGTCAAGTTCAGTCTAGTTGACATGTTGTTTATTGTGTTAATATTTGGTGAGTATTTTATTTTTTGTCTTATTTTAATCCTATTTACTATTTCTATAATTGCGAAGCATAAAAATTGCGATTTTTATCTTGAATACACAAAGTTTGATCCATCGGTGTATGGTCGAAAAGGGGTGGCCTGAATTAACCCGAATATTTAACCATTGTTAATATTATTCTATAAAGTGTTAAGCCGCGCACATATTGGCACCGCTCAATCGGTGCTTTACCCCACGATGTCGCGCGACAATATTCAATCAATAGATTTTAAATGTGGATGCTCATATTGTATCAGGTGCGTTGCCCGAGAAAAAATCTATTATGGTAAACATTTTGAGCGGTATCGCGCGGTAAAAAACCGCTTCAGAGGTGCCAATATGCGCGAGGGCGAAGGGGTTGTAGGGTGAAGACTGTCGATTTGTACTTTATTGTATTACTTAGTTGTACACTTATACTACTTCTAGTTTTTAGCTTTTTGGGGTGCTCCTGGGATTGTCCTCATGGCAAACATTTCCGTTGTTTCTTAAATAAACAGAATTAACAATGGTCGAAACCTGATAATTGATTCGTGAAAGCTTGGAAACAAAAACTGGCTGAGTAGATTCTGTTATGTATATCTTTTGCTTTTGTATTTTTAATGATTTGGGAAATCTGGCTTCAAATTTCGATTCATCATAAAAAAGTGTCGTTATCATTGTAAATGTTGTAATGGCGAATATTGTCAAAAAATGTTCTGCAATATATTCATTTTTGTGTTATGAGTAGTTTTTTAATTATTTAGGGTAGTCGGGATATTTGGTTTTTTTCCCGATGCCTGCGAAAGAAGTCGGAACCGTATAGATTTTGGAACATTATCTTGTTGACTTCCAAATTGGGTAACTTTTTTCTAATTTTACCAACCTCGTTTCCTGTCTTTTACGAGATCCTGGACGTCCTTATCTTGAATCGTTTTCTTTCGATAGTCATGATCAAGAGATCGCGCTTGCTAATGTTCAGTTCCAAACCCATTACAATCCCGATTTTCTTGGTTTCATCAAAGAAATCGGGATATTATCGGTAACATGCGGAAGAAAGTTCGGAAATATTGACCTGTATTGAGGGGGATTATGGATCCGGATCCTTTTGTCATATATGATTCATATTTACAATTTCCAAAAGAGCGAAGAAACATGATTCTTAGAACACACTGTATGGCTAGGAGGTATATCCTGTGTGTGAGTTGTAATATCACGATAGCCTTGAAGTCTACATTTGTTTTTTTTTCTATCTTTCTTTGGCAAATTTCCAAAGATCACTAGATTCATTTAATAAGTTCATAGCAAAACATGTACTTGGAAAACAAATGAAGATTCCACGGTCTACCGCTTAGAATTAAAGTAATAATTAGTATAAGTAATAATATCTCTTCTTGGTGACGTCAACTATACATGTTGGCTGAAGGTTTTAACTGCCACTTAAGATTTAAATTAGGTTTGAAAATGGCTCATTAACATCTAATAAGGCTCATTCCCCAGTTGTGACTACAATATCCATAAATCATTCAGAAAGAGCTGCTAAAAAAGCGTCTGGTTTCACTTTTATTCCCATATCCTGCTTTCTTGGTTGCAGCTTTAAGATGTCTTAATTTATCTGAGAATTTTAATTAGTTCTGGATTTGTCACTTCCTGGGATGATCTTCCAGATAAATTCTCTTGCGATCTGTAGGTGCCAGCAGGATCAAGATTTTTCTATTGGGGTTTATTCTGCGTTAACTTTGTGCCTTACTTTTCCGATCGAGCTCGAACAGCTATCATAAAACCTCAAAAATAGAATTAAATATAAATAAATTTGAAACACTGGGCGCAATTTTCCTGAATTTGCCATTGTTATATATCAAGTCTACTATTTATTATGCATATCATATATTTTTAAAACAAGATAGAAAAATATTGATACATAACGGGATTGCTAGCCGTGCGGTAAAGTGGCCATAACCTTTCCGAATTCGTAAAAATTAAATTGCCTGGTGAGTACGTGCAGCTCATGTTAATACGCATATAGTGGTGGTTACCGTTGATAAAGATGCCATGTTCAACATAATTAAGGTTAATGGTCGTAGAAAAAATACTCTACATAACTCGCAAGAAAGTTCCTTAACACACTTGCGTAATAACCGCCCTCGCCTGCAGCTCGTGCGCAACGCTCGTACGTTAAGAGTTATTTTGTTTGGTAGTTATGTAAATGACTATTAAGGCACGCTTGTAGAGAAATAACTACTTCTCTTATTATTCTCTATTATTCCAGTATTTTACCTATTTATTTCATAACCGAAACTTAATTATATGTTGCAATGCTATATTAATTATTATTGTACTTATATGAATAACGTAAATTATTGATTTATTGCTAAATTAGTAGATACAAATTAGCTTTGGTATAGTTAAAGCCAGATATTTCGTCCGGTTGATAAATCTGTTAGACAGAAACAGATTTCAGGATGTTTATTCTAGTTTTATTTGAAATCACTTTCTGTATAATTTTATACATGTGAATGGCAATGGTAACAATGAGGGTAACAGTGACAGCGTCTAATTTCTGAAAATGTTTTCCTTAAAAAAAAAGCTTTTTTTCAAAAAATTTCTCAATTTTTTTTTCAAAAAAAGCCGGTTTTTCGATTGACAAAGCTATTGGTGGCATTAAATGTGATGTGGCCAATCTCGAACGTCGACTTAGCTCCTTTCTGTGAAACCAGAGTATTGATAAGAAACCCCGGCCGGGTAGGGTTTACTTCGGTGCGCATAAAAAAGGTCGTAATGTATTTTCGTGAAAATTCCCAAGCCACACAACTAACACACACTATTTTTCCAAGACGTTAACGGGCCAGCTTTATTGTTCGCATATGTACAGAACCTGTCCGTTTAAACTGGTCCAAAACAAAGAGCCCGATTTTACTTCAAATAAATTACCGGACAGTTATAATTGAAACAGAAAATAATGGGGATTTGTTAATATAGTTCTCCGAACATTGCGACTGTTCCTCTCTGGGAATGACTAACATGGTTTTAACATCGTCTTTTTTAAGCCTAATGGAACGTTGCAGCCGTTGTCCCGCTCTAGGAACGGTTTTAACATGGTTTTAACACTTGCTTTTTCCAGATCTAACAGGAGATCGCGACCGTTGTTCCGCTCTGGGGAAGGTTTTGATGTGGTTTTAACCCTTGCCTTTTCAGGTCTAACGAGGGCCGTGACCAGCAACTCAAATTGCCAGGAAGTCGTCGCAATGGCCGCCTTAGAGGACGGCAATACCGTCGTGGACACCCGACTGGACATGCTCGCCGGTACGTGGATTTCCGAAGGGTGAGTGTCTCAAGTTTAAATACACAGAGCGATATCAGCAGTGGCAATCGGAAATTTACATTGGAATGCTGCGCGACAAAAAGACGGTGGTACCACCGTCTGGGCTTCAGCCCCATAAATCTTGAGGTGCACTTTTGAAATGTCAAGCACGGACATTCTTTTCGTGAATCGGATGCCCGATGTGTCACAAGTTAACAGAGATATGGTACCATTCGTGGCTGGGGAAATCGAAAACAAATAAAACGTCTAGGAGATCGTAATGGGCCTCGAAACTGTATAACAATGACGTCGAAAAGCATTTTAATATTAATATTTCCATCAGGTGGTCGTCTGGGTTCTCGTGTTTGCTTAACCCCCTGTCGGTTTTGAAATATGAACGGCCAAAGCAGGCAATACCTGGACGATGGTACTGCCTGCTTTACGAAATCCTTTCTTGGACCATTTTAAAATTTAGCTCGAACGTCCATAAAAATAACAAGCGAACTCAGAGAACTACTGGGAAAGAAAACAAGGAAAGTGCGGAGAACGATCCATCTTCCTATTTCTATCAAGCTTGTTTATTGTAGTATCCAAATCTGACAGAGTAAACAAGCAAGATGGTTTGACGATCCCGTTTGGCAGTTAAAGACACGTATGTTTCTCCTGTAATAAAATTATGCATTTACACTGGGTGTCCTGAATTGCAAATGCGATAATTTAACCCCGTATTCTACATCGAAAAATAGTCCTAATTCGCTATGTAAGCTACAGAATATATTTGAAAAATGTTTCGTTAAGGAAATATGGTAAATGAATTTTTGCCGTAAAAGGTGGGCAGCTGTGCGAGCCAGTTTTAAAGGAGCATTAAAGGGGTTCGTTACTTTACACTCCAAAACTGCGCCTCGCACAAAAATATCGAAACGGCTTTTTCCCTCCAAATTGAATCAAGACCCAAAACTGGTTTTAATTTCGCAAAAAATCACTGGCGTGTCAGTTTTTTTGATAAAAATATCCACTCTTGTGCCAGCGCGGAAGCCACTGGTAAGAGTAAAAATATGTTTTTCATTGCAAAACTTGTTTCCTCGATGGCAGCTAATGCATACAAAATTTCGTCGATATACAACACATCCAAACTTATTTTTTTAAAAGTTCTCTTATCTTAACCCATCTTGTCCCAAGCATCGAAAAATTAAACAAAACGAATTTTTTGTTTGTAAATATTTATTTTGTTACATTTAAGAATACATTACATATGTCAAAAAAAACTAGAAAAAAATTATGTACAAAAAAAAATACTGGTGCGTAAACGAACCATTGGGAATATATATGAAATACTGTTTTGGGACACATAAGGATACTACTAATAATTTTAACGAAAATTTATACCATAATGTTACAATCTTACACAAAATAACTAAAATTGAATTATTTTGTACATAAAACTTTATTTCACATAAAAAACAGCATAATATTTCATGGTGCATTAACGCACCACTGGTAACAGACGGTCATCAGTAGACCAATAATGTTGAATATGTGGTAATGAATGGTAACCAGAAAAAAGTAAAATTCCTATAAAATTTAAAAATTCGTTTTTTGATAATAAAAATTCATGGTGGTTATTGTCTTGAGCATATTTTACCGAAAAATTTAAAACCAAGTCAATCACTTCATCATCAAAAAACATAAAAAATATTTCAAGGGGAGTTTTCCCCGAGAGCTTATTTTTTAGTTTCTCGCGTGATTGAAATTCATCAGATATAGGTGCGTGAGTATATTCAATTTGACCTTTCCTCCATTTGACTGTAGAAGCAAGCCTTTCATTTGCCGAAAGCAAACGTCTCCTTTTGGACTCCCAAAGTTTCATCATCCGATGAATCCCATTGAGCTTCATTGGTCAACAAAGTACAGGACTGATTCGTACACGACTGATTTGTATATTCCGGTAGATGCAATTCGAAAGTTCCAACTATATCAGTTGGTTCCTCAAACTCTTGTAGATTATTTTCATCGTTTATATTTTCCTCATCGGTCAAAGTATCCACGTCGGGTGGAATATAAACAGCGTCAATATGTTCTGAAAATATTATCTTTTCTTACTTTTAGCTTAAATTCGCAAAAAACTGAATATTACCATATTGCATCTAATACATACATATAAAAATATGTAAATACAAGTAATACTTACGACTTTCATCATTATTCTGCAAATCCGTCACGATCTCCTCCAAGGCTGCTTCTAATTCTTTTTGAGTAAAATACTTCGAAAACGACATATGGATTTTTTTTATTGTAATTAAATATCAAATGAACGGACTACAGCTTATATGGCGCTGAACCGATACAAAAAAAACACTGGATGAATACACGGTCACTCAACAAAACTACACTGTATAGTTACTGAAATTCTAATAGGCACCTGGGTTATAGAGAGATGTGAGTTTTGTTCGCTTAGAGAGACTCAAACCAACTAATTCGTTTTTTCTTCATCGTGAGATCATAGCCACAAAAAAGAGTATTGAGTCAATAAAAATCCAAATGATTTTCTCATGAGGATCAGTTTTCAAACCTATAAATTGATTGGAACTTTATGCCTATATCAACATTATCGGTAATTACCTTATTTAGTCTAAGCAATAATTTGGGTAGATTTTGTGAGTAATGACATTATTTAGTCTGAGCAATAAATTGGGCAGATAGATGGGTTTATTTATTCTAGAATAGTGTTGGGTATTTTCCCAACACAAGAAACAAATAAATACTAAACAATACACTAATCGGCGACTATTCACTCTGAATGCACACACTTTTCGAAAATTGCAATAACTTGATTTTATTTCATAGATAAAACCAGTGGTGCGTTTAGGCACCGGTATTATTTACACAAAATAAGTGATAATTTATATGACAATTCAAATGCACTTTTTCTACTATGTAATCTACATATTATAGACTTATCAAAAATGATTATACTTTGCAAAAATAAATTACCTTACTATATTTGAATCACTTCAACATTTGACACAAAATTATGCAGCGTTTTCCATGACTCTAAGATGTCATAATTTTTTTGTTTTAAAACAAAAATCAACAGTATGTACGATACTAAGTTCTATAATCTAATAGTAATAAAATTTCTAAATAGGTATGAAAGAATATATATTGGATTTAGCAAAAAAAAATCATAAAATGTGTGGTTCGATAATGCACCACTGGGACAAAATGGGTTAATACACTTGATGTGCAGGGAGTGGCTGATTGGTTCTCAGTCTTCATAATGGTCTCTCGAGCCACTGTCTTTGATTGTTGTTTTCAGATCAAAACGCGTTATGATTTTAAAATCGCATGATCTCATATCGATCGTACCATGCTTGGATCTGGAATCACAAGCTGTAAGAAAATGACTATGAACCGTCAGAAGAATAAAACAATTTCGGGTGGCGGAGTGCACCAGTAGCGGAGATAAGGGTATTGAATACTAATAATTTGATGGAAAATGAATATGCATCGGGAAAAAAAATTGCTTCCTAGTCAGATGAAGCATCTACCATTGAGACAAATCGTACAATTTTTCTGTTTGAAAATATTTATTGATGACCGCATTGAATACTCAACAAATTTGATAAGTTCATTATTTCTGGAGATGTATCTTTCGATGCAGTACTAATTTTCAGCAAATTTTTTCCGGAAAGACGAAAACCTTAGTTAGTTTTGACGTACATGACATCGTAATTTGAAAAAATTTTTAACATCATTATTTTTAATGATAGTCCCCTCGACATGGTACTCATTTTCAGCTAATTTCTTCCAAAAAAGCCAATGCCACAGTTAGATTTGGCACAGCTGTTACTCAATTCCAAAAAACTAAAATATTTCGAAAAGTTGCAACTTCCTAATTTTGAATCATAGACCTCCCGACATGGTACTCGTTTTCAGTCATTTTTTTCAGAAAAGCCAGAGCCAGTGTCAGATTCGATGTAACTGTCAATCAGTTTAAGAAAAATCGAATATTTCGAAAAATTCTAATTTCTTTACTTTGAATGATAGATCCTCCGACACAGTTTTCATTTAGAGTTAAGTTTTTTTTAGAAAAGCAAATGCTATAGCTAGGCTTTGTCTACAGTACTAACTTAATTAAAATGAGGGCTTACCACTTCAGATAAATCTCATGATTAATTTCTAGAGTCGTTATTTCTTACACAAATACCTCTATCAATGCAGTTGTGAAACCAGACCAGGCCCCGAATACGCACTCCGTCATTATACCTTTGATGATAGTGGCAAATTTCACCTCACTCAACACCATTACTGGGATGACTCCTGCTCTTTGCCTCTGCTAACTATTCAAGCCTTTGGCAAAATACAGTTCAAAGGGTCTTTGGTGCAACCTGGGGCCGCCTGTGGTAACTTTAAGTTCACCAACATCACCATTATCCCTCAAGATGACAACGCCGTTCGGGAATTGGACAAGCGCGCTTCTTTTGAGTGTCCTGGTGGGTATCCCAAATTAATCTATAAGGAGGCTCGTTGAATGACGTTTGTTGTTGATGTAGGTCAGACGTGGAAGTCTTGGAGGAAATATGAGGAGCACCCAGTGTACGACTCCAGATATGATGAGAACAACAAGAAGAAGACTTTTAACTTGTGGCTATCCAATCCGAACAGTCACTATCAGTCTGTGAATAGTAAGGGAAGCAACGTGCACTTTAGTGATATCTCTTGTCTGGGATCATTGAAATGGGCCTTCAATGAACTTAAGCTGCTCAAGGTGCAGTTGCGGCCGCTGATGGAACACTTTAGGAAGGCACCTAGAGAGGTGAGTGCTTGCCATGTTGCATCGTAGATTAAGTTCATATAAATGGAATTCAGGTGAAAATGGAGCTTCTGCTTGGAGACATCCACAGCAACGCTCGGCTACGCCAATATTACAACCCTAGCAGTTTCCAAGTGCCCTTAGTCCAGCAGATCAAGGAACATACACAAATTGTTGTCAATAGGCACACTTACATCGTAAAGAACACTCAAGCCATCCCACCGAATATATTCACTAACCCCAAGACTCCTCCTCACTTAATCGAGAAGCCTCCTTTGCCTCCATATATTTGGGGCCAGTGGACGTCCACCAGGTGCGAATCTCGACCTGGTGGGACGCTGTACCTCACCAGGAGTTTCTCCTTTTACTCTGACGACACCTCCTGGATTGGAGAACACAACTTCTATTCCGACCCCTTCTGCAGAATTCCCAAGTTCATAGTGACCGCTGCCGGTCACTTCAAGCTGCAAGGTCTTAACTACCAGCTGAAGCGTACGAGCAACATCAATTTTAACATAGAAAAGGCCTCGCTGACCGTACTAGATGCTAGAATGATCTATGACTTGAGGTTATCGGGACACTGCGGGGTGGGAGAGTGGGAGGTTAATGTTCCGAAGGAGCTGTCCACTACAGGAGGCTGCATGCAGCTGGGGATCTTCTTGCCCTCCGTACAATACGATGTGGTCAAGCTGGAGATGGACTATAAAGGCTCGTGCCTTCTCTTCCTGGGGCAGGTCGACACTGATAATGTTCAGTTAAACGATGTTACTAAGAGGCCCACGGCTTTTCAAAAGCCACTGGTCAAGTGCGGGGAGGTGCCCACCTACTCGAGGAAACTGTGGGAGATATTGAACGAAGGGGATTTTACCGGAGGTTGCTCGAAGCAAAGAGAGGTGGATTTATGGTTGTTAGCAGGCTTTTTTTTGTTAGTTTATGCAAGATAGCGATTGATAAGTAGACTCGTTGTTACAGCTGTGATATGTACGAAAATTTTTCTATAATAAATTTTGCAACCGTAATAGTCGTAGGAATAATCTGAGAAGAAAACCCATTACGACACTTGCCCTATTCCAGCTTTGCGGTTAAGGAAGTGGAGAACCTCAAAAGACCGGTTCCGATCAATAAATTAAATTCAATTAAATGCAGGCAGAAAATAGTTATGTTAATGGCGAATACGTTGACCTGCAGTAAAATTTCCAGTGTAACCAGCAGGACCTAGCGCGCAGCGTTGACCTATAGTCAAGAGCAATGAAGATAAATGTAAGATGGCGCTGGTGGGATACTTTCCTGCAGGCGCAACATATTTGCTGTAGTTTTGCCAATTTCTGCCTGCATTTAACTGACTTACAATGAGTCGAACTGACGAGGTCCTATGGGATCGAAATCAATCTTCGGGGTGTTCGATGTAATGAAAGGTAGAGCTTGAATGGAACACAAAAGTTATAATTCGTAATAGGTCCTGGATAATCTTCTCAAATTTTGGAATTGTAACTGTGTAGCAAAATTATTACGGGACAAAAATGCCAGTGATTAATATTTAGTATTTTGTAAATATAGGAATTAAGTATATTTTATAGTAGTCCTAAAAATTATATATTTTAAGTCAGTTGTACAAGATATGTCTTGGGTAGTGGTGCACAGAGCAATGGCAGTTTTTCACGATTTGAAAAAGACATTTTAGTCGTTGAAAATCCTGAGATTAGTATCCGATTAAGCCAAAGATCAATAATGAAAATTTTAAATCAAAAATTGTATCCGTATCATTTTACACCGGTGCAAAATTTAATTAAACTTCTAAAATTTTCCGAATTCGCTTAAATTCAACTGAATTCAATTCAGTACAAGCCAACTGAAAGTCACTTTCAACATGTGTTAAAAATTAGCATTTGGTGAGGAATTATTGACAATTATGATTAGTCACCATGTGATTGATCACCTAACTTAAGTGACCCATTGTACTTAGATTTCCTTCTAAACCACTTGTCTACCTTTCGGAACCTTACTTCTGTTCGACTTACCTCTAAATTTGACACAAAATGCGCAATTCAAACAAAACGGGGTCCCTACACTTACGAGGTCCACACACTACATTTGCCCTCACGGTTAGAAACCATCTAAGCAAATATTTTCCGAATCGTTGGATGGATTGTGGGTCCTAGATGCCTTGGCCTGCACGCAATCTCGATTCTAATCCTATGGCTTTTTGCACGTGGAGAAATTTTGCTATTTAAAACTGGAAGGTCTTTAAGTAAAAGTGTAACAAAATGTCTTCAACCAAATGGTAATCACTTTGAAGATTTCTGGTTAAAGAAGATTTGTTTTATAAGATTGTTAAGTGATAATATCATTGCTCTGCATACTATTATTTAAGTCTCGCCATATATTTTTCAATGTAACTAAGAATTTTTGATAAAATAAATATTTTGTGTTTCATTTGATAGAGTGGTCAGATTTATTCTGTTCTGATAGTGTTCCCCTTTCTTCACTATATAGAGGGAAACCAGCGTATCTAACATGAGCTCGATTTTTAAAAAAGGTTTAATTGCGAACGCTCTATTTTGATGTGAGTCAATATTTCGGAGCTATAGGAAATTTTTCAAAAATGTGTATTTTTTAGAAGCAGTAAATGTTCTCGTATTCAATGTTTTCATGAATTCACGTGCTCGAACTGTATTTGAAATTATTCCATTCCACGACAATGTGGAGTTTAAAAACCATCGTACGGGACGTCAACAGTTAACATAAAAATCCGATAATCTTAAATCATTTCAAATGGTATTAGTAAAAAGAAAATATACAGCTGGTGCCATCTTTCGAGAAACAGAACTATTAGTTCATGAATAGTTGGCCACGCCTTATTAGAAAGCGATATTGGTAAATATGGCGAGCGTTTCAACCAGCATGGAAGAGAGGGCGCTAGTTATCGCATAAAAGTAAAACTGCTGGATTTTGATTTAATTGACTTCTCTTTAGCAGAAAAGACTGGTAAGTTGTTTTAGTGATATTTTTTAGAATAATTCTTAGATCACAATTGAGCTTAAGTTTATAAAATATGTGTTGCATATTAAAATACAATACACGTGTAATGTATGAAGATCAGTGAAGGAGGACTATTACAGTTGTCCGCGTCAGATAAGAATGATCCCACGGAAGGTCCCCAGTTCGATTGTGGGCGAAGTCCACATTTTTAATTAATTTATTTTACAAAATAGTTATTTATATGTAAGCGAAGAAAGTAACTCTTAACTTACGAGCGCGAAATGTTACGTACGAGTTGCAGATGTGGATGGTAATCAGGCGAGTGTCATGAGAAAGTTTTTTGGAGTTGTGTACACTGTATTGTGACCGTGGACTATATACAAAAAAATAAATAAAAGCAAAGAAATTTATTCAAAATTAAGATTTTTTCGTTATTTTTGAGTTTCTTTAATTTGTTTTTATTATTTTGGCTTTTTTCTACAAAATTGGTTTACAAAATAGCAGCTTTGTGTGTTCCCCGTATAATTTTTTACGTCTTCCCCTTGAAAGTCCCATAAAAAGTTTTAGACTTTTCCGGCTGCAAACTCGAATTTACTTTCATAGGAAATATCCATTTTTATTCCCCTGAAAACGGGCATTAACTTATTTTTTATTATTTCGGAAAAATGTGGAATTGACTAAATTTGACACAAATAAATGATAAAGGCAAATATTAAATAAAAACTAAACGATTTAGATCACTACGGAACTGGTGAAAAAGTTCAAAATTCTCGCTCGCGCGCTAAGCGAACGAGTAAATTTCGCCGTAAAATCACTATTTTCTTCTCTTCAGTTGCAGTAAAAGGTAATTATGATGCATGAGCGCAGGATGAAAACATTTGAAAAAATGTTAAAAACCGCTAGAGTTTCGATTAAAAAACGAATGAAGAAAGAAAATTAAATTAAATTAAAAAAAAAACTCTGAAAAAAATAAAACCAAAGAAGTTTGGATTTGTTGATAGCAGTAATCTTTATCCGTTTCTCAGCTTCTCGTTCTGAAATGTCTCTGAACTTGAAACTTCCAAGAACGATCTCATTTTGGATACCATCCCCGCACCCCTGCCCGCTAACTATACAGGCATATCTAAAATAGGGAACACACACATACACACAGCGCGATATAGATTTTCTTAGGAGGGTTTCGAGAGATGATAACACCTCTTCAGCGATTTCTTGAGACATCCTCAAGGCAAAAAAACGCAAAAAACCGGACGCAGAACTCAGCTGGCCGATTGTAGAACGTATCAGGGGTAGAAAAATGCGAGCGAGGGTGGCTTCGTTAGGGCCAGGTCCCGACGAAAAAAACTCATTGATTTGCATTCCGTGTGGAAGTTATTAGAAGTTGTTTTTCTCTTTGTACAAGTATATGCCCAGATTCCAGGGTATTAGAAATGTTTCCCTGTTTAGACCAGTTTTTATGGGTTATTTAGTTAATGATCTCTTTCAACAGAATGCGAGTACTATTAGGAGAAAATGAGTTTGGATTACTATTTATCGAGTAAATAGGAAATTTAAAAAGTTTTAGATCTACTTAAACTGGAAAAGGCAAAATTGGGGTAGAAATGATTAGAACGACTTGGGATGTTGGAGATTTCGACTTTTAACAAGAGTGCCGTTTTTATGTAAAAACCTTCAAATTTAATATTTTTCCTATAAAATTGTCTATGAAGCTAAGTACAAAAAAGTTAAAGTACTTTTTAAGCATTGCCCCTTGTATTACCTGTCCCTGAAAAAATGTGGTAATTTCTTTACAGAGATTCGGAAAGAGCACAAAAAGCTATAATAAAATATAAAATTTCATTAATTTATTTTGAAACGTTTCGAAAATGTTAATAAAAACCCACCCTCAGGAATCAATTTTCACACCCTGTATATTGAAAGCGAAACGTCTTTCGATATATGTTTATATGAAGTTTT
Source organism: Euwallacea similis (assembly GCF_039881205.1). Classification (NCBI taxonomy): domain Eukaryota; kingdom Metazoa; phylum Arthropoda; class Insecta; order Coleoptera; family Curculionidae; genus Euwallacea; species Euwallacea similis. The sequence goes on from NC_089609.1 coordinate 6,798,554, forward strand.
CGTCACATATTGGAACCTAGACTACGTGCTTGAGTTTATGGCACTCCGTTCAGAGGCATTTTGTATATTTACTATATTCCGTGGCTGGAACAATACAGGGTGATTCACGTAACTGTTTCATTAGAAACTTTTGTACTTGTAACAAATCTAAATTTTTCATATTTGGGGATTAAACTAATATAGATACACTCTACTTTTTTAAAATATTTTGAAGGTTATATCACTTCCGGTTATACCGGAAGTTGAGGTCAACTTCCTTATTTCAAATGGAACATCCCATATATTTTTATATGTCTAGAATCTAAATTTAATTCTGAATCGATTACTATTAAGCATTCCTATACCTAAAATTAACGCTCTTGCTCTAATTTGTGATTTTTTAATATTGTACGATAATAATTGTAAGTATCTTAGTTGGCTTTGAAAAGAACATGGCTGCTTCCTGTAAAATGCGTTAATGTAATTATCAATTTAATAAGTTCGCTCAGCAGTTTAACGCATGTTACAGGAAGCAGCCCTGTATGTACAATTATTATGGTACAATATTAAAAAATCGCAAATTAGAGCAAAAGCGTTAATTTTAGGTATAGGAATGCTTAATAGTAATCGATTCAGAATTAAATTTAGATTCTAAACATATAAAAATATATGGGATGTTCCATTTGAAATAAGCGACTTTTTTGCCATCAAAGTTCTTTAAATATGACGTGTTTTTTTGGATACCCTGTATGATATTTATAAAAACTTTTCACATTAACCTAATCTACCATACTCAGTTAACACGTCAACAAATTTTCGTAAAGCCAGCTTCAATAATAGCTGAGAATTTTAAATTTTATAGAAATGGTGTTTTAAAAAGATTTTTCTTTTAAACCAAAATATCTTTAAAACGGTTAGGTTTAGGTATAGAAATATCTAATAAAAATTTAATCAGCTTAATCACTAGATTCCAAAAATGCAAAAATATACTGGGAGTTCCATTTGAAATAAGGAAGTTGACCTCAACTTTCGGTATAACCGGAAGTGATATGACCTTCAAAATATTTTAAAAAAGTAGAGTGTATCTATATTAGTTTAACCCCCAAATATGAAAAATTTAAATTTGTTACAAGTACAAAAGTTTCTAATGAAACAGTTACGTAAATCACCCTGTATATGTATGACGATGGGTTGCAAATTTCTGGAAAAAAATGTATATAATCGTTGTTAAATTATTTATAATCACAAACGTCGAAAATAAAAAACGTAAAAAAGTCTAAAAACTTTAATTAAACAAAAATTAGCGTAGTTAAAAAATTATTTATTTTTCCTAAAACCACAAGCATGAAAACACTAATTGGTAACATGTAGAAAGCACATAACCGATTTACCTGTCCTCTAAATGGAATGGTTTGTCATCAAATTAAGAATATTTAGTGGCTAATTTGATGACTAACCTCTGGGTATAAAGGACTGGTATTTCCTAAAAACGTTGCCATTAGCGTTTGCATGAGGGTGTAACGAGTTTTGCTTGGTTTTTACTTTATTTTGTACGTTTTGATTATTATTTTCAGTTATAGCGAAAAAATAATTTAATTTTTAAAATTTTTTGCATATACGTAATTTTTATGATTTTTTTGTGTTTTTATTTTTTTTATTTCACCAATTTTTTATTGCACTTTTCACAATTTTGCATAGTTCATTCAGTAATGTGTAATGTATCAACGTGTGTCGTTTCCGCCTTGACAATGACTAAAAATATAATCAAAACATTGGCAACATACCCTTCAATAAAAGAGAGGTTTTGGCACCTTCGAAATTTTTACTCATTGATTGAGGTCTCTATCACACTTAATCCGTTAAGCATTAATTTCGAGAAACTGCATATTAAGAAATTATGTGTTTGAATGTATGTATGAATGTAGGTACATGTTATTACAAACATGTAAAAATTTCTGTTCGCTATTGAAAGGTTAAAGGGGAGCATAAAGGGTTTGCAATAACGTTTAAATCCGGGACACTCTTTACTACCCACTCAGTCATACATTTTGAACCGTTCTAGAATCATCTGGTAACTGAACGGAATCCACCAGAGCTGTTTTGTTACGGAAAAATTCATAGGAGAACGGTTTCCAACAGGTTCAGAACTTGGAACGTTTCACAAAGTCGTCTAACTTAAGTCGGTCGGAACAGGTCCTGGATTCTTGTGTTGCAAAAGAATTCAGGGCGAAAATGTTAAAAAGGATTTTTCAAAATGCCCAATTCTGACATCACTCGAATGCAAAATCACTTGAATCTCCTCTCAAGGCTTGCCATCGCAATTTCGCCCAGATACGAGACGATTCCTGAACTAACCTGAACTAACCTGAACGGTTCTTTAACGGGTCGGAACGGAACTCTATTTACAGTTTCGTAGATATCTCTTATTCGTCACCTTTACACTGCTTCTCTTCTGTTGCTTTTAACATATTTATTGGTGCCACTTGGCTCGTTTACTAGCACTTCGAAATTCATGCGTTTACATATGCAAGTGTCCTGGCGCTAGTCAACTGATTCATAAAAGTGCTTTGAAGCATTGAAGATGGTCGAGCTCATAAGAGACCGAATTCTCTTCGTAACGCCATGGCGTTCTGTGGGAAAAACGATCTGGATAATGTCTTATTTTCCCAAGCACTTTGGACTTGACGGCATACAGGGCGAAGTTTAAAATGCAGTGTTTCACATTTGATCAATTTTCCGAAAATGCGACAAATTTTGTTGAAACGGTAAGAGATAAATCAATTTTGCAAGATGGTATGAGTTTCTATAAAAATGCTCTAAAACATTTCCCATTTAATCCGACTTCCCATCTCTTGCGGAAACCGCGATTCCGGTATATGTAGAACCAATTTGGGACACATTGTATGTATACAGGGTACTGGATATGCACGAACATGGTCAGTTATTATGAGAACTACATGAGACAGAGCAAAACATTAAATATAAACAGTTTTAGGGCATTTTTGGACTAACAACCGAGGCATATGGACATTTGGTATGTTGAGAAAAAATCGTAAAAGATCCCGACTCTTTTATATTAAATAGAGCACTCAACAATTCTGGATTCTACGTTGGATCCTAATTCTATTCTACAGCTAATTCTACAGTGTCTCTCTTTCAAAATATTTAATCGTTCTTTGACAGTGAAGTTTGATATGTATTAGAATATTTAACCCTTACAAGAACTTCAGCAAATTTGTTTCCAACAAGTCGATGCCTCATGTCACATCACGTTAGCTGTTAGACAATACCTTCAAAATAAGTCCAATGGAAAAGTAAGTCACAGACATCCAAATATTTTTAGCTTGCTAGATTTCCCGACTTAACCCCAATGGATTATTTCTTATGGGGTTATTTAAAACAGTCTATCAGCGCAGGCCGTTTCAGGATTTTAATCATTTGAAGAAGATCATTCCGGAAGTGTGTCAGGAAATTGCTCCAAATATGATAGTGAATATATTAAGGGAATTTCGCACAAGAACGATTAAAGGTTTCGAAAGAGAGTGCGACTATGTCAAGGCACTAATAGAATGCCTTAAGACTAAAGCAAATAATCCTATATGCAAATTAAGGCTCTTTTGTTATTTCCTATACATTGATTACCCATTTAAATAGCACAATTATTATGAAAACATATTAAGAGACGAAAAGATATCATGTTTTTAATAAACAAGAGATAAATGTGCATTATTAACAACTAATAATAATAAAATTTTCTTAAGCAAAATTTATATTTTTAAGAAGGCTGGTATAAGATTTCAAAAATTTGATGTCTAATTATTTCGTTTTAGGTTTAACGCCATGCAAAACTTTTAGTAAGAATACATTTTTTTTACAAAATTAATGATAAAAAAGTTTGATTGATGATAAGTAGGCACACTGTATAAGCAAAAAAGAGCAAAAAAATGATTTATTTAGGGAATTCTTCCTCATTTTTATTAGACGTTCTTCTTGCGTTTTGCCGCGTTTGAATGGGCTAATGAATAAATAATTCGCACAAACTTCCCCATTTAATGAAATAATCTGGACATAAATGTAGCAAACACTAAATCTTTTCATAATTAACGAGCGATCCAAACTAAAAGTTTCGTAAAAGAGGCCTGGAAATTAAATCCAGATCATAAAGTGCAGACAGACGACCGGAGATGTAATTATTTTTCCATTATAATTCTTTGTACCAATTTGAAGTTCACCTCGCACATTTTTTACCAAATGATCGTCAGTCGACAAAATTCTGTAGTGTAATACCCCCTTTAGACATCAATGCTAATGGTTTACTTTAGAGCACTATTAACAGGTTTTTTATATCAGCGAACATCAAAGCCGAAGCCTCCCTGCAAATCAAGTCTTCTCTTTTAAGCACCAAAACCATACAAAAAGGCAAATTTTCATTAAAAAAAAACATCGAATGAAGGATTTCGCCCAATGGTAAGGCAAAGGAAAGCTCCCCCTGCACACAGCTTTTAAAATTCACGCATGAGAGACGTCTGGCAAAAAGTAGCATGTAGAGAGCTTTTAAAATATTTCGCATTAGACGTGAGGGAAACGGGAGAAAGGGGCTGTTTTCTCTGATTTTGATCCGATCTTGTGAAATTTGGGGTGCCGACGTTCTTGTTTTAAGCCCATAGACGCGTTAAAGACCGAAGTGGTCAAATGCGCACGAAATGCAAACCAAAAAGGGCCATCTGACTCGTATAACAATCAGATTAGTGACCATATTAAGGTCAGAAGCACCATTTAATGAATGACCGTATACAGTGCAGAAAAAACTGACAAAAAAAGTCCCGGGGATTACAGTCGTAATGCCCATGCGGTCCACAGGAATATCGTTGGGAACTATTAATGCCGTTAGGCACGTTTTTTGCCTCTACATATCGGGCTTAAATAATTTGATTGGAAACGCATCCACCAGGAGCGTACCACCCCCGTTTTCTGCCCTCATTAAATTCCCACTTGGCTTCCATCTATTTAGCTCGGATCGCTGCTACAGCAGTACTTCGGATGGAGCCAAGTTTGATGCGGGGCACATCTGAGAGTAAAACGACTTCAAGGTAAATGCAAGTTGCACGAGTGAAAATCAGGGCACGCCAATGGCTTAGTAATCAAACCCACCGCAAAAGTTTAAGGGACGCAAAAAACGCTCGTGTATGCGTGTGGGGTGAAAGATCCGTGGGGTGGCGCGTCCGAGGGTGCAAAAAACTCGAGGGTAGATTTTTTTATGAATAGGATTTCGTGTGGAATTTTGTCGTCGAATATTGGAGGGGTAATCGATAATAGTTCGATCGGCAATCGGACCTTTTTTTAGCGAACACGCTGTGTTGAGGGTAGGTAAGGGATGAAAAATGGGGTAAAGATAGGGCCAGGTTTGCACCTTTAGTTGTTCCAAATCCGTCTGCCGATGTAGTTTTGTGCTCTTTTGTGCCGATTTTGGTGAGTCCCTTGGTAGCGTTTGGTGTCAATCCGCGAATCAGCTTCGAAGATAGTTTTTCAGTGATTTGATTTCGTCAAATTTGACTCGACAAGAGATGATGAAACTGGTTGGAAATCCCAAGAACTTAGAAAGATCCTCAAATTTAACTTTTTTTAAAATTTTATTAATTGCGCAAGGGAATAATTAGAAAAGAAAACTTCGGTTAAAAAAATGATTTCCAACTGTTATATAATTTTTTTCTGGTTCACCCTGCATAAATTGAAAAAAAATGTTGCAGTGTTTGCACTGATAACTTTTAAAATGAACGTTTAAAAGGAAATTTAAATGAAATAAAAAGTGAAACGAATACAAAAAAAGAAAAATGAATTAAACACATCGCTAACGCTGCTGGACAGATGGACAGGTCGAACGGTGCATCTGGACCATAGGGGCTACCTCATTATCAACCATCTCTGAAGAAGGGTTAAGGGACCAACAAGTTCGTGCCGCTCAATTTACCATAAGCAACGTAGCAAATGAATCTACATGCAAGACGCCTATTCAATTATTCGATTATTCATCACTCGGAGGCAGCGATTCCATTCTTCAGGATGAGATTTAACAACTCCCAGAAGACCTCGTGACCATAAGGATAAAATGAAGCTGCAGTTGAAATAAAAAGCAACTTTGATCACGAACAGAAGAGATCCGAATTTTATAAAGAAGCAGAGGAGTTGTAACAAAAAAGCAAGTACTAAGACCTAAAAGAAGCCAGAAGTTAATTTCAAACTACAGTGGCCCTATGATAGTGAAGACCGGGTCACCTGATGACCAAAGACATAAATGATCCTGATCGAACACTAAAATGCGAGAACTTCGAGAAAACTATACAGAGGGACCAAATTAGACCTTAGGGTCCACATAGAAGAATATTTGAGGGTACCGGTACTGAAAGTGACGAAAAGGAAGTGGTCCTTCCTCCAGAAGACCAGGAATCCAAGGACTTATGCATCTTAGAACTAAAGGGACGGATACCGATTTCTTTGGTTGACCTTTCAGGTTTTTTAAGGAAGATAATACTGAAGTTATTAAAGTGTGTCTCGCTGTGCCAATCGCTATATTTCGAGAATATTTGACATACCCGATATTAGATCATATAGGTGCGTTAGTTCTGAAGAAGACCATACAAACGGTCGAAATGACATCATTTTGAGATAACAAAGAATTGCACTGATTGCTTGGAGCCCACTAATTAACTTTTTTTGTTTGGATCAAAAATAGTATACAGGGTGGTTCAACGAAAATTTTTTGCATCTCGATTTTCAGTATTGAAAATGAAAATATTTGAAAACGCTCGGACTCGTCGATTTTTGATTCGAGAAGGACAATTTTTTTAATTTCATTTCCAACTCTTTAACTTCAATCCCTGACCAGAGGTGACAGTTGCCCTCAAAATTTCTAATGGGAAGGGGTGTCGAATGATACATCATTTTAAACGTATTTGCGCCCTGATTATGACCTCCAAGTTTGAAATCACTACCATTATCCTCGTTGGTATGGCAGTTTGTCAAAGTCTGTAGAAAAAAAAGTTTTAATTCGTTAATAATTTATCAGAATAAGAGCTGCAGACTTTAGAACGAGGTTGGAAAGACTTTTAAAAGTGAGATATCACTGAATCGTTTTGAGGGGGGCGAGTTTTACCACTCAAATTTAAAATGGTAGGTTTCTTTATTTGTAATTTTTTTCTGAAAAAAGCTGAGTAAATAAAAAAAGTGTATTCGCATTACTTTTATGATCAATTTATTAAATACTGGAAATGGCAACGATTTAATTCATTTTGTTCAAAGCGTTGTCTTACGTCTTACATTTCGGGTGTAATTTGGTGGCATTCATGAATTATGCGATTAGGGGTAAAACTCACCTCTGTCAAAATGATTCAGCAATATCTCAGTTTTAAAGGTCTTCCCACCCCCATTTTGAAGTCTGCAGTCCTTATTACGATGAATTTAAAGTTTTTTCCCCCGCAGACTTTGACAAGCTGTCATATCAACGGAGATAATGGTGTTTATTTCAAACTTCGAGGTTATAATCACGGCACAACTACCTTTAAAATGAAGTATCACTCGACATCTTTCTATTAGAAATTTTGGGGAAACTGTCATCCCTATTCAGGTGTTGAGTTTGAAGATTGAAAATACTATAAAAATTTTCTCCTCCGAATCAAATCTCGACGCATTCGAGCTTTTTATGCATCTTTATTTTAAATACTGAAAATCGAAGTGCAAAATTTTTGTCGGACCACCCTGTATAATAAATCATAACTCTTTATGCAACCCGTCTTTAACGTACTTATCCTCGTGGAGGATATATTAAGTGGCAGGGCTGGCACGATGCCGCGTTTGAATACGTTTCTTGCTTGAGTTTTTGATTGAATTTTGGGTCAAAAATTATTAGTATTTTTCTGTTTGTGCATTTTCCTGTTGCTCGATATTATTTGAAATTGGAGTAAAGCGCAAAGAAAAAAGGGATAGGGAGGAATCAGCCCTAGTGACACTAAAGGCCCGTCCCGATTGGTATTCACCACTCTTTGCCTTTCGTCAAATTCGATTCTCACATACGAGAAAATGAGATGCAGGCGAATCATCAAAGGCACAAAAGCTTTTTCGAATGCCCGAGAGCGGCAATTTCGAGATTTCGTTCTATATTTCGTCGTCGCCTCGCTCCTTAGCTTCGTTTGCGTAAAAAATTGGGCGCTTTTTATAACGATTGCTATTCGAGGGAAAGCGGCTTATCTTGTTTGTGTTTGTTTTGGATTATCGGATATAGGAGGTGGGAGGGGATGCTTCTTTTGGACTTGGAAACACTCTTTTTGATGCCACATTCAAATCCCCCCTATTTTACGAAACTACTGGATCGACCAACGTCAGCTAACTCAATATGCAATTAGTCATGACTGAGCATGAACTCGCAGTCTCGATGAGTACCCTCAACTCAACGCCAAATCGAAAATGTCTTCTATACGCTTGAGTTTGATGCGGACAGTTTTTCTATTATTTGCTTCGGGGATAACGCGTCACACAGATAGGGGTGGAATTCCACACTATTCTCAGTTAAAACTAACTGAAAATAACATTCACCCTTTGCCAAGGGTTCAGATGAAAACCCTTGTTAACGTTGCGGTGACAGTATGTGTTCAGAATTTGGGAAAAAATTATTAGAAAAACAAAAAATAACGGAATTAAAGTATGTGGAATGTGAGTATGTAAGGTATTATATTATGAAGGGTGTCCGTTGCTGAAACTCCATCATGAGGATCTCGGTAACCATAAAAAACGAGGTCCCTTAAATTGGGATAAACCTGAGCAAATTGTTATTTTAAAATTTGAAAAATTCTGATGATTTTTGGAGGTATTCGAAAAGAACGAAAACTTTGAAAAAACACTTTTATTCCTTCCTCAACTTATTTCGCGAAATAATTCGAAATGATTAACACTTCATCATGGTAGCTTTTCCTATTTTACAACGTGGCAATGTCATATTTGAAACCTCTTGATTTTCGGCAATCGTTTTCAACTTTGATTTTTCTCAAGGTCGTCATTTTGGGTTTTTACATTTTTGAACTCGGCTTGTTTTTCTTATTACGGTGATCTCTCACATGTTTAAGTTTAGTCTTGAAGCTTGGTGCAAATATAAAAAATCTTGTCGTGGAAAAGCATGCCTTAGACATGACATCCATACTTTTGTTTAATAAAGAAATTTTTACAGTTCAACAGAATTTCGTTTAACGTCATTCGCAGTTATAAAATTGGTATAAATTTATTAATAAAATGCCCTTTTGCCTCAACCGCTTGAGTAACCTTTGGTTCCAACAAATTGCTGCTCCGCCATATAACGCTAGGAGAGTGGCTGACTATTTGTCTGAAATATTTCCCGGTAGAGTCATTTCAAGCAATTGAGACATAGGTTGGCCTGCACGTTCACCAGATCTTTCCCCATTAGATTATTATTTATGGGGAGCTATGAAACATCTCACTTGCAAATCTGTATCAACCGATATTAATGAGCTGCGAAGGAGCATCACAATTTGAAGGGACGTTTTAAGATCAACACAGAATTTAAGAAGACGCATAGAGCTGTGCTTGGAAATGGAGGGTGAATCCTTCCTCTTATAATTTCCTTTATTTATTTGTTTCATATTTTGTCATTTCTTCACCTTTTGCTTGTACGCAACGGTTAGTCTCGCTGGTAATATGCTGATTACTATTGGCGTAATATAATGTGCTATTTCTCGCATGTGTTCAATATTAGGTCTTTTTAAAGCATTTCTAAATTTTGGCATCTTTACACTTTTCGTTCTCATTACACAGGTACCTCGCAGAACTTGGCACTTTGCTTCCCGTTCCACAAACTTGGACTTGTGCGGCAAAGAGCTGCTTTGTGATATCTTGAATTTCTCAAGGTTGTTCACCAACAACCATCCTCCACTTTTCCTCGGTGGGTGTAGTGTAGGTTCAGTGGCTTGAAGCACGTTTTGGAGGAATTATTCGGCATCGAAAATAATAAAACACTATTGCTTAGTTCGTTAAAAGTTAGTCCACGCCAATGCCATTTAAGAGAGGGGTGGCACCTCCTGCTCCTCTCTACCAAAAGCCAAAGTGGCCACCCTCGCTTTTTTACTATTACGGTGGCCGTCTTTTTCGGGCTGCCGATAATGTAATGAAGGATTTGAGCTATGGCCTTATTAAATCTCTTTGTTTTTTCCCTTCCCTTCACTGCAGCGATTTACTGTCCTTTATTACTGAATATTGTTGTGCGGACCAGCGGCTCGCACCACATCTCTAAAATGTACTAAAACTACGAAAACTCTCCCTGATAAGCCCGGCACAAACGCATCATGTATAAAACAGGGAAGAAATTCACGAAGGGTGGCTTTGTTTTTGCCGAAAGAGGAATTAAACCGACGGTGTGACATTCAGTGGGTGGTGGGGGAGGGAGGGTGATAAAAAGGGGGAGAACGATACAGAAAAATGGATTCGTCAGCCATTTTGGAGAGACCGGAGCACTTTTTGACTTAAGGTGCGCGCCCTTGGAATGTAGTGACCCTCTTAAGCGGAAAACGCCGATCGGGGATTAATTTAGATTGATCCAGAAGGGCAGTAGTGGACATAGGAATTGATTAGGCAATCTGTTTTAACGGGTCCGGACGGCCGGGGGTGAGGGGCGGGGTGGTGCCGGGCTATCGAGCTGAATGGTTTTTCTGTCCGAAATTAAGGCCATGGCTGCTGAATTTTGTTAGCTTAACATTAGGGAATTTTCCAAGTGGTCGTTTGCTCTCTAATAAAATCCCCGGAACGCTCTAAATTCGACGATTTCTGGAACCCATAAAATCTCACCTTTTCATATTGACACAGGTAAAACATTTCTGTAAATAGAACGCAGTTCCTAATTAGAAGTTAGCCACGTAGACTTCGGAATTCCTGGAGCTGGTTCAGCTACATATAGGTCATGGCTCTCCTGATTCGCCATGATTGAGGTGACGATGAATGACAAATGACTGAAGAATCATTCATTTGGTAAAATTTTAACAATGTGAAAAAAATTATTGGATCCACAGTACATAACGGACACTTTCAGTTTTAGAGATTTTTGAAAATTTCAGAAACAGGGCTCTTTTTTTATTAAATTTAGAAATTACCTAGATGAGGAAAAATGGAATTTTCTCAAAAAATTTTCCACGAAATAAAGTGTCTTACGGGACCGTAGAGTAAAAAGGGGTGCTGGGTGGGGTAAGGCAAGATAGGTAGGGTAACCAAAACGTGGTTTTGGAAAATTGGAACGATACAGAGAAGATTAGCATGGCCCCTGCGCAAGAACGACATGTAAAATCGTCAAGATTAGGTTAGGTGGTAATACTGTCTGTGGTAATCCTTGCGCAGGGGCTATACTAATCTTCTTCTATATATAATACTAATCTGTATTCTTTCAATTTTAGTATATGTACCGTCGAAGCCAGTACAACCTAACCTAACCAAAATAAATATACATCTAAATTACGTTTTGTTTACCCCATCCAGCACCTCTTTTCACGGCCCCGTAAGACACTTTATTTCGAGGAAATTTTTTTGAGAAAATTAAATTTTTTCTTATCTAGGTAGTTTCTAACTTTAATAAAAAAGAACCCTGTTTTTGAATTTTTCAAAAATCTCTAAAACTAAAAGTGTCCGTTATGTACTGTGGACCCAAATTGTTTGCCTGTGTTGCGTGATGAAGCGCGAAATTGAAGGCATATACAGGGTCTACTTTTAGGATCTGACACAGTTCGTATATGGAAAATTACAAATTTAATGTATTTGTTAAGTTTGTATTTTTGTTTTGTGGAAAAAATCTGATATTGCAAAAACATATTTAACCTAATATGATTCTGGTTACAATAGAAACCGATCCTTATTTCATTTTTTTGAATGGTACATGGCAGTTTTTTCAGTGAAAATTGATTTTTTGTTGAAAATAAGCATAAATTTCATAATACAATATAGTACTGATTCTCAACTATTTTCGATTTATTTTGATTTTTATGACTTTTTCGACACTTGTACAGCTTTACTAAAACTCATTTATTTACAAAAGTATTTCACATAAATTGATAAAGTAAAATTTAAATTACTGAAAAATTAATACATTTTCATAAATAACTTCTTCGTGTAAAGGTGCGCTGATGTATCTATTATCTATGTAGTATAAAGTAGTTTAGTATTTTTTCTTATTTATTCGAAAACTATTAATTTTTTATACTTAGGATATATATTGTATTTGTTCATTTTTTCCTGCCTATCGAATGGTGCACAAATAATTGTAGGGTGCTACTTGAAAAAAATAATTTTTTTGAATTTAAAAATTCTAAATGTCAATAATTTTTGTTCTTTTTTTAATATTTTTTCCTAATTCTTTAATTATCTATAAAAATGTATTAATTTTCCTGTTATTTAAAATTTACTTCATTGATGTAAGTCTAATAGTTTGTAAATAGTTGAATTCTAGTAAAGCTACAAGTATTGAAAAAGTCGTAAAAATCGAAATAAATCAAAAACGGTTGAGAATCGACACTATGTTGTATTGTGAAACATGTTTATTTTCAACAAAAAAACCATTTTCACTAAAAAAACTACCATGTTCCATTTAAAAAAATTAAGTAATGGTTAGTTTCAGTGCAATCGGAAGTTTTATCACGTTGAAAAAATTTTTCCAATGTCAGGTTTTTTCCACAAAACAAAGATACAAATTTCAAAAGTACATTAAACTTGTAATTTTCCATATACGGAACGTGTCAGCTCCGAGAGGCGGACCCTGTACAAGGTGATCACTTTTACAATGCGCACTGTTGAGATCTTCGAAAGGGTGGCAATTACATAGGTGGTTAAATTAGGAAAAAGTGCGCATTTTAATGGCCATTATGAAGAAACGTATATTTTTCTGTCAAGGATTGTGAAATATTTTGAAAAAAGTAAAAACAGGGCAATAAAAAAAACTATTCCTTTCAGTAAATTTTCTATTCAATTGTTTTGTATATTTTCTATCCCAATCGTAAAAACCACTGTAGTTGATCCTGTGCATTAACTATTTACAAAATGCTGGTAAAGTGAAATAATAAAGAAGGAAAGAGAAATAGCAAAAGAAAAAGATGCCAATTAAAAATAGAGAAAAACGAAAAGCGCAGTCGTTTAACAAATATAAAGTTTGTCCTCTTGTGAACCCTATCCCCAGACACACTGAGACCTCTCTAATTACCAGTTAAAATCCAGAATGGTGCCTCTTAAAGATATTCGAACAAGTCAGAGAAACACGAGCTTTAGAGTAAATACCCGCCTACGGTCGACAAGAAGTTCTGGGAACGCATTGTAATATTATTTTGTTAATAAGTGAATAATTTATAGAGTTATCGACAGTTTAAGAATGCCTTTAATTTGCCAAATAATGGAATCTCGTGCAATTCTGACCGTTTAAGTTTTAAAGACGCTCTGAGAAGTCAATGGTGAATATAAGAGCCATTTTTGCATTTTATCATCTAGCCTCCTCCCAATTTTTGCCGGAAATTAGACAGATGCGATTGTGCTGCATTTTGCCTGAAGGTACTCAAAGAACACACATTGAGGCAATGAGCCAATATTTCTTCACTTTCTAAAAAGAACGAAAAACAACGAGTCAAGGAAAAACACGTCTTGTTTTGTAATCAAAACCTGGCGTAACAAACGCCAGCCAAGGGCCTATAAGGGCATATATGATCGCGAAATTAAGGACAAAAGGGCCAGAAGAAAGTTTTTACGGGCGAAGGGCTCGTCCTGGGGGACGAATACGGCCGTTCGTTCGTCCGTAGTCGCGCACAAATTGCCAGAAAGAAGCGGGGCATTTGCGCAATTAAAAACCTATACATACACTGAGAAAAAAGATATTTATTTCCTATCACAACCCCTCCAATTACCACGCCTAATGACGACCCTAATGACAACTAAAAAAAACTACAAATAAAACCAACCCCCGGCCACGGATCTATGAGAAAAAAACTTGCATTTTAAGCCGGGGGTTCCGGTTATCTGCGCACTAGTTAACCCATCCTTTGTTCGGCATTTTCTTCGGGTAAACCAGCTATTGTTCTTACACGTGTTTAAAAAAATGATATGGGCATAAAAACTCCAATATTCAGCGAGAGGGTTGCGACCCTTAACATGGAAATGAAGCTAGTCCTGGCCGCTGTTTAAGAAGGATACGGGGGGGAGTTAGCGAGTTAAACATTGTATCAAAACAACGAAATGTAGAAAAGGAAAACTTATTGCTTGGTTTTCCACTGGTTAAACAGAGATAAAAACTCATGTGTGGTCCAAAAAAGGGGGAGAAAAGCCATTAGATACGGGCGGCAGTTTTCTTATAATAATCTTTAGCGACACGGCAGGGGCTGCGGGGAGGGAGTAAATTGGTTCCAGGGGCGTAGATAATTAGGTTTACCTCAAATGCCTGGGCTTTAAGGAAAATAGTGTTTTGGAGTGGAAAACTCGTCCACAGTTCAAAAGAAGTAATGGGCGGTCGAAGAAATCGAGAGAGATCAATAGAAAACAGTAAAATGTTCTTCTACCAAAAGACTATAAAAATAGATATCTATTTATTTTATTAGGAGTATCCATATGAATCACATAAAGTCACTGCTCTAAGTGCAATACAACATTTTCTTTTAGATCGTTTATTCCCTTGAACGCAACACAAAGGCCAAATTTCACCGGATGTTTACCTGCAAAAAGTTATTACCACCTGCAATTTTCTTGAAAACATCAGTCGGTTTACAATACTCCTTAGGGGCAAATAACGAGAGTTTGAAGTAGGGCCTACACAAGAAAAACGTGCCAGTGTTCCTTTTGGTTTTAAATTTGGTTCAATGTGACACCAAAAGTTGTAGAAGTAGCAAAAATTGCAATGGAGCTGCTAATACCAAATCAAGGGTTCTTTATGAATTTTCGTACAGACATTTTTTAAATTTTTAATTATTTTTAATTTAAAAAAAATTTATCTGAGATGTGCTACTAAAATAAATAGCTTTGCTGTGGAGTCTTTATTCATCTTTGCAGATTTCGCTATGTGACAAAATATACGGAAATCGTTCTCATTTTTTTGAAATCTGAATGGATAACTTACTTATGAACAAATTTTCAAAATCATTCTATTTATGGTGTTATTTAACTACGTGACTACCTTCAAAGGATTATTCTTTAGGTGATTCTAAAACGAAAAATTTATATAAGCAGATTCCGTAATGTTTCGTTTTCAAGATACAAGGTGTCAGACTTTCTTAAAAAATTTTGATGCGAAAAAAAATTCTATAGAAAAAAAAGTTGTACTTTTAGTTGGTTAATGTGAAAAAAATATAAAAGATTAAAAAAGTGAGTGCCGCTTAAATAACAATAATAATCACCGTTAACACTGCTACATTTCTACAAAATCGGCTAAAAGACTATTAATATTTTTAGGAAAAACGATTTTTTTTTTTTAATTTAACACTCTGTATCTTGGAAACGAAATATTACCAGACCTATATTAAACTTTTTGTCTTAGGATCACTCAAAGAATCACCCCTTGAAGTTTGGTCACGTACTTAAATAACACCCTGTATAATAAATACCGAAAGAGCTAATTGGAAATGTGTTTATATTATCGCTTGATTCATAAAAAATAGGTGAATTCGTGAAAACCACATTTTTCTATTTTGAATAATAGGTCACACTGGAACACCGTGTACAGTGCGCGTTTCTAGCTTTCTTCTCATTTATCTGGAGCCTCAGTAATAACTCAGTAATAAATACTTAACAAAATATTAAAAATACTTAATCTTTTTTAGGTTGGGATATACTACATATTTACATAACTAGTTAGGAAATCAAAGGAATCTTCTGTACCAAGAGGGATTTTCCGAGACGAACTACATCCCGCAATGTAGCACGAATTATATGAAATATTTCATTAATTTTCTAATGAGCTTCATATATGAGTTTTTTAAATTTTAACATATTTAAGTTGCGCCTTGTCTGTTTGGAAGTGCAGTAACCATTGTCCTTAATGGTCCGATTTATTAACCGAGTGATACAATAAAGGTATCTGTTTTCATAATGTAACGAGTTTGGGACATCAAACCCACTTAATCGGGTTTGATTTAAAAAACTGTCATTTTTTTGTCAAAATTAGAAAAAATAGTTTATTGTGTAGCTAGTGCCGAAATGAGCACTTTTCACAGGAGTAAGACTGTCGTTCACGTAAGCTGGAGTGGTCGTGAGGCAGTATGTTTTACGCATGAGATAAATGATTTTCGTATGTATTTTACACCACACTTTTTGTACGATTGTGGAAACATGAAACATATCTTCATGTTGTGATTTTTATGTTTTTGGTTCGATTTAATTTTGATTTATAATTTCTAAATCCCGGGGTTCATTATTAGAATGATAAGCGCATTGTTAACAAGTTTTGCAGGACTATGATGCAAAAATTTCCTGTTTTTTTTTTTAATTGCACTAAATCCGCAATTTTTCAGTGCGGAGTGCAAAATTTGTGCAAAACTAGATATTCCAACGGAAGACGCCGTAGAGTCCCTCAACATACATAGTGTAAATGAAATAGCGGGACGTATTTTAAGAACCGATTTTACATTCGAAAATATAGAGAAAAGTTGGTATAAACATGGGTCCGCAAAGTTCTCGTAACAGAGCTACGGCCCTTCAAAGGTGACTCCAAAGAAATGCGCAATGGCGTGCAAAACCAGAAGGGGAGAGCTACATTTACTTAACATATTCCTGCATCCTTTAGCTTTTATGACAATTTGACATTGAAATATGATTTCTTGTCTAAAATTACATAGAAAAGGTACTTTTGACAAATTGTCGTAGGACAAACAGCTTAAAAGATATGTCGCTTTAAAGGAAACATTGTAAGGTGGGAAGCTGAAATTGAGTAGTGAAATTGTCTAGGAAAACAAAAGTTATATTTTTGATAGAAGATCTGAAACAATAAAAAAGCTTAAAAAATCAAGTTCGAAATAAAAAAAAAATAAAAAAATTGTAAAACTACTTAAATTAACATTATTCAATCAGATGTTCAAATGGCCACCATAATGATTTTCCTGAAAGGATTTTATTGGATTTTATTGAATTTGGTTCGTGTAATGATAGTCATACAGTACGTGGCCATTTTTAAGCTATTGTTGTAGTTTAATTGTGTCAGTGTTGGTCCAAAACGGAAAATGGATTATTCCTTTGAAGAACTTGCAGACATGCATAACAGTTAAAGGATAAAGAAATATGTTAAGTAAATGTAGTACCCCCTGGTTCCGTATGCGATTCCGCATTTCTTGGGGGCCGCTTTAAAAGGGCCGTAGCTCCCTTACGACTCTCTTGCGGACCCATGTTTATACCAACTTTTCCTCATATTTTCGAACGTAAAATGAGTCCTTAAAATATGTCCTCGTTTTTCATTTACACCCTGAACAAATCAACGACAACGGACGGCGTTTGGTACCTCAAATTCACGTGAAATTCAAAAGCAGATAGAACTGATGAGTAATTTTGCAATTGCCATTGGTGGGTTCTTGTTTTTAAAATTATTAACGTAATATTGTGTATTGAGTGACTATAAGTGAATCGGTGCCTGCTAAGGATTCGCTTGAGCGCCAAACCAGGGCCGGTCTTAGCAAGTCTGACGCTCTGGGCGAAATGTTTAATCACCGCCCCTTTACCCCCAAGAAAAACCGCCGACCGAGCAAGTCCGCCGCCCTTTCTGCTCTGCCGCCCTGGGCCGTCGCCCAACCTCTCCTCCTCACCCCGTAAGACCGGTACTGCCTCAAGCATTTCAATTTTATCGCTTTAATGTTCTTGCCCATTCTCCGACAATAGAGCGGATTTAACTATCGACTCCGCGTAATTTATCTATAACGAAAGTAATCCATGAGCACACGAAGTTTAAATTTCACATTCCGGAAAATAAAATAACGAAAAACTTGTACGTTATTGAAAACTCGGACATCGGGCCCCCTGGACATTATCGACAGTTTTTGCATTTTAACTTTAAAAAATTGCCCAGTCAGGGTGTACTTGAAGGGTGTGCCTGAAGGGTGTAGTTAAGTGCATTTGCGAATGCACTGGAATAAATTGGACTCAACATACCGATATTTGGGTCATCTGACCAAGGGCTATCGGACCCAGGGCGATTGACATGAGATCTGTTGTGGATGACAGAGAGAACGCTTACTAAAACTCCTCAAGAACTAATAGCATTTGGCCCGGGGAGGTAGGTAGGAGGCCATTTTGATTAATTTGACAGTCCAACAGCAAAGGCGGCGTTTTCTATTTTGGAAATTACTTCTTAGCGAAGTTTTCATTGCTACCTGGAATCTATATGCTGACTTATCGGAAAACTCGAGTAATTTAATAATTTTTTCTCCTTCGGGACTGGATTCGCTGTAATGAAGTTACGCAGTCAGTGGCGTGCCTGCTTTATTCTCGACGGTGGAGTGCAGGGCTCTGCGCCGCTGACGCCATGTAGAAAATATCGTCCAAAGAAAACGTATACACTGCGAAACTGTTTCATCTACGTGCCAGGAATCTTTAGGTCCGACCTAAAGTCCCCGTCGATTTATCAAAATTGTCATTCCCGCGTCCCCCTTAAGCCCCCTCCCTTAATTTCGTCGCTTTTTTTATAAAAGGCCTTTCCGGTACCTGTCATAAAAAACGTTCATATTTCATACCCTTTGCCGGGGACGGACCTTTATTAATACGATCGTATTATTTATGTTTGATTTAAGAAATTGGATCGAGCCTTGGGAGAGCTTCGGGGGCGTGTGGGAAAAAAGCGGTCATACACGCAAAAATTGTGCTGATGAGACCTTTAGCTTCGCTGCGAAAATAAAAGGGCGCTCCATCTTGCGGTTGACATATCGCGCACCTGTGCCACCCCGTGACCTTTTTATTTACATACAAATATATGTATGGGGGCAAGACGGCCTCCCAGGGACGTGCTCAGTCAATTGCCCTTGACTTGACGTTGATGTATGTTCTCAAAAGTTGAGGTGCCTCCACGCCGACCCGGACTAAGTCCAATTGACTTTCGGCGACGTGTGCTTTTGCACCTTTACGGTGCCGTCATCATCAGTCTTATCATTTCGGACTCGGCCTGTCTGAACATCGAGATAGGGAGAGGGAGAGATCAGACGGGAGCAGCCAATTCTCAAAATTGAAAAACCTATTAGGCAAAATGGAAAATAGAAATAGGAATGGCCCGCATCGGGCATATTGGATCTCCGATGTGCATGTTATGAGATATCCATGTTGCCGGCACGTGTGCCAGTCGGCCTGGTCCAGAGATGGCATTTTAATTGACAGGAATTTGATACTCAATAGACAGGGTGCAGAGGGAGGAATTACTGTACACTTCTTTTTTAATTCAGTGCGCTTTAAAATTTATTAGAATACTTCACAAAAGAGCTAGGTTTTGGCTTACATTGCTTGAAAACGTGACAGTAAGGAGGAGTTATGTGAAAATTTGAACGGTGCCAAAATTGTATGACGGTTTTTGAGAAGAAAACGTTTACATCAATTATAAAGGGGCAAATTCGATCTGCTCCTTAGTCGATATTACGTCTTGAAACGGGGGGTCCTATCGATATTACCCATTTGACAATACATTCGCTATTCCAATAAACCATTGGGAAAATATTAAGTGTGCAACATTGACTATTAAGTACGAGAATTTGGAAAGTCCAAAATCTGAAAATGAAACAATATACGGGGTGTCCCATTAAAAAAAAGAAAAATGGCTATTCGCATATTTGATCCACCCTGTATTAAAAATAATATTGATAGCTGAAAGCAGGCTGTGCATCATGTAGCAAGAACCAATCAAGATGTGATAAAATCAAGAGTATTCCAACTTTTCTCAACTTCGACAGCATATCTGCTGCCACATAAAAATCTCCCTGTATATAATGAACTATTCCCAATCTTAAATTGTTCTGGGAAAACGCCAATAGCATATTCGCCTCGTTTTTGGTTAAAAAAAAACCATTCAGTAAAACTCGGTTTCTTCTGATTTCTATGCCCATTGCCGTTTAATCCATGCAAAATCATTGATACCTCAGAAACATCAACAGACGAGTAAACGAAATACATATATTTGGTTA
Organism: Euwallacea similis; assembly: GCF_039881205.1. NCBI lineage: Eukaryota > Metazoa > Arthropoda > Insecta > Coleoptera > Curculionidae > Euwallacea > Euwallacea similis. Next base: position 6,818,686 of record NC_089609.1, read on the forward strand.
GAATCCCAAAGCTAAAAACAGGACTCATAGCAGCAATCGAACTGGAAAGTCACTCCTTAAGAAGCATAAAAACCCTTGGAAAATGTCTAATATTCCTTGGGAATTTTGTGATTATATAAAACTCCTAAATGGTTACATGAACAGCTGTTATGATTAGAAAAGATTCAAAATCGAAAAAATTCTCTCCGGAGATTTGAATGAAATGAATTACAAAGGGCTCCCAATATGCAAAAGTTTTTACAACACCCTGTAATCAAGGTGTTGTAAAACCAAGATGGCGGCAACTTTTCTGTCATTGTCAATTTTGGTTAAAAGGAAACGGAACGTTTCTAACTTTAGTAGTAATGAAGATATTTACCACGTAAAACACTGAGTTTGAGCTATCTTGTGCACTATTTTTTTTGCGATAAAAAACGCAAATTAAAATAAATAAAAAGAGTTATATAACCAACTGGAAATCGAACTCGAAGTCCAACATTGAAGCGCTGTTGCCTGTCACTGTCATAATGGCCTACTAGGCGATGACTTTGACATCTGAATGTCTTCCAAGTTAACATCTTTTTGCCGTTTTAGAGACACATAGCTTAGTTATTGACAGAGACATATTTTGCCTGATTGACTAATATAATATGAAAATATTTTTATCGATATTTAATAAAAGTTTATGATCATTAATTTATTGATTTCTGATCGATCTTAATCTCACACGTTATGATTGTGGAACGTAACGTTGAAGAACGTTATTAATCCTTTAGCTGTTATTCATGTATGTTATACGTTATTATTATGTATGTTATGGATATTTTCATAGGCAGCCATGAGTCAAAAAAATAAAATCCTTGAAAAATTGTCAGGATAGAATTCGGGAATTTTCACCGCTCGACGTGCTATGACAATGACGCTGTCACTAGAATGGTTGATTTCAAACGATCAAAGATGGCGTTATGACAATAATATCAAATTGCGTGTTTAAATGGAAAGTGTTAAAAAGAAGCAAAGTCAACTTACAGCTCGAAACATAATAGGTCCGCTCGACCCGAGGAGAAAAAAAAGAAATAAGGCAACAAAGGGGGAGTAAGAAAATGAAGGAATATGAATCTCCCGGGAGCGAAAAGGACCGTGCTCCTAATTGCCGATGGTGTAAGAGAGATAGCGATACGCCTCTCGCCGGACAAGTCTTGCATATATGATGATAGAGATACGGGAATAGGGGAAGAAAATTAGACATTTTGTTTTCTTTGTCTCGCTGCTGGCTGCCGGCAAAGGGTGGCTCCGGAACGATATTTTCTCTTCGCTTGATTTTGCAATAAAAATACCCACTTCATGCATGCTTACAGTGAGCGGAGCTTAGAACTTTCCCAATTAAATCCGGGTTTTTGATGTAAGCTGGAGAAAGGATCTTAATTAAATTCCAATCAAATTACGAGCTTTATGTAGTTCGTCAAAAGCTGCAGCGGAGATTTATTTGCTTGTTTTCAGAGGCGGCAGTGCGCTAGACCACTTACTTTTATTCCTTTGAAACAAGTTCAAGGCTAAAAAGCGTAATTTAAATATTAACGAATGAATAAAATTTGTTAAAACTTAAATTGATATCGCTTTGAGAAGGCCCCTCAGACAATGTCCAGAAATTTTAATAGATATATCCTGATATTGACGAATCAATTCAGACGTAAAATTGAGTAAGGGTAGAAGTTGAGCAAACGTCTAATTGTGTTTGTTCGGGTTCTGCAACTTGAAGGACTGAAGTTAGCAATTTAGCACATTTCTAGTAAAATTATAGACATTCGGCAAATTTCTAACCTCACTCATATGTCAAATTCGCTGAATGTCACTGGGCGTTGCTTATTCAGAACAAGCAAACAATTGCATTTATTATTCCCTCTCCAACTGAGATATTTTATAAACTGAACTAACACACCTACATAAAAACCATTTACAGTGGTTTTAAATCGACCCTATCCACCTAAACTTGATATTTTGTTTTCTGTATCCTGTAGATTTTTGACAATGACACCCTCTTTTCCTGTCAACCGCTCATCCGCGATGTCAATTAGCTTTAACAGATATATCCCGCGGCGCTATGAGAACATAATAATTTTACCTTCGTTTGCAAACACATGATGAGGCCTCCTTAATACCTATAATGCAACAAAAAATATCGGGGGTGCATGATAAGTTCATCATTCATCGTAAATCTTTCTCTTGAACTTTGAAGTAACAGCTCTACACTTAAAAAATATATTCAGGTGTTTGTTGAAATTTTGAAATTTTGAGCAGTGGATAAAACCATGAGAAAATTTTAATATGACACATAGCTGGAAGGCGAGTAAAAATAAAAATGACACTGGCTTGAAATATATACTGGTAGCTGTGTTTTGAGATGTGCAATGGATGATACTTTTCATTATTAGACTCGGAATTGTGTCCGGAAAATGGCATTTCCGAGCGCTTATGGCAAGAATGTATTTTCAGTACGGTTAACTGACTGAGAAATATCCATTTTCAGAGTAGTAAACTGAAAAATGGGTTTTTGGAGCTGTAGTAAGTACCAGTAACTCAAAATTAATATACGTTCTATAATTCACGTTCTACTGCTGAGGTCACAACCAGATTCATGTATAAACTTTGACTTTTTTCCATTTAAGCGACTTTGTAACTGCTAGTCTCTGAGATTTCTCCAGTAATCATCGAAAAAAACTCTCCTTGTAGGCCGAATGAGCCGTGCAGTGGGACAAATTCGAAATTTTCTGATTTAACATTTTTGTCGGGTTTACCTTACTTGGAAGTTCTCTATAGCTTACTTTTATTTTATTTTTGCGGTGGTTCCTGCAAATATTAATTTCACCGGGTACTTCAGCCCTTCGACGTAATTAAAAACCAGTTTCCTTTGTTCTTGTTTTAACGTAACTTATTCCTTGCGTACCTGTAGAGCCGCCACTGACTATTACTTTTGTGTGAAAAATGCGGATTTGAAGCCAGTAAAAACAAGGGCTCAGAGACTACACTAGAAGTTCTTGATAATATGAAAATTTTACATTTAAGGAGGTGCACCAAAAACAAGAGCTTGCTTTATTTTAATGCCATGGAAGAAAAGTGCAAATGAAACAACAATGCAAAATTGCTTCGTCTTAAAACATTGCGATACACCAATGACTATACTAAGTGCCGTAAGGATTCGCTATAATTCTAAAAACATGTACTTGAAGCCAATGAATCCAGGGGCGTACGCCATACAATTATCAAGTAGGTACTGAAAGTCGTCGCTAATTACTCATCATAATTTTCTATGGAAAAATCAGGATCGTATCAACAGAGGTGGTGAAGAAGCAAAGGAAAAGGTCGTCGTTTACCACTCAAAATTCGTTTATTCTATGAAAAATGCAATACACCATTGGTTATCGAGGAAATTGATAAATCCTAATACGGCAGCTCTGTTACGAGAAAGATCATAATTTCGAGTTTTAGAAATTCATCCGAATATATCAGGGGTGTACTTACATGGTATTGTAGTTGGAACTTGTTTATTAACGTAACTTTCATCGGTTTTACTTCACCGATTTTAAATTTGATGGTAATCGAGCCTCTCAAAATTGATATTAGTTCTCATTGATTCACATCAAGATTCTTCTTTTTCGAAGAAATGATGAGAAAGTGAAGAAAATCAGTGAATTTCTAGAGCCTTGTTTACTACGCAATTCAAAATTTTAGCCTCAAAAATGGCGGTTAAAAGGTAAATTTGGAAAAGGTGATATGATTACCTGGTAAAATTCAAACGCTTGTGATGCGGCCACTGATGATCGAATTTAGAAAATAATGGGGGAGGAATGTATCTAAAAGACGTTCTTTCAAATGCCACGTTGAAAGACCATGCTTTTCATTAAAATGTTCGGAAATATGTGAAATATGTGAATATCGTGAAAAAACATATTCGTCTCCATTTTTTACATATTTTTGCAAAAAGGGGTGAAGAATTTTCAAATGGACACCCTGTAAAAACCAGGAGAGTGCAGAGCTCAATTTCCACGGTAAAACTAGTAATAACAAAAAATCCAATGGAAGATGCAATTTTCAAAAATTGCTAGAATTTAACAAGATGTGATACGCCAATGGTTTTTCGTATATTTTGTTTGAGAGTAACGCCTCAGAACAAGTAGATATTGTTGAAGTGGGGGATTTGCACACTATTCTCAGTTAAAACTAACTGAGAATATATTCACCCTTTCCCAAGAGCTCGGATGAGGGTCCCTTTTACCGTTTCAGCGACAAATCTGTCATCGTCTTCAGAAGAACTTTTTTTCAATTTTTTCGTTCTCCACAAGTTCTTTTCCTCAATTTAGTCCTGAACTTAATGTCCTCCCCTGCCTTATTAATCGATTTGTTTCAAGTTGCACCCAGATTGTTGATTTTCTTCATTTTTCGGTTCGGCTGATCTTTTGGACCAGGTTTCCCACTATTCTCGAAAGTTACCACTCACGCTGCTCCACTTCCAATTAAACTTAAACCGTGGAAACGGCGGCGAAATATCCATTATCCTAAATCCATATAAAAGGAAATATCTCCAATAGGATTTGAATCAAAGCCCGGCCAATGACGGATCGTATCGATTGAGCTCTAAATGGGCCCATTTAGCCCGGGTGTGTATTTGGGACCCCCTGGCCCCCCTTAACTCCCCACCCGGCAATTCTCGTGCCGCCGCTGCGATACATTAAGGCGTGCTAAATTATCTTCGTTTTTGGATCTGGCGCGCGGAAAATGGAAATAGTCTCTGTCTCTTTTCCGTTTATTGTGATTGAATATGGGGTGTATATGAAACGTGGAGGGGGAGGCGAAGGGGAGAGATTTTTCTTAGTTTTCTCCACTTTTCTGGAAGTGCCAGTTATTAGGCAATCCCTCTCTATCCTCGTCTTTCTCTAATGTAATGAATCCAGCCTTTTAGTCAAAATATTGTGGATTTACATACACTTGACATCAGTGCCAAGAACATGGTGACCAAAGGAAAATCGATATTATTCTGGAGCCCATAAATTATCTTCTACAAGCAAATTTATTAGTTCTCTCCTTAAAGGAAAGTTACGGGAAATCCCCCTTTCTCCCAAGTTAGGCGAAAAATCCGGCAACGTTGCCTCAAAACAAACGAAGCATCGCTCGAGAGGCCCGGTGGCTGTTCCTCCTTACTCAAATCCATTAAAATTACCGCGATCCTTCGGACAGAAATGCCACGTTGCCGCCTATATCTCTCTAAAATTTCTGCCAGTCAATACAAAGCAGCTATGTATGGAGTACGTCTTATAGCTGTGACAGCAACGATTGGGATATGTCATTTTTTGACGCTCGCTGGCAGATTTATCTTCCAAATACTGTCACTTTTTGATGTTCCTGTCAAAATTGTCATTTTATTAGTAAAGGGATGGTGGATGTTATTACCGTGATGTGGCAACTATGGGCAGTTGTATGTGTGTATATGATATACATACATACACACATGCCGTTAGCGCGCGAAAAGAAGCACGGAGCAAGGGCGGGCCCTGGCCGGCGCGGGGGCGGAGACAATATGGCGGACGACATTACCCTCTCACCCTCCCGGGAAGAATTATAATTGCATACGTAATGGGGATGTGTGAGTGTCGGGGGCCAGGGTCGACTCGTGCCCCAGACACTCACCGCTTTGTGTCTTCGCCACCCTTCGCTATCTTTGTTCCACCGTGTATGTTAAGAATCTACTTTAACTGCTCTCTAATTGGTTTGTTGGACCACTTTATAGAATAATTGAAGTAATCACATTCGACTGGCTTCTCGAATCTTAGTATTTAATGAAAAAGTACATTAATCAATGACGGCGATTGATAGTAGGGACATTTCAACTGACTTACGATAAACGAAAAAAACAACAAAATTATGAACATTTCAATTTTCGGAATTAAAAAGTCACTTCATAATGACAGATACTGACACGTCACACGCATATAGAGTACTGTCATTGGCTGGACGTAAAAAGCAAATGCGACCTATTAGGCGGCATTACGCGCTTAATAGACGACTAGTAACGAAATGGTTTAATGCGCAAGTGAAGAGATCGTATCAATAGAGCTCAGGTGGTTCTTAAGGAAAATCTAATTTTGGATTTAACTTAAATAAAATAATTGATAATACATACATTACGAGAAGTTGACAAGTGACATACATATATTTGTCCTGTGGATGACATCATAAAAGTCAAAATGTCGACAATATAAGGCGATTTCGGTTGGCGATTTGTGGACATCTGGTACTTTAGATTGGTATGTCTTTTCTTAGTTCCATGCATGGGTTACCGACGTGTGAAACATATTAATTTGGAGCACCAGATACCCACTTTTCGCCAGCAGGAAGCAGGAACCAAAATCAAGAATGATCAAGCATATTTTTAGGTAAGTTGCTCATATTAACAAATCCTACCTACCTAGGAAATTAGAACCTATATTTATATAAATTTCTAAAATACATGGTGAAGAAGTTCTCAAAAAATTTCACCAGTAGCGGAGATATGGGCACTAATAATTCAATAGAAAAACAACTATGTATCAAAAAAAAACGAGCATCGTCACGGTATGAAGCATTCAACTATGATCCAAAAGTGTCCCTTGATATTTTCTTGTACCTGTCTCGTTTAGCTCTAAATTTGATTTTTGTGATTTATTCCCTTGGAGTTGGTTATACAAAATTGTAATTTTTTGGAAAAGTTCAATAAAACCTGGGTCATTCTGTATACTCAATACAGTAAAAAAAATAATAAAAAACGATAAATTTTCAATGTTTTTATACATGTATCTCGACGTGTCTATTAATTACAGAATTCATTATGGAAATTACCTTCCAAATTAATTTTGCAAGTGCAAATCTTCCAAAAGTCATTCTTCGTTTTTTTTAGTTGCATAAAATCATCCCTTATCGCGATTCACACTCGGTTTTGTGTAGAAAATAGATCTTTTGACCCTTTGAACTTTTTAGAAATTGCATGCATGAAGTAAAGCTTTTTGTTCACGCGACCATCAAGTTTTATTATATTTGTAATCTGGATAACTTGGTACTCTCTGTATTATAATTAATGTTATGTAGGTGCGTATGTCGACTAATTTTGTGAGGCAAATAAGAAGTAAAGAGTATACAATGTGGCCCAAAATGGATTTTCATCTGTTGAATATCTTGAAAACTATAAGAGCTACAAAAGTGATCAAATAGGAAAAGTTTAAGGATCCTCAATAGCATTTCTATGCCGTTTCTCCAACGATTTTAAGTTTTTTTTAAATCGAATTTCCTTCGAATTTTAGATAATTTTCTCATGAACCAGTAAATGGATTTGGACTTTTTTTTTAATTAAAGCTTGTTTCTTTACGAATGTCATAAAAATCCATAATTCAAGTGTCGGTTTTGTCGATAGACAGGGCATTTATATTTAGAAACATCTTTAGTACTGTAGCGCCTATCCAAACAAGAACGCAGGACAATCTTTTTGACCATTTCGTTTTTTTAATTATTTTTTTTTAATCTGGATTGTTTAGTGAACTAAAGAATTTAATACCAATCCGCCTGCCAGTTTACATGAAAAAGTAGTATTTTGACGTGCGATGAATGTTTGGTTGGAAGAAAGGTTGGCCATGGTAAAGAAAAGAGGAGCGAATGGACTCGTCACGACTGTCATTGTCATTGATAAAATGTATTGCAGATAATTAATAATAATTTCAACTTCAACAATGACAGCTCTTCAACAATCATTGGCTCATGCGATTATGGATTACCAACTGTTCTATAAAGCGTGTCAGGGTCCAGGATATTGCCTATGTATATAAATCTATTTTACTTAATAACGCCGATAAAAAGGTGAATAAAACAGAAAATACTAACACACTCTTTACTATCAGAATAACAACGATGTAAATGAATTCTGGATTTGCCTGTTACAATATGTAGATCTAAAATCTTCCCAGCTTTCTCTATTCCCGTAGATCCTAAATTATAAATTATAAATTGAGAACATTTACGAATTATAGAAAACCGAACTAAAAGTTCGAAGAATCGAAAACTCCCCTTCTCATCATTAAAATGACTCGTCCGATAATTTAAATGCCAGCCTCGCATTCCGGCTTAACTGATTCCGTTTTGCACACAATTGTGTGTAAATTTCGTTTTCCGCCACCGATTCCACCGTACACTACTTTCGGTTAATTGAAGAATATTTTATCATAAATTTCGCAATTTTCCGTATACTTGCGATGCTAAAGGCCCAAGCCAGATTGTGATCGATCCTTCAGAATTCCAAGACAATAAGTATTAAGAGGCAAACAACAACTAGAATGTAAATTCTGCGAAGAGGTTTGAAAAAAATCCTTGAGGAGGCGCATCCACCGTTTTATCCAGAAGCCGAGAAAATTTTCTTTTACGAAGATTTTTTATTCCTTTACAAGAAAATGCAACATTGATGTGAAAAATTAATACCTCAATTGCCTGAGAGATTGCGGAGCCCCTGTAAGCTCCAAACATTAAACATCCTGGATGACAAAAACGGCCGTGGGAGTCGTGCAAGTCCCATAAATAACGTTGATTAGATGATAATTAATACAATAACCTCGGAGTCCTGGATTTTCCCAAAAAAACTCTCCCTAAAATGGCAAAACGAAAGCGCCGGCTTCCCGTAAATTATCGAAAGTATTTCTCTTGCTCTTTTTATGGGAGTGTACGATGGTTTCAGAGATGTATTATGTAATTTCTAATAGGGGCGACCATTTTCATTGCGTTATATATAGGGTGTCTCAAAATGGAATGCTCGAAACTCTGCCAATGATTCCTGAGGTCAATGTACGATGATTTACGGATGGAATTTTTTCGATATACGGGATTTAAAGTTAAATTTCCTTAAAAGGTTTTTTGATTATTTCTTTTGTAATGCAAGTAATGGAGCAAAATCTCACATGTGGGAGTTTTTAGGGGCCTAAGTCGGAATCCGTCTACATTTTTGTTATACAGTGCGGAGGGGTGTAACTGCTGCCTGTAGGAGAATTCAGAAGAATCAGGGTGGGAAATGAGGGAGGTAAGTGAGAGTAGAAAGTGGAGGTAGATAATATGCCATGTCTAACCCTGTAACGGTAAGGCTTGAAATGGCAACTCAGCTTCTAACTCAGTATTCAAACACTCACAATTGCCCCAACTTCACTAAACTGTTACCGTTTTCAAGATCCACGTTTTATACATGACTTTGTGACACTCTGTATATCGCATAGTATACTTTAATGTTTCATTGAAAATGTTTTCATTGAGAATGAGAAACCTTCTTTTGCAGGCAGATGCGAAATCTCCCTCAAAACAAGCTCAAATCTCTGAATGGACAACGATAAGCGGACAAGAACAAGACCCCAGACGAGAACGTACACAAAATCGAAGATTCTGATTGACGGCTGACGAGTTGCATATCGTGTCGTTCAGATTCTTCTCGAAGATCATCCGGCAAACGACCCGAAGAAATCCACTTTAATTCCGTTTTCTTCTTGCTTTAAATGCATTCAATGACATTTCATTGCTTTCCTGATTAAAAAGGCAAATTGTAAACAATTCTCTTTCCCGCTCCAATGAAAATGCAGCTTTGCGACCATTGGGCCGCAATTTCCGTAAATGAGATAAACCCCGCGTTTTAATTACGTAATCAAAGCACCCCATTGGTCGGCCTTCCGGAACCGGGGGCGTGGTCACTTTGCTTTAATTACTGCGTCTTCCGCGCCGCAGAAAAAGCCTGTTGAGGATTAAATCCGGGCCCTTAATATGTCAAGTGTCCACCATGTGTTTACGTATAGCGCGTTAAGCCTAATCCCCTTGCATCGTATACTGACCACTGGCCATCTCTCGGCTAAACGTCCTAATCTGGACATGTACTAATTCCTGACATTAATTTGGATAGAGGTAAGAAGCCCGGACGGCGGTCTCGTGTGCATAGGCCTCCCCTAAACCAAATAAAACACGCTTGGGAGGAGGGCACGGCAAAAATGCCATTAAAATATAAATAATGATTTTTTCTGGATTACAGTCCCGCAGACTCACGGATCGCATTTCTCCTTTTAATGAGACTCTCTGGATGGCATTTATATTTTATAGAATACAACAGGCATTCGTTCTTGGTCCTGGTTAAGCTGTTAGTCTGGGGTAGGGGGGCGATTTGGACCCCACTAGCGTCGGTACCTATCTGAAGTTCAGAGGGTTATCAAGGGTGGACTCAGTTAAACCACAATAAGCAATGTAAATTGGTAGTTTCTTCAGAATTTATTTAGGGTTTAAGAGAAATAATGGGCAATTTTAACATAACAAAAATTATCTATATTATATCTATATTACAATCTAAAATTTGGATAATTTTGTGAATTGTTTAACGTCTTGGGGTCATAAAATGTCAACAAATAGTGGTACCAAGCCCGTTCAGGTTAATTCAGATAAATTCAGGTTTCACAGATTCAGTTTAGGAGCCTCTTCGACACAGACATAGTAGACAGGTATTACCCATTATCATCTTTGGGGTTTTCTGCGGCACTATAATGATATGTTCATAATACAAAGAAAAATGAAAATTTCGGCATTTTTTTTGTTTTTTACTAATTGAACTGAATTAAAAGTCGCCCTAAGATGTTAAATGAAAAATAGCGAATACGGATGCAAAACCCACGTATAGGATACCCCAAATAGGATCTAATATCTTATTTTCTAACAGAATAATAATTCCAGAAAAGTTAATTGCAAGTTCGCCAAAGAAAAATCAGGTAAATCACGGAAAGTATCCACGAAGAAACTGCTGTGGATATCGTGAACTCATCCCTAAAATTGGGGAAACTTTGGGTGTTTCCACAATAACCTGAGCTGATGTTGGCTTGTGCCCCCTCTTTTTTTCCTATTTGCCATTGACTTTTCGTACCCTTCATCGTCCGCAACGAACTTTTCCAGTTATGTAATAATCACTTTGTAACACCCAGTATTTCCCAAATCAGTATCAGCCTTGGTCTGCACTGAAACTAATTATTTGCCTTACAAAGCACCTTAATTTCACACTGTTTAGCTTTTGAAATTAAGGTGCTTTGTTCATCCTACACACTATCCGTATGGAACACAAACAATTCGTTTGTGTGAAAACGATTGGAGGAGAGGTCACGTCGCGTCGTCACGAAACCCTATATTTTTCGTATCAATACGCAGAAGCCGATCTAATACAATCACCAAAGCCACGTAAAATTAAAATAAATAAAAAAATAAATAAACAAAAACATTACAAATATCGAAATTTGGTATGGTAATTTTTTTGTGTTTTTGTAACAGTATTTTTAAATCCTAATGCGTATCACAGTGTTTGAACGCTCTGTGTGCAGACAAGTGAAAATAAAAAAAAATCAAAAAGGCACTTCATATAGCAATACAAGACTATTCAAGAAGGAAAACGTAGGTCTTCAGAAGAAAAACAAGTCGAAATTCCTGGAGTCCACAGCCTCACAACAGTTATTCAACTTACTCGACCGCAAAGCAGCGTTTTGCGGGGCGAGCCAGGTGCATAGCCTCGCCTACGGCTCGTCCCGTACGTTTGGAGAGCCTTGCTAAATAGATTTTCGGCCGCATGTCTTTCAATATTTTTTTACGACCGATTTTACCTGGGACTTTATTTGTTTTTTATATTTCATTTTACGAAACAATCTCATAAATATGTCTCCAAAGAGATTGACATTTTAAAAAGTTTTATTGTACCGACAGAGGGATTGTAAAGGCAAAAAATAACAGGGAACGGTTTTGCTGGGATTTCGAGCCGACCTTCCGGTCTTGGTCGGCAGAACGTTGCTTTCAGGTGCAAAATTTGAACAAAAAGTGAATACGTTTTGGAAACTTGTGAAAAAATGAATGACAAAATTTTGAAAATTTAGTTGGCCAAAGTTAGGTAGAGAGCACTGACGAAACGGGCGCAATTACGCACTTGCAGAAAGTGATTTTACGATCACTCTGTCCAAAAATGGATAAAGACTAGGCATTTCAATTTGCGTTATGTTTATGAAACACCTTGTATATTATATTGCCCTTTTGCTTGGGGTAAACCTCTAATTTACTTACCGAATTTAGGCGCAAGAAACATGAAATTTTATCAACCCCTGAGTGAATATAATAATTACATTAATTAACGGTTTGATTTTTGAATCGTTGGTATCACGAGCCTCTCCGATTCTTTGCTGTTTACAATCGCTGAAGTACATCGCATTTTCACCACTCTACGAGGCGACCTAATACCTTGCAGATTAACCCCTTTTACGAGGTTCAAGGTTCGACCTGCACCCCTTCGCTTTTCCCCCATTTGTCCACACCGTTCCCTCGTCCTCCCCCCCCCCCCATTCTACCTCAAGAAGGAACTAAACGATACCATCATCATGGTCCTCATCTAAAATTCAGCCAACCCCTAATCTGGGCGATCTCCTCCGGGCCCGGGATTTATATATGTTGTATATAAATTTTAAAAATTCCCATCAAGCACAATCTCCCGGAGAAATCCGGGAGCTTAAGGTGTGGGACCGGGCCGGCCGAGGCTTAGTTCGATTTCGCGGATTTATGTATTGTAAACGAGGGGCTTTATTCGCGATATTGGACACCATTTACATGAAAAATGTATCTGCGAGACGCCCGGCTTTTGTTTTCGATACCAGGAAATATGGCCGCCGCCTCGGTGGGTACGTGACCTGGACTTGGGGGTAATGGATGGCCGCCGTTTGGTCTCCCTCCCCGTAGGGGGTTGCTTAGGTTTGGCCCACCTCTAATGTGCGTTTAAATTCTTTAAGACAGAAATCAAAGAGAATTTTGCTGTTCTGCTACGTTCTCCATTTTTCCTTCTAATTCCACACCTCATACGCACACACGCACACATACACATACACACACATACACACACACATGGAAAACGCCGCCACCACCATGCCCGCCCCCCCCAGTCCCCGCATCCCCTTAACTTCTTATTAGTCCCTGTTTTCTTTTCTCGCATCCGGCGTCTTTTTCCCCCCCGTTTTCCCTCCTTTTCCTCCAAATAAAGGGCGAAGCGAGAGGCTGACTTCACGTATTATGCTTGGACAGTTTTCGCATTGGGGCCCATTTTGCTTCGCGGTAATTAGTCTCTAGGCATGCCCTATGGACTTTCAAAAATTTATATCATTTGTCACATCCTGGCAGCAGAATTTTGCCGATCTTGCACTTGTGTGTGCTCTTTTTGACTCAGTTTTAAAACAAATTGAAATTGGCAATTGATTGAGAAAATCTACAGGGTCATACTTTTCTCAAGGGAACCCGCTCCATGTATTCTCCCAAACCTTTTGTGGTGAGTGACTAATTCGATTAAAAATTGATTTTGTTGTTCTGTCACCTTTCACAGGCTGTCAAGATCTGTCGTCCCTCACGCACTGTCAGAATATGTCACTTGTCACACACAATAATAGGCAATAAGTGAGACTTTTCCATTCACTTAGATCTTCTGTGGTCTCGGTCTGTGGCACTCTTTTATATTAAAACCTACATAATTTCGGTTTTATTCTCGATCTCGATGGTAACTCCCGTACTGAGGATAGTCTCGTGATCTTAACTTGATCAGTAGTTCTAACTGGATTGTCAGAGTTAAGGTCCGATTCACATTATCGGTCAGACCAAATGTTTAACATTCATTTTGTTTAAGCTGTGAATTTGTAGCGTTTACGCAGAAGTGGGTACAATGTAATAAAATTACAAAATGGAAATTTGCAAGCAAACAATGACCGCAAAGCAGATTTTCTTGGGAATTTCCAGTTTGTGTTTTTATTAGATTGCACCTACTTCTGCGTAAAAGCTAAAAATACGTAACTTTATCACATTTTTAGTCGAAAACAAATTTTCTCTTGCCGAAAATAAATCTTCCTTTCAATTAATTTTGCATGTTTTAATATAAAATGAACCATATTTGATCATCAATAAATTGTGACCTGACCGATAACACGAATGGTCCTTTATTATTTTTACGTCGTCTTAAAAAATATGATATATATTATGAGATAATATTGTATGAATCACTCAACCAACTTGACTAAAGAAAATTTTCTCTTCGAGACCGATCCCTTCGATGGTCTCGATCTAGACCTCAAACATGAAGACCGAGACTGATCACAAAATAAAGCAGATAATTCAAGAAATTGAGCAAAAAATTAGATTTTTCTTTAAATTTTTTTAACTTAATTTCTTTAATGGTCTGCTTTATTTTATGACGATTTACACTCAATTTCATTCTTTGTCTGTCTGAACGGCCGCAAAGCAAATTTGATTGCAAATTTTCATTTTATAGTTTTACTTCACATTTATGGTACATAAGCAAAAAATAAATCTTCTCAATCGACGTTAGAACACTTTTCTAGACGAGATCTGCCCCTGTAAATGAAGATTATGATATAAGATAATGGCTGCAAATCAGAAGATGAGTACCACTAGCAGGATTTTTCCAAGTGCTTCTCTGCTCTCAGTGATGCGACATGAAAATATTGGTACCAGATGGTCTTAAATCTATGTAGATACTTGCTGGTGGCACTGAAACAATTAGAATATTTTATTAGACATTTATATATTATATATTTAAATTATTTATGAATTATTTATAATTTATAAATTATTTTTGTCCTTATTTAAACAGAATTTATATTGCTGTGCTCCAACCTAGGACAGCATAGTGGAGATAAACGAAACCCATTTGTTGAACCGCTTCAGGATTCAAGAGTTCCAGTCTCTCCAACATGTTCTTGAAGAGTTTTCTTTTGGGCTCGCATTAAGTTTTATCTCGTATTAAGGGAGATCAGAGGATCATGCACTTGGGGAACGAATTTTACAAATATTTTTTAATGAGCTCATTATGGATCGTGCCCATACATCACCAAATTTGATTCGGATCGTTTTTCTAAAGGAGGTTACGATTCCGTGTCTAAAAATACAGATTAGTCGTCTTAAACCTTTAAAATATTTATTCTTTTCGCTGAATTTATAATATTAAAAATTAGAAATATATCAAATTAATTTGAGTGTTGAGGGTTTCCGCGGACACGAACAAATTCGTCTTGATTTTCCTGTCTGCCTAATGAGACGAAATTTACTGTATGAAACGGATAAAAATGAATGAGTGGAGTGGCGAATCAGGAATTGAAGAACTTAATGCTGATTTTATTTACCAAGAAGGATATGTCCAAGTAGCAAAAAGTATGTTAGGCTAGATTACATTACATTTTGCACGAGCGAGCCTTTTGTCATCCCTTGCATTGCGAAGTTTAGATCTGTTGTGTCTCAGTATCTAAATTACATTTCTCTGAGAAACGAAAAAAGCGAACGAAGTCAGTTAGCCTATTTACAAAGATTTTATAGATATCCGCTGGTTTATTTGCTTCCATTTACAATCTGCACTAACCATTACTTTCCAAATCTATCCAGGTATCTATGTTGTAATTATATAGTCGACAGTGGTCAAAGTACAGGGTGTCCCAAATCCCAGGTTCACCATAATGATTTCGCCAGAGATACGATCCCGTTTAAAGGGCTACAGTATTGAGTATTGGATTAGATTTCAAGTTTGATTTTCCAGAAATTCGGTATTTCGAACACTTCTGAAAATAACCCAAAAAAAAAACCGTTCTTATTAATAATTTTGCTTGAGGATGAATTTTTAGGTCTAAACGTTGTGATTTTTAAACGGGTTGCATATGTCATATTTTAGAAGATCATTATCAAACGACCTGTGCAATTCTCAATTCATGTCTGTATTAGCAAAAAAGTTGATGAGGACCCTGGAGAAACAGGTAATCAGTTTTGAAAAACAGTTTTAGCGCATCCAAAAGTGCACTAAAAAGTAACTTCTGTTTGTTTCTTTTTTCAACAATAAAGGTAAGAAAAAATGACTATGAAAATCGCCATTTCCAACATTTTCCCGAATATTTCCAAAACAATCCAGAATTTCAGAATTATAAAAACTGAAATTTTATACCTATCCAAATACGCTACTTTGCCCCTGTTTAAACGAAATTGTATTTCTCACGCTTCTCGAGGTGTACAATGGCGGTCCTGGGGTTTGGGACATCCTGTACATTCGGATGACTGTCGACATAGTAATTGTTCTTTTCTACTTGATGTGTGAATACCTTCGAGGGTATAAACTGGCATACTGGGCCTGGGCTGTTGTTGACCTGTTCGCTTGCTTAGTAGGTAATAGCCCTCCATGCTAGGTCTCTAGACTGAACTTAATTCTGAAACTTAATAGTTCATTAATCTTGAGATAAGATTCCTCTAATTCATTTCAGCGCTCTAAGACACTAATTTCTCTTCTTCGCTTCTCAAAACGCGAGGAACTGCTATTTGAACGCTCTGTATCTCAGTAACGGGGACTTAAATCGTTTTTTCTGATACGAATTAAAATTGTTTTAGAAAATGGTTTTGGAAAAATCGTTTTCAAAAACATCCAGGACATGTGTTTAAACTTGATAGGAACAAAATTGTTGCGAAAACTGTCAACTTAAAATGTCGTGTTGAAAACTCCACATTTTCGTGGAACGGAATAATGAGCTTCTAGTCCAAATGCGGTTCGAAAACGTGGATCAATACGGTTTTTAAGAAAAAAACATCTTAGGGACACTGCATGTTAATGAAATACCTACCATTACTGTGAATCTAGCTGATTTATAAGAATGGACCATTATTGAGGAAACTTACATTCACCATTACGTCAACAACCACTTTATTTAACAATTAATGGACCCGTTAAAATTGGCACCAACTAAAATTTTCTTGTTTTTCCTTTAGAACTATAATACCCGCCTGATGACATACTTAAAAAAATAAATAAAAGGTTATTGAACCTTTGAAAGATCATAATTTGCAAGCGAAGTTACCTGCCTATAGCCATTGGCAGCGTACGAGCGTCAAGAGAAACTAGTACGGACTGCGTTCTTGATAACCCGCAGAAAACATGAGAATACAATCCAGGTTTATGTCCTGCCATGATATATTTTGTCCCTATAATCCAGCGTCCTAACGACGTCTGGATCTACCGTGTGTGTGGGCGAAAACTCCCCGTTTCCAGAGGCAGCGTTCCTTTGTGACACAAATGAGAATCTTTCTGGAGCTAATGTTAAATTATTCCGTTCACATTTAAAAATATAATGCATGCAGGAAGGAGCTACGGAGAGGAGAGACGGAGAGACACTCTTTATTGACGTGAAAAACGGGGCCTGCGCCCGCCACCATCGGAATTACAATTCTTGTATTTTTATGATGGGAGAACTAGAGGAGCAGGAGGGGGATATTAAATATCATAATGGGTCCCTAGGAAACTCTTCGTGGAATGGTTTATGACGCTTTCCGGTCTAACAATGTCTTCCTGCATCGTGTGTTCCTTTATTGAAATAAGTACAATTAAAACTGGATTAAGCGTTAGGTCGCGGTCATAAATTAAGGCCCTGATGGTAATTATTTATAGTTCTTTTGTATTATTCGGTAGACACTCGAAAACCAGTTGCGAGGCGAGCCGCTGGTGACATCTGTCTTAGCCGGTCCATTCGTAAATTAACCGTGGGTGGAATAATATCGAAGACTACGTCCTACCACAATAGGACATAAAATGATTCCCATGGCTGGTGAACTCCACCACGACCAGCGGACCAGAACATCATTTATAAATTCATCTCGATAAAGTTTTAACTGGTAAATATTGACTTAGAGCACATTTCACACTTCGTAACCGCCGTTCGAATCGAAGAAACTTGCACGAGCCATCGCCCCGAATACTGATAACATCTCTGCAACCAATTCTCGAAAAACGGGGATTCAGAAAAATTGCTTCAAGATTTACTACCATAGAGTAAATCTTTAGTAGAAATTTTAGAATACTATCCAGGAGAGAGAAGCCTCCTTGAATTTTTGTCGTATTTCGACGTTAAAATGACAGCTTTTTGCACTGCTGTGACGTCAAAAGAGTATAGAAATGAAGCTCTTTTAGATACCGCTTTTTGAAGTTCGCTCTTTGTTTGCAGTAGCTACTGCTGAATTAAATATCATAAATTTCTTCCCTAAAATAAATCCACATAAAGAGACAACAAAGAGTGTGTGTTGAATTTGCTGATTTTATAACAGTGACTTTATTCAGCAATATTATTCCCTGAAACCTCTGGAAGAACCGTATTAGTGAAATAAACAATGGGGAACTTGCTTAAAAATGAAATATGGACAGTAATGCATACAAATCGAAGTAATAAAAAGATGCAACAATTTGGAAGTCCTTGGTGATGCCATGCACTATCCACGGATCCATATATTTGGACAAAAAACGTCTATTTTCGAAAGACACTTTTTGCTGTGTTGGACGTCTGGCCCTGTATCGAAATTGGAGATTAGTATATGCTCGTACCTCCTTTGGATGTTGGGGAACGTTATCAGTTACATCAATAGGAAGATTTAAAAATGGACAAGCAAAGCCCCAGGGAACTAGGTAACTAAAGTCACAATCATACCGGATCGCTGATAAGACTGGCAACGATCTATTGTAATATCTCAGAAACCTTAATAAGATTTTAAATGCGAAAGTTGCTTGGTTTTCAAAAATATATCGAATCGGGAGAACGGTTATTACAAAGCGTCCGTTAAAAATAACGTTGCAAGATAAGGTAATATTTCTTTAATAATCATCCGCGTATATTATCCCATATTAACAACCACCGAAAATTGAAACTTTGTCCTCATTTAACCAACCCTTTATCTCTTACAGTTTTCGAGATCCCCGTGGTGATAGGCGTGTGCCGGACACCTTTCACATGTGATTGTCATTAAAGAAGAAGTATATTAGAAGTAATTTACCGCAATCGTTGAATAAATAACTATTCATTTCAATTGCAGAAAAAAGTATTTTCCCTAGGAAAGCTTTACGATTACGTTTGACAGCTAGTAAGCAGCGTACTGTTTGGAACTCAGTTTTGTCAAGTGTCGCTTTGACAACCAGCAAAATTTTCAGAAGTGTTTTGACATTTAAAAAGATGTCAACCTTTCTTATCGCATACCATGCGTTCTCGAATTAGTATTCTGAAGTTTCTCTTCCAACATGATTTCCTTAGGAAAATTTCTCTTCATTTCGGGAAAATTTTCGTTAGATTCTTGTGTCCCCAAATAAATTCTTGGAAATAATTCAGGCACTCGAAGCAGTATATATGAAAATATACCGCTGCATTCTTTTCACGATATTTCTTGACAAAATTGCGTAGGCAATTACGTGGCCAAATCACCTTCAAACCTTTCATCGCCTGTAGGATAAAAATTATCATGTCAAAGGCCCGATCCCCCCTACTCCCACAAATATTGACTTTGGCTTAGGGAAAAAATGTATAAGGGGGCTCTTATCGGGAGTCTTCAGCGCGAGCAGCCAATGCATCTTTTAAATTACAAATATTGATACACGATAAGCGCCTTATGAAAATTCTGACAAAATGTCGCGCTCGTATATTCTCGGGCACGTTTTGGAGCGAGTTTTTGCATTGGAAATTAAATGTCGCAGCAAAATTTATACTGGGTGTTTATATTTATTTTGGTTGTCTAATGGGGCTAATAATGACCTTCTCGGAGCTGCGGGAGGGGGGTAAGGAAGCCGAATTTAGGTGCGAAAGGGCTTCTAAGTTGCGCAACTTGGTTTGAAGATCCGTTGCAATTCCATAGATCACTGAAAGACCAAGACTGTTAGTTCAAGACTTTCTCGCTCATCACTGGCGTTCATAAACGTTAACAACTATTCAATGTTAACGACAATTAAAAATTCTACCTCATGGAAGCACATTGCCAAAACCATGGAAATCGGAGAAATCAGCAGATGTTTCCTTAAGATCCTCCCTCTTAGACCGCAAAGTCGCAAATCCAAGTGCAGACCGATCAGTCATGATCTGTGGTGCACCACAGGGCTCTAGTCTAGGAGCAAAGCTATGGAGCGTATTGGACGATGAGCTTCTAGACCTCTGTTAGATTCTAGAGCTAAGACTAGCGTTTAGACTGGGGTCATGATGGTAGCGTAGGGATGCGGACTACCTAGTCGTCTCTGGAAAAGTTAGAAAACAGCTACCTAACCCTGAAGTAACCTGAACCAGACGCAATATGTTAAATTGCAAGTGAGGACCCTAATGAATTAACCCTGGAAGTGGGAGGGTCAATTCTGAAATATCAAAAGGCTATGAAGTACTTACGCATACATTTGGATAAAGATGACTGAACATGTAGGAGCAGGACTTTGTCTAGTAAAGACAGAGCCAGAAGGACCAGTTATCTGGCTAACTTTTTACATAAAAAAATGTATGCGCAAAAAACAATGCTTTAAAACGTCGTTTTTTTTCCACATAAAATTTTGCATTCGGTTAAACCGACTCGTACCTCCTCTTGCGGTTTTAGAGATCGTAATGCAGACGAATGAATCAGAGTAGGTCTTTTATTGCAGATTTATTGGGTAAGATATCTTCCAGCTTTGCTGTTATATTTCTATGGGATGAAGTTGAAGGTACAATATTTTACCACAGTTTTCACCATTTTTGGAGTCTTTTGCTCTCATTTTGCTCACAGACTTTTTTACATAGTCATCCGCATAGATTGTAGACTTTCCCGTCTGGACATCTGAACTAACCTCGTCTAGGTGTTGAGGAAACGTTAAATGACGAGCAAGGCAATCACCCCCAATAATCGAGTTTAACTAAATATATCTCAGGCAGAAAGTAGAACTTATTATATAGGGTGTTCCAAAAACACACGGCCCGGTGTTTTCGAAAGAGCTCGGCAGTCACGTAGAAGATTCGATTCATGTGTTGTAGTTATTGGTAATCATTTTAAACGATTTTAAACACAGAAATGAAGCGAGATACGAAAAAATATTAAGAGACAAAAAAGTTTAATTTTTAGTCGCACTATTCGAAATAATCATAAAATTCCCAAAATTTACTTGGCACTACTACTTTTGCGTACAATTCCAACATACCGACCCCGTGGGCACTCCCCTGAAATTTCTGGATGAATTCTGATATATCTGTAAAATTTTTTAAAAGTGAAAACCCGATTTTTTTCTTTAAATTTCAACACCCTGCATATCTGCAATGAATCGATTCCGGGCATATGTTTGTAGCACCTTTTTTCCTATTTTGCCCAAATGAATATCCTCTTAAATTCGTGCAGTATGCTTAGCGAACACCCTGTAGAAGAACCTCTATTGTAAGAATTTCATTCCGGACTGCGAAATACCTACTTATTGACCATGACATTACAGATTTTCTACTTTATTGGCTCAAATGGATGTTATCACGTGATGATCAACGCTTATTTCCTAGACTGTATCCATGTCTCGATGGTAGGATAGTTGTTTACCCGGGTAATCCCCGGTCCACCCGCTTAACTATCGTTACCTATGGCATATCGATGAGATGGGTTATTCGTGATTCGCCTTAAAATTGCCATCAGACAAATTCATTAAAATCTTGTATCTAAAACTCTATAGTTACAGAAAAAATAGATTATTATGACGAAAAAACACAACTTAGTAACGCTCCATGGATGAATGATTTCGGTTGATGATTAAGAAATTGAACTTTTCGTACAAAACGTATTCATAAAGGAGGAATTTAAATTAGATTTTTCTACGACTTCACACCCAAATCGACCTTCGAGCCTTTCAATCCTTTCCGGCTTACTTCGGGTACTTATCCTCGAGATTTTTAAAATTTTGCCACAGTTGCGTTGCTCTGGTCACTTGGTCTGCACATCTATTTTGAATTATTATGCAATTTTTAATAATCCTTATACCTCGCCCTTAATACGCACGATTTAACAGAAGCTCATTAAAACTCTGAAAACTGCTTAAAAACAACATAATCACAGAGTCAGTCACGACGCTATATGTATATGATAGAAGCGGATTTATTTGCCAGTTCTGCAGAGCCATACGATTAATTTCGAAAGAAGGCTCGAATTTCTTGAATGAAGGGCTAAAAAATAGCTATATCAACCCGAGAATCCTCCCCTTTTCGCCCGCGTATAACGAAATCGAATTTGAAATTGGTTTAATTCGCTGGGGAGGGTTGAGCCTTTGGGATTTTTCCGTCCGCCGATGACGACTGATTGCACGAGTGTGTGACTCGAGACTCGAATGTAAATATCTCAAAAACTGGGTTCTCAAAAACTCCACACAAAGCGAACTTTTATTTTGCGAAACCGCGGCTGGTTATGCAGATCGGCGCAATGTCAAGACGATCCCGAAACATCTGCGCAGTTTGTTTGCGACTGTCCTCAGCCCCGAAAATGCAGCTGCGCCCAAAAAAACATTTTCGACTTAAGTACTACCATTAACTGATTGAGTTGATCTTTTTAAGACGAAGCTAAAGGAAAGTCGGTCCGTTGTTTATATTCCTCTCGAAAAGTCTAAAAACAACCCCGGAGGTTAAGTGGAATAAGAGACGCGGCTGGGGCGCAGGGGGGCGCTTGAAACATAAAACGCTCTCTAGATTGGATAGAGTGATATATGGCCAGAGACGCGGGACATTAACAGTGTCCGAAAATATTAATCTCTGAGAAAAAACGAGGAAAAACAGGCCCGGCGAATCTATATTACTTATACGGGACGTATATGGGGGATTTCTTTTTGTTTGTAATTCCTTAATGGTTTTTCCTTTTTTTCGCTCTCTTTGTGAAGGGGTTCGTAGTGCCACATAAAATATTATTGGGGCCTTAATGGGCCAGATTTTTTTCGTTATCGGACCAGTTGGACAGTACGCTAATATTTCATAATCGAGATCAAACTTAAACGGCACGTCAATGCTCTTTCAACCCCTATGGCTGTCGCTATGCGTTAAATTAAACTTTTTCCAGAATATATTAAAGGTTCGGGAGTGTCTGACAAAAAGAGATGCCAATTGAGTGTGAAAATTGCATTCGAAGCGGCTGAAACAGTAGACTGAACAAGTATTAAAAGGCCCTTCGTCTCTTGTGTCTGAGACAAGTTGGTGCTTTCTATTGTTTACTCTTATTCATTTGCCTGCTCAAATTCTCTAGCACTGAACTATTGAAGGGAAAAAATGCTGAATAATGGACTTCACCGCCAAAATCCGCCACAGTGAAGTATTTTGGAAAATTTGGGAAAAAGTCATAATTGAGGATTTTTTTGGTTCGGAAGAGGGATCTTTTGAGGAATGGAAAGAACAGGTAATCTGCTTCCTAGTGTCTATCCAGGGCAAGTGAGTTAAGCCTTTGCCGACTGTGTCATAATTTTTACTTTCTTCAACCTTGCGATTCTAGTTTTTGATATACTTTCGCCAATTTAACAAATTCCCTGAAAACTAAGAAAAAGCCTAGAAGATTTTTAACTCAAGGTAGAAAGAGAAATCTTAGACCGACCGAAGAAGATCCTGGCAAAAACCAAAAACACCGAGATTTACTTCGGAATCTGGGGATTATCGGGATCGGCATCCCAGGATTGTATTCCCTATACAAATCCCTACTTACATGTTACTTCAAGTTATTAAAAGTCTCGGTTCGCCGCGAAAAGTAGATGCTATGTCAAAGTTATACGCAGTCACTGTGGCTGAATTTGACACATGAGAGAGGTTAGAAATTCCGCAACTGTCAAATTTTAGTAGATACGTGTTAAATTTGTAACCTCACTCATTCTGTCAAACGCCAAAAAAAGGATCGTAGGAAGAGTTTGAGAATATGAAGTTCGTTAAATTACGTATTTATACCTCATTCTAGTTCTGCGTTTTTAGCGTTGTTAAGAATCTACAGGGTCAATTTTTATACGTTAGTTCAGGTTAGTTCAGGAGTTTCAAAGCCGCTTAAATGGGGAAATAATTGCAGTTTTCTAAAATCTATTTTTCCAAAGGAGAAAAATGTGTAATTGACAGTGCAGAAAGAAACTTTGTGACCTTTTTCCATATTATCTAAGTCCAATTTATTTATGTGCGTATACACTTATATCTTAAAGTCAAGCAAGCGGAACCTGCAAGACTCAGTTCAGGTCCAAATTTTAAACATCCTAGACATACATTCTCCATCTAACAACAACCCCAAACCCCATTTATCCCCCTTGGGCCGTATTCAAAGTGTAAATACATATTTTTTAAGAGGTCCGTCCAGTGCCTTGCCCCCCAATTTCTAGGTAATGACCCGTGATATTTGTCCAGGCAATGTTCTTGGGTCCAGGGTTTGTTACAGGGGACATCGCTGTGGACAGTGGCTGATGTGTAGTGGGACCGCAGCCTTGTTCTTTATCGGTTCACATAAGAGAAACTAAACAATAACGAGTGGAAACAATACGAAAAGAACTCTCCTTTTTATCAATGAAACTTCCTTATGGCGCATTTTCCGGATAAAGAACTCCAGGAATCGACGTTTTATATGTCATAAAATCACTTGCAACAAAACTGCTCGCTCGCTTGCGGCAAGTCTTTTGTAAGCGTATGTCTATAGTTATTTTTTTTGTAAATAAACAATATGGCATGTTTTTGGTGTATCGGAAAAACTTAAAAAACAAAAACGTCTCCCCCAATTCCTTACGAAATACCCGCACAAATCAATCCGACACACGCTCACACATGCCTAACGATGTGCCGCCCCCGGTCCCTCGCCGGCCGCCCCCGTTCCCCATCCAGACCCCCCGAAATTAAGTGTCGCTTCCGTGCATAGCGAAGGTGGCACGGCCGCCCCTCGCCGACCCCCGCGGGGGGCGATTTCGACACACACGTACAGTTTTAAAGATCGATGCAAAGCAGGAGAGGCCAGCTCGTTACCATGGAGATGAGATGAGGCGACTTGTTCTTTTTAACCTCCTTATTCGCGTTGTCCAACTTCAGGGGGTGACGAGGAGGGCGATATGTAAACTAAGGGGGGGAGTGCGGTCGTGGACCGCTCGTCAGCATCAGGTGTTTCGGATGACCCGTCAGTCGTTGGGGGGAGGGGGATGTAGGGGAATATTGCAGTAAAATGGTCATTAGCGATAGGGGGAAGGGGGGGGGGGTCCAGAAGGATATTGTAAATTCTGCTTAGCTTATGTTTTCATTTTACATTCGTTATTTCGATGAGAGCATGTTGAATTTTGAGAAAGGACGTGAATGCACCTTATTCACGGCATTATTAGCGGTGAAGTCAACTGTGCGTTTTTTTTTTTTTAGTTATTATTTCAAAAACCGTAAAGTACAAGAACTGGACGTAGCAAACAATAACTGGCATTCAGCAATTACGTTAGCCGCAAGAGATGGGTTGGCGTAACCGGCGCATATACACGGCGATTCCTAAATATATGGCGCAACTCAATCAACAATCCATTCTTTTCGGACCATTATTTCCCGATGACTCAACTTAATTTCCTTTTGTTAAAGACAGAAACCAAGTTAACCTTGACCTTTGGGGCCTTGAATCAGTAAAATTCAAGTCACCTCGTTTTTACTGACCTTAAAACTTTTCCTTGTTCACCGGATGCGGGCACGAAACAAATACACACAACGTCAAAAGTCTTCGATCCCCGCGATATTAATGTTTTGTATTAATGAGGTTAATTGTTTCCGTTAATTACCTTAAAATGTTCAACTGCTTGGCGTGCAAAATAAAGATCATAAATATTAAGCGATAATGGTGGTTTTTTAATTGTCTTTGAGATGACTTTTTGTTGGATTTCAAAAGAATGTATTAAAATTTGTACAGTTACGCTGTTTGGCTGTTTGCTGGCAAAAGAAAAATGAAATTTGAAAATTTCGGTTTTTTCGAAAGAACTGAAAAGCTAAAAATCACACTGTAGGTCAGTAAGCATCACGAAAGCCCTCCCTAGAATGAGCGCCAGTTTAACCAAGTTTGGGCCTATTACCGTTTACGAGATATCCATGGGGAACATCCTTATCTTGTTCACACTGTATAGGCCATAGCCTTCCTATCTAGCGGAGTTAAAATTCATTAATCATACGACTCAAAGCTAAAAAGACAGGAATTAGTGAAACTTTTGTGGATGGTGCCTCACAATTCAATGAGAGCACCGTTGGGAGTTTGTCTATCCTGCATTATCTACTCGAGTGTTGCATGCCGAGAAACTTACTAAAAATTTACATGTTTTTTACTCAATTACTCCATTTCCATTCAGTTTTGGGCACGAGATGCCGCTCAAAAGAGAAAAATCTTCGCTCGAAAGAGAAATGTTTGGATTTTTTTCCTTAACTTGAGGTCGTCTTGAGACTACCGTAACAGACATCATAATGCGTCCGGCCTCGCAAATGCTTGGAGCTTTTCCTGTCGATTATTTTTCTATCAAATTCCCTCCAACATGCCTAGAAATCGTGTTAAGTTCCATACTAAAAAAGTCGGAAATTTTACCATTTCTTCAATCCATCGAGATTTGAAGAGATCGGCAAGTCTGCTTTGATCCACACAAGGGGTTCTCGGATGACACCGGATTTTTTCTTGGGATGACGACTGTTATGAGATGATTCAGTTGACAGTTTGATTTTATTTTTGTACCGTTTCGTCTGACGAAAATACGGCCCCGAAGCGGAAAAAACGTGAGGGATGCATACAATTTCAAGTCTTAGGAGTTGTTTCCTGTAATACCGGGTGTTGGCGCATTTTGACTAGAAATATTGCATAATAAAAGTCCGAAGTGGCGAATATATAATTCCACTTCCTGAACCGGTAGAATTATTTAAAACATGGAACACTGAGGTTCTATGTTCTTGCTTGAAATCCCGGTGTGTTTATAATGGATTTGTGGTGGGAATAATCTTATCAAAACTCGGAATTTTCCACGTTTCTTTGTAAAATTTTGTCAGATCGATCCCTTGATGCACACTCCTGAAATTTCTGGACTTTGATGTCTCTAAAAAACACACCACCCAACGTTATATTGGGATTAAATGAAGAAAAACTTGGCCAAATTCCCCCAAGCTTTTTTTTCAATAATAAAAAAATTATTTACACTTAGACACCCTGTATTTCGGAAATGAGGAGACATGTTCATACGAACTATTTCCCTTATTTTAACCCAAGGAACAGCTCCTTAGAGTTGTGCGGTATGTTTAGGAAACACCCTGTATACAGCGTAATATGACATGGTAATGCGACTTCTTCCAACTTCGCTGCCATGGATTGGTGCCAAATTGGCCAAAAACTGCGAGAAACCGTGCTACATCCGTTTCTTTTGGACCATCGAAAATACGCAAATTTATTCGACAACTCAATAATTGATGTTCAACAAGAGTATCAGTTTTGTGTAACGAGTGTTTTTATTTTTATCGTTAATACATGATTTTTCCAATTTTGATGCATGACGAAGAAACCAGTAGAAAAGGGCAAAAATTTGAACTCATTAAAGTTCCGCTTCATATCAGTAGAACTAGCAATGACCATTGTCGCACGAGGTTTCAAATGCGTAAAGTAGTTGCCAGCTTTACTACATCACTTTATTTGTAAAAATAAGAAAAATGAGTTTGTTGCTCTACACAGTCATTATTCAAGAGGGGATTATCCAAGGGGGGCATATCTGCATGATTTTAAGCAAATAACTTCATATAAACATAGTATGTACGCAAATGCTACGTTACCTAGTGACAACCGCGTGTTAAAATCAAGAATTTTCCTGTTTTTAGATATTTTGGTCAAATTTGAAAAACATATTACTTATTTTCGCCTACATCTCCAGTCATTCTAAGCGCTTGCGGAAATTTACGGGGTGATATTTTTCTAAGGGTGGGGCCCCATCTCATGCCTTAAAATTTTTTCGCAGGACTGCACGCGAATTCGCTGTCCACAATATTTTTTGCCTTCAGCTTACTTCCTACCTTCACCCGAACAAGATAATCCGTGTGTCATTCCCATTATCACTGTAAAATAATTAAGCTTGGAACTGGTCAAGCTAAGGGCACAATCGCAAGAAGGAGATCTGCGCTATCTAATTCAGGAACGCAGTTAGGTAACATTAAAAACCAAAATGTTTATGAGTTCAGATCAAATGTTTGACGAGGCCCAGGCATTTTAAGAGGCAGGTGCCATTGGGCTTTATGTTTTTTACTTGTAAATGCGATGGCCGGACTGTAATAGTAATGTCCAGTGACGAATGACCCCCGCTTGAACTCTGTATACACCAATTGGCCTAGAACTTTATCGGTGCTTATAACAAAACGGTTTAAACGGTAATTTAGTGGGACAAAAAGGTGACTTGCAAATCGATTATCTATGTAAGTGTTAAATAAAGCATATCGGCCGCTGACAGCTATAGGAGACGCTTACATGAATAAGATTACCGTATCGCAGTCAAAAGACCGGACGCACCCAATTAATTGATTAGATTAATGGATAGATTATGCAAAGTAAAACAGCTGTTTAAACTAGTTAAAATGCCTATTTACAGGGACATTTTCGACGACAAATAAAATGGCTTCTGACTGTCCGAATGTCTCTTCAGTACCTAAAAGAGCGTGTCTTTTTGCTTATCTTTCTTTTCGATCGAAAGCGTTTTCACGCACCACGAACGAGGGTGACGATTGTCTAAAATTAATTGGAACTAAAAGCCCATTTCCCGTCGAATTTTCGGGCTTTATGTTACGGAATGTTAATTTTTGTTGTACGGCATTTGGGTGTCGTAAATCTTGTTTTGCTTGTCTTATTATCATAATAAAAACAGAAAGCAGAAAAGTGGTCATCGTAGGCCTCCTTTACGAGCCATCGACAATACTGAAGCATGAAACACTTACCTATTTTATTATACGTACCCATAATTAATAATCAAAATGTCCTGGAAAATATGAAATTGGAATAGAATAAGCACAGGTTACAAACGATAAATATTTTTGTTAAATTGACCGTTTTCAAAAAGTAATAAAAACATTTTTTAATTTCTTCACTCTGCATCTCGGAAATAGAGCGGTAAGGGGAATGAAACTTTGAAGCTTTGCCTTTTTGACTATCTTCTGGACATGTCCAAATGAGAGTAGGGATAAAAAAAAATTCCACCCTGTACAGGGTGATTTAAATTCAAGGCGTATCGTTGGGATTTCGGAAACTATAAAAACAAGGTCGCTTAAATTGAGAGAAAGTTGTACAATTTAGTGCCCAAGAAAATTTCACTTCGAACCCGGAAAAATTCCGAACACTTTCGGAGGCGTAAAAAAAACCGAAATTTTGCTATATCATTTTTATTTTTTCCTGATTTTATTTGAAGAGATATTTCAAAACAAATGTCACTTCATTATTACCACTTTTTTTTGAGGCTTCTTAGCGTATTAATTTGCATTTATTTACCAAAAATAGAAACTATTGAATTGTTAACATTCCATTTTAGATAATTTAATTAGATTCGTAGTTACAATAATTTTTAGTACCACTATTAAACTTGTTTTATTCTTGCAAATAGCGCTCTGAAGATAATTGAACGTTTCTATTACAAACATAATAGATTTTTATCATATCACGTTTTTCAAGTGATGAGAACATTTTATTTTACTTTAACTATAATTACCTCGACCGAGCCTAACTTTATAATTTACTGAATAGATTTGATAGAACGACATTTTGACAATTGTTTGTTAATTTTAAAAAATGTTGAACGAACTCAATCCTTAGCCACCTGCCTGCACAGGTATGAGTTTTTTTTAATACTCGTAAGTCCCACCTATTTGTTATACTTTATAAAAAATGATTTATGTTATTTATTTCATATATTAAAATTGATCGAAAACATCTATTACGCGAGCAGAAGAAACTGCAATAAAAATAAATCTTTACTAAAAACGATACGTGGGAGAGTGATAGATATATGCATTTTTTAAAAGGGTGTTTTTATCATATTTATTATTTATTTTATGGTCGTTGTACATTATTGCTGTTAGAAGGGCAAAAAGTAATAAAAAAAGGATAAAAAATACAGGTTTGTATAAAAAAATTAAGTCAATGATGGTGGCTTAAAGCAGAAACGTCGGATTTCAAATGTTACAACGCCATCTTGTAGGGACAAAAAAGTGGTAATAATGAAGTGACATTTGTTTTAAAATGTCTCTTCAAAAAAGGTCAAGAATAAATAAAAATTATATAGTAAAATTTTGATTTTTCTGGATATCTCCGAAATCGGAATTTTTCCGAGTTCAAGGTAACATTTTCTTGAACACTAAATGGCGCAACTTTGCCCCAATTTAAGCGACCCCGTATTTCTTATAGCTTCCGAGATCCCAATGATGCGCCTCGAATTTGGAACACCCTGTATGTAGTTCCAAATTAATTAACCTCCCCTGAGAGATGAGGGAACACTTATCACCGAATTTCTGAGCAACAAGCTCACCTCTTTTATGGGACAATGGGGCCTCAAAAAATTCCAGTTTATTCTTCGCCTCCAGGTCGTCAGGGTTTTGTTCCTCGTCTTTTTCTGGAAAAAATCTAATTCCGAAGGTGTCAAAGAAAAGCCATTTTCCATTTGCGAACGCGAGCGGGCACTCCATATATGCATATAGATACGGTTTCAGTTGACCATATCTGGATGTCGATTTTCTCATTTATCCTGGAAATGGGATACGTCAGGAAAAATCCCCGGGGCGTGTGTATACGTACGTACGTCAGATATGCATTAATGCACACCTAGCTCTTGCTGAGCGCAATTAAAACGGTTATTTTGCCCTCGTGCGAGTGATATTAGTGAACAAGGGCAAAATTAGGAGCTCATAGTAATTACCTAAAGGGCTGCTCAATCATATTTCGTGGCGAATCATCGTTCAAAGTTCATGCAAATCAGACAACGGCGCCCTTTTACATACATAATTACCCTGTGGTGCGCGTCAAAGGGCTTAGGCCTTTGTCAATTAGAGATACAGACATTTCGATATTGTTATGCATATGTATGGAAGCTAATAAGTCCCCCTCCCCCGAAGTATTCCAGGGCAATTTCGGGTTTGAATGTACGACTTTATGTAGGCAGCCAGAGGAGTCGGGAAAGAGTTTCCTTCATACTGCGCAAGAAAATAATTATGAATATTGTTTTATAGGAGCCATAATTCTCGCGAAACAGTCTCGAGTCAGAACGGGACTCATGTCCGAAAATAATTTATCGCCACAATGACCCAATCACGACTCTGGATGTTTTATTATTCAATGGCCGACGACGGTGTGCACCGATGAAAAAAATTTAATTCTCGGAAAATAAGAGATAAAAAAGCATTCGGACTCGAATCGCGACAATATAAATATTTTGTTTATGCATTCGGGACAAAAATTATGTTGACAGGGAAACAAAGGCGAGATGAAGCCCTCGATATGCTGCCTTCGCAACCCGAACCGGAGAGTTATTGCCAACCTTTGGTTGCGGCGGCCCTGCTGAGTACTGCCAGTACCATGGCGCGGGTGATAAGTGGTCTTGGTATCGGTTAATTGGAGCTGCCCATAAAAGCCTAATTACTTTAAGAGGCAACAAAGAACTTTTTCTTCATCCCATCCTGCGGCAATTTATGTGTCTTTTAACAGCGCCATTGTAGCAGCTACTCACTCTCATTAACAAAAAAACTGCCTTGAGCACTACGCGGTGCTGCAGTTTGCGGGAATGTGTCGCTTGATATGGCCCTTTGCAAAAAGCCGTTGTCGCACTTCAAAAATCCCGATTACTAAGGGAGATATAGGAAAAAACCGAAATTTCGCATGAATCGATTTTAGTACCTCCTGGCTTAATGGGAGCGAAAATAATTTTCACTTTCTTCTCTGCTACAACACGAGGGAGCCATGCGATAAATCCGATGTTTCGTGTTTCAGCGGGCATTAAAAAATTTTTTTAGTACGGACCTGGATTTTTTAAAATCTACCTTTTATGGCAAACTTCATTAATATTCCTACTGGTTCAAGAGACCTTTGCTCGCTAAAAAAGCACCAAAATTGTGGCGAAAACAATGTTATTTTCTCATCAAAACAACCTGAACTAACCAGAACACCCTGTATTTTGGTAATGACCCATTCCTTACGAAGGTCTAGGAGGGCAATAATAATTTTTATAATAGTTCCCGAGGGTCGGACGGTTGATCGATCGAACAGCGGGTTGATCAGTTGGTCTGTTGATGGGTCGGTTGGTTCGTGGATCTGAGAATCGGTCGTTCGGCCGATTGATCAATCAGCCAGCCAATGTGTGCCTCGGACGATAAATTGATCGCTTGGTCGATCGGAGTTGAAATCTATTCCTTCCGAATCCTTCTATTAAAAACTACAAATTCTTATCAATGTTCACCAATAGGAACTACGAAAGGGCGTTAAACACAAAGTAAATTAGCAAAAAGTTGCGCATTTCAATGCTCATTAAGAATCCACCTTGAAAGCAGATTTATCTGTCATAATGCCGGTCAATCAACCGTCCGGCAAACTGACCGATCGGTCAGTCAAAACAGTTTTTTTTTACTGATTAAAAAAGTAAAGATATGAAAAGGGGGAACACAAATGGTGCGAGAGTGTGTGTGAAAATCATAGAAAATAGTGGGAACGGGTGGTTATAAAGATGTTGACTTGGAAGTACGACGTGATGAGAAAAGGGCACAGTAGCCGGATAAATTTAATTGAGACTTGAATTTAGGAGTTTAGGGGATATGTATCTCTCAAACGCCCAACAGAGATTTGGGAGCTAAAGACCCCTTTGGCTCTGCTATCTACAAAGAAACAAGCTTAGTCTTATCCTCCGAGTCTCAGGTTTTCTCAAGGTTTCTTTACCTCTTAAGCGACATTTGAGGAAGCCGATGTGTTCTGGAGGGGTTCTTCGTGGACCTGAAACAGTCAAATGAGCATGTAAAAGATTCTTTCTCCTGTTAGAGAATCTTCGAACGTAGTCCTGAATTCGTGGTCTCTGGGTCTTTTCCCTAATTCAAAAATTTAATTGCCTGGGCACGCGTTTATCGTTAGGCCAAGTTCACAAGGGTCAATCAGCTATACGTCCGATGCGGCTTCTTCTTTGGCTCTACGTCAAGTCGTTAACTTGCAGATAACGCCGTCCATGTGTTGCGCCTTTGTTTTACGTAATTCCCCGAGATTTCGAATTTAGATAGAAAACCTACCGTCATATAACGATATACACACAATACAACCTGTTTCGAGGTTTTATTGCTCAGCCGTTGAAAATTCATATTGCCGCACCAGATTTAACTTTGTGGGGGAATGCGGGAAATTAAAACGCGGGTGGTAAAATGGCCCCCCAAATTTCGGAATTAACAACGCGAAATAACTTTCTTTACCGCATGAACAGCTTTAAACTGGAAAATGATCCAGTCGGGCGGCAAAATCTGTTGCACAAGGGAAATTAACTCGCTAACTAACCGGGAGCCCGGGATCATCTCCAGTTCATGAATATGCAAGTTAGGGCTTGGATGGGGTAATTTGGGGAGTATTGTGCCCAAATTCGGTCATAATTGGATTGCCGGGCGATGTGTTAATGGAGCTCGTTAACATTACTTATAGTGCAGATTCTGAGGACGAAACTAGTCAACAATAATTTGGTTCGACTACTGGGGGTTGGGAGCGCAGCTAAGCGCTGAGGGCTTGAAGAATACTCAGCCTCGAGGTATATACTCCATTTCTTTCACTTCCAATCTCGGAGTTGTTATATTTTCATATAAAACAACATGGAGTGTTGAGTAATGGCCTGTATATTGATATTCTGAGGTAGCTAAGGTATTGCTGAGGAATGTCAAAAACAATCATTAAATAGACACCATTAAGTCGGTTAAATAATTTCTCCTTATTAACCTTTGGGGTAATTTCAGTAATTTAGAAGATCTGGTGAAGGATTGCACTAGGTTCCCTCTGAATCCCTGGAAAGGGGTTAAATTTTTAAGTGCATTCGCTGCGATGTCCTTACAATCCTTTAAGAACTCCTGAGCAATGGTAAAAATTTCCGCAAATAAATACTGAATTATGTTTAATTACTAATCTTGAAGAGAATGAGCCCATATAACGAATAATCGATCCCCATATGCACACGCTCATGTGTGTAAAACACCCACAGAGCTTCGGCTATCGCTTCGCAGATGGCGCCAGCAGGTCCGAATCCAAGGGCCCTCCCTTTATGAACGCCAGCGTTGCCAATTCGTCGCTTTTGAAGATTAAACGATTACCACCCACACCAAGCCAAGTACCCATAGAACCAGGGTACCCATCCAACTAATCATAACAGCGCACAACATGAAAATTCTTACAGCATTAATACCCGAAGCACGGTCTCTTCTCCATATAGTTAGATGTTATCACGGACGCAGCCGTTCGAAATGCAAATGGGCCCAATTGTGAGCCCGTGTGGGCATTGTGCCCCTTGTGTGAGATTCTGGACCTCCGATGTCATTAAAATAATCAACAATTACGCCGCCGGCTTGTTACTTATCTGATTTCGCCCGATGGGAGAACCTAAAGGGTACCGGTGCCGGGCCATTGTGGCGTAAACGTCGTTCTGTTGCTAATTTTAAGGCTGCTGGCTTTGCTAACGATAATTCAGAGAAAGGCGGTGTGTTATGAAATGTAATTGCAAGCATTTTTATCATTTTTTTTTCGGATTTATCACGCTTATCGTGGATTTCAAAAGACAACGTTGGTGATTCACAAGAATTTCTTGTCTCGCAGTTTGCAGCTGGTTCCCATTTTATCCTGGCTTATAGTTTAAGGGCTTTCACGCTTTTGTAAGTTCATAATTTTCCATATTTTCATTGATATCCAATTTCTTCAGCAGTTGCGTATGAGCCATTAAAATTTTAGAGTCTAAGAATGTGGTTTGCTGAAGATCGCATGACTCCTCTCCTACAATACTTCTGAACATTCGGATATTTTGATTGCAGTTACTGAAATGCCGATTATGTAAAGCAATTTCTTGAGGCTTTGACTATGAATTTGCTCTGAATCCAGCACTTGAGTCCATCCCATCTAATCGCGCTGCTCAAGAGAGAAGGTAGACTTAACGGGGAGACATTGATGGGAGAGGGAATATTGCCACATTTATATATTTTTTTTCTTTTTCAGAGATTCCTTATTCTTTTTGTAGACGATCCTAAGCCTTTTCTGTGTAACTAGTGCTAAGAGTTAAAGATGTAGCAATCCGGTTAATTCTTCTCTACCTCAAGTTTAGAAGGCGTATCGAATGACCTCACATTGAACATTTTTAAAATGAGTGAATTTTTGTGAAATTTTGTTCAAAGTTGTTCATTTATCGAAATGTTTATGCTAATAACAACGGGGTATGTAATTATCACCCTGTATGTTGATAATCTGATGGTTGGCCAAAGCTAAGCGACTGGGATGATTAAAGGTGAAGAAGTTCGTTTTCTCATGTTTCCCTTCTTGAAGAGATCCAAAGAGAGAAATTCATTATCTCATCAAATTGGGTTTCCCTATTCTAAGGTTTTGTAGTGACGAAATTAATTCATAATTTTACATAAACTTGATTATGGTAGTTTTCTACTTCACCCTACATTTCAGCGTCACTTTCTTGAGTTAAAAGCTTTGCATCTCTGTTTTTTGAATCTGAGTCAAACCTCTGCGTCACTGTCGTGGTTGCTTTTGATAATATAATCATCACTATCACTTCGGAGATTTTCGTCTTTTCGAGCTGATTGGGACATCTTTCTTCAATTCAAGACCACTTAGATGTACGTTGGACTGACCAAGAATATTTTGCCACAGCTCGGGTATAGAACGTACGCGAAACTAAACATTCTTTTTGATTGTTAACAGATCACTTTAATTTTTAAAAATCATGCTTTAACTCTATCGCGCAGAGTCACGTACCAGCAAAGCGGAACACACCTGAATGGAGGGTGCCATCTTCAGAAGTATGGGCTGGGATGGGTCAAGGTGACGAACATCAATGGTTCTAATTATAATATTGTGTTTGGAGTTTTAAGAAGCCAGCAGTCTCTTCGGAAGATGCGTAGTATGTCCGTTTGCTACATAGTCATAACCAGTTTGTCGAAACTCGTTGAACTCGTGGATACACCCGGATTCCTAGGAAAGTGATTGTTCACATTCTTAATTACAAATTATATTAGTTTAAAAAAGCTAAATTTCTTGATACCATTCGCAGATATTTGAAGAAGTTGTGAAGATTTTCCATGCTTCTTCCTACTCTATGGAATATAACACATACGTAACCTACAGTTAAGAGGACGCAATATCGATCCTCAAGTTGAACTTTTTTCCATCCCCCGAAACAAGAGGGGCGTGTGTACTTTTAATAATTAACAACTACCCAGAAACTATAATAGTTTCCCCCCTCGTAATTAATGATTCATGGGGGGTTGAGCCCCCCTTCAGGCTGATTATATGCAATTGCAAATGTCAAAATTAAAAGTCCTAAATGCCGGTCACGTAATTTTTTGTATCAAACTCCCTTAGCATAGAGGAATTGTAACAATGAAAGACCATGTCTGCAGGTAGCGGTAGGAATAATCCTCCGAAGCCAAGGACGGTTTTTCGTAGTTAGATGAAAGGGAGGTAATAGCGTAACCGGTTGAGAAGACCGGGCAATTTTTCTTGACAATAAATGATTTTAATTTTTAATGAAATAAGTAAATGTGCGACAAATGTCTTAACTTAAAAAATACTCCGCATAAGGGATGATACCTTTGGGGGGCTCCGGAAAGATGGTTGTTGTCCTAGTGTCGCAGTAGGTTAAAGCTGAAAGTCTGTTTATGAATTGTCTTTGTTAGAATGGTAATTTATCATCGAGTCTGGTTTGCATCAGAAGTGGCACCATTATCAAATTAAGAACGTCCGCGACTAATAAACGCCGAAACGTCACTTGAAGAGTATTATTGTTAATAATAATTGCGCCGTATATGAGAAATAATTCAGGCTTGATGATAATAATACCAATCTCCGGCCTTAGGAGGGATAGATTTAATAATGTGGTTATTATCCAATCTGTGCGCCATGTAAGTCCGTCTACTTAAAGATGCATTAATAACGTTTGATTATCACTTCCTTTTACCGACTGCTTAAGCGTTAATTGATAAATTATTCTTTGAAGACGAGACGCAGTTCTATACCTCTCCATCAATCTGGATCGAACAACAATTATTAATTAATAATTGCGAACACTCCAAGACAATTAAACCCGAGCCAGCCATTAATCAAAGAGGTCGGATTCTTAATTAATGCTAATTCGCACTTGTTAATAACGTGACGTCAATTAGCAATTTAGACGAATTAAAAACAGGGATTTGGTTTTGTGAGGCTAAAGGTTACCAGGCTCTTAATTATTAAACTGGGTTTGTTTAATTATTATCGTCTTCAATAGGTCAATGCGTCTTGGAACAAAGTTGTTGCCGAATGACGCTGAAGAAAGAAAGTTATTAAACAAATAATAAAGTTTTGTCTGGAACCCACAATCTCGTCATCACTCGCAACCCCATATGGAATGATAAATGGAGCAAAGAAGCGTGATTTTCTTTCTAATTTTTGGACTACCCGGAGTGTTGGTATCGGCATCGGGAAGCCCATTTTTGAAAAAATTCTAGATTTTTGCATGTATTTTCATTACACACTATATAAAAAAAAACACCTTACATCTACTTGAAGCGACAGATTCGCACACTATTATCAATTAAAATATAACGAAGAAAAAACCTATTTGACCCATGTTAAGGGCTCGACAAAAATGCAAACGTAATGAATTGAATAAATCGTACAGATTATTTCCATAGGTTTAAACGTATTCCGTTAAACGTAATCGCATTTAAACTATTAGAGATAAATCCATAAATCTACACATTTCTGAAATCAGCATGAAAATCAGTCTATTAGAAAATAAATAATATACAGCGTTACCCATTCGAAAAAACGGATCTATAGTTCAATTCATTGAGGTTTTTGCATAAAACATGGAG
This sequence comes from Euwallacea similis, assembly GCF_039881205.1. Classification (NCBI taxonomy): domain Eukaryota; kingdom Metazoa; phylum Arthropoda; class Insecta; order Coleoptera; family Curculionidae; genus Euwallacea; species Euwallacea similis. The sequence continues at coordinate 6,856,572 of NC_089609.1, forward strand.
AATACAAATTTTGTCAAGAGTAATACCCATAATAAGTGTCACTAAAATTATCGATAATTTTTGGGAAGCTTACATTGCACGGGTGTAAAGCCTCGAATACGGCTACAAAAATCTAATATTTCAGTTCGTTATAACGTTGCGAAAGCGACCAGGGAAATTATCTCGATAATTGCACTAGTGCAAATTACCGTTATAAGTCGCCAGTGATTGATTTAGCGGTTGCGTTGCTGAAATATCAACAGTGATAGACGAAATAAATTTTCAAGTGCCACGAAAATCATCGATAATTTTTGGGCAGTTTGCACAAATACAAATTATCTTGAAAAGAAGAGAACTTTATGAACTGCTTGAACTTATCGTGATAATTGCACTACTGCAAATTGCCGCAGTAATTCTGCAGTGATTGGTTCAGCGTAACAATGTATTAATAATTCTGTATTGTCAAAATGATAAATCTGGGAGATTAAATAAATTCTCATATGTAATATTACAAGTGCATTAAAAATTGTCGATTATTTTAGAGGAATATGCACGAATGAGCTTTATTGCACCAGTGTTTTTTTTCTGATCCAGATTGCATGAAACATATTGGTCTCAAATTATTTAAAATTGTCGATGTACGAGTTAATTCTGAATAATATAACTTCATGACCAAATTCTACGTATGTGTGGTACCTTCGCAATATTTCTGACTCCCGAAATTGTATTCTGATAAAGTGATTTAATGTGTCTACTTACCATGCTTCCAATTGTTACTCGATAATTAAATACTCGATTTTAATGTAGAGATGTTTAACGAATTTCTCAGCACTAAATTTCATACAGGGTGAAAAAAAATTATGGTCCTTTGAAGACTGAGAGGGTCCTCCCTCTACGATAGAGTATATATTATATCTATATATATATATATATATATATATATCAGACAAGTAGCCGATGTGTCCTCAAATCCGTTTAAAAACTTCTGCTCAGGTACCTGCTGTTTTCATGCAATAAAAAAAACACTTTATTGTCCGTTATTTTGAAAACCGTTAATATCTGCATTGATGATTCTGTAAATATTTATATTCATTATTAGCGCTGCATTACTTTGATTTTAACGTCGCAGTTACTTAGTTATATGGAATGTAAACAATTTACAGAATCCTGCCTTAAGGTAAGTTCAGTTAAGTAATCGTGTTTTGACCTTAGACATAAAAATGTAGTAAAATTTTACACAGATCATTTAGGGACACCCTGTGTAAACATTTGATTTCATGCTAGAATTTTGTTTTTTCTTAGGTATTCAGCGTCTTTCCCTTTCTGATGCCATTTCGACTCAAGTCCTTTAGCCACCAGTTTGTCCACCAATTCACCCATTTATTTTTTATTGGTCTAGAGGATCTCAAAGACCTCAAATTTATTTCGGATTTTAGAATGGAAGAAGCAGAGGAATTCTAACTATTATAGTTAAATAGAAAATGTCACTACCAAAGTTTGTGATAAGGACGATATTACAGAGCTGTAAATGGATTGTAACCCGAATTAATGTGCTGCTCTTGTACGCATTGTTGCCTGAAGAAGAGATGAAGAGTGGCGTATTTTGTACATCATTATAGTTTTTTAAGCACTGATTGAGCTTCTTCCAGCTTTACCGACACTCGATTGGTTAGCAAAAGGGGGTAGGGGGTAGGGGGTAGGGGGAAGGGGTAATCTAAATCTGGGCTCTAGTATACTGAAATACTCGTAACTTAAGGTCAGGGTCGTCCTAAATTCGCGTAACGTTGACCTCATCGTTCAGCACAAAAAATCCGACATAAGCTTAAATCTGGTCGTAGCACGCGAGGATTTTCGTCCTGGAGAATTTATGGTGTGATATTAATTACAAGCTGTTAATTCCGATTTTTGCGTCCCGCACCATGGGTGTCCCGCAGCAACTAAATTATGCCAGCAAATCACACCACGTATTCCGCGAAAGGTGATTAATAATTGCGCATCTAAAGATGTAACTCAATTAACTCTCGCTCCGGTGCCAATGCTGCACCGACCGAACTCGGTCTACATGGCGAAAGCGCCTAAAGAACGTCCGGGTGCCCGGGGACAGATCGAAATTTAAGATAATACCGTGAGTTTAAGAGTTAATATGCGGCCATTTACAATTAGCGGACAATAAGAGGATTTATCATCCTTTTTACGTTGGGACATTAACAGACTTCGCCGTCGTCGTTTGCATATATGGCCACAAGAAGTATGAAAAGGCCGTTTTCTTGGGCATTTTGTTCAGGGCACACCTTGCTCGTTGCGCTACATACATAACTACTTGTAATTAATTTGTGCGATGTGAAGTGTCAGTCCCGCTGCGTTCCAATATGGTAAAACTTCGCTTGTGTTCATATTAGATTCTGGGCAATACACATATTGTGCCCTCAACAGCCCTCAAGAATAAGACAATGGACAGGGAACCAGAGACGGGGATGCTAAAAGAGAACTGTAAGAAGGAGGACATTAGGTCGGTGACAGGAACTGGCACAACGAAACACTACTCCTAGCAATGAAATGTTATAGTCTTGGTAAATTGCAAGAATCAACATGTGCAAGTAACACTTCGTATCAATAGAATTATAACATGTCTCCCGTAATCGAAACTATTACACCTAGTTTCAATTACGAGAATCGTAGTGTCCCAGAATGGACGGTAAATTCGCCAGATCTGAACTCCCTAGATTTTTTCTTTGGGGTTTCATTAAGGACAGGTTATATCGAAATAAATACGTTTCTGGTGAAGCTTACTTTGTTCAAAATGATCGCCGTTTATAACTCTGCAGGGTTCTAGGTAGTCAAGAAAGTCCTGTTGGACATTACACACTAATTTAAGCTGAACGGTTCTTATCGCAGTACTTATTCTGTCTTTAAAAACTTCGACAGAAATGGATTTATTTTTGAGTGACTTATGTTCAGAGCCTTGCTGACAGACCTTGGATCATTTGGAATAAAATATAAAGCCTTTCGCCGCGACTAATAGAAAAGCCAGGGATTTTATGAATGACGCAAACAGCAAGCACAAATCAAAGCCACATTTTCGCGAGGAAAATAACAAAATCTACAAAAAAAGCTTGGCAAATTACAGTTTACCATTTTGTCAACCAGAGAACGCAAATCTCTGAAATATGCTCTAAATAATTATTTATGTTAGAAGACCGGAAAAATACTGTTTCGCAGGACGAGCCAAGAAGATTCCAGGGTGAGGCGTAGGCGAGGCCTGGAAACTTGGAGAGCCCTACTAAATACATTTTCGATCGCATGATGTACATTTTTTTTAAACTAAAGTATTTCGCAGAGAGTAAGTGGAAACAGAATAACGGAGGTTAGGTTGGTTTTGTCGATCTCCTCGGTCAACTTTCGTGACTTCATCAGCAAAATATTTCTTTGAGGTTGATAAATTGAGTGGCTGAGAAAAAGTACGCATCAATACGTTAATATTACCTTAGTTGAACAGATTTCATGGCATATTTCTTATTTACGGCCATTTTGAGTCTAATTTAGATTGGTAAACCTACGTAAAAGCGTTTTGCTGTTCTCCTGAAGCTGCTGAAAATTCAAGTAGTCAGTTACATTTTATTTTGGTCTAGTTTTTAAGCATATGATGGATTTAAGAATTCTTTTCTTATTTGAAACACTAATTGCAGTTTAAAGTACGACTCTTAAGCGTGTCTCAAGTGTGTTCTATTCGATTTATATCAGAGGATTGAGCTCTCCACGGTGGTACGATAATCATGTTCCGTTCTAGGAAGAAATGACGCAACGCGTGGATAAGCATTATCACGCGCAACGTGCGAACAATCATAATCATGCGCAACGTGTGGACAAGCATTATCATGCGCAACCTGTCGACAATCATTGTCATGCGCAACGTGCGAACAATCATAATCATGTGCAACCCGTTGACATGCATTATCATGCATAACCTGTCGACAAGCATTATCATGCGCAACGTGTGGACAAGCATTATCTCAAAATCTACAGGATGCAGAATTGTATCTTGATATTACATTTAAAGAACCGTTCACAAAAACATGGTAATTTTTCCGAGAAATTTCGATTCCAGCTGGCACCACAATTGTTCCCCCTCGGCATCGATCCTCTTACTGGACTGGAGGACTGGACAAAAAGAAACAACGTGAAGATGGTTAGTAAAGGAACCTTTTGCGGAGAAATATTTGTAATTCTTGAACGTGGTGCCGCATTGCCAGCACCAGAAAACCGTACCAAAGGCCATAATTAATATGTGAGGTGTTTAAAAATGGCATACCTTCCCATAAAGGTATGTTTTAAGGTCTTATCCGCGATCTTATAGGCTCAGTATTAATTGAGCGTATTAATTATTGCAAAAAGACCCACAAATTACCTGGCGCGTTTTATGTACCTCGGAGTACCATCCGGTATTTTGGTTATTTTAATTTACCTGCCCGTTTTATGTGAGTTGGTACCACAGTCGCTCGCGACGATTACCCGGTTCGAAGAACTGAAATTAATGATTGAATGAGAATCAAACCTGACGGTGATATCGTGGTGGTACCGGACCGCGCCCCGTTTAATTAATAACAGGCTCATCTCGGAATATTTTAACACCACAGGGCGGGTCATTAATAAAAAAATATCGCCGGGACGACAGGCTTTCGTATTTATCTAAGAAATGGTTTGAGCCCGTCGGGTGGTTGAATATATTATAACACACTTATGGGCCTTCATTTGTCTGGGAGTACCAGTCATGTATCGCTTAGTCGATTTGCACCACCGAAAAGTCCAAACAAAGGGACCTGTCACACGCAGCAATAAGGCACGTCCGCGTGGTACTGATTTACGATCTAGGGTGCCTAGCACGTTTCAGTCATTTTCGGGTTCCCAATTAAAGCTTCATTCATATTCTAGAAATGCCCCCAAGTACTTGGGGAGATGTTAATCTAAAATTTGGGGCATCTAACTCTGATGAGCGGTACCGCGACGGTACCATTTTACCTGGAAGCCGCTATGAGCTAATTAAATTCTAGGCTTTGATGTGAGAATAGGTGCACGTTTTTCCTGCGAATCGGGCCGTTTAAAAATGGTACTGGGTTTACAGTTGCGTTGATGACTTAACCGGGTACTATCTGTGGTACTTATCAGTTAAGCAATAAACGAGTCATATAGGAAATTAAGGTGTTATTTCTGGGAAATGAGCAGCTGTGTTTTCTTGTCAATTGGGCCTAAAGTGCGCATTAAATTAGAGTAGTAGAAACGCTGCACTAATTCCTAAAATTGTTCTAATATGCAAATGATCGGTTAACGAGCTAGTACCGGTTGAAGCTACCGGAAACAAATGATTGCGCTATTAATCCTCTTTTGTCTTCTTCTGCAGTCTTTTGTTCTATCACCATAAGGCTCAAATCTACAACAAATCGCCTTCAACTGAGCAAATACCACGATGACCCGCGGGCGTTGTTTCGAATTTAATCACGGTCGAGCTTCGTCATTTCTTCTTCTTTCTTCTCAGGTCGTTTTTTGTACAGGGCCGCGCCTTGATTGTTAATTACCACCCGAGAGCCGTCAGCGATTCATCGGATGCCTCGTGTGGATTATTCCTCCTGCAAAACGGCTTTAATTGTTTTTCCACAGACAGGACCGGATTTGGAAGTTATTTGAGGGCCCAAGGGAATACTTTGCAAACTTGCCGTGAATCGAAACCTGCATTGAACATATATTTGTCACAGAAAGTTCATTTGGCTAAGTGCGGGAATCTGTCCTTGATAACTGGGCTGGTCATAACTCTTGCCTTGGGCACCTGCTGGAAGCAGCGAAAGCAGCAACTCTGTTTACTGCAGTGTGTTATCAGACCAAAATAAGCGATGGAATTACAGATTCTACCGACGTTGCGCTTTGAGCTGTGAGATCAAAGTTCCGAAACCGATTGAACTTTCTATGATGAACGTATGTTCGACGGTAATCATTTTTACAATTTGATTTGGTCCGTCATCATCTTTCCTTCTGTTAAATCGCTTGGTCATCACTGGCCAATTCTCTCTCTAGTTTTGACAAGTTAAGTGACAGATTAAGTGACAATTTTCTCAAGAAAAATCGCTAACAGTGTTTATTTCATATCTAGTTCTGAAACGAAAGCACGTAAGTCTCTTCATTTCGTAACTATACATAAAGCGAGTGGAGTAAGCACAGTCACTGAAATTTTGCAGATACAGAGCACAACATTAGTCAGTTCAAATTTCTGCTTAAAAAAACAAAAATTTGTATACTATGCAGTATGTACCATATACTATACACTATGTATGATCTAAATGTTTGTCTGGAAAGAAAGATTATTTCCAATCATGCCAGAGGAAAAAAGAAACAAAAAGATGACATACGATTCACACAGACTAGTCCAGATTGGGCTAATTACAACAACCACAATAAGAGAATTAAGGTCTTATCAGAAAATTGATTGAAAACATGTTGAAGGAAGGGCATATGGCTGGGATAAAGCAGACTTGTGAGTCAGGGAACTTGTGGATATAAGGTGACCGTTTCCCGAATTTTAAGTATGAGGATCTCAGTGTTGATTTAAACGCTACAAGGTCGGTTAAGTTACGGTAAATGTGTGTCATTTGGAGCTCACTGTAGTGCTCTTTTTAAATTTTATAAATTCGGACTAGTTCAGAAAATATCTAGGAAAAATTGTTTTTTTAAAACATATGATGTTATAGATTACTTTTATGAGATAATTAGAGATAATTGACAGCATGTCAAGGTAGTTTTTGGCCTCTACGACTCAGCGTTATCAGATTTCAAATCCCACCTTTCGTTCTTCCTTAACCTTTATCAACTTCCTTTTCTTAATACGGTCCTGATATTTTCATATCGAATTTTGATCTTGCTTGCTATTTTAAATTTTTTGACACATGACATACGACGTTAAAAATTTTATTACTTTTTAGCTCAAATTTTGGTTTGATTAAGAATTTTTGGGTAATAGGTATGGTTCTGATTTGTAAATTTTCATTTTCACATATTTCACGAGCCTCAAGTGTAACCTGAATTAACCTGAAGTAACGTGCAAAGTCACTGGGATAATACCAACAAAAGCAGGCATTTAAACTGCCCGTGTAAGGAAGACAACTCAGATAGTGAGAGTCTCGGGAATCCTTGAGTAATACTTTGCCCTTTTGGGATCAGTTGGAAGGTTAAAATCTGGGGTTAGGCGAGGAAAATGGCGTTTAAACAAGGTTTGATGCAAGAGAGTATTTATTTTTAGGCTAGATGTAAGAATAAGAGCTCCTGCAGACTGTAGATTAAACAGTCAGCTGATAGTTTAGTTACATCAAGATGCGTCATGGCTTTCGCGCAGTCATCAATTTTTTATTGGTCGATTTAGTATATGCGCACAGGTATGATTTGATACCAATTGAGCAGCCGCCTAAACCGTCAACCGACTATAAGTCTGTATTTTGTGGTGGCCTTCACTAAATTATGATTAAATGTGGCAGTATCCGCCTGCACTTAACATATTAGATGGGTAATGGGACGCTGAAAGATCTTCTGCCGAAATGTGTGGTACGACTTTGAATGTTGGAGGGCATTCTGAGAGAATTTGGAACAAAAATGGAAGTTGGTGTCTTTCAACTTCTTAATACATCACAAAGTTACTACAATATTAAAACTATAATAGACTGGAGGAAAATAAAATAGCCTGGTCCATCCCTGCTAATGGGAACATTTGCATTGCTAAGGGCCTGACTGATAGGTGTCAGACATTCATGACTCGCCGGTTAATACTCGCGCCTCTCGCTAATGAGTTGTTTTGCCCGATGGCATTCCGATCTACATTGGTACGTGGTGTTGAACAGCTGTAAAATTGCCTCGTCGTGGGTGCCCGAATGGCACGTCGTTGATTGGGAACTGTTTGTGTGTGGTACCTACAGCGACGTTCATTCAATCGATTCCTACAGCTCATGCTTAAGTCCAAATCGATGCTAACACATCTCTATGATGAGCTTAAGAAACCACAAGGGAGATCCTAATCTGGCCAGCAGTAACAATAACGGCGATTTGCATAAAAGAATACTTAGGCAAACTCAACAATTCTGACCCCTTAATTTTTGATGGTCTGTCACTCGAACGAGAGGAATTTTTGTACGTGTTTATGGTTCCAAGTGCCATTACCCAGATCGATATCGCACAGTCAGTGAAAGAGAAAGAGAGCTATTGCTGTTGAAATTTCATTTATTATTAGGCGCATCGCCGCTGGAGCCTAGTAAACGCCGCGAAAACTCTCTTAAGGACTTCTACTAACGGTTCTTGCGATGATGCTATCAGCCTTAACATCAACAATAATAGTAATAATAATAATAGATAATTGTAATTCTTCAAAAGCAGCCGGGTAAATGTCTCTCGAGGTTCCGATATGAATATTTTCATTGTTATATTATAGCCATCTTTGTAATCGTCTTATCGTGGAGTCGACATATTTCTATATTAGGTTTATATTGTTGTGTTGTTTAAAGAACACTTGGAATTTTAGTAATGGAGTCGGAACATGCACCCTTTCAGAAAAAATTTGCAGGTCTTTACTAAAACTTGTAGACAGCTCTTTTGACATTTGCGGTGTCTGACATATTGGAGTCTGCGCTGAAATAACTAAAACTCTTGAAGGCAAATAGCAGTACCAACATTGGTGCCAATTCCAGGTGTAAATGGGGAATAATATTACGTTAGAAATTTAAAGAAAATTTAATTTTAAACATTGCTCGAATTAAAAGTGCAGGAAGTTAATGTAATTAAAACTAAAAAAATGTATATAATTGTGAAGGAACATATATACGAGAAGTCGGAAAATCGCAGGAGTTACGCCACTTGAAAAAATATGCAGTTTTCTTTGAAGAATTATAACATATGGTATTTTATACCAATAAACCCTGAGAAAAACCATCTTGTTCAGCCGTCAATGAATAATCTGTACAGGGTGGCCGACGAAATATGGTCCACTACATTATTATAAAAACCGTAAGGTTTAGAAAAAAAGTTTAATATAACAGTTATTCATGAATTTTTATTTTTTTATGTTTTCGAAACTACAGGATGGTCGAGAAAACCGTAACGTGACAAAAATATTTTTTAAATAGAATATCTTATATTTTATTGTGGATATTAAGTCCACTTGTAATTATAAGAGTTTTTATTATTAAAAAATATAATTTTTTTAGCAGTTTTGAAATTAATTCAATTTAAAGTAAAGATTGAACGAAAAACATGCTCTGTAAAATTCTCAATAAATTCACTTAGTATACATATATTGAATCGTTTGAAAATTTGTCGAATTTAAAGTAAAGGGTCGTTCCACTAGAGTGTATTTTTTTAACTTGAATTATACGGAAGAAATAATATCAGAACTCAAAAATGTTAAGTAGCAAGACTAGCACAAAAATACCACACCGGATGCCAACGCCAACGTCCGAAGTTGAATCTCCGAAACGGAGGGCCCAAGAAAATAACGTGGAGAAGCAAACGGACACCTGGTGGTTCAAAATGGGCAGCGAACTAAAAAATATTATAAAGTTGTGGCATTTATCAACATTATAAATTGATAGTACAAAGTAACGATAATTTGATGTTGTGAATTTTAACATTGCAAACGGAGTTATTAATGTACAAATAATCAACTTTTAAAACGCTAATAATAAACTAAACTTAATTTTGCGTCACTAAGTCTAATGTTTGGAATACTTTTTCGATACAAAAGAAGAATCACAAAAGCGATTCTATTTAAATGCTATTTTAGCATTTTTTTTTCAAAGTGCGTTCAATGGGTTCCTAAATACCTTTTGTAGATACGGACCTCTCGAATAATTAATTTTTGTTTAATCAGTTTAAAGAATAAGTATTTTTTCGGGGACCGCATTCTTTTCTTCCCTTTTCGGCAAGCTGATGAAATGCAAATCTTGCATGCTTTTAAAGCTATAAAGTCTGATGTTATGGGAACTGAGGCGTTTGACCTAGAGATGATGTTATTAACTGTGACATTAAAAAGACTCGGACCGCATTAAAAACTTAGATTGCATTAAAAAGACTAAGACCACCTTCAAAAGACTAAGACCATATTAAAAAAAATCTGTATATCTGGTCAAATTATCTGTCGATAAGTATAATGTGCTCGTAGGAAAGTAACAGTCCAAACTAAGGACAAGGCTTTCTCGGGTACTTTCTAAAATAAATAATAACTTTATAAACAAAACAAGTAGGACGTACAAAATTCCTGGCATTGTTATCAAGGTGTTTTACATGTGTCAAAGACTCTGTATATGTAAATAGGCCCAAAATATTTTATTCTATTAACCCAGCCTCGTAAAATTAAAACGAATCATTGTCCTGTATGACTCCCACGTCGAACCAGCTAGAACCGTCCCGCAGGCATGGGCCGTTTTATCGATACTCTTTGTTAGAAAAAAGCAACTAAAAATAAATGAAGTCACTTCCTGTGAGGTGCATCAGGGACAACGAAATTAAAAGAGACAATTTCCTTTCGTAAGATCTTAAATTGATTTCGGAACAAGGGGATTTCGACCCGTGTGTGTGTGTCTTTCGAATCGGCCCATTAGGCCACTAATTTTGGGCGCGAAGATCGGAAACGGTGTAATCGAAGTTAAGACGCGAGAGGTGTCTTAAGATGACAATCGACTCGCTTTTCGTCGTTCTTTCTCCCATTAATTTGTCCCAAACGTCGATTTGGGGATTTACACGATCGATAATCCCCCTTCGGAGCCGCATCTGTTACACTGAGCCGAATCGATTCGCTCTGTTGTGACTAAATACCAAATAAGAGATGAATAATCGTCGGGCGTCGTTTGACAGGAGGTGCTCAGGTAAATGACAGCCGCTATGCCGAGCTGGGGGGCCTCCGATACCATCTACTCAATAATCGCGATCAGTGTCTAGTCATCGTACGGCTGGACAATATGCCCATTTAGAGCTCATTCCTGTGCTTTTAATACCAAAAATTTCATGCAACAAAACCCTTCACAAACCTAGTACACACTTCTTCGCCTTGTCTGTAGTTGGCAGGTTGCAGTGTTCAACTGCTCCGCGCTTTTCTCTGCAATGAACTTAAGAATTAGATTTGATGAAATTTAATGGAACGCACTCTACCATTGAAAAACTAACAAATCACGCGGGTACGCAGCCCGAAATCGGCCGGTACCATCGGCACGATAAGTTTCGTTATAACCAGAACATTATTGACAGACACATTGACTGTTATCTCGATTTTTAATTATAAGTTACACAATCAATGCCATACCATCGGTCAAACATAAATGGGAATGCTCACGTTTAAATGAAACAATACCTTTTGATGTGTACTGCTTCGGACTAGAGAGGGGCTGTTGCTATCGATACTTGTTCTCAATCAGAATTTTAAAATAATAGGACTTAGAAGTCCTACCCTACAGTAGAAAGAAATAAACACGTTATAAATGGTAAAAAATTTTATTACTCTGGAATCTTCCTATCATCCATAGAGCAGAGTTGTTTATGATTCTCGGAGGTAAAAACTTAACTCAGTTTCTTAAGGAGGAAAGTGCACAATTTCGAAAATTGGATCGATCGCAGAATGGAGTTGAAGCTCACGAGGATATGAGCATGGTAATCTCCATTCCTAGCGATGATCTTTCTAATCTTCGATATTCGTAAATCGATTACCAAGTAAACAGAAACGTATTCAAGGGGGCTTGATTGGGTGAAACCGAAAAATTAGCAAAAATTAGTTCTTGGTGAAACCGTTATTTTCTCGAAGTCACCCTGCGCCAATGAAGTTTATATACGTTTCTAATGGGAAGCCCTAAAAGCGTCTTTCCAGATCGCTATTTTGTGACTATGGCTGATGGGACACGAAGTCGACGTAACTTGGAAGGGTTCCCTATGGCTTACTTTCCTATGAACATCCCAAGGCGCATTCAGAAACCTTAAACTAGTGATTTTGAACAAAGTCGTAAATCCCTTTAAGAAAGTGGCTGCATATCGATACCATCATCGACACTCAAATGCGATAAATCACCAGAAGAAAGAAGATTTCTTCCTATAAAAATGTCGACAATTTTAATTTGCTGTAATCGTACACCGTGCCATAACCCATATGCCCGTAAAGAGCCGGCAGGCGTACAGTTAAGAATTATGTTACCTTTCTAAAAACACGGCAATAAATCAGGCCGGCAACACCGCACAAGCAAAGATATTGGTATGCAGATTATTTAATCAAGAAATGAGATATGAAGTTATTTCGAGGTCCAAATGTGACCAAAAACATATGGGGACTAATAATAATTGATAAGAGTATCTAATAGGTAGGCGAAGAGTGTAATTCAGCAAGGCCATCTGGGGTCGATTAAAGTGTCCATTTTGACAGAAGGCGATTGTCATATTAGAATGATAGCTATTTGAGGAGTGACATATGACAGGTGACAATGTCCATTTTTCCAGGTTTTAGGTTAATATATCGATTTTTATCCATAGTTTCTTGTTTATCAAAATGGAAACTGTAAAATCTTAAGATGCATTGAAATTAAAATGTTCAGTCACAACAGGATGTCCCAAAAATACTGGTACCAATAAGTGTGGCGTGCGAGAGAGTACCGAAAAGAACGAATCAGCTAAACTTCTCTTATACAAAAATCGTTTTCTTTCATTCTATAGAGTGTCAAAATGATTTTGACCGTATGCTGCATATATTTATTTTCTGGCTATCGCGCAGTCTTTAGCCAACGTCAAGGAACCATGAAGAACGAACGGCAACAATGCGCAGTCCATCTTTAATTAAATCGAAAATTTCGCAAATGTATTTTGGTACCAGCACTCCTTTTTTTCTCTAAACTTCCCTAGTCCGATTATTTCTAAAGTCGACAATAGTTTGATAAAAGCCTTTCGAAATCGGTTCCCTTTCTGATGCCTGGATAATTTTGCATTCGCAGTTGAGGTGCCGTTAGTGTAACTGCATATCTCAGGTGTCTTACATCTTCCTTAGCAAAATGTATGTCTTTCGCACAAGGAAAAAACTGCCGTTGGCTCGGGAATGGGTCCCCAGTAAAAATCTCGAGAAGTCGTCCCAAAGTCTCTGCGCTTGACAATCAATGAAATTATGCTTGTTATTACCGCCATAAGAGAGAGACTGGGACGATATTAATAAAGAACATATACGTCCTTTATGAGGTCGCAGAACAATACGCTTTATGGGACTTAAGTATGAGGAATGGCGGTTTTGGAAACAACCGAGGGGGGTGGAAAAATCGGCAGATTACCATTAGTCGGCTAAATGGGCCCTGCATCGAATTAATTAAAATGTCGTTTAAAAAAATTTACTGTTATTTAGTGGCTCTAATAGATGTCATTACACCCGACGAGAGTCAATCTGTAATTATATTCATTGTACCGTACAGGAAATTATTTTTTAAATGAGCTCGCCCACATCACATACAACCAAAGCTAAAAGTCTGACAATGGACTATTAGACGGATTGAACACTCGATTTTTCAGTTCCGATTCAATAATGCTTTGATTTTATTGCCATCGTTCCCATAGATGCGGCCCGGTTCCTCTTTGGTTAGCCATATGGTCTTGACTCGGATACTCACTGGTACCCGCTGGGCAAAAAATTTCTGCAAGTACCTATTTGAAAGACATGTACCCTGAAGTTTTATGCTTCTGGCAGACACCATTTTCTAGATACTAATTTTTCGATTATTTAAAGGCGTTCGTCAGATCTGAGTCACCGGGCAATTTTATCGTTTTACGAAATCATGCGAAAGCAGATACTAGTTTACTTGAAATTGTCATTCACACAAACCAAAATTTTTACCTCTGCCGGAGTGTTATCCCAACATCAATTGTCTGTTGACTCAATTTCGACCACTTTTATTAAATAACGTTTTTGCGACCGAATCTTAACTCGTTTATTTAATGTACACACAATTGTTTAAAGTGTTTTACTTTAAAGCATGATTTTACTACAGGCAGCCAATTATACACAATACCAACAGACGCAGTATTGCCATCTCACTTGACGTTCACTCAACAGACAGAGATGGACCACAAAACGTCACTGTCATTAGGCGTCAATTTCTAAAATAGGCAACTTGCATATTTCCAGCCGTTCAATTTCTCTGCCAAATTGATTCATCTGTGAAAATAGGCCGTTTAAACTCAATTTATTTAGTGATGAGAACGTTAGTAAATTGAGAATGATGTATGTAAATACGAACGTACCAACTTGGGTTAAGATGGACGTGAGCCTCGTTCTTTGAAAAGAAGTTTCCAAAGTTAAGAATTAATTGATGAAGAAAACTGAATTTTCGCTTTAGACTTGAAAAGGTACTGAAAAGAACAGACGAATTTGACACTTGACTAAGTGCTGACATCAAATATCGCCAAAACATCGAACAGACAATATTGCGAGCTCTATACACTACCTTCGCAGAATCGAAACCAACAGGTTCCCTGTTGGTTTCGGGTTCCTGCAGAAGATCCTCATATATTCACGAGTAAATAGAAATCTTCTTTTAGCATCTCTCAAAGTGACGTGAAGGAAGATGATTTTGTCTTCATACAATGATACAACTGTTTTGAAGAAATAACTAAGCAGAAAATGATCAATTTTGTTCACCTCTTCACAGAGCGAGTTACAAGGTGACCACAAAAAAAAATCAAGTATTGTTCTGGTTCCAGCAGTTCCTTCAATTCTACGCTGCACGAATTACGAGTCTTCATCGAAGAAACGCTCGATATTGGAAATTAATTAATTAGAACCTTCCTAGCGGCCATCAAATTGATTGACATGCGCTCACATTCTGATAACACGCACTGCGCTCCCCCGCTGCGCAGTAGGTAAACCAATGGATCTCCGAACACCCGGGGTGTATTCAATGATAACATCAGAAGGCCGAGCTTGTAATTAATTGTGGTTTGTAGATTTTTGTTTAATCATCCCATATAGCAGGACAGTCTGCGCACTATTGCTCCATATCCTTTTTCTTTTCCTGTTAGTATCTGTGCTAATTGCTGGTGGGATTCAAAAGTGTACGAAACGCTCTTGAGACTATTAAGTGTATGCGAGTTCGATTGGATCGTGTCGGCCGGACTGGACCATTAGTCAATCTGTCCAAACTCTGAACTACGATAATTATGATTCGGTTATACAAACACTGCGAGATGCTGATCCTCACACCAGGTGATTGATAGTCGATATCGAGAGCGCATAAACGTACAGCGTTTCGATAGCTATTGTCGCCTTCTTTTGTTTTCTTCTACAGAGCTGGAGAGGTCGAGGGAAAGAATTTTGCTTCAGTTCCATGCGCGAGAAAGTAATTAATCTCTCAGTCCAAAGATCTATTGGTCCACTTTGTAAGTACGTCAACATATCATTTTATTTCCAGCCTAGTCCGTAATGGCATCATTTCATGTACTATTCTCAGGTGGAATGTGTTCGATTTTTGCTTGCTCAATCGGACATTAATGATACTTATTAACTAATGATTTGCTACGCATTGAAGTAGCGTGTTAATACATAGGGTATCCGTTTTTGGAGCTCAGCTGTGAAGATCTTGGTAACCATAAAAGGCCGATGAAATTGAGGCAAAGTTGTGCAATCTGGAATTCAAGATTAGACCGTTTCAAAATTTGAAAAATTCTGAAGGTATTCGAAAAAACCGAAATTTTGGAAAAATAGTTTTATTTTTCCCTCAGATTACTTGGTAAGATAAGTCAAAATAATTGACACTTCATCATCGCAACTTTTCCGTTTCTGCAGCGTGACGATGTGACGTTGATTCGACGTTTCGATTTTCGACAATTATCATCAGGCTCATGTCTCATCACAGATTGCCCTGAGACATATGAAGAGTAGTCGAACTAAGTGATCAATATGCCAAAAATTTGTAAAATTTATTTATAGGAATTGGTCACCTTTCCACCATTGCCAACTGCAACGTAATCGATCCATGTCCCAACGTCATATCCAATATATTTCATAGCCCTTCATAAATTGCCTTCTTCGTATGTTCCGTCCTCAATTTCCTTAAGATGATCTAAGTGCTATTTCGGCTTGAATTTGTACAGCGTTTAGTATTACTGATACTGCAAACAAGGCTTGTCCAAAAATAACTCCTTGTTATGAACCTAAATAGTAATTGAACGTTTGCGCATGGTTTTCTCTCATCAATGGAATGTTTACAGAAAATGCCAGCTTCCATCTTTTTTTCTATATATCGCAATTGGCGTTGTATGCCGTAAATTCAACGAAAGAACCACACAGTCCAGATGAGAAACGTGTTCAGCCATTGAGTAACCGCTTAAAATGGAGAGTGCAAGGAGAAAATAAGTGAGAGAGAAAGGGAATTTGAGTCAAAAACGTAGACGAAAAAGAGAATGGTAAATGATCACTTAAGAGATGAAAAAGGGCTATAGCAATAGAGACGTGACAGAATGGATGGGGGTGCGTGGAAGGGAGATGTGAATGATTAAGGCAACTTGAGAAGAGATAAAAGGGAGAGTGAGAGAGGGAAGAGAAATGAAAAAGAGGAGAGAGAGGAGGTAAGGGGGAGTGTGAGAGAGGGAAGATAGATGAAGAAGAAGAGAGAGGGGGGGAAGACGAGAGAAAAGAGGAGAGAGCGATGAAGAAGATGGGAGAGGAAAGAAGAGAGTGAGGAAAGGTGAGGAAGAGGACAGAGAGGGTGAGAGAAGAGAGAGTGAGAGACAGGATGAAATGAAGGGAATTATGAATTCTAAGAGCAGAGGTGGGAGGGGATATTGGTGAGTAACTATACAATGGACGAGAATACAAAAAGGAACCGAGTAAAAGAAAGAGAGAAAGGGAATCTTATAGAACATTTGTAGCTTATCAACTCATTGAGGAGTTCTCAAGACATGAAAAACTTTTCCAAATTCGACAGCTTGATCGTAAGTTGGATACGTTTGTTGTTTCACAAATGACTTCGGGTTTGTATCGCCACCCGAGAGGTCAACGTTTCCTGTCCATTTGTGCGACAATGTAAATTCAAAAACAGCAATTAGCCGAATGGTCGATATCGAATTGATCTGGTCCGCTGTAGACCGAACTAACGAACTAATCAATAGATCACGGTCCGATCGAGCGACCATCGATCATCCTTGTTAAAGAGATTTGTAATAAGTTAAGATCGAACGTTTAGAGGTGTCACTGCGTGCGGTTTGGGGTTAATGAATCGTCCGTTCGAGTTTTCAGGTAATCTGCTAAGCTGCCTTAATCCAATCGAAAGCGTGACGTCATAAATAAGTCGAGCTTTGATTTTTAAGTTTACGTAATTACACTGATGAGCAAGTCCAATGCGGATTGCCGCCATATAATTCATTATAAGATTTTTAACACTTTCCCTGTCTTGGCAAATTGCTCTAGAAGTCTCTAGAGGCTGCGAGCTTCGACGCAGCTGCAGAAGCCGGACGGATTGACCCGCGTCCGAGGCGAGAAAATTCTCCGGGCATATGATAACTTATAGAGCATTCTGAGCATTGTTGAAATATTTACTGTAATTGTGCTCATAGAAATATATGCACATGATAAAATGCGACCAGATCGGTGACTTTTTGCGGTTGATTAATGCCTTTTGGAATTATGTGCGATGCAAATTGAATGCAGTGCACTTATTGGAATCTTGAAGTAGTATGAGATGAGCATTCTTCTGGTCTATTTTCCGAGCTTCAGTCTGTCTTTTTTATTGGTTAATGTGTCGTTACTCCTGGGTGTAGGTCACAAAAATGGATCAGCTCCAAATTTTTACTGCGAAAATTCCGAATAAAGAAGTGTTATTAGGAGATCTGCAAGCAGTATACTCAGAAAAGGAGCAATTGAAAGATGTTGGAAGACGCTGAAGTCTGATTACAGGATCATCACATGAGGTAAGTTGTAGAGGACCCTCGACTTAGAATTGAAGAAAAGTCTGCTGCTTCGTGAAGTGCGCAGAAATTTCACTTTCATTCAATTTCAATTCTTCGACATTATTAAGCCGGTGAAATCACGAGCTTCGAAGAAGCGGAAGTTGCTCTCAAAGATGAATTAAATTACTCCTCCAAGGAAACGCTAACTTACAAGGCCAGGATCTTCGGAGATTCGAAATAATCCACGAAGGATCAGCCGTGTCATGTGAATGATCACGAGAAGAGTAAAACGATACTAGTATGATTTAATGGAACTATGGAGCTCTCTAAAAAAGTTCAGAATAACCTGAGTGAACTTTATTTCACTTTTTACAGGCACGAGTAAGCTGGTCTGATGCTTTGAACGTTCAGAATTTCATTCCATCCAAGGTCCAAGAGACGGAAGGTCCTCAACTTCACCATCGTCTGATGGTGAGCTGGACACCAGTTTACTGCTGAAGTTTCAGTTTTTCCAGTTCAACTATCATTCAGTAACTGGAAGTTCAGTAACAGATTACTTTGCTGAATTGAGATGCGAACACAATTCTGTATGGGCAAATAAGTTTTTTTCGACATATCTAGGAGTGAATTTAACAATACTTTCCTTCTGGCTGCTGCTCTCAACCCGATCCACGCCCTCTAGCAGACCTTAATAAATTAATTATTCATTCAGTCTATTGTTTACCACGAGAAGACTGAGCCCTTGAGCCTTCTCGCACGAGCTAGATACGAATCTTGATATGCGCGGGTGTAAATTCTCGACGGCCGAAAATATCCGCACTTCTTCTCCATCGTTGTTGTCCCATGATACTGTCCAGGTCGATATTTAAAACAATGAACTCCCACTGCGCCATATACAGGGTGGTCCGCGGTAGCAGTCCGAAAAGTGCGGCTTTACAAGACTTTTTCGGGGACACCCTGTACAGCCCAGTTAGATCGCTCTCGAATACCTTTTTCATTCTCTTCGGCTCGGTATTGTGTCGGGGACGCTAACATTAAGATGGTATCTGACCATTCTGTGGGTTTATTATTAATTTAGTGCGAGCTCACTCGCCAGACGGCCATTGTGTCAAGTGCTACAGTTATAATTTAAAAGGAAAAAACACAGTCCTCGCGCTTATTTAGGGTTTTAAGCTCATTCCGCATTAACAACAATTGAACGGTGTGGGCGTTTAACCCTTGGAATCATTAGTAGGCTCCTATATAGGAGACGGCAATCTGCAAATTTATAGTTCATTTGCGTAGTTTACGAGCGGCCAATCGC
Source organism: Euwallacea similis (assembly GCF_039881205.1). Classification (NCBI taxonomy): domain Eukaryota; kingdom Metazoa; phylum Arthropoda; class Insecta; order Coleoptera; family Curculionidae; genus Euwallacea; species Euwallacea similis. Next base: position 6,875,773 of record NC_089609.1, read on the forward strand.
GGCCTTTGACAGTGCCGTGCTTTACGGGGACGGCCAGATTAAATCCTTGTTTATTGCGGCAGGACTACACAGGACGCACTGTATGATTCTGGGAAAGGGAAATTAAAAATTCGCCTGCGTACCTGGCCAGTTATGGAAGAGTTATGCGCTCCGACCATCGGACTTGTTTATTGGGTTTGTTTACTTTTGGCCAGGGGCGGCGACGGCGTCCTTGCAGTAAAAAAATACAATAATACTCGTGGTTTTAATCCTCCCCTATCTTCATTTGTCAATAATTGCAGTAATCGCATCTAAAAAGTCCAATGGGCCTGGAAAAGAATCGTTGAATTTGCTGTCCAAATTGAAAATAACTATTTATGTGTTACTTGACGTAAGGTGATATATTGTCGCGCCTCGAGCAAAGCTTTCGGTGATTTTATTGTTGCGATTAGAGCCATCAAGACATGCTTATTGAATGGTCCAGTCTTGGGATTTCATAATTTGTATTATGTATATAGCATATATACATAATACAAATCGTATATATTCATGATAAATGGTATACAAGACATTTTAAATTCGACCCTCACCATTGAGATCTCGGAGGCTAGAGAAAATACCAAGAAGTTTAAATAGGAAGAAAACTGTGTTATTTAGCGCTTTACCAATTGCCCTTTTACTGTTCTTCTATAGGAAAATCTAATGTGGTGCTCATATGAAAAAATAGAGTTGATGATGGTAACCGAAAGACAGAACGTCGAAAGGCAAATCTGAAAAATTTATCGTGTAGCTAAGAAAATGTGGCAATGAAAATATGTTTGTAGTTGGACTTCTTTGTTAAATAACACTAAAAAAATAAAAAAGAGATCTCCAATTTTTAGTTTTTCTTCGGGTATCTTCGAAAGTACTTGGAAAATTCAAATTTTGAAAACGGTATTTGGTCAAGCGCTAAATTATGCAATTTTGCCCCTATTTAAACTTCTTCGTATCTTCTCTAGTTTTCGAAAATCCAATGGTGAGGGCCAAATGTGCAATGCTCTATATATTCTAGAGCAGGGGACCAAGCACCAGATTTCACAATTTTACTTTCAAATCAAATACTCATTTTAGTGTTCCTTTGAGGAAATCTAGATTAATACATTTTAATCACTCATTTGCTAACCCTTTTTCCGGAGCTTTTATTCTTCTTTCTACCTGTTCTCAATTTTTTTCTGTCTCAGTTCGAATGTCAGGGGCTTAAGACTCCACTCTTAGGTCTTTAAATGATTTTTTCTATTTTATATGTTTGTTACTTTTTTTATAAAGTAATTTTTAGTTTATAGGTTAAAAACCCATTCATGGAAGTTTTCTCACAGTTCACGGATATTGTGGTCGACCTATCCGAACGTGTTGATGAAAACCTACAGGAACCTCAAATAATCTTGGAACTTGTTCAAGACATCGATCTGAGCTTTGGATCAGCAAAAGTTTTACAGTTGCCATTCTTACAGTTCCTTTTTCTTAAACTCAGGGGCTCAGAAGAATTCTCGAAATTTGCCAATGGTAAAAAAGGATTTACGGTGTCGATGATCACTGAAGAAAGTTCATGTTTTGCTAACCTTCGATCAGGAGTAAGGACACTTCTGGACATTAAAAAAATGTTTTGAGGTGAATTTGAGGTTGCTGATCCATTTTTGGTTATATTCTAGTAACATTTCGGGAGAACTATGCTCTATACATTTGAGGTGGATTGTTCATCTTTTTTTATTTATTTATTTTTGGGAATAACCTCAATAAAAGCTTTTTTCTCACTCCCTACCTCTCCTCTCAGATTCTCTCCCCCTACCTCCTTCCTCTATATCCCCCTCCCCCCCCCCCCTCTTGTAAAAATGTGGAACACCTCTTAGTTCAAAATGGGCAAAATACGCCAATTTTGCTTTCTTTGAAATTTAATTTCATTGTTCTTTTAATTTCTTCTGATGTTCCTTTTCTAGCCCCTTTACATTCTGAAGCTTTGAGCTATAACCATTCCAAACATCCCGACGATTACCCCCAATTAATTAGCTGAACATTAGCAGCACCATTTCCCCCTTCCCCAAAACGCGTTGTCTAAGGCTGACCATTTGAAAATCGCAATTTTCCCGGGGGGTTCAAAGATGATTCCGGACGAGTGCGTCTTTTGTGCGAAAACTTTTCAGCTTTCCAATACGATGGAATTTCCGGCGATCAGATTTATGCATGCCTGGGCAATGACCAGGATCGCACAATCAAATTTTAACTTTTTAACCTGACCCCCACTTTCCGCCTTCAGTTCTTGTACATAAGGCGCAAAAAAATGGGAATTAGTCTTAAAGCAAACCAAAGTGTTTGAATGAAGCATATGATGGATTTTAAATACCAGACAATGCCTAATGCACTGCCCTTTCTGTGGTAACGGATCGTTAGCCTAATGGCCTTCTGGCATTATGAAATGGGTTATTCATATGGTTTTGTGTTCCATTAATAAAACTATGTTAAGTCTACCTGCATATTGTTCAAGAGCGTGCTACATTGTTGCCTTTGCAAGGCAAAAAGTGGACTATTTTAGCTTTGATCGCTCCCACTGATCGACTTTTGACCTTCCCAAAGCGGCGGTACGACTATCGAACCCATCTTGAGCCCGTGTGTCAGCCCAAGCCTCGTTACTCTCCAGATTTAATCTCTAGTAATTAACAAATCCGTGACCCCTCTCGAGAGAGATTCGAATGAATGTTTCCAAAGTATCGAGTCATCATTCATCATTAATCCTCAACAATTAATTATTGTTGCGGCCGTACGGGGCGCAATGACAAAAGATTTATTGTATCGGAAAAATAATTTACATTGAATTATTCAATCACTGCGGGGCAGTGCCTCGGTGCTCTGCTTGTTTATGAATTTGGGCACCTCGCCTTATACGGGATTCTACATTTGGCTACGTTTCCATCGCTCTACTCTTCTTCCTCTGCTTTTCCCTTAATGAAAAAATGCGCATTAAGGGTAGTTTAGGTTCTTCCATCATTTCAGGCTGGAAAAAAGCTCCAACAAGGCGAAAAAATTTCACTCATGTGACTTTAGATTGCTCAGATCAGGCAAGTAACCTGAACTAATTATTCAGATCACTTCAGATTACCCCCTTGATCACTTTGGGTTAGAAAAAAATCATTCCAGTTAATTTAGGTGTCTCTAGGCTCATTTGTTATATTAGGTACTTCCCCGCGTGTCCATTCAGCGCTATGATATTGGTACCATTAAAAATATTCATTTAGATAGTTCAGATTACATGAACAATCAGATTTAAAAAGTAATTAAATCCTCTTCAGGTCAAATATTATTGGCTCAAATTAGTTTAGGTTCACTAGTTTATTCAGAGATCAGGTAATTCAGGTTACTTCAGATTACACTACTGTGGTCATTTCGCGTCAGTAAAACCCTATTCAAATCAATTCAGTTTACTCAGGGCCTTTTTGATTTTTATTTTTAAATTGAAAATTTTCGTTCAGGTTTTGTAGATCTTACCGGAAAATGATTCAGATCAATTCAGGATAACCAGTTCACCTAAAATGTTCTGTTAAAAAGTTATTCCTGTTAGATCAAGTCTTCTGAAATTACCTTTATTAAAATTCGAATCAGGACAAAATCATTTAGGCCTGGTCAAGCAGATTCATTCAAACTGTAAAAAAATCTTATTCAAGTTAGTTCAGGTTAACGTATTCAAGTTAGTTCGTGTTTGCAATCTAGAAAAGTTTCTTTCAAGATAGTTCGGGTTACGCTTGTTGGTTCTGGCCGACGCAGGTCATCTCATATTACTTGCCAAAATTAACCAAGTAACCCAGAAAAAATTCGTTAGTTGAGAGTTCGGATCACTCTGGTTCCTTTAGACTTTCAGTCTAAAAATTACTCCAGAGGGAATTGTTTCTCGACTGGTTTAAGTTAGTTCAGGTTTTAGGTTAGCTCAGGTTTAGGTCATTTGAAAACCAAATTTTTTTAGTATATAGGTTGTCCATTATTTATACAAGGGGGAAAACCTCTTGGAGTCGCTTCAGTTTACATTCAATCAATTAAGAAAAAAATATCTCACGTGAGTGGAAACTGCATTAATCAGTTCACGTTGGTTTTTCCCCCGATTCAGGTTAGTTCAGGTTACTGGCTTCGCTTTAGGTGACTTGTCCTAAAGTTTTTGTGGTTTCTAGTTATGCAACCGCAATAAAAAAAAACAGTCGAGGAAGGTTTCCAGTGTAAACACACCCAATTAGAACGTGAATAAAAATCGTACCGACTTGGAGGTACTGCCAAATGTTCTCTGAAAGACTTTCGTAATGAAATTTTATTAATTTTGATTGGAAAGGTCAACAATTAGGCAAGAATTCTCCTCTTACGAGCAAGCAATAGGGGCGATGAAGAGGTCGTTTACGGCCTCTTGTTGTGAGAAACTGCAGGCACTTTATAAGATTTTGTAGTTTCAGGGGTTACAACATTGGGGGCTGATGTTTGAACCCAGAATGGTCTAAAATTGATGCTATCTGTATACGTCATATATACAACGGGGCGTTTTGTTTAATTTAAATATTATACACCCTATCCCATGTTTTAAGAGAGGAAATGTAAACAGTATGTAAATGATCGTATCATATTGAAACTGTATGGTCCATTTAACCATTATAACTCAATTACGAGTCCCCGGTCTCGGAAATTAACAGCAACGGGTTAAAATGTCGTGCAAAATAATCGGAAACGGCGCCATTTTGCGATCAAAGCGCTGTTGCCACTGCTGTCACGCTTGTTGGAAAGTGTAGAGTCTTAGTTTATCGTCAGTCAGAAACTGAGCTATCTAGAATTCACGTTTCACGTAAACGTATCCTCATTATTTGTGTCTCGTTAGCCTTTTTTGACTTGCTTGCAATACGCAACAAATGTCAAAGTCAATTTTGACAGTTCGCTTCAAAATCTAAGAATTGTAGGTGTAGATATTTGAGTAATCCTCGGCAGATCATGAAATGCACATTAAAAAAGGGTCAAACCATACTTCCGAACTTTTGTGTCTTTCTCGCCTTGTTTTAATTTTGTGCCTTCGGGTTTGTTCTTGACAGCTGATCTTAGGCAGCTGACAGAAAAGACAATAAGACATAGAATCAATTGTGTCAAGTAGTGACAAGTATTACAATCAGTTGATAAGAGAATTTAGTTTTGATTGAAATTCTTTCGCTGTTAGTTTTATGCTTTAGTTATTTGTAAATGGTAAATTTTATTCGGTTAACGTTAAAACTTTTTAATTGGTTGAAATATTCAAAGAGGTGGAACAGGAACACATTAGAAACCTTTTTTTTTCGGAAGAACTGTGTATTTATATAATAAGAACGTAAAGTAAGGTTTTATGAGACGAATAATTTTATGGCCGACGGAGCTTGTGAGCGAGTCCATAAATTGACGAACTGAATAAAACCTCATTACATACGCGTTACATACAACATTTTATGTCCGATATCATTGTAATTTGCTAATAATTTAACTATTTTGAAATCATAACTAAAATCTCCGACACATCTTAATCACCTGTTAAATGATATTTGTATGTCCGTCAATCAATATTTAGTTCTTGTCAGTTCCGCAATAACTTTGCTTTATTGTTCTAGGACCATAACGAATCGGTTTATGACCCCAGAACCGTATCACAAAGAACACTTGATAATTAAATCGGGCATAAAGTAACGTTAAATATTTTCCAACAGGCAAACAATTTTCAGTATGTAATACAACTGCGGCGCATGTGCATTAGCAGGGAATTATTTTTATTTTGATTTTTTTACATGTTTATTAGAGACGAAAATATACAAAATTTGGAATTCGAGTGCGAAAATAATAAAATGAAGGCGGATTGAGGCTAGTGCGATAAAATGAAGGCTGATTGAGGTTAGTGCGGTTATAAACAAAACATATTTGTTTTGTAGCGTTGCCAACTCAGGATTTGTAACCTTGGCGACAGTGCTGCTCATTTCGTGACGTCACAATCCATGTGAATTGGAAATAATTTACAGTCTGGATCTTCTGGAATCAAAATTTACTCAACATGATTTCTATCAGCTGATTTGCAGCCCGTCCGATTGGCTGATCTCATTGGAGATCCATCAGCTGATGGGAATCAATTGGATCTAGATCATGGTTTTTGAAAAGGTGGAATATGGGACTGCGTTCAAAACCACTTTTAAAGTATTTTTGTGCTCAAGGTTCCCTGTGAAGTTGCTGTTATTCAATGGCTGCTCATGTAGCGCTTTAGACACCTCGGTCGTGCGTTAGTATCAAATATGTAAAACATTATGTTCCCTCGGATGTCACTGTTTTTATGATGGTATTGATATAGTGATATTGAGGACTGATTGAACCTCCTTACTAAATACTTCTGTAAGTAATTGACCGAACAATGCGCTCACATATCGACATGGCATGGATTGAAACCTCCTGAGTTAGCGTTGACGTTTTTGTATGTATGAGGTGGTGAGAAAAGGTGGAGTCTGGGTGGTCACCGGGGGCCGCCACTTTCAAGTGGAGCAGCGCTAAGTCGGTACTACACCGATAATTTATTCATGAATTTCTTTGCGAAAGACGCTCATGAATTGATTCCTGTATGCAATTTTTGCCGTCAATTAATTCACCAAGAAAATCTCGACGCTATTCACGGTGTAGAGTGTGTTCTAATTTTAGTCAATTTTCCATCGATTCAAGGGCTCAGGTTTTATTACTTAGCGCTACCTGTGAAACTCGACCAATTAAGGTTCCTTTGAGCAACTGCGTCTTAGTCTTCCTCCCTCCTGAATTACACATTTTTGTGAAAAACCTCCATTTTGAGCCATTCACGCATTTCCTTCATCACTGATGCTACAAATGAATTTATTCCTCGATAAAAACGAATTATTAATTGAGAAATAGTGGAAAAAATAGACAGAGAATCACCGTCCAGAAACATACGGTATTTGTGGTGTTCTGATAGATAAAATAGGATTAAACAATTCGGCGACTGCTAAGGGCCAAATGATCAATGTACTGTTAACATTAACATCAAGTTAGTTTCCATAGAAACCAAAAGTTTGCGCAAGAGTTCGTTTCTATTTCTACATTTTTATGGCAGTTAGCTTGAAGTTAAAGTTGGCGACATATTCTTAATGCGCTGTTAACTTTAACATCGAGTAGTTTTAGCTAAATGTTTATTGTGCTGTTAACTTCAGTTGCGGACTAATTGCCATAAAAACGTTGAAATAAATCCAGGATATTGACTTAAGCTTCATTGGAAAGTTTTTTGCAGCTAAAGTTAATGGCGCACTAATAACTGGCCCTAAGGATCGGTTCTTCAATCTCCAATTAGGGAGCAACAGCTAACCTAAACTAACTTGTAGACGAAGGGGTTTCCGAAATAAAAACAAATCTTAACCAACAGCTGAAGTAAGGACGGCTATATAAGTAGCAGGCAGTTTACAGAGCTATTTTGCCTGATGGTTATCCTTGACTGTAAATTACTTTATATGCGACTTTAACAGGGCATTGAAAACCGGCCCTTAGTTTTTCCGTTCCTAGAAATCATCCCGGATCTTCGCTAAATTTTGATTTCAACGAATGAAATGGGCCTTTGAAGTAAATCACTACATGACCGGTATCAACTGACATGTGGTCTGAAATATCCCCGTTATGTCGTTTATAATTACATAATTATTCACTTTTGAGCCCGTAAGCACCGATTTCCTTAATGGCAAGGTAACGTCCTTCCAATGAAATAATAGCACTATGTGAATCCACCTTAAACGTTTTGCCCATTGTTCCAGATGAGAAGATGCAAAACAACACTCATTTAAAATAAAAATAACTATCTTAAAAGGCCCGCCCCAGGTGAGCGATTTAAGTAGAAATTTCCACCCCGTTTCCTTCTCAAGCGTACCATTGTGCCCATTTAAATTCCATACGGGGGCAATCGCAATCTTTAATTTATATAGTAATTAGTCCGAAATATCGCCGCGGGCGATCGTCAATTATTACTTTTAACAGTTGAAGGTGCATTGTCGAGTTGGCAATTGTCCCCCGGGCTTCTTTTGTCTTGTCGTCGGAGGGGCGACGCGTGACAGATGTGACAGACTCGGCGCACATTCAACTGTTTTTGTGTCGTTTTGTGTCGTTTTTTGTTTCAATTAATCCTCGGAATCGTTGGTTGGCGTGGTAAAAAAGCGCTTGTTTACCAGCGCACCGATGGTTTTTTGTTTCATTTTTTAGGGCCATTTTTGTGGGGTGACGCAACGAACAATCGGCGAACGCTAATCGGTTCTTCTAGACGATAGCGACGCACAACACCTGGCAACATTGAATATTACCCTATTTCGGGGACGTCGTTAATTATCTCTGAAACAACATGACGGTAAATCAACGATGATTAGCGAACCAACAATTTAATTTCCGAAATAGTGCCGTGTCGGCTTCTGTAATTAACGAATATATCATTGCTCGAACTAAATAAGCTGTCGCTGAGAGCAGCATCAGGGTGAGTAACATGGTTGCCGAAGTGAGATTTTTCTTCGAAATTCCAGATTTACGGTTATTTTATGAACTCTTTTAAGCCTTTAAGGATTTAATGGTAACATGCCCGTCTGCACGGAAGTAATTAGGTGAAACCTGCTTACCTCTCGCAGGCCAAAACGTTGTTTTAAGATTGGTAAGGTCGACAATGGCGACACATGTTTCTGCTTATTAGCTTCATTGGGCGCAGGAGCGTATAAAGTACGTAATACAGATCGTGCTGCGCATATCTAATTATAAATGACGGTTTTCCATTTTGTCAGGAACATCCGATTTTAGGAGTGAAGTAGGTACCATCTCCCCAAGACAATAATTTTTATATTTTTCAGTCTTTTGCAATTTAAAGAGATAAAACTAAATTAATAATATTTATTCTCACTTAAATCTCATGTAATATTAATTGTTTTCTCCATATTTTTGAAATTCATTACCATTTTCGTACCACTCATTTTTTCCTCTTTATGGTTCCTTACTCCTCTTCTATTATCAGCTTTCTTCTACCAGCATTAATCTTTTTCTTTACTTCTCCAATTTTCTATATTATTGTCTGCTAGTGGGTACTTATGATTCCAAATTAGAAAAAATATCGGTTTGCCATTTAAAAGAAATTATTTTCCTTCCGATAATAACGGACCATGTTGCCAAATTTGTGAAATTTCTGGAAAGTTAAAAAAGGTCTAATTATAATAGGAACTTGGTGAATTTCTCATTTTAGTCGTTCAGTCAAGGAATAATTGAAGAAACGAAGAAATGTCCAAAGTGATCCCATGCGACTGCTGAAAAATGTTTTGAAAAATTGATGAAAACCAGTAGATGAAGAACTTTAAAAGAAAAACTGCCTGAAACAATAAATGATAATAATAATAAATATAACTGATAAATAAATAAATAATAAGTGAAGATAAACAATAAAGAGATTTTTTTCGGTTTAAGGAGAACTTTTAGGCATCTTGCTAGATAGATTTCAAAATCTATTAGAGCAAGAGCTAATTTAATTTACCTTAAAAGGACGGTTGAAGAACTGAATCTTGACCAGCAGTTATTCGTTTTCCCCATAGAAGATTTCCCACGCACCTTTATGAGGATGGTGCCAAAATCTAAACTGGAAAACAAATAATTAAACTGAAGAAATACAGGGGACAAAAACGACTGATGGTACAGGAAAGGAAGATGATGGACTAGTTAATGTAATCGGCCAGAAAACAGACAAGAACAATCTTCTTCGTTGGAAACTGCACAGCAAACGTGTTCTCCAAAGTCACCCCAAAAACTGAACCAATTAAACAAAAAGTTTAATCTGCTGCTAAGCCCTAAAGTCCTATTTGCATATCAATGAACACTTATTAAAAGGGACGATTCATTGTTTCATTGTTTTGGGGCTGGAAATTCGTTCCACCCTACAACCCTTTTACCCTTGCTACTGTTAACAAGTACGTGCTTTTCGAGTGGGTTAATCACCGGTCATTATTAGATTTTTCATCGCTCTTCTATACAGGGCGATAACTCCTCAAGTACCCAGCTGGTCGACTTTATTTTATTCGAAAACGGTCCGATCTGATAAAGCAACACACACCATTGATCCGAAAATGTGTGTATCGATGCTTTAAAATGCGGTACTCCTCGGCCATTTATTCGCGGAATAGGTACCATATGTCCATTTGCATTATTTATTTTATCGCGGGCTATGGCGGGTACTACACGGTCTCGGAGCTATTGAGCGTGGTACCACCACCACGGGGGACTATTATCTATTATTGGTTTGTTGCGGGCGGTTTGCAGAAATTTCGGTACTGCCTACGATAGTACCTTCGAAAGGGTTTTTTCCTTGCTGACTTAATGCAATATATTTATCACCTTTGGAGAACAATGGCTTCATAATGCGCGCTGACAATAGGTTGTTTCGTTTTTTCTGTTATTGTTTGAGATATTGAGACTCGTTTCGACTTTAAGAGAGCGTTTCGGTTGTTGGGTTTTGTTCGGATTGTTGGGCATTTGCCTTATTAATGGGGGCCTGAAGTGGAGACACTACTTCAGTGACTAGAAGCGAAGGGGAGTTCAGAAAATGAGTCAACGAACCATCTTAGAAGATTCAGAACAACTGAGCCCGACACCCATGCCCATCTTCTGATCGGTCCAGTACCGGTAGATAGTATATTAAGAAACGGCCTGATTGGAATTTCTCAAGAAAATTTTAACGTTAATTAAAGTCTTGCATGGTCTCAAGTGATATGAGAAATTGCACTGTGAGGAGCTAAAGAAATATAACCTGCGACAATAATAATCCACAGTCAACTTTCATCTCCCAGGCCATATGATATAAGTCGAGTGTTTTGGGTTAGTTCGGGTTAGTTCAAGTATATCAGAAGGCGACGGTTCCAGGTGGGAGGAAAGGAAAACCCCAGGTGGTTTGGTGGTTTAAGTGGCTGGAAAAGGAAACCCCAGGTGGTTTGGTGGGTAGGTGGCTGGGGCGACGCTTGTTCACGACGCATTTAGCACCAACAAAGCTGGAGGGGATGGGGGAGAGTGCTCAGGGCAAATCTCACATTACCCGGATGGCGGAAGACCAGACCAGGTGTCTTAGGAAGATTTCACCTCTGAGAAAAACTTAGTTCAGGTGAAGAAATTGTCTTAGATGATTCAGGGCTGCTGAGCCTGACACCCATGTTCATTTTGCGGTCGGTTTAGTGCCGGTAGATCTATCCAGACACAAATTCTACGCTTATGACGTATTTTTCATCTAAAATAGTATACATTTTTCAATGTTTCACGGGGACAACTTTCCTCAAACGCGACAAATTCTCACAGGTACACGCTACTTCAATTATTATTTCCCAGAACGTGCATTTTTTAGTTTGGCGTTTTTCTGGGACACCCTGTATATTTTTCAACTTCATTCACATAAAATTTAAAATTTTTTCGAAGTTTTCCACTACCCTGGTGGCTGCCTTAACCACCAGCAACATACTGGATGTAACACCCGCGAAAGGGCTCAATTTCGACCCTGGCGTCGTACCGAAAAAAGGGTTTGGCTAAAATTAGGGTTGAAACAAGGTTTAATTGTACATTGATATGCAAATCGGCTCATACAGTCGGCAAAGCACTAATCTGCCCTCATTATTTCGTAGCTTTTAAGCCCATCCACGTAGCAGGACCAACAGCTGCCCCAAAAACAATACATAGAATAAGCGTGGGGGTTAATAATGGTTAAGAACCCCTTAAAATCCGCTGGGATTAATGGGAGGAGTTTGTTAGGCCTCATACCGGGTGTCTCAATAAATAAGAGGCAACAGGTGTTGTCAGTTACAGAGTGCGGCATTAAAAAACGACTCGGAGTGTAAAATAAACCCGAGCCGCCCAGATCATATTTGTTATTATTGATGACGGAATTCAAGAAACATGTACTGCAATCCCACTCTGGCCGAGTGTCGTATACAGAGTGTATTTGCGTAAAGCATAATGAGCAGTTGCTGACCGGTCTGATATTTCTCTTCTTCTTTCCGTTGATGAACCAGAGGCGTCCGGAGTTCGAAAATGTAACTGAGGCACCTCTTATCAATTCCTGCATTGAATTTTCTTGGCTACGCTCATGGTTTATAGAGGCTCGAAGAAATTTACACCTGACAATGGTCGAGTCGTCCGTCGCCCACCTAAGAACTTCGATGAAATAATCCGGAGCCACACCTTATACTAACTCGGTACAGATAAAGATGTAATGGTCTCATACCTACCAGTACTTTATGGTCGTATGTACTCTTTAATTAATGGTCTTAGAGTGTATCTGTCCTGTCTATACGTATGGAAAAATTTGTCTTAGATATAGCTTTAATGGTCTACATTGTAATGTAGAGTGGTTTTTGTAGAGAAAAATATGGATGCATCTATACAATAATGTATTTTGCTGACTCGGAACGGTTATGACTACTTTGCCGCACTGGTTGCGTTGGCTTAATACTTTGATGAACAATTATTTTTAAGTTTTTATCACGAAGTCACCAGGTCTCGATGGGAAAAAAATGATAAAAAATACATGTTTCATAAGGCCGTCGTTGCATTGCCAACTTATCGCTTGACGTTTTGCATACCTACTTGGATTCGTGCGTCAATGCACACTTTTATGAAACTTGTATCTTAATGAATCATTAACAGGACTCTTTCGGCTCGCCCACGACTAGTCGCAGAGGCCGCTTGGCTCGCCCTTCAAAAATGTTTATTAATCAGATCTACAAGGCGGAAATAATGAAAATCGTAGCACCCGATGTAAATGGTCAATGCGGAGATTTAATTTGAAGAAAAAATCTCTGCACGTGAGTGATTTTGTGTTTGAGAGTAAATTTTTGATGCAGGCAGTGTATCCAAGATTTACTTTACATAAATGGGGATCTCCGCAACTTTAAGAGTTACGAATTCAGTTAGGTAGGAAAGTTCTGGGCAATTTGTTGATAATTTAATAATGGCACTTCCAGTATTTCTTTTAGAATTTCTAAATTCATAATTTTATTTAGCGAATTTCGTTCTGTCACTGTCTTTTCTGTCATTGTCATTTCAATCACTGTCATTTCAGTCATTATCACCTACATTTTTGACATGTATGATTATTAAATTTTTTTCAAAAATAAACACTATTAACAAAAACATACTTTTCCCCTAGGTAGTTAGACATTTCACTTAGGTAAGTAAGTGGTACGCCTTTTATAGCGTAGTAGAATTCTCTTTTTTTTACGAATTATTAAACGATTGCGGTGGTGTAACGAAAAATGTTGAACGGTATACGGCCGATACGTAAATAACGTCCTCGGGTTGATTTTAAGCCTCGGCTACGCCTCGGTTTGCCTTTTCAATCGCGTACGTTATTTACTTATCATCGGCTTTGTAACGTTAATATCAATTAGTGATGTGCTGCAACACCAAGTTTTATGCAACTCGATACTTTACGGTATTTCAAGTGTGTAATTATTATGATGGGAATTTACTATAGAATTGTTTTAGTACCGAATTTTTCGCAGTAGAAATTGCTTTATCCTGTAGATGTATTGGCAGTGAGGAAAAACTGAAGCCACTAAACTTTTGCTTTTATGCGTATTCAGATGTAAGATTTGGTTCTTAATGAGAATTGTTAATGGGAAACGTTACAAGACCTACACAAGGAACTATTTAAGCTGAAGGAATGTTTCAATTATATCGAGCGTAGGAGGTCCAAAAATACGCGCAACAAACAGCAATTTCATTTAACTTAATTAACCAACATTGCGGATTTCTACGTGTACAAATTAATTGCCAACACGTGTCAACTTCTCGCTCGGTGTAGGTTTAATTTAAGACACGTGGGTGAACAAACTGTGACAAGGAAAAGAGGAGACTATTCATTGTTGCCCCCTTTAAACTGATGTACGACGTGTTATGAGACGCACATATCGAAACCCCGTGTTCATATAGAGAGAGTTACAAAAGTCTTCGCCGCTATCTATTCTACAAGTTATTATAAAGCAAAACCTTAAGGAAGCTATGAAGTTCTCAAGAATTGCGCTAGTAAACGATTTTGGATCATGATGGATTGATGATAAATCACTAAGCCATGAAATTTGGCAACGAGCAGCAGAACTGAATCCGGTATACGTATGTGGAGCAGAAAGTGGGGAAGTTTAGGTTGGGGAGTAAACTCGGATATTTCTGCACAAAGAATCGAAATGGTCATATTCATAAAAAACAACATTTTTATAAGAGAATGGTGAACTTCCACAAAGGCGCCGAAACTTAACGTTTTAGTGATAGAAATATGATAGTCTACATATTCTACATATTCTACAAACCAATTAAAAGCCTAAACGATAGTTTTCATGAGCACCATCTTTAAATAGTAATAACTTCCACACGAGGCGACATAGAAAAAAAGGAATTTTTACCTTCGTTTAGAGCACGTTCCAGAAGTAGCGGACTGGACTTTTGTAACACCCTGTGTATACGTATATATATATATATATATATATATCTACATAGAGTCAAAACAGAACCTACAAGCATATAAGCATAAATCAACCGCGATCAAAGCATAACGAACACCTGTACGGAATTTATCCTGCAGAAGAAAAGGAAAAAGAGCAAACTACCGGCTAAACAAAACCCGTATATATGGCACGATACCTGCGGAGTTGTCATCGGGCGAAAGCTCGTAAAAAATGAACGGGATTTTTTGCCCTTTTTAAGGGATAAATCTTCTGGGTACTGGGCGTTTTTTGTTATTGTATGCAAGTGAACGCCAAATGATCACAAGACAATTCACAGTCAGTCAATCTAAGATCGGAATCCATTAAAACTTGAAACAATTAAGTTTCCACTCATAATGAGATTCCCTGCTTGGTACTGAAGAATCTGTAAAAAATACCCTTCGGTACTTTCTACATCTAAAAACCACATAACAAGGACTATAAAGAAATACTTATTATAGTAATTAGACTAATAATGGGGCAAATCTAGAATACTTATACTATCCGCGCAATATAAATAATTACACGTAATAATAGCTATAGGTTCAAAAGCATTGAATTTATGCACACAGTATGTTAAAGAGAAAATTTAATAATTCTACGGAGAATATTCGGTGTTGGATGTATAGCACATCGGATGTGCGCAGGTAGCCATGCGGCGGCGCAATTGACGCATATATAAATCGTCATGGTGACGTCACTTCTTCCAATTTAGCCGTCGATTTAGGGGAGTTTAGTTTCAGTATTCGGTCACTATATGAGAGAGCTTTCGCAGAAACTCGCAAAAGTGCATTATCCCCATGCTGCGGAAAATTCTAAAATTGCTTAGGAGCGCTCTCGAACTTTGATGCGTCACTAAACACGTAAAACTAACGCGTTATTGACAAGATAATAGTAATATGCCCCGGATAATGTTGGTTACTATAATACCAATGGCACCGATCTAGGTGGTAGCAAGTACTCACAGTGATGGTAACATTAAAGTGTCAGAGACGGAGCTTCTTGCTCAATTCACTTATGAGCAGTCTTAGCGTAGAATTTCTGTTTTCTAACGATGGTTGAGTCAGACCATCCTTCTTTAAAGTTCAGTTTGACCGAAGGTCAGTTTGGTTCTTCACCTGACGGGATGGTGGCAAAAGTAACAACAAAATGGCAACTTAGAAAATTTATCATGGTACCTAGTCACAAGTAAGTATAAATAGATTGATTGATTGACATGACGGTTGTTAATGAATTATTGAATAATCCCCTCAATGATGACCGGACCTTCTCTGACTGTATGTCGGTGGTGTCTTAAACTTCGGTCAGAGTTGCACGTAATTTTTCACAGAAAATTTAAATGGGAGCCTAAAATTGGATCATTAATAAGGATTATAATATTAAATAGAATTATTAGTTTAACATCTGCTCGATTTAGTGTTGGAGGACGGTATAAATATAGACCATCGTACTCCAAATTCTCCACAAAGTGTTAATTTTACGTATTTTTAGAACATTCTCTATTTTAATATAATATGTGATGACACTTCGTGAGATTAGCAAATTTTATATTTAACTTATTACACCCAAAACACGTTCCTATTTACAAAAAAGAGATATATCGACCGATCATATTGATACAAGGACACAATGAGATGCCACCATAGTCGGACAGTGCGTGGGTGCAGGAATATGGAAAGTACCCAAATCCTTATCTCGAAATCTCCATTCTGAATGGACCTTAATCCGTTAAGACTTAATTATATTTAAAATTTTTAACACGAATACAAAGCTTATCGCTTCATTTCGTAATTATAATAACCAGTAGCCTGTAGCAGCTGTGTAGCCTTATCGCCTAACAGGACGTATTTTTCTACCTCATGTCACCTAATTTATCAATTACGTATTCCTTTAGATAATCTCACTACGTCTCCCTCTCCACCGTCGGTTTCTTTCGCCGTTTGCGCTAAGCTTCACAGAATTTTGAATTAATAAATAAATTCACAGAAGCTTTCGTGTTTGCCTGAGCAAATGTGGGAGTAATGCAATTTCGCAACTGGCACTAAAATCAAATTGGCTACAAATGTTTCACTCTTTCTCCATATATGAAGAAAAAGATGTTGTATACATGTATACCCCCTGTATACGTAGTGGACAGGGACAGTGACCGAACTTGACAAATGAGAAATTGCATTCAGCAAATGCACTGACGATTTTGATTGGTGCAATAGTATTGCACGAGTTTTGCACTCAACGCTGGTAAAAAGCCGTCGGATTTATTAAAATGCGGATGTATATTTTAAGAAAGATACCAAGTAGTAACGCATAGGAAATTGAAAGACGAATTCGAAAATACTACGACTTTTACGAAATAAATCGGTGGCGCATATTCTCTGGATCCCCGCCACTGGAACCTATAAATTTTAAGAGAAGGCTGCGCATTTTGGGAATATTTAGGTGGTTCTATGTGCCAAGCCGCAAATTATTGAAATTAAAAACATACAGGGTGTCTCATTGATGCGAAATTTGCTTGCGACTCGACGAGCAACCACAGGCGAAAAACGAAGAATTAACTCTAACCGCAACAAGAAAGTCATAAATTAAAGTTACGGCGATATTTTACGTTTCTTTCGAACCTTTTCTTTCACTGTATGCACCTACTGTGGCTTTTCGAAGTTACAATCTCAAGCGGCAAAAAGTTTTCTTTTTTAAACAGCGCCTACTTATCACGTTTGGTATCGCAAATAAATGTAAAATCGCATTTTAAGGTTTTTATGTGTTTTTTAACAAAAATATCATAGTCGATAAGGAGCTTATGAGCATGGTCAATAAGATGCTTATATTATGAGCCCTGTCTTCTAAGCTCAGCAAGGAATACATTTTTTCGTGTTAGGTCACTGTTTCTGCGTCGCCCTGTATATGTTTCAACATTATAGTTTTTAGTCCTTGTTGACAAGAGTGCTCCGACGTAATCGGCCGCGAGCGTATTGAATTTTGGATCTGATTCATTTATCCACTTAAAATTATAAAATGAAAGTAATCCATGGAAAGTCCAACCATTAAGTTTTTGGTTAATTGCAGCCTGCCCCATCCAATATCTCGAAAACTACTTAACGCAAGACGGGAACCTAATAACAATAAAACCACGAAATGAAAAAATCGACGATCGGGCGCTCTCGGTAGTCGTATTACGATTTTATAGTTGCTTTATAGTAACCATCCTTCGTTTTTCGTTATTTACGAACAAAAATATGACCCGTAGTGACGCTAAGTGCCATAAACAATCGCCTAATGCGCCTCGGTTGGCAGCGAATTTATATGAATTTTATTTTAATGTGTTAAAATTTTATTACTCAGTTTTATAATGATCCTGGTTAATAAGACTCTTATGCCTGGGGACCGACCACAAATTATTT
This sequence comes from Euwallacea similis, assembly GCF_039881205.1. NCBI lineage: Eukaryota > Metazoa > Arthropoda > Insecta > Coleoptera > Curculionidae > Euwallacea > Euwallacea similis. Next base: position 6,893,678 of record NC_089609.1, read on the forward strand.
GCCAGCTCTGGGTGTTGGGCATCAGTTTTAGTACCTCCTGGAATATTTATTGACACCAACGGAATGAGTTCAAATTTAATGCTTTCCTCAACATTTCGGACCAAATCTTGCAACACATGAAATCTTACTTTACAGCACACGTTTCGCAATATAGCGACCATCCTCATTATTCTTACCTTCTCAAGGATCATTAAAATTCCCCGGACGATTCCGTGATTTAAATCTCTCTTTTATTATGAAAATTGTAAAGAGAAACGTTTAAAACATGTTAAAGGAGTTACCCATTGGGACAACAAAAACAATCGCCTCATTCGCGCCCAGTTAGCATTCAGCAGACGCGGTCGCACAAAGGCGTAGCTGTTTTTGATATATTGCAAAAAATGCTATTCTACTTAGCAGATATTGTTAAAACTATAGCTCCTGAACTGACTTCTTCGGCATGGAGATCTCTCAAACCTTGGATTCGAGAAAGATCTCTATGTGGAAAATTTTGATCAGACTCACATCTTTCTAGTCTCTTTGAGCAATCCTCTAATGTTCGCTCTCCGCTAGGTTTTAGTCGAGATGAAAAGTAGCTGAAAATCTTTAAAAACTTAGAGATGACGTTCTGCGCAACAAGACTCACTTGATACTGGCGATTTTGTATATGAACTTATGGGTCCAGAGCCTTTCAACTGCGAGGATTGTGAAATTACTGTAAAAATCATATAACACATGTGACAAAGTATTGACACATGTATCATAGGACTTTTATAGCAATGACAAAATGGCAAATGACAAAAGCTGCACATGTGATAAAACTTAGGACCATTTGGGAATAACAAAGGCGATTTCGGCTAGAGAGTGGGGTGCTTTTACCACTAACGTTGCTATATTTTATCCTTATTTAACCGCACGAATGGAACGAGGAAAGACAGTACCAATTTGAGGTACCAGAGGTCTATTAATTGCCAACCGAAATCACCTGTAATTTCTGAATATGAAATTGGCATATTAGCGGCATATGGAAACATCTATATATTTAACCAGTTAGGAAAGTCAGCATATTGCTGGAGCGTATTGTTAGGATGTGTTGTAAGGCTTATTATTTAGGACACGAGTTAAGCAAGACGGTGTTTTCTAATGCTAAATATAAGATTTTTTAAAGCTAATTCTGGTAAATGTTTTTAAAAAGGAGAAACGTTCAGGTAATTTTGACAAGTGTCGACACTAGAAAACGTCATTGCATGTCCTAATGGAGTTAGCAAACCAAATCTACTTGCTGCCGGTTAGGAAAAAAAGTCTTTTAAAACGAAAAAGAAAACATGTCACTTTAGGCCTTTAGCCACCAAGGTAGGCACTATGGATGGGTCTAAAAAAGTTATTATCCTTTTAATGATGTTACAGGTACATTAGCTTACTAATTGAAAAATAATTGTATCTTATATATTATAATCTGTTATTGGTTGCCTATACTAATGTCGGTTGTCTCGTCTAATTAGCAGTGAGACTAACGGATAGTTAGGCAACCGTGCTTACATCTACTTTAACTAGTTTAAAGCGATATTAAAATCTTAATATAAGAGACTTCTAGTATTAGTAAAATTGGAGGTCTCAATTTGGAGGAGAATACTTTCTTTGGGAGACTTTTGAATGGAATAGTATTTAAAAACCTTCTTAATATAAACAAATAAACTGTTGAAAAATCTTTTAAAAATTGCCTAAAAAGAAGATTATTAAAACATAATAAACTGTTAATTTTATTATTAAGCAGTAATTTTTAACGTTTGATGATCCTTCACCTTTCACTATGTTAACACTTAATTAATGAATTACTATTATTAATATAAATTGGTCACTCAATAAAAAATGCAAAAATAATTGTAAAAGATTCGACTTAGTTCCTCGTTTCATAAACTTGAATCGTGTGACAATGAGTTACACACACGTGCGGTAAAGCAGTATTTTCAGTCTACAAATGGGTATTCCAGTAAGTTTTAGTGTGAGTCCTTGGGTAAACGTGGAAATCTGGAAAGAGCTGCTTAACATATACATATATGTATATTTGGTCACATGACATTTTTTACTAGAATAATAGAAAAGTGAATGTTTTTTCTTGACTCACCGAAGCGGAAAGTGCGCACTTTTCGATCGGTTTTACAAAAACTGTCAATAGGGCTAAAATGTCCCTATGGAACTAGGAAAGAAGGATTGTGACAAAAACCAGGGGTTGAAACGCAATTTTTAATCTGGCCCTCAAAGATGATTATCTCTTATTATCATGTATTGACTATGTAAGGTTTTTATCATGTATTTTTAATTTAATAAGTGTGCATGGGATCATTTGCTCCAGAGAAGGATCAAGGGTCATTGCAAGGAGCAAGATGGTCAACTTGCAGTTTGCACAGAAGGCATTAATGCCTTTGGCAATTATTATCATGTTACAGGACAGCAAATTTTTCAATTTTACCCTTCTGTATATTCTGTTGTATATGGAGGACCGATGATCAACATACGAGCTCTACAACACAATTCAAGGGTCAGATGGATGGGAATCAAATTTGCTTCACGCTCAGCTCGACGGGTATACTTTACTGGAAACTTCCTCTCAGGACTTATCAGGAGATTGTCGGTTTCAGAGTTCAGAGTCAGTAGGGTTCAGGAGATTGTCGGAAGTTTTCAGTCTGAATAAATGTGAAACCTTATTTTACCATAGAAAACCAACATTTATTTAAGAGAGGTGGATCTGGAACTATGGGTGGTATCAATACCAGGCCCACTGTGCTTCACAAGTTTGTAGGTAACAAAAACTCACATAATGAAGAACAGATAATCTCTAATCATTTCAGGCTCGATTTCAACTTGCGCAAAGAATTCTGCTTTGGAAACACCTATTACCAGCTCAGGAACTTCCTGAAGTTAAGATTAAGATTTCTCAGGTGAGTTTTCGTCATTTTGGGTTTTTTTCCGGCTGTTCTCAGTTTCTTTAATAAAGTTATTGGCTTACGTTCCAAGCCACTGTTAAAACGCCTTCCAAATCCAAATCAACACTTAATAGCGAACATCTTGAAATTCCTCTTCTTCTTCGCTCGTTCTTCTGCCCTATCACCTATAGAGTGTTTCATTTAAAGTGACACAAGCAATTATCTCCGAAAAGAAATTTTAAATTTTAAAAAGTTTCAAATAAACATTACTTGTTATGAAAGGGAATGTCCAATGCACATACGCAAATTTTTACTCAAGGTCACTTAAAGGACATTTCAAAGCCAACTTTGTTTTTTGACCCATTTTTTTTGTTGGTAAATTTACAAGGAGTTTAAAAAGTTAAGTATTTTTTAATGGAAATTTTTTTCTAAAATTTCTTGTTTTCCAGACATCAACAAAAATTGAAGTGGCACATTTAAAATAACACATGACTTAAATTACGAAAAAACTATATCAATGAAAAATAAAAATTCACGGATTCTAAAAATTAACCTAAAATCATAGTGAAAATTATTTTTAAACATTTATGAGTCGAACAAAAGGCCATGTTTTCACTAGAATATACTCGTAATTTTTTTTAGGGTATTGAATTTATTTATAAATTTCAAAGGAACCTTTAAGACGAAGTTAATCATTTGTTTTTTAACTAAAGTTGTTAATTTAAAAGTGAAAACTGGAAATCTTTTCTAAAAGAAAGCAAAATTCAAATGGTGTTAACATATACAGAAAATGGTCAAAACCCTGATCATCTGACTTGACCCTATTGGATTTTTTTCTTTGAAGCTATCTTAAAGAAAAAGTGTACGTTCAAATTTCAACCACTCCTGATGATATGAAAAACCGCATCAAAGCAGTTTTTCATAAGTTGAAGCAATCACTAAAGAAATGTTTGGAAATGTTTCGAGATCGTTTACCATGAGAACTGGAAAATGGCACGATGCGGAAGGTCAATATTTTAAGCATTTGTTCGATTAATAAATGTTTAAAAATCATTTTTACTATGATTTTGGGTTAATTTTTAGAACCTGCGAATTTATAATTTCCATTAATAAAGTTTTTTTCATCATTTAAGTCATGTCAAATTTATCAAAAAAAGGTGTCCCGTTAAAAAAAATACAAGGTTAACATTAAAATGTCCTTGAAATGACCTTGAGTAATATTTTTTAAAAGGGGCTGGACACCCTCTTTCATAACAAGCAATGTTTGTTTAAAACTTTTTTTACTTTAAAATTGGTTTCGGAGATAATCGGTTGTCACTTTAAATGAAACACCCTATAGAGTTCAAGCAACAGTCCTAGTTCATCTGAACCTACTTTCACACAACTGGGCCTTAAGTTTAATTAGAAATTTGAAAATTTGTTATCCTTACTTCATTCAATATGGCTGATAAGATACAAGAACAAGAAGAAGAGGCACTTCAAGAAGTTCCTTTTCCGATGTGTTGATTTGGATTTGGACTGTTGGATATGCGCAATGAGCAAGTAATGAAATTGATGTAATGTTGTTCCCGAAGGTGTTTCATTGGGAAATGGCTGGAAATGTGAAGTAGTAAAGAAACTGTGAAGAGCCAAAAAAGAGAAGAGCCCAAAATGGTGAGAACTCATCTTACAAACATGATTTCTTTTCCTGAGATGGTAAGGTCAATAGCAGGTGTTTAGAATAGAAAATCCTGTATGCGAGTACTTTTAATTCTTTTTTTTTTAACAAGTGATTGAAGAATTTTGGAGGTACTTTAATTTTTGATTTAAAAATTAACATAAACCTTTGAATTTATCGCTGTAACGTTATGAGCAACTCTCGTCGCTTTTATGGACTCGGTAACAAGTTTGCTCAGCCTTAAAGTGATTTGTCTCATAAAACTTTGCATTACATATTTATTACATAAATAGCTATTACGTTACTAGCTGCGAGCCACAGCTGGTTGACCGATAGCCCCAAATCCCAGAAAGTAGGACATTATCTTTCAGACGGAGCTACAACGTCTACGTGTATGGGAATCTTGGTTACCATAAGAGCTACAGTTTCAGTTAAATGGGGAATGCTTTAGGAAATTTTATCAGAAACTCGTACTTATTGCAAAAATTGCTTTAAATTTTACCGTTTTCCAGAAAAACGGAAAGAAGCGAATCACTACACTTTTCACTTTCCCTGTAGTTTTTAAATCATCTATAATCTGACTTTGCAAATAAGGACTCATTGGGACACTTTTTTACGTAAAATGCGATGATGTATCATAAAAAGTGCTATAAAAAGGTTTTATCTTCAGCATAACGCTTTAGGCTCTTCTCTGATCAGTGGAGGTCCTTCTCAGTCACCCACAACTTGCAGAATTTTACGCTTGTTATGGTCCTGCTATTCGGGTGCGGCCGTGTTCCCACGTGACCTCAGGCGTTCAATGTTAGCTTCTACATCAAGCGTCCAACTCAGAGCATCAACCCATAACCTCAATTTTTCGTTCCCAATCGCTGTTGCAATTTGGTAAATTTTCCTCAACTGCAACTTTTACGCTTGTCATCATCGTGTAAGCTTTCTAGACACATTTGCAAAGGTATTCGAAGACCGATTTGTTTATAACCATTAAAAGATGTTGTTTTAGGAGTTCAGCTAACCTAATGAGCCCATTTGAGCGGCTTATTTAACTGTTTTAGGGGGATTAACTCCTAGAATGATCAGAGTTATATCAAGCTATAACGCGTCACATTCCGTTCACATTCCAATCGTTAACCTCTAAATGTACGTTTTGACGCTGTTGCCAGATGCACAAGAAATCAATTCAGGGTTGTCAAATAAACATGATAGGTTTGTTGATGCGTCCCTCGGTAGCAACCTCAATTTGCAAATGTTCCAAAATGGAAAATTTGGTTCTTTGTGAGAATGTACAAGATCGGGCAGGTAATGTGGTGAAGAAACAGGAAATTGAACCTTTTCAGCAAACGGATGTTCTGAAACAAGAGATCCTGCAGGTCGCCGTGCAAAGGTTTTTTAGACCCAGTCAGAGTGAGTCTGATCTAATCAATCTCGCCGCATAATTTCTTCAGGATTTTGCAAATAGTTGCTCAGTGAAGATCGAGCATCGCGTGTTCTCCAATTCTCGGAATTAAAGGGTCCCATGGTACTACATGTAGTGAACAAATTTACGTAGAGTTCCCATCGATAGTTTTAATGCTAAGACCCACTTGTCCAACAAACCATCCATCAGCCTATCAGGTCATTGAATATAAAACCCGCAGAAACAAAGCAGCGAGCAATTCCAAAGTGGAATATGATTACCCAAGGCTCCCGCTGTGATAATTTATGTACGTCTTTATCACTACGTGACTTCAATTGTTTATTATCACAATTATCATTTGTTAATGATTTGCATTTGTTATGGCGTTATTAATGAACCGCCTTGTATACATAATAAAACGCCATCGGGTCAACGAATCCCGATGCGGTAAGGTTAGATAAACACCTTATCGTCGGCATACGTGGGACGAATGTCGAAAATGGAGCATAATTTGCTTCATCCCTCGTATGTAGGTATAAGTAGCTTGAAAACTCATTAAATGATAACTCATTGTCCCCCGAAACGAAGGACAAAAACGGCCCTCTTGGTCGCTTTTGTTGGCCAAGTGGCGGTAGTCCTTAATATTAAAGAACAAAAGGTCTTAGACAATGCCAATCGACTTATACGTAGTGACGTAATGGCTGGCTCCATATTGTATCATATCCGTGATATTGTCTAATGACAATGAGCGGACTTAAGGAGATCATCTTTTGGGGGTTATCTCTTGTGGTCATTTTTCTTCTCGTCCAGCAATCGAGAGGGCTTATCGCTGATTGATTCTTTAGGGGGTTTGGGGTGGAGGGGGCAGCAATGTTATATTGTTTTTTAAGTCAGAGTTAACAAGCTTATAAGCAGCTTAAAGCTTAAGCTCGAAATATATTATTATGTAACCCCAGACGCAAGGAGCAATGGTACTTAATGACGATAATAATAAAGCTGAATATTTATTAAGACACAGGTAAGGTTTTAAAGTTTATTGCGGTGTAATGAACACATCAAAACAGATGCAGAATAATAAAAAGAATGGATACTTTTTCAGTAGCTGTTCGACCAGTGGCGTACCTCGACATCTGAGCGCAATGCAAGACGGTAATCGTGTTACTGTGTAGGTAATTCTAATCCTTCTAATAGGCTCTTCCCTAAGTGGATGTTATGTGTTCTTTATTCGTTTGATGTGAATTTAAGGAACAATTCTCGAGCTTAAATGGAAAATTATATGAAATACTTCGAAATTGTTTATGGATATAAATGCAAGTGTAAGCAATAATAAAATTGTTAATTTCAAGACTGTTAAATGCAAGCGCCAGGACTTGGATGTCTAAAGGACATTTCGCCACATTGGATTTTTCCATTTCCAATTTTTCATCATTGTCCGAAATATTTGTTTTTATATTAAGTACATATTCGATTTTACATTGAAGTGGTTCGGTTCGTTCCCATTTTCAATTTTTTTCTTCTTCAATTCAAATAATGCCTAAACTGCTAAACACAAATCATTAAAAGTATTGTGAGGAATTACCCTGCGCAGTGGCCTCCTAGAATACCCGACTTAAACCTAATGGTTTTCTTTTTTTGTAGCTACAATATTCTTGGTAAATTTTGCTCAAACGCAACTGCCCACGGGAGAATTATTGACAATTGTGAGGAAATTAGACACAAGAGGGAGATATTTTTTATTGTTAGTCACAATTTCTTGAGAAAATATAAATTATGCACAAACGCGGAAGGACGCCACATGCCACTTCGAAAACTTTTGTGAAAATTGAAACCTCTTGGGAATTGTAATAAAGACTATTTACTGGACAAAACTTTTCCGAAAACAACTTATTTTAGAGAAGTGCATCAAGTAACCTTTTTTTTTTGTTTATTTCATAGTTTTTTACAAAAAAATGCATCCTTCGCTTTTAATTAATTTTTTTTTTTGAAAATTGAGCTGATCTTGAAAGCATTTTGAAGTGTTTAATTTTAATTAGGTGAAAATTTATGAACAATAAAATATTTCGAATCAGGGCACTAGTTTATGAAAGAGGTTCTGTTAACGATGCTATCAGGAAGCGACAAAATAAAACCAAAGAAATGCCGGACTTCAGAGATCTTCGTAATCTTATCAAAAAATCATATGAGGACAACAAGGTTCTTGAACTTAATGGTGCACATTTTGTTTGTTATGCAAATGGATGCCAACCCAGGAAATAAGGATTAAACATAATTCCGCATTTACGGGACATTGAAATATGTAAATTACACAGAAGCTTTAAACTTTAGGGAGTTCAAGTTTTTAAAGCCAAAATTGAAACCTGTTTTACTATACACCTAAAGCAAGCAAAAGAGTGTAGAGGAGTTAATCAAGAAAAATATAATAACATTATCAAAGAAATGGTCGGGCCTCCAAGAAATCAAAAATTATTTTGGCATCAACTTCCTATGTCGTAAACCTCGAAGGATCTTGGTACGCAGTAGCAGAAGAGGTTATAGTGGATTAGTTAAGTGCAAAAACATAAAATAAAAATAAAATGAAATTAAACTAAATAAAATTATTATCTAACATAGTGATTAGTAACGATCATTTTTTAATGCAGATTGTATTTTTGTATACGTGTTTTTACACATTGGCTTCATCAGACATAAGTACATACAAAATATGTACACTATAGTTTGAAATGGATGAACGAAATAAAAATTAACATTGAAGATTATGTAAATCACTGCAGGTATCCATGGCAAAGCTGCCGTAGATATTCTGAATTCTTCTACCAAATTAGAGGATCTTTAGGCGTTTCCAGAAAAAGGTTTAACTAGTTCCTATTTGGGGTTCCTCTTTTTTCCCCAGTGATTTCCCCTTTTTCCTCTTTTCAATCAGTCCTGCCAACCACATATGCCTCATGAGTTTGGACTTGTGCAGCATGACGTGTGTGTACCTACTTTGCGCGCACAGGTGTCTGATGAAGTCAATTGTAGAAACACGTATTATCACCGAGATACCACCTTTCCATTTTTACTTGAACGCTCTATTCCTTTTAGGTCCACCGTTTGCATCACTACCATTTGCTACAATATTTCAATTCAGAAACTACTGGATTCGAGAGCAGCATCACTCATTAAATTTATATTTAGAACTTTTCTCTCCTTTTTGATAGAAATATTTTCTTAATGACTACGCCACTGGAAGTGTTTGCCACATTCATTCCTTCATACAAACACAAAAACAAGAGACTAATTTATTTCAATAACCATTTCTGTGGTATATTGTGGTTAGCGCTTTCCGTAAGTTACGCTAGGCTGGCTTGCAGTATACTCACGTAGACAAGGATGGATCTAGAACGTCTACGGCCCTGGCATGCTGAAGAACAGAGACGGAGATAGTACTTATTAAAATGTAGTCACGTCCGAGTTTCTCACGGGATCATAATAATGTGATTATTATTTGGCATTTTTTTCGTTATCTACGCCTCTGGATGCCTGATTTGATCATAATGACAACAACCATTTATTTATTAAAAATATAAATTGTTCATGAACAAAGCTTAAGTATATAATGACATACGTGCGTGCGCTTAATATTTAGCTGTTTTACGCTCTAAAATCCCCAGTAATTATTTCTAAATTTGTTTTGTTCTTCCTGCCGTATGAGACCGCCGTTTCGACTTGATTTGAATACGCTCGATTTTCATTGTTGCAGTCCTCCTAGAATATCTATATAATTATTTTTATGCTTACTTGACTGCGGTAATACAATATCGTGACTGCGACTATGGGCGCACACTGTACATAAGGCAAATTTTCGATCACCAACGTCGAATCTGCTCGGGGGCAAATCAAAGGCTAAACAAAGGGGGGCGCATAATTTATGCAAACTTTTTAGCGCACAACAATGGGGCCTGTTCAGTAATTAGCGATTAAGTAGGTGGAAATGTAGGGCATTCAATAGGAGACAAGGATGCAAAACAACTAAAGCCGAGACACAATGCGCACATCTGCCCTGGATGCTTTTTAAGCTCAACTTACTACCCACGCTGTATGTGATTCGTTCAAATACGGGGTGAATGCTATTAATAATTATTGAAACAAAGTCACAACTGAGACAACTGAGGTTTCTTCACAGTCCAAGAATGTAACTTGTTTCCTATAGTGGATTACGTCGCTTTAAATTGGTTCAGATGTCAATAAAATGGTTTGTTTAATCTTCTGAGTACACAAATCTATCTAAGAAAAGCATGAAAATTACGAAATATAAGATGCCTTTGTTACTCTTCCTAGCTATCTGAACCACATAGATCAGCGTTTTCAAACCATCGGGTTCATGTCTCGGACCGAGTTTTCTTCAGTTTTTCCCTGCTTCAGGGTTGCAAAGTGATGGTATTTGTAGAATACCACCAGTAAGAAATGAAGCTGAAGTGTGGTTGCCAGTAGGGCAACTGCATATCACCGCGACTTCGGGGCATTTGGAAAGGCTTCAGACCGAAGGATTCGGTCCGGAGGCGTATACTGACGACGAACCGATGATGATACTGCGCAAGTTCGTCGGCAGTGCCTGCGACCGAATGGTGTACTGAGACAGTCGGTCAATTCTGACAAGACAGACCTAGTTCTTTATAGTAGTAGAAGAAAAACGAACATAGGATTCATGCATTCCATGATGTATGGGAAATTTCTGCTACCAAAGCCAGACTACCAGAAGACAGCAAACCACACAGGGAAAAGATGTGCAATAAGAGGAAAACAGTGACTTGGCAACTGCGCAGGGCAATGGGAAAGAAATGGGGCCTGAAACCCTAAGTCCTGCCCTGGCCCAAAGAGGGTCTCTAAAGGCCTAATTGGAGAGCCTGGTTTTGCTACAACTAGTACAGCTACTAAGGTGTGAGAACAATTTGCTATTCATGACAACGATAATTCAAGTGCAATACGTTCGATTTGTCAAGCTAAATTGGCAACAGGTTTAGGAAAATATCAACTATTTACATCAATCTTATGGAGACATTATAGATATATTATTCTTTCTATCCACATTTTAAAAGTCGCTTTTTGTTTTGGCTCGGTAATAGAGGACGCTGCTCAACCGGATACCCGGGTTAGGTACCGGACATCCGGGTTAGTTACCGTGTACTTGCCTTCTACTGTATACACCGGGTGCTCAATGCGTCTTTACTATAAATACATCGATGTTGAAAGAATCGAAATTTAGCATAAATACAACCGTGCATAACTGCACTGACCTGACCTTCCTCAAGGCTATAATCACTTATATTTCCGAAATTTCAGAATTACGTCCCTGTGCGTTAGATTCGAATCTCCTCAGAAAAGTGAGTGAAATGTGGGGGAGTTCGCGTGGTGTAAATTTAGACCAGAAATTAACGGACGCTGTTAGAGGAATATTTAATGGAATTTCGCATTATTTCGAGCGGTTTCATTAGAAACACTCATCTACATCTCTCTCTCATTTCGACAATTATTATCGATACACAAACATCGATCGAATTTTATTTATAAACACGTCCCACTTGATGATGCCGTTCGAATTGCGCGCCTATTTTGGGACCAAATAATGTGCGTGTCCACCCTGTATCCGAAAGAGTTTTAGTGTTCGTAAAGTGTTTTAGTTTCCGCAAGGAACCCACCAGCATTAAGGAAACTTCAACCTTAAGGTAAGAGGTAGTGTAAACACTCCTTTAGAGCAGCTTTAGGCAAATACTAATTAGAAAACCATTAAGTGGAAAGCAGTACACGAAAACGTACACGTAGGGCGGCATTAAGGTCTCTAATTCGTCGTGTAGATCTCTATCTATCGCGTAATAATGTGCGGCTATTTTTCCGTATTATACATGTAAATGGGAGTTTTATATTGTTGGATTGCGGGGTTGGCTTTTATTTAATAACCACGTCCACGGGCCTGGACAAATGACTCGGTATTGATTTCCCGCGGTTCTGACAAAGTTAACAGCGACCCCGTAACCTTAGCCTTAGCCGAAACGGACTGTCGGTTTGTTTAATGTTTAAAAACTTGGCTTAATAAGCCTTTTTTTATGCAGAATTGTAACCTGTCTAACATGGAATTCATCGGGTGTAAAACCGCAAATAAGGATGTTTAAGACCGTTTTGCATATGCAAACCTGTCTCGGTGCATGCAATTAGTGTTTTTTCATGCAACAAGTATGCTCTGTGCACCGTAATTTTTGCGTGATGCATTTTCGATTGTTACGCCCGCTGTAAGAAGTTTTGCGGGAAGTTTCCATGCTTTGACAACGAGCCGCAGTTCAGCACGATACGAACTGAGAAACGACGAGAAAAGAGAAAATATTCGATGGCGTTAACCGTGCTTAAAAACCGTTTAAAAAAATGTTGGCACCGCACCTTTATTGTGATTCGAAGCTGATGATGACCCTGCTTAACCGAAACGTCGGAATCAAGGAGCGCATCGAGTGACCCCCATAAAATTTACCATAAAAACGCCTCAGCAATTTCAGATGTGTCGAAAAATTAAAAATAGCGCCAGTTTTTTTAATGTAACATTTCGCTTTTTTCGAAATTTTTCAAAAATCTTACGTCGAACTTTAATGCTCGGGCGGTGGCGAAGAACGATTGTGCAAAATTAAAATTTTTGACCACTTTTCGACAGATACTAAATTTGGTATTCCGACTCCCCTTGGAGGACTAAAACTAAAATGTAAAATCCCACTAATCCCAATGCCCTTTCAGGATCACTCCCAAGGGTCAGACTATTTCCCACACTCCCAACGATTACCGCGAATTCCTCTTGCCACACGTGGACACGACCAGTTAATGATTGAGCCAGAACCCCCCATGTGTTTACCAGAACAGATTCCTACTTAATCTTGGTCAACGAGACCTTGTGCTGGACCTCGAGCCTTTCTCCAATTACGAAAAAGACGTGGGCTTCTCCTTCCATCAGGCAGGTCTCCCTAGTTCGATAAAAGAAGTGGTCAATAAACGTATGGTAGTTTCAATCAGCTTATCTGGCTTTACAATCATCACGCGTGATCCAATTAAGGTCCAAGAGATACAGTCAGTCGAATTAGGGTAAATATGAGTAATATATTGCTTATTTGGAATCTGTTTTAAGGCTGGAAATATTCTGAGTTCTTGGTCTTGCACAAAATGCAAAAATTGACTTTTTTGCTCATCATTATACCCTCATCGATTTGGGGAATGTTAGAAAATTCTAATGGCGATTCCATGAGTATGGAACATAAAAACAGAAAAAAAACAGAAATCCCAAACTTCTTGAGGGGTTTGTTTGCCCAGTCATAAATCACTGTGGCCGCAATACGTTCACATCGCTCACTTAAAGTGACCTTCTAGCGTTATCGTACAGTGTCGTCTCATGAAGGATTCATACTCCTCACAAAATACAATATTACAAATCCATAATGTTCCTCTTTTTTCCCTCACCAATCGCTCTATTGTCACGTGAATGGTCAATTTCCGGACATTTACGTTGTTACAGTTTATCGTGTTAAATTTCCTCTATCTAAGCAACCTGGCCCGTATTTAAGCAATGTGAATCAGCAGCTTCAGCAAAGTAACGAAAATGTTTTAAAATATCGATATATCTAAGGCTCATGTGTTCCATTATGAGTTAAGTTATGGTTTACCAAGCCTGACGCTCGCATATCCCCTGAATATCAAGCTATACGGGAGTCGGATCTAGCAAGGCCTGAACTTAATTCGCGATGGAACAAGTAGGAACAAACCCATCCACAGCGACTTCAACAATGGTCAAATTTGAAATGATCCTGTCAAAACTAAAAACGATTGTAACCTGAACTGACCCTTGAAGGCTTTGCATGTTCTATTACGGAAATATGATTGAGGCCTTTTGAAGACACGTGGGAACCGAACACCGTTATCCCGAGTCTAAATGCACCAGAGCGTTGTTTGAACAAAGCCAAGTTCCAATTAATGTTCAGCCAACAAAACAACAAATTAATAAGTGTTAATTCCTGTTAGGCCGTAATTAAATTAGAGCCATCCTGTGCCGTTTACGCTCTTCTAGATCACTATTTGTCCGCAAACACCATCGACCAGTTCTTTAATTAAGATTGTTTGTTTTCAGTTCTAGTTTGAACGTGACCCGGTGGCTACTTTTGTAAAGCATTCTAATTAAAAACCAAGTTCCAATATTAGTTTTTCCTCTTAGCGAGGCCCTAATTGAACGTAATGTGAAACAGAAATCTTTCTTCTTGTTTGCACGCGGTCAAAGACTATTTGTAGGTATGAATACCGCCACCCTCGGTGGTATCACTTAGAACACCATCTTGGGGAGCTAAATGTGTCAAACTGCAATTTAGTAGTAGTAGTCAAAAAGGATTTACCATTAAAGGCAAATGCGTACTCTTTGCCGGCTTTACTTGGTGGTAAGATACCGAAATTCAATCAGGACGTTAATAGGAGACGAAGAAATCGAATTATGTGCGGCCATTAGCGTGTGCTACGTGAAGACACCTAATCAAAGGCCGATATGGAATTATTTCAGGCCGACGTAATTTCTCGGACCCGAGCAAATCTTGTGGGAACAGATGTGACTAATCAATGCAGCATCTCTGCCAAAGTCTCTGATGGCTTGAAGCTGCGTTCCTGCATGTCTCCTTTATAACTTGAGACACTCGACTCCTTCAGGAGGAAAAATATATTTTTAACAACGTTTTAAATAACCTTTGTAACCTTCTTCAACTTTTAATTTCCTGCCAATTTACCAAATTTTCAAACCAATACAGGGTGGCCCACTCCCAATTCTGGATTCGATAGCGTCTGCAAAAAAAACTTGGCGCATCCACCATGTGGATTTTTATGAAACACCCTGTCTATCATACTTTTAACACTTTTTAATTCACGATTTTCATTAGTTTTTCCGCATTTTTGATGGAGCTCGATGGCATAACACTTTTTTAGGAATTTACTTGTGTTGGAATTGACTCGATTTCACATCGCTGCCGGAATGAGTTAGATTTCTTCACCACCCACCAGCCTAAATATAAGGTTTATTAATGAAATTTTAAAAGTTTTCATGGTAATGAAGGATTTCTGGATGAGAATACTCATATTGATTCAAACTTGAATTTCTCTGTGTCCCAAGAGAGATCCAGGAAGTGATTATCTCATAGAAGTTTCCTTGTGTGAGATTGTACGTGGCGGTGGTACCATCAGTACGTACCATTAGCTTTTTTTTGTTGACCAAATGTGCATCACAGTAACTCTAGCAAATATCGTATAAAAAAATCTCTGATTGCTTTGTTGTACTCTACTAGAGTTGCTTTATATTGTTGTTGCCATTAATCTCTTCCTTTAGAATGGTTAAATAGTCTCTCCACCTGTTTTCTCTTAATATCCAGAAATTTATTTCACTTAGTTTTATAGACCACACAAGGAGCGTTCCAATGAAGTAACGAGAATCTTAACCACAAAAGCAATTCAAATTGCAACTCTGTGGATGAAAAGCGACTTCCAGGTACTTCCAGGCACTTCCAGGTGATAGCCTCAGGCGAACATTTCTTCTCAATGATATTTACATATCCCTGGACAGTTGAAGGGATGAAGTGATTAAGTGTACACAATGCCACTCTGCCTTCTAAAGTACTGGTACTAAAGTCTTTGCTAAATCCATAAGCACATTTCTCTTGAGGAATTGCAGTGATCAGGAATTCCTTAAGATTCTGCCCTACCTAGCTCAAGAGAGCAAGTTTCGAAATTGTTTTAACTGTTTTCTCTGACTGTGATGTGGACGCACCTCTTGAGATTTACCTGCTTAAGTATCTTCAGAGAAGCCCCAATATCCCTAACATTGGTACTTTCATGTGTATGGAAATGTATAACGCGTTTATGCCGATGCTCTCAAGTCATAAATTGATCACTTCAGAAACGAATTGAAGAACATAGCTTCTAATCCCTTCACACACTTATTACATCAATCAGCAACTCAATCACAACTGGTCGCGAACAATCGGCGCAATTTGCACAATTTCCCGTGCTCTTCGTGAGCCCTCATATCCGACTCCAAACCGATCGGATCATAAAAAAATCGCCTCGGTACCACCATGGGCACAAACTTCAGCACCTCGGGTAATTAGTACCGCCTCCAAAGCAGCGATTATTACACTTTAACGATTATTTTTACATAAAGTGCACGAGCCCAAGGAAGATCTTATCTGAGAGATGATTCGGTCGGCTACCTGCAGGTAGTACCCGTTCGCGTGAGGGGGAAAGAGTCAGATGCATGGCATTGCAGCCGGTCAAGTCCAAGTGCTCTGTTGCGCAATTTAGATGAATTAAGATAGTTCCGAATGAGGGGCATCGGTAAGCGGCCGTTTTGTTTGCTTTTAATGGGCGGTAATTAGTTTTTGAGATATTTAGACCTACCTCAATACGGAACAGCTTAACTTCAGAAGTAAACACACCGAAATAGCTTGGCCAGGAATAGCCTTCGTAATTTTTCTTCCCTAAATATGAGGAAAAATGGCGGATTCGGTTCTGAACAGGACCCAAATTGGGCGTCTACAGACTTGGTACTAATTACGGCGCTTGGTGCTTAAAACTATAATTAAAACTTGAAATCCGCGTGCAGTCGCTGGTCGTAAACCGGTAGAAATATTAGACACCATACTCCTACAAGATCTATTTATATTTTTACGACTTTCTGTGTCGAAAGTGCCACTTTGAATGCGTTCTAAACGCTGCGCGTCAGAAAACCATCTGATTTACGACCGGACTCGATTTGTTATGGACAGTGTACGCGTTTTATTGACAGCTGAAAGGTTTTTTTTTCGATTCAACGCAACGTTTCTTTCATTCTTTGATTTCATTCATCTCATTTGGTCTGGCTTCTTACATGGGAGGACTGCAAAAACGTTAAACCAATCTCCCAAGCACGTCTACTAGTTCCTGGAAGGTACCGCTTTTATATCCAAGCTACACCACTGTTTTTTACCTTGAAATGAAGTAATGACAAAGTATTGGTCAGTTTCGTGGTTCACAAGGAAATTATCCTCCAGACAAAGTTGCCAGTGCATCGGTCCACTGACCCTAAAACTTCTGCTCAATTTCATCAGCAATTAAAATTAAAAACGTTTTTCCAGTTTTTTTTACAATTCAACGATCTCTCTCCGCCATTGATTTTAGTTTCTTCTAAAAAACTGAAAATTCCAAAAAAATTAAATTCTCCCAAATTATTTCCCGAATTAAAAACTAGGCCACTGATACATGAGGTGTCCGATTATCTTGTAAGGTACCAACTTAACAGCCATTTTAAGGCAAAAGGTTATTATGAAGTTACGTTATATCGTATCGTACGTATATTACGTTATATATCACATATGTACACGGTGTCCCAAAATCGAGGGCGGTCATTTGGATCTGGGAAACCAAAAGAAAAGTCGGTTAAGTGGTGGTGAACTTGTGAAATTAATTTGAGTTTAAGGAAATACCCAGCGGTTCCTGCATTTGGCCCCATTTAAAAATGTCGCTTTCAAGAAAAGTGAGCGCTACTGTATCGTTGGTACTTTCAATAATCTTGGAAAGCGTCCAATTAAAATCGGTGCCTGACGTTTCGGCTCTACGTTGCCATCATCAGCTTTTTTTAATTCGATTTTTTGTTCCCTCTGAGACTGTCGTCACGTCGCCGTATTCAAATTCATCTTAATTTTGCATTTACTGCACTTTACCGTGCCGTCTGACGAAAATGCGGTCCAGAAGCAGCAAAAACTTGATGGATGTATCAAATTTCAAGTTTTGGTCGTTGTCTGTTGCATGCCCGGACGTTATGCGGTATAGAGAAATTTCACATAATAAAGACCCGAAGTTTATGCGTAAAAGCAGCAAAACGTTTGACTTTAGTCTCTAGTGTTTCGTACGTAAAAACCGGCAGAATTACTTGGATGAACTAAAATATGGAAAACTGAGGTGTTACCTGTATATTCTGTCGAAATTTCTGTATTTTTGTGCCGGATTTGGTGAAGCAATCGTATAGTCGCAACTCTCAATGTGTCGTGTTCCTTTGTAAATCCTTCAAAACATGCAAATCTACACGCCAATTTTGCGAGAGCAGAATGCGTTTCAGAAACGGAAAATACCGAAAGGACAGATAGGATTTGGACAGGGGGCAAACAAGAAAAGAAACGAAAAGTACAAAAAGGTTGCTTAACCGAACAAATCATTCAATTTTATGTTAAAAAACGGACACGTTATGTTAAAAAATCAAAGGGGGGGGGATTATTTATTTTCAAAAATCAAAGCGAGAACTCATCAGGTTTCTAAAAACATTTCTTAGCAAATTGCTCGTTGTTAAAACAATGATCAAATTTGTCTTTTTTTTCAAAACAAGCCACTCCTCTGATTATGATCATATCGAAAATTATATCACTTCGATCATATACATAATTCGAAGTCTGAAATTCAGTTCGCAGATTCTTGAAAAATCAACTTTTAATGAAAATCTTTTTTATAAAAGTAAAAAAAAAACAAATTCTACTTTTCTTTCAATTTTTCCAAGCCACGCTACTGGTTTTACCTTCTAATAATTTTGGATGAGATAATCCTGATAATCTAAAAAATGTTTGCTCAGTTATTATTGAGCAAAAACTGATTCCAGCACATGCATTCTAGTTTCTTCAAAATTCCTATTTGTTAGCTTTACGTGGAAACTACACCACTGATTTAATTACGTATAAACCCGTTTCCACAATTATTCTTTAAAACCTTAATTTAGTACCTATTTTCGTGGATGTTCCAGTGTCAGTGGCGTACTCAGTTAGTCTTAAATAACTTTTAAATGATTAACCATGATATACAGTTTTAATTTAAGTTTAGTTTTCATCAAGCATTCAAGGGCTGCTGAAGCTGGAATGCGTTTTTTTGGGGTACTAAAGGACACAGGCCTGCAGTAGTGACGTACCTACATATCAATAGGTACCTCGTTTAGGATCGATACATTAATGAATAATGTCTTATCCAAAATTGGAGGATAAATTGTTGATTTTGTGTCAAAAAACTTTAAAACAAGATACCGCTCTTCTATGCTTCCTCTTTGAAAAATCAAATTAAAGTGGTACCCATATGGTGCATTGACATTTTGAGGTATACCCCCTTAGGCCAGTTCGGGCTACTGATAGATTAGGTTTACTTACTGAAATAATGCCTGGCATCATTTCATCGTGTGCCTAATTTGCTAACGTCAGATATGTGTGTTCCAGATCCGGTCCTGTGCTGGGTTGGCATCGGACAGGGACAGAATTAAAAGAATTAAGGCCGGAATAGCGGCCACAGGAATAAATCGGACGGACGCGGTTTAATTAATTCACTTATCCAGAGCGCTATCGGTCTTGTTCCTGTAACTAATGAAGTCTTAGATTAGAAGGACATCGTCGGGCCACAAGGGGGCCACCCGTTTCCCACCCTGTCTCGGCGACAATGGGAATTAATTCATTATAGAAAGCGGTCGATTTCTTATGGTCTGGTCTTCATTCTGACTTTTACCCAAGAAGTTGCAAGATTTGGTTATTGTTAGCGGGAAGTTGATACTAATTACGTCCCTGATATTTAAGAACCTGTGTGATACCGCAATTTCAGGAATATTAAAATACTGATGCAAACTCAACAGCGTGTCCGTGTCGTACAAACTGGTGAATAATTTTGAAAAATGTCTTGGAAATAACAAAATAAGAAACAAGTAAATGAAGGAAATTATAAGAAGAGCTCGAAGGATTCATCCTCCTCTTTCAAGCACAATTCTGTCCGCCCTCTTAAATTCTGCATTGATCTTAAAACTCCCCTTTTTCTAATTTTGGTCTTTAAATTTATGCTCCTTCACAGCTCATTAATATCGGTAGGTACCGATTTATAAATGAGATCTTCTATGGTTGATCACAAATAATAATCTAATGGGGAAAGATCTTGTGGACGTGCCGGCCAACGTATGTTTCTATTGTTTCAAATGATTTTGTCGGGAAATATTTCTACCAGGAAATATAAAACAGATAATAATCAGCCTCTGTTCTAGCATTATGTGGCAGAGCATGAGTGTTGGAACCAATTTTTGTGCAAGCGGTTGAAGGAGATGTAATCCACACCAACAAAGGAATAGAAAACAATTTTGAACTGCCTAGTATCTTTCTGGACCGCTCTGATCTCGTTTTTCTTCTCTTAAAAAAGGCATTTTGTTAACAAATTCAAACTGATTTCGCAGGATTTTTTTGAACTTCGAAAGGGCTTACTCTTGAATTCGAAATATGTTTACCCCCATTTAACCGACCTCATATCTTTTATGGTTATTGATGTCCTCTTGGTTGAGCTCCTGAAACAGACAACCTGTATAAATATAACGGATAAAATAACTTATTATAATATCAGAATTGATTACATTAATCAAGAGTGTGGTGGAAGCATAATAATGGTGTTTTGATATGCTCTTGAATTATTTAAAAATGCGACTTTTATGTGAGAAAAATTAAAATTGCAGTTAATTGTTCAAAATTATACACCAGTTAAAGGTAATCCCAGTTTACGATATAAAATATTGATATTAAAACTGTTCAAGTTTGACCGAATTGAAAAAAGTTTAAACATTATAGTTATATGTTTCACAAGGCCAAAAAGCAGCAAATTTAATGCTGCAGCGACATTCGTAGCCGAGTCGAAGACGCTGTTATGACGTAAACTAAAGCAATAAACTTAAGCTTTTGCCGAGCAAAACACATCATTTTTCTTCCGATTAGTACCGATTGATCCATTTTTCAGACTATTCACATATGCGTAATAACGAAGCTGAGAAAGTCACCACACATCCGACACGTCGAAAACCATTTTAATGGAATTTTATGCATTAAAAAGAAGATTTAAGTTTTTTCTGTCGGCTTATCTCTGATAATAACGAATGTCCCTGAAATGAAAAAAATACACTGTATAATAAGACGAGTCCGGGTTAGTTCAGGTCAAAGTTAAAAAACCTCAGTCTGTTCATTTAGGACGCGTCATCGGTACACATTTTAATGATTTGAATGACTTTTAGTTATTTTTGGATGTAAACAATCGCCGACAATAATTTGATAACTGATAATTTCCGGATAATTTGTCGAAATTGTTGCAATTTTAGTCAATCTAAAACGTACTCTTATGCAGTTCGACCTTTTCATCATTTAGTAAACTCTCTTAAGTCACCCTCAAATCGCGATTTTACATGCCCACTTATCCTCATTTTTATGGCAGGTTGGTTTGTTTGCAAATAACGCTCCTAAAAGTCTGATACATGGTAGACTATTCGGGGTAATGACGAATTTAGCAAATGAGCGGATTAGGACTGAAGTTTAAGTGATCAGTTCTGCGTCAAAAATGACCCAGTGATCGGGGAATCTACGCCACTGCAATAAACGAAAGGAAATATTTGTGCCGATTGTCTTCACAAACGAATAGGTACCAGCCTACATTCTTCGTGGTTAGTTACAGTTTTTAAATTTGTAATGGGACTTTCGCATGTCCCCGGCAAATATTAAAAATTAGTCTTCCCCTTTTCGTAAAAATTACAAAACTGCATTTGCTTTTAATCGTCGTTTAATAACCATCAGGCAAAGTTTAGTCAATACTTCGTAATATTAATAATTTGCGAATGGAAGGTTGCTATAGAGAGAACAGCGAGCTCTAATGGCAATTAATATATTGACCGCCCATGGGCGACCAATCACTGCCCTCCATTAACTCTGCACGTAACAAAAAACCCGCATTAGATTGCTGCATTAATTTTATTCCTTTTTTATGTAAATTGGCCCTCTGTGCGATTCGTAATTCGCATAATTGTCATCAAAACCCCTGCACGAGTAATTACACACACCCAAGGCCAGTGGTCAAGCAAATAAGCAAGGGACGAAACAAAACGGACCCCGATCTCAACTGATTTAAGCCTGCAGCACCTATTATGATGCAAATCAGCCCAGGTGTTTGGCTATTACAGATGGACAGGCAGGCCCATTTTCTAAGGTTAAGAAGAAGTGCTAACGACTGTGTGTTTTCAGTGCAGGGCCGGGGCTGCTTTCAGGGGATTAAAAAAGAAAAAAATCCATATATCGATATAAACTTAACTGGGGGCTATTTTAATTCCCGTTTTTGTTCTTTTTTACAATTTATGTTTTAATCGCCGGACAGGCACGCAAGGCGTAATTACACAGCCCACACTCGATAATTAGAGTCGGTAATTATCGTTCGGTCGTTCGTGAGTTTCGAAATCGCGCTTTTAGCTGCCCCGACGCTGTAGGGTTATGCGCAATTAGTATTGACGGATCGGAGCCTTCATATTTTACTAAATATAGCCACAAACATAAAAATTACAGTTCATATACGCCTCAGTTGAGTAACATTACAAACCTACTCAGATTTAAAAGTTATAGGTGCACCTGCTTTGTTCTTGATCTTGACGCGCAGAATTTCCTCAAGTCTTTGTTTAGAAAACTAACCTGAACTAACCTCAACTAAACTGATCTAACCTTTTTTCTATCAAGGTTTAGGGGAATTTGTTATTTTAGACATCGTGAATTTGGCACATGGCGATCAAATTTATTCACTTTGTGTCAAGTTGACCCTCAGATCTAAGAGAAATCGATCGACTAAACCCCCTTTCCTCAGGAACATTCGGAACCGTCAAGTCGAGGACAGTATTATTATTATTATTATTATCATTATTGTTATTATTATTACTGACCTAACTTGAACTTACCTTCAACTTTCTCTATGCCTCTGAGACGCTAAAAGCTTGTAAGTAAGTCACAGCTGAAACACCCGACATCTAGAGGAGACTAAAATTAGCGTAAACAGAAGATTAATGATAAAAAGTTTCCAAGCAAGTCATAGAGGAAAATATATAGGATAATCAAAACAAAGGGTCAAGACCCCGCGAAAAAAATACCATACATGTGTTCGATGAATTACCAGCCAAACTGGAAAATATTTTAATTTTAACAATAATTTATAATTTTAGTCTTGTTTTCCTTTAGTTTTATTTATTTATTTTTTTTATTATTAAGATCTCTTTCCATTTCTATTTCAACACTCGATTCCTTTTGCGAACTTGCCACTAACATTTCCTAATCATGTTTTCTCGTATAAAAACTTTGCCATGAGTGTTAAGTAGAATTTCATCTTCCAATAAAATGGAATATTTTTCTAATACCACTTTCCCAATTTCCTACAGCTGTCTTCTTCAGCTTTCAAGTAATTTGAAGCTGTATATGGCATGGTTTCGAAATTTAGACATATTGCTCCTGCTTAATTTAATTTGCGAACTTAAACTGACTTTTTCATGTTTAATATTTTTTAGCCTTTGCTTTTTACTAAGGTTAATTTAGTTATAAAAATTAAATATTTGTATACCTATGCATTCTTCTTAGTTTTCGAGTAATATAACCATTAATTCGCTTTAAAAACGAGTATATTTTCTATGCCTTTTAAAAGGAGTTCTTGATGTGATTCTTTCTTGTAAACTTGTGGATTTTTTTTTTCTATGAAATACCCTGAGTATTTTTTAATATTATGAGTCTATAACTCTCCAACATCAATTCCTTGACTCACTTTGCTAGAACTGTTCTTTTCGGTTTTTCACTACCATTTTCCGGACTCCCGATTTCATCGGTAGAGTATTATTAAGAATTCAGGTTAATTATTATTTTATAATAATAATTATCATTGCCCGGTACAGATGAAGCGACATTCAATCACCTTACACAAAATATATTGATGCAGAGCAAAGCTAATACAATGTTTTCATGTTCTCACTGTTCTTCAGTTTTTCAAGGTCTTTTTTTTTAAGCTGTCTTCTCCTTAGCCCCCAAAACACTACCCATTTCACCATTGGAGTTATAAAATTACCTATTATCAGCCTATTTGAATTAATAACAATTGTGTTAAGTGACAAATTACAAGCCACTTTGTGTCGAAGATACAAAGTGGAACTGAAAAATTGTCTGAACTAGTCACTGTTCGTGTCGTTCTTGTGTGGCACAACAACGGTGCAAATGTACTTAAGCTGTTTGAGTTTCTTAGAAGTGGTAGTTTTCGCTTTTAAAATAACGATGAAATGTTTATAAAATTGGGCGAACGTAAAAAGCTACTTTGGCGATACCTAAAGAACACAAAAATATGATATACTGTACGAAACCAGACTCACTAGTAATATCAACTTGAAATCTGAAAATTCAACAAAATAACGGTGGACATGAAAGGGAAATTAGTAGTATACTATTGGACGAGCTTATAATGAAGACTATCAACCCCCAATAGAGAAGTTTACATCACGAATAAAGCGAGTGACGCAATGCTTCTGAGGGAATGATGTGCATTGTATGCGGGTATAATACTAAATTTTGCCACAGCTAGACATCCGTATTTTTCGCAAATTACTTAAATCTCGCATATGAATAATTCCATTAAAAGAAGCCTTTTGCCTAGTCACCCTATTGCTGTGTACTTTTAAACGCCAAATTTCAATACATAAATAAGCCACAAATATGTGAACTTTTCCTGATTTTCCAAGGACTTTCTCGGCACCTGGTTTACTTCCACGCTACTGATTTAACTAATTCATTTTTAGAAGAATTTTTAAGATCTTTGATTTTAAAACACTAAATAATTAATAACTAAAATTTATAATATTTTAACGTTTCGCGGTTGCTGCCAGGAAAACTTTAAATTCAAGGCGTACTGAAATTTAATATTTAAGGCCTAGTAAATACTCTTGCGGCCATTATGCATATGGAAATTTTCTTAGGCCCATTCGAGAGAGATATATAGGTGCGGGGGTTTGAGGTATTCGTGTTTATTACTTACGGAGCGTGATAGAATACAGATTATATCACGTTCGATAGCATTTGTTGCACTGTAGCAATTAATGACCCTTAGCACATGTTTATAAGCAAATATGAAGTCAGTATACTCTTATAGAGTGATGGACAAAATTTGTTGTTAGGAAGAGAGGTGGAGGAAATTGTAATACGTATGTCAAGTATTAGGTAAATACCGTAAATACGAACCTGAACTACCGGAATACTTAAACAATAAAATAATACGAACAATTGTGCATTTCATATTTTCAGCCAAAAATAAATAAAGATGTTGTATGAAATAATGGCTACAGCTTATGCAATAAATAATTCTATAACTCTATCTTGGCACATTTTATGAAAATTTAAATGTACAACTCAGTTCACCTTTCAAAGATTTGTAATCTCCAAATTTGTATACTCTAACAAGGAGAGTCCAAAGGGTGGAGGAACCTTTAGTTTTTCGTAAAATGAACAAAAATTTATCTTTTTGGATGAAATTTTTACGACAAAAGATATTGCTGAGATGGGCCTAAAAATAAAAAAAAACAATTAGGAGATATATAAATTAATTCTTGGCAAAGAAAAAATAGGTCTGAGCATTTTAATGCGAAGTTTTAACAATAAATCCCCGGAAAATGTTTTTGAGCTTCAAGGCATAAATATAAATAGAAAAACTCCGAATTGAAATGAATAATAATCTAAGAAAGTTGCGTTGTTAATGACACACAATACTCGATGCATAATGACCACAAGTCGTACCCGGTCATTTTTCGGAAAGGAACGTAAATACGCGGAATTGTCTCGAGCTGCCAAAAAACCTCCTGCACTATATTTTATAGCATCACCAAGCAAAAATACAAATATTAATCTCGGTTTGCGGTAAATAGGCAATTTGGCATTAACCCAAAAATCCTAATGAGTCCATCGCTTTTAATTAGTCGCCCATTGCGTCAACGGTTTATAAAAACTGGCAAAATCCGTTATACAAATGCCCTTTGCTAGAGGACAAACTTCCCATAAGGGCTACAGCTTAATTATGGCCTCTAACTAGGGGTGAGTCCGTTACAACAAACGATTAAAAGTAAAAATCGCCTCAAGGGGAGGTTAGAACAAAAAAAACCTGAATAGCCATATTCATGCCCGAATATTCATATACATATATGCCCGAGTGTGACCAGAGTCGCTGAAAACAATGGGGATGGACCGGAATTACTGGTTGCTTTGTGCTTTGGGCATTCGTTTGTCCATAATTTATGGGAAATCTCCCATAAAGCATTACCAACGGATCCCTCAAAATGTCCAAAAACTCACCTCCATTAATCACTAGCCTTATTCATTATCGTCCAGAAATCATATTCACAAAGGGCTCTCGCAAACGTCCGTTAATGACCTTTCCAATAATCATCCCATGGGTGACAATTTTTCCCACAGTCACGACAGTCTTTTGTTTATCCCGTCTACCTGACCGAAATCAGTCCCATTTGGACATTAGGTAGCCTCGTACGTCTATCACACTACCACGTTAGTGTGGTCCAGTGCAGTTTTGGGAACCAGTTCCCGAGTTATCGAGCCGCTCTAGTTGGCATGGGTGCATGTAACCAAAGTTGTCCAAGTGAGTTTTGTCCGAAACGGTATTTGTTTGAAAGCGATAGCTGGGTTGAAATGTTGTATGTTGTCATTTGCACTGTGGGGTGCATGTGTGTGACTGAGCAGGTTTACTCGGGAAGGTTTCAATCGGTCAGTGTCACTGGGAAAACTTAAAAATTAATTTCGCACGTAAACCAAGGTTTATAAGAAACATACTTTTCCTCTTAGAGTGCGGTAAAGTTGTTTTACCGCACGCCTTTGCTAGCTGAACTAGAACTTTCCCGCACATACGCGGCAATTTTCTTCTAATTCAGAAGCGTTATGGCCTTCCAACCGCAGTTTGATTATTAGCTATCATTATCGTGCTGTTGTGGTTACATTTTTTGTATTGTTTTGGCTAATCGAAGTATACAATTTAAACGGGAAATTCCAGAAAATCGTTCGTAGAAATGGCGACTGTTTTTCGACAGTGCGATGAACGTAACTCTTGAATACCTTAAAATTATATCTGTTGTCAACTCATCACTTCGCTTCTCTTTGGATCTCTGGATCCGTGTCTGCGGTGCAGTTTTGGGAAAGTTGTATATTACCTCATGCGACACTTTTTTGCAAGCTGATCGGTAATATTTCCTTGTCCAATCACCTTACAAAAATAAGAAAAAAGCCTTGCAAAAATTGCAGGTAGCCTCTAAGCACAACCAACCCGAAAAACTAACCCGAACAAAAAAAAAACTATTTGCAGTCCCACCACTGCGGAATTCTACAAGTCATCTGTCACCTTCAGTGTAAACGTAACCAAAGCCATCCTCAGGTGTCCAAATGGTGCATTCTTCGCCCCATAGGGGTGCAAATTTAACTACATATGACCGATTCTTTCACGCCAAAGATCCAATTTACCAGGCGGATTAATTCTGAGGGTTTTCAGGGATAATTTGTGATTTCCTCTATGTCCGTTTGACAAAATTTACACAATGACCAGAGATCTCCCATCAATGGGACATGCATGGGAACGACTTTTTAAAGGGCAAATATTTTTCTGTTATTATGTATGTGGGACAGAATAAGGGCAAGAAGGCAGTAATCTCATCAGCACACATGTGACTAATTCCCCTCATTCCCGTTGATGATTCTCCTTGATTAAAAGCAGGGAAAAACTTTCTTTGTCTCCGCAAATGGGGAGAGAAATGGGGACAATTAAACGTTTTCGCTTTAAAGTATCAACTCCTTTGCTCCACTTCGAACCCCCAAAAATTCTAATTCATCCCCTACACACACACACACACACACACACACACACACACACACACACACATACACACACACACACACACATACACACACACACACACATACGTCCCGAACTCCCCAACAGCTCCCCAATCAGTCTCATATACATATCCTCGGGCCAGGGAGGCCTCTCTTTCTTTCTCTCTCTCTCTCTCTCTCGCTGTCTTTCTCTTTCGCATTGCAACCCTCATTAGCGGTCCATCTCTTTCATCTCGCGTTCGTAGTTCTGTACATTCCAGCGAAGGACAGTGGGCGTTTGATCATTGGAGGTCGGCAAAAATACATTTATACATTTTGTGAATATACACAAATACATTCTGCGAAATCTATAAGAAAGGATTAATCGGCGTCTTTTTTTTTAATTCTCAGGGAAAAATCGCTTGGGGTTCATCAGCGTTTTAGTTAATGCCAGTGCATCGGTTGATAATGACAAAAATAACCAAAAATGCTTATTGTCAATATCGAATATCGGATATATATGGTTAGTATAGGAAAAATTGTATAATTCCCACTACTTTCTTCCAAATATTCTAACACATGTTCCTCCAATATACCTATTTCGAAATATATTTGATAATGATCAAATCTGGACTGCTGCCCTCCCTTGTACCAGCTCCTCTCGTTTTCAATTCACTGTCGTTCTCGATGAATCCCATCACCAATATTCACATAATACTTCCAACAACGCTAATAGGGCACTCCATGTTTTGATCCGAACAAACCTAACCTAACCATCGTTAGTTCTACTTGAGTCTTTTTGTAAAACTTGCTATGAAGGAGAGCCAACAATTCATCTCCTTAAAAATTATGTATGGATTGCTTTAAAAGTCTACATCGAACACCCAGTATACTACCTATGCCTAAACGGGCCTGTATTACACGTTTTGATCTAAACTAACCTGATTTAACGATCGTTAGTTTCAGCTGAATGTTTCTGTGAAATTTGCTATGAAGCAAATCCAACCAAGAACCTTAAAAATTATACATGGACTGCCTTAAGCATC
The DNA here is from genome assembly GCF_039881205.1 of Euwallacea similis. NCBI lineage: Eukaryota > Metazoa > Arthropoda > Insecta > Coleoptera > Curculionidae > Euwallacea > Euwallacea similis. The sequence continues at coordinate 6,922,378 of NC_089609.1, forward strand.
CTTATCTCAGATACGCGCTACACCCAGTACATCACCTAGGCCTAAATGGGCGTTAATTCAACCTTTTTCGGGAATATAAACATGTTATTTGTGGATTTAGATTTTTTAGACAAACTGAATCAATATTTTTTGTGAAAGTCAATGATCTTTTCCTTATTAAGATTAGGCACCTTGACTTAGTTCAGCCCCGACATCTGACCCCAACATTAAACATATGGAGGTCAGTTCGTTAACTCTGGATCGTTTTATGCTAAAATAAATTGTTTGGGAAGTCAATCGAATGAACAAAAGATCATAGAATTATCGTTTACGGAAACTGCGAAGATTTTACACTACGTATTGCAACGGTCCTGCAGTTTATAGTACCGATGCTTAAGGAGTGCATACACCAACTGACAACACACATATAAACTGGGTCTAAAAACCGTGTTAAATATGTTGTCCCTGGTATTTTTTCAAAACCGTTTATTATATCCGAAATGTTTAATTGCTGTTATTCCGACTGACAAATAATTTGGCACGAGATCCAAGGAGAATCTGCGCTGAACGTTACACATGTATAGATATAGATAGATCTAAGCAGTTAATGATATTTTTTTTATAATTTGTGGAAAAATTAGATTCGTTTTCGAGATTTATATGTCGGGACGTTGAAATATATAAGAAAATACTACATACGTGAAATAGTCTTAGGTCATAAAAATAGAAATGTGAGTTAATTGGCAATTCACTTTATAGGGTTAAAGTGCTGCCGAACCATTTAGGTGGCTGGTTGAATTCCAAATATGGAAGGGAACAGGCCATGTTCAGACATACTGAATGAAAAATAATCTATAATATACTGAAAAAAACACATAAAAATAGAACGAAAAAAATATCGATACCAAACACAAATAATATAAATAAACAACTAAACATATTGCACTAAGACTGATAACAAAGATAATGACCCACGACCATATGATAAGATTATACTTGTGGAAGACTGCAACAAATTCAGGCAAGATGGAAAAACAATCGTCACAACTGGACCATTCTGAACCCTCTTGGCCTTATAAAACAAACAAGACAATCCCCCTTCCGTTTCCCTCGAACCACTCTGTTGGAGCATTTCCCAATGTAATTTCTTTTCATTCCTTTGCATTGTATGAATGATTATTTATATATAGCTGTACGAGATATATGTACATAAGCGTTTTTGTCAGAACGCTAGAAATACCAATCAGCCGCTTTTTCTGGAAATAAATATCTTTTATAAATACATATATGGAAGAGCAATTTCGTACCATTTGTGGGTTGCATCTTCTATGTAAATACTTTCCAAACAACCCAAAACCTTTAATAGGTGGACAATTTGATAGGGATGTTAGAGGAAGAAGGGGAAGGGGGCTGCTAACAAATTCTCGGTCAGGTGTCTCTTCCTCAACTCAGGATGGTTCATAAATTTCTAATTATTCATTTTGGATCAATATTTCGCTTTTTGGTCTCCTTGATTAATTTTAAAACACCAATCATTATCCTTATAAATTGATGAAATTATGACGTGTTCGGACAGATTTTATAAAAAAATATATATCACATTGGAACATCTGACTTTATTAATAATAAACTGAAGTATTAGACAAATACTTTACATTGGACGATCCGGACGGTCCTGACTATATCACCATTCAGCAGATTAAATTTATCTGCTTGCTAACTGATTTATTTTATATTTAACCTTCATAGAGAGAGAGCATGTATAGAGTGATTCATGCGGCCCCTTCGGTAGGAAATTTTGAAGAATAAAAAAATTCTTCAATTTGTTGGACGCCCATATGTAGGCCATATTCTCTCCTACATAAATAGTTTCACTAGTGCAGAATTCCTTATTGTATCTGAAACCTATGGCTACATCGACATTTCAAGTGGTATCCCCAGCATGTATAGATATTTTTTGAATCGTCTAAAAATTCTAAGCATTTTTCGTGTGGTACAGCATATTAGAATTTTCATCCATTTTCAAGACAATAACGTTCGAAATATGACAAGTTTTGCACAATCGAGAGTCGTATCTTGCGAAGGATTTGAGATACACGAATGAATAACAGGTCAATAAAGGCACATATATGGCTCGTTATTTACCTAGCGAGCTAATGAAGAAGCCAACCATAATGCCGTCTCTTCCCCATTATTGGTGTTCATTGGTTCCAACCAATGGACTTGGTTTAATGGTTTCCGTCAACAATGGAAAAAACAGTTTAAACACGATTTATAGTTATGTTATACTCGTAACAGTTCCATAATAGTACAAGTATGTACTCATATTTATTGTGAATGATTGATTATAAATAGTATTTATTTTAAAACACAACGCGTTGCAAAGTGTTTTGTAAGCCACAAGGGCTTCAAAGGTTCTTCCCGGCGACATGAAACAATACTTTTTATTACAAATGTATCAATATTATAACTGATGCTTTAAAAGTGTCAAGAAGTGTTAAAAATTTGCGATTGTCTTTAGAAATGCTGGAACTGAAATTTTTGTGCTGTTTTCCTGGCATGTACGTGAATGATAACGACCGTTTTATGCTTGTTGCAGCATGCTACAATCATCGATTATGATGCATGCATGTTAAAAATTAATTTATTAAGCAGCTGTTGTCGTCTTAAAAATACCACTATTAGCTAAACTGTATATAAAATCTTTATTTCCGAAGAAAATGGCTATCGACCATTTGGTCTTTCTGCCCTATATAATTATGTTATCTATAAATTATTATCTATACAGGGCGAGTCATAATTAGGCTTATAACCCAGGGACGTACCTAGTGAAACAAAATTACGAAGTTTATTGGAATTTGTTTAATGTTTTTAGTCGAGAAATCAACCCTTAAAGACTTTATAAACCTACTTGGGATGATAATCGAATTTTTATTTTTTTCTAAAAAAACCTATTTTTGCAAAATTTACTAATGAAAAGTGCTTTTACGGGAGTTACAATCTTATGGACATTATTTCAAAAATGTAGGAATACGAAATACTGGAAAAAAGTAATTTGCTACAATTTTTTTAACGCAATTTCTCTAAATTACATTGAAATTCAGAATAAATTGCAAATTTCGATATTTTTATATTAAACTATGAATAGTTATTGGTTTTCCCACTTGTGCGTATTCTGTCGTCATTTGAAGCACAACCCTCATAGCATAACAAAAATAGAAATAAATTCTAAAATGTAAAAACTCCTATATGATGCATTCTCTATGTGTGATGCGATATAAATAACATCTAGCAAATATGGAAAGGAAGGATAAACAAGACTAAACCCTTTCATAATGTGTTTTCTAGTATGTTTTGTTTAGTCGTATTGATAGACTATAATGAAATGGTTTGTTAGCCTGCACACTCTGCAGAACTAGCACCTTGTGGTATTTTTTTGCCATTTATCTAAAACAATTATTTTGGTACAATGGAGAAGTGAATGAGATGAAAGAATTGAAAATTCTATTTTTTAAATTTTCGTCGTAATTTTACAAACTTCATAACCATATACCTCAGCTTAGATAATGTATAATAGTAATGCTGTGATTTTATCATCAAATGCCAAACTTATACGGCTTGGCATTCTGTTAGATGGTTAGTTATCAATAGTGAAACTTTATTCATAGTCCATAATACCATCTGAAACTTTCAACTTTGACCACCAGAAGGTGAAACAAGTCCGCTGGGCCCCGCGACCCGGGATGCTGCCGGGATTTTAAAGCATTCGGTCTGGGGGGAGAGGGAGGCTGAAAGGGGACCGATTTGCATACCGGTAGGTGACAAGAACGGGGGGCGGGGCCAAGCGAACCAATCGCCGCGCCGTCAGCAGGACAGCGAACGCGAGAACCCGCGTGGTACCGGGCCGGGTACCGAGCGAGGGGGGCTGTCGGGGGGATCCGGCGGATCCATATTCGTTATTCCTACGAGGCTTACTTGATTTCGCCGCTCGCAGGTTTTATAATGAGCCTGGGGAGTTTATGTTTATAGTACAAGACCGATGCGTAGATTGGGTTTACGTGTATGGACTTCTTGCGAAGGGGGAGTGCTGTATCTTTTTTGTATATGGGTGTCAGGGAGATGATAATTAGGGGCTGAAAGTGTGGGTCAAAGACGTTGCCGATTGTCTCTGAGCAAGGTCACCGATGGGTCTTGTTGGTGTTAATACAGGGTAAGAGCTGATTTTAAAGGGATAGAAATATCGGAAATCTGAGTGCTCTTGACTCCTCAACAGTGAAGTCTTCATAAAAAACTTTCTTTTGACGGCATTATTTAAGGTCATTCACCAGCTGTCTGCAGTAGAATCTGCCGGCTGTTGGTTTCACATTTATTTTTTTAAAAATGAATTAATTGAGAAGGGAACATTTTTGTTCATTTTCTAAATTTAACAAAATTGAGTGAGTCAAATTGTTTTTATGACTTTTCAGTGTTTAGGCTCAACAGTATGCCAAAACAGATTTTAACATAGGAATATAGGTAATGTTATCAGGTAGTAAGCATAGTGAGCATTTCTAGAGAAATGTAACATTTCTAAAGAAGAATGAAAGTTCATTGAAACATGCTCTTTTCAATAACAAATTCTTCAACAGATTTCAGTTCGTTGAGCTTCGAGAGGAAACAGCAAGAATCTTGTTTGACCTTTGCGGAGATGTAAACATCTATTTACTATTGTATTACGTGGTAACATTACACTCATTGTTAAAACACATATGTATGTTAAAATCTGTTTTTTCGTCAGATACCCATCAGCACCATCACTGCTTAGTAATGAGGAAGATAAAATTTTCGAAAGATTGGAATAGAACTCACAAAAGTTCATTTCAGATATCGGAAATATAAATAATTAATTTCAGACTGAGACCACGATATGGCACCATAAATTTTCAGTGAAACTCTTGAAAGTAATGTATATTGGCTTCTCAGTCGGAAGTGTATAAAATTGAATTAACACTGCTAACTTGAATTATTAACCGCAGCTAAAGTAACTAGGAGCTAATCACTTATCTCTTTGAAACCATCACTAGTTTAGGTACAAGTGCTAACCTGAACTAACCTGAATTATTAATCCGAGTTAAAATAACCAGAAATCCGTTACCTCCTGCTTTGAAACCATTACTAGTTTATGTGCAAGTGCTGATCTGAACTAACTTGAATTAGTAATCGGACCTGAAACAACCAAAAACAAGTTACCTGCCTCTTTGAAATTATCACTAGTTTAGGTTAACCTGCTAACCTGAACAAATCTAACACGTGCGAACCTAAATGTTACTCTATCAGTATCAGGCCTAGAATGAACTTTTGTCCCATGCGGGAGGTCAGTAAATTCACTTTTCTGCACGCTCTGACAAATGATATAGAAGGAATTGGGGAAAAGGGATGAAACTGTCACATCAACTGAAAATATTACCAACAAAAATATAATTTTTTAACCTACCGTAACCAATTATTATGTAAAATTCACTAAGGTCCTGTTAGATTATAGTAAAATCTTAGGATGTTACCGCTATAATAGATTAGTCCAAAATCAATATAAAAACTGTAGTTGTTAGTCAAAATTTACAAAAATTGATGGGAGAGTCACTTTTTAGATTATGCATGAAGCATCTTGAAATATTAATCTCCAAAATCGCTGAGAAAACTCAGGACAAGGTAATTTCAGGTCATTCAAACCGATATTAAAATGGTTCAGAGTCAATCCAGGTCAGTACATAAAATCCAAGAATTTTTCTCCAATTTAACAAAAGGTTTCTCGTCTTAAAATTCTCTTTATACACAGTTCTGAGCAAACAGTCAAATGTAATTAACATTATTAATTGTAATTTAATTATTTTCTTCACAACAACTTAAAAAACATATTGAATTTATTTATTTTATTATATTCGCACTAAGTCACTCGAGTTAACCTTGGGAAAACGACTTAGTTTTAATTGAATCAACCTTTAAAATTCATTATTAACGTAGATAATTATTTTAAGATTTACCCAAATTAGCATTTAACATAACTTCAGGATAAAACGAGCCACCTAAAGTAAATATTAATATTATTCTGAATTACCCTGAATTCCTTTTTCTTCCCCCTACTTGCGGGCGTAAAGTGACACTTTTACGTCTTAGGGTATGAAAAATGTTTAAAAAAACCATTTGTCGTTTTTCAGTTTAACAAGATAAAAATTACCTAGTTGGTATTCGTTTCTGTCAGCAAATACAGTCAACATAGATAGGGCCGGCTAAAGTAACGCTTTTGTAAAGCAAAATTAGAAATAAAAACAAAATAATGTAATTTCTTGATTGTTTAATTATGTAAATAAGAAAAAATATTGTTTACACTTTTGACTTACTTCATAGTTATTTACATAACGAACGTAGAAAGTAACTCCTAACGCACGACCGTGATATGACGCACACGAGCCACAGGCGTGGAAGCCAATCACGCTAGTGTGTTAAGAAACTTCCTTTCAACATATATCCACTATTTTTTCCACAACCATGGACCATAAAAAATAAAATAAAAAAGTCTACCCTGGCGGGACCGAACCTGGATCGGAAGTCCGCAACTATTGCGTTGTACTCATCAGTCATTTGTTTTTCATAACACACGCGAGTGTTAGAAACTCCTTACAAACGTGTGTGTTGCGTTTGTTTTAGCGATTATTGCCTCCGTTTGTTATCTTTACTATCGTAAAGAGTCCTGGACAAGAAACCTTTGTTCATTCCTGCTTTGTTTGCTTAAAGTTAAATAGGGGTCATCTAATGTCAGCGGGAATAATAAGTGATCTGTAGGATACAGTCTTTATTCCTGATTGGCATTTAAGTTACACATGTTGCCATGGCAACCCGTATTCTAGTGCACAATACGGTGATCTCATTCGACCTTGGCTGTCGCGTTCTTTGCTCGGGAGATTTGCGTCCCTCACCTGCGACTCTATGCTTAAAAAACACTAGAATATAACGCTTTTAAAAACCCGCAATGGCTTTCATTGAGTTTCTATTTCTTTGTTAGCTCCAGTTACGTCGCCCCTTCATGCAATACTCCTCAATTAGGCAATTAAACCTGGAGCTAAGTGTTTTTCGGATATAAATAAATAGAATAAAAATAAAATAATTAAAAACATCTTGACCTTCGGCTGAAGTATACGCAATTATCCCCCCATGGTAATTACCACTGCAGCAAAACGACTTGTAGACAATGACCCCCCGCGGGGGAATAATTACCGAGAACCCCCCGGGGCCTCCACCCCCCTCAACCCCCTCCCACCCCCGCACGCGTTGGTCAGCCGCCACGTCGTAGTGGTCAGACAGAACATCGCGGTTATCCGTGCAAACTGCAGCGATCGTCGCTTGTTTCGCGCGGCCGTCACGTGACGTAGACGATGCGTGATGCGTGGTGGATCGTGACGAGTGATTTTCATTTGTTTACGTGTGTCACGTGGACGTCGCTCTTATGACGTACCTGTGCATAGTTGACCGACATTGGTGATTATAGGATTTCTTCTGGGGCTTCATGTTGATGAGGACACTTAGTAAGTGGGTATTTATGCAAAGTCAAAAGCCTTGGTCAGGTCTAGCAGGCATGGCATGTATGATTTAAGAGCGGCGATCGTAATTAAGCAGGCGCGCCCTCTTTATGGACATTCCAGCACTAACATAAACCACTTTTTGCGGTGTCTTGAGTGTTTAAAATGCACTATAAAATCGGCCGTAATTGAGCCGATAATTTAAATGTCAAATACTGCCCGTGCACAATAATTTATATCTTATATCTATCTCTGTCTTGGCAGTAAATATCTCCTTATGGCTTGTCACGTCTGTGTCAGAGGTCACTTTCGACGGATGTATTCGATATTTTTTCAGTCTGAAATCTCAATTCCGGCAGTGACTATGTAATCCCGCCGCCCCGACTGGCCCCGTAGGGGGCGCATGCGCCGTGCTCTCATTACTCCACGATTAATTAGCTTGCATATCGTCCGCTCTTTTCAGCTCCACGAAATTAAGCAACGCTCTCTGTCTTAACTGCCCCTTCGTCAGTGGCGGTCCCATTCCAACCCTACTCACTCCCTTTCTCTTTATGTGCGAACACCTCCTCTTCACAATAGAAACTTACTTAACTCACTTGGCTAAGGTGCGACAAACACCTTCTAACTTTTGTTTTGATAACCTGAGCTAACTCTCGTGAAGAGGGTGGCTGAGTACGAGTCGTCCCTGAGGCACCGCTAGTCTTAGCCACTCTTATAGGGTTTGTAATTTCATTCTGTCTGTGGCTTAATGAAATGTACGGCCGTCTCTGTCTGGTCGGGGCTTAATTAGGGTTGGCGTTCTCTCTCGGGTGCCAGATGATAAATTTGCGAGAAAATCGCGAAACGGGGTTTTTTTTATTCCTGTTTTGCTGATGCCTCTGCTCCTTATGCTGCTGGATTCGATAAGGATTGGTTTCGGGTTTGTATAATTTGAGCAGGATTGGACAGCAGCACTCAAGATATCCTTAAGGACTGTCATGATTCATTCTTATTGGCTCTCATTTGGAGAATTTTTAGTAATATACAAACCCAAAATTTACCTAAATTGATCTCGGGATCGGAAATTATTCACCATACTTGGGCTGCCGAGCTTGGATGAAACTTTAGATAAACCTGAAAATCCGTGTAAGCTCTCACAAGACACTTGCATAACACAAAAATCATTGACCCCTAATAGTCACTGACAGGTAAGTACGTAAAATTATTTGCTTATTGATAAAACCCACTAGTGTGCGTAGCCAGCTGCGATTACCTTACAAGGAATAGCAATAGCAAACATGTCAAATGTCATTGAAAATGTCAAGTAATGTCGAGACAGTCCCGTCTGTTTATCAGTCTATTATTCCAATCTGTCAAGACCCAAGAATTCTCGAATCAGTTGGGATAGCTACCACCAAGCAAGAGCAACTCAAGAAATGGACTTGACGAAATAAGGAAGAAGAAAGCATATCCAGACAAAAGATTCTCCAAAAGAAACCCCCGTAAAGATACAATAAGAAAGTGGTTAGGTGTTTCTTCACAATAAGAAAAAATCAAGCATAACTACCGCATCTCCTTGAGAGTTCTTTACGCAAAAGTCTCCTCCTCCTGGATGCGGATAAAGTGGGAAGGGGCGATCGTGGCACGAGCAACTGTTGTCAGTAAACTAGCAAAGCCTAGTGAGTTAAACCACTAAACCAATTAGAGCTTGTCTTAATTTTTACTTTACCACTCAATTGGCGAACTTGCAAAAGAACTTTAAACGCGCCCCAAAAGGGTGCAGAAGTCAAAGTACTTTCTATGACTCTCGAAATAAAAGAGACAACGAAGAAAATGGTGGGTCAGGTCAAGGTTCTAAAAAGAAGGATGGATGATTGATCGAATCACCCGCAACTGATACAATCGAATAATACGAGACAAATACATAAACTCATACGTCAAACAAGGAGGCAAATATCGTTCTCCTTCAAATCAAATGAAATTACAACTACCTGCTGCGAACTCACCTGACATCTTCTGATCACAAGAAGTACTGTAAATACGAAAAACTCATTAAAGGAACCGCCACAAATTAGGAAACTATTGGTACTCTGAAGACGTGGTGCCACGATTATTTGAATAATATAAGCAATAAAGAGTATCGATAAATTGCTAACAAAATGACTAATTACCAGCAAACAGATAATAAATTGAATAGCTAGAAATTACAATCAACAAATCCGTTTCTAATTTGAATAGGTCAATATAGACTTGGTATAGCAATACATGCAAGAAACATCAATAACAGTGGAAAAAACGGATAATTTTTATGGTGAAAAGCAAATGGAAACAAGATAAAATTACACGGATAGCTGAGGGCAGTGTAGAGAGAATAAAGAGAGAGACAAAAAACAATTTTTTTTATAAAAGTTAAATTTTTGTTAAACGTTGTGAAACCAGCAATCTGGATAATTTTATTTTCGAACGTAGTTGATGACAAATTCACATTGTGGGCATAGAGCGCACGTCAAGGCGACTGTGTTCAAAATCCCACTTTTAATGCCACATTTATAGAATTTAAATTTACAAATTTTAAGACTTTTTTACCATCATACCATATATAGTTCGTATTTCAAACCAAACCGAACGATAAGGAAATACATTAAATGTAGAGCGAGAACGAGAAGACAAAGCCATAAAATGAACTAACCTAAACTAACCTGAACACACAAAATAGCTCATATATATATAAAATTCCACATGGCTTGTATAATGTACATGGATGTTGTACAGTATGTCCAAGATAAATGTGCACCGAATTTACCTTCCATATCTTCAGTATGACCACTGATTCTGCATTCAATGAACCATTAGGGTCAATTTATCTCATATGTTAAATCTGAGATCAAACACTTGATATACAGGGCAACAAGTAAAAAAGTGTAGACCTGTTGGAAATGCCCTGTAGGTTTTTTTTCGCACACAAAATACAAACATCGAACATATCCCGAGATGACTATATCATTGAAAAGCATTTTTTGAGAGATTAGGAGATAAGGTATCACAAATGGAGGGTTGCCATTTAACATTATTTAGATGAGGTGGTTGGAGATTGGGGGGTACATGGAAACGGGTTAGTTAATACATCATTTTGCTTGCACCTTGATATTATAGAAATTCATTCGAGGAATTTTTTATATATTTTTTGTTTTCTAAATATAGCCAATGGAAGTTTCAAATTGTCACCCTATATTTACATTAAACATGATCCATGAAAAGTGCAATTTCTTAAACGAAACGTACTAACCTCAAAAGCCAATATACAGTTAATACGGGTTAAAATGTTCGTTTTAACCTAATATGACACAACCCTGGATATCAATACATATGTACATAAACGTTCTAAACTGAACCATTCTCCCTGAATTCAAAGACGTGGGGGTAGAATCTAGAACACGATTAACCCTGAACGAGTCCTTACATGAAACACTTCCAATACAATTTAGTTAATGGTGCGATAGTGGATATTTAACAAGGCGAGGCATGCCTGAAGCAATAACTATCCATATTCTGTACAAAATAATTTAAATTGAGAGCATTTCAGTACACGTGCACATGTAATAGAAATCTGCCAGGGATGTAAGTGGAGTTCAGATTGTTTCAGGTTTATATTTTAATTTCTTTAGCACAACGCTGTATCAGAACATGCCCTTGTACAGCGTTTGCCTTTGGGAGTTGACACAATCCGTATATGGAAAATTACAAATTTAATGTGTTTTTGAAGTTTGCATTTTTGGTTTGTAGAAAAAACCTGACATTATAAAAATATTTTCAACGTGAAATCACTTCCGGTTAAACCGGAAACTGACTCTTACTTCATTTTTTTAAATGGAACGTGGTAGTTTTCTTAATGGAAATGGTTTTTTGTCAAAAAAAAACATAAGTTTCATAATACAACATAGTACTGATTCTCAACTGTTTTTGCGTTGTTTTGATTTTCACGAATTTTTTAACACTTGTATGTTGGAGCTTTATTAAAATTCAATTACCTACAAAACTATTTGACATAAACTTATACAATTAATTTGAAATTATTGGAACACATTTTTACGAAAATTAAAGAATTTAAAAAAATATTTGAAAAGGTTTTTGAAAAAAATTATTGAAATTTAGAATTTTTAAATTCAAAAAGTAATTTTTTTTTCAAAATAACACCCTACAATTATTTTTGCACCATCAGGATGGTGGAAAAAAAATGAACAAATGTAATGTAAATCATCAGTATCAAAAATGAATATTTTTTGAGTAAATAGAAAAAAACTGTAAACTACTTTATACTGCGCAGGTGATAGATACATCTGCGCACCTTTACGATCAAGTTGCTTAATGTTTAGTTTGATTTTTTGTTTTGTTTTTTTTACATTGTCGGGTTTTTTCCATAAAACAAAAATACAAACTTCAAAAATGCATTAATATTATAATTTTCTATATACGGATTGTCTCAGTTCTCAAAGGCGAACCCTGTATGCGCCAAAAGAAAGATTGTTCGTTACAAGCAGGAAGTAGGGTAGTAACTTGAAATATAGCTGAATAGTGGCATTAAATGTATATGGAGATTTGAATGGGTGTTCTATATTGTTGAATGCAAAATGTCTATCCAGCATTGTTTGTATCGCGTCCGTAGCAGTCCAGGCAAAGGCAAAGAGAAAGTATTTACTGATAGGCTTCAGGAAATCTCATTAACAATATATGTAGATAGAACAACTATCAGAAACTGTAAGAATTTTATGACATGACATGAAGTTTAGTACTCTCAAGGTCATGAAGAATTCAACAGAAGTCAGTTTGAACATGTCAATAGATTTTCTGATTGCTCAGAACCCATGCGATAATTTTCTCTATGAAGTTCAGGTTCGCTAATGTAGATTTATATTTTTTGTTATTGACAGTCAAGTAAGAACATCAGCAACAAATTCGTATAAATCAACAATTAGTATATAATCAATGAATACAAACATGCTAACCTTCAAACACTTACTTGCAAAAATAAACGAGAATGAATGAAAAAAAACTTGAGTGTATTCAAGTTTGTGCAGGTTAGGTCAAGTAATTTATTAAAGTTTATTTTAATAATTTTTCCTTTAAAATTGTTTTAAGAAGATTTTTAAAGACGAAAAAATCTTTAAGAATTTCTTTGTTTTTTTTTTTTTGGTTGCTCTTAGCACTTTTTTACAAACTGATGTTAGTTCACTGCCCAAAAAAGAACCCTGTTCAATCAAGAATTATCAGAATGCAAAATGTCTGAAAAAAGGACAAATTAAATTTAAGAAAAGTTCTCAAATTTGCTCCACAGAAACAATTTGTCCAACACTGTAAGATATTTCAGTCATTCCTTAGGGAAATGTATATCTTAAACAGTAATCTATGGAATTCGCGTCTATTTATAAAAATGCAACGAAAAAATGTACTAAAAATATAAATTTAGGTATGTTTTTTCCAAAATTGTAATCAATTCTGCTGACGAATCTTAACAAACAAACTGAGCAAGAGCGTATACAGATACTAACCATAAGATCTGACTCATAAATTGTTTTCCTGCAAACTAATGGTAATAGATTAATCTTTTCGACTTTTGATTCTGTTCTGATCACGCATTTTATACTCTGAAAAATCTTAAATGTCAAAAACACCATTTTATTCTCTCGAATAAGAATGCAGCATCAAAAGAAAGGACAAAATCGGAAAAATTATTGCGAACAAATTATAGCTCAAAAAAGAAACGCGAAAAAAATTGTTGATGAGCATCAGTTTGCATTGAAGCAGTGTGTAAAGGCAATTAACTACATGCTAATTTTGCAAAAAAAACAGTCGGAGTTCTCTTAATTTTGAAACACAGTGCGTGTTGTGTGAAAGATGCGCCAGTTGTCCGACTTCGTGTCTCTTACGGCTTTCGAGATCTCAATGGGGAACTCGTTTTTTCATTAGTTTGCAACCCCTATTTTCAGACCAAGTAGTATATTTTTAGAATCGCAATTTGGAAAGACCAGAAATGTGAAAATATACAGGGCGTTCCTATTAAATTACGAAGCGTAGATTGGAGTTATCGGCATAAGTAATACATTAATGCGTCGTCCTTCATAAGATCCTAGACCGACGACACCTATATCATCAACAATTCTTAGTTTATCCATATACGTCATTAAATAAAACATACTGAGTGTCCGCGAGCAACACCACAACAAATCAACATCATCCCCGAAATCCATCAAACAAACCCTCCCCCTGCTCAGAAATAGCACCACGTGCTCCGTCGCGAGCGTCCGGCGTCGTCGACGTCGTCGGGGCTCCCCGATCCCCTCTGGGGCAGGTGGCTCCGCGAGGGTGAGCGTGGGGGGGATGGCATGCAAATATGCGTCCTTTAGAACTAGCGCTTAAAAATCGACGCCGGGCCCGACGCGATATAGGCGTCTTGTACATGAAGCAACGTCGTTCGGCGTCGCGACGCAAACGGCCATTTTCGAAAAAGTTGGCGAGTAATTAGTGACGATATTCATAATTAGTGCCGAATGTGTGATGAGGTGTTGTGGTGGTTTCTGTGAGAAGGGGGAGGGGCTGGGGGTGTAGAGCAAGTTTCAAATCTCTTAGGTTGCGTTAACAGAAAAAATTAGAGAGAGGGCTTTTGTTTGAACGTTGTTGGTGCGTAGAGAGTAGTTCAAAGCTGATCTATCAGAGCATCCTGTTTACCCTGGGTTAGTGATGTTACAGTTATTTCGTTCATAATAACCGAGACATTCAGGTCTCTATCAAAAGAGTCTTATTTTGTAAGTAAAGGGAAAAGTGCTTGAATAAGATGTAAAATTGAATGTTCATTGGCCATTGTGAATATATTCCTGGGCGCTTATTTCAGGAGGTATAGAAATTAATAGAAAAGATGACTAGTATTTTGCAACATTTCCCAGTAACAGATCTAGCCCCTATAGATTACTTACTTCCCAGTAAGCCGACCGGCAATAATAATTATTAAATTCCCATAAAAATTACCCATAATACCTTGATTTTCCGCTTTTTGCTTTCATGTAACTGTCTTTAACTCCGGTTCTTACCGACTTGTCCCGTAGTGACAATTTTTCATCTGGCGTAAAAATGGCCATCACGCAATTCCAAGTGTAAAAAAATTATAACCACCCTATATAATTAGTCAGTATGGTTGACTCAGTTAATAGAGCTTAATAGGCTAGTGGACAAATCTGTTGGGCATATCCTTTTCTACGACCGAAGTTTTATACAGGGTGTCTCAGCGGATAATTAAAAATTAACATATTGTAAGTTGGGCTTTGAATCACGCGATTGTCGGGGTTTCCTTGCGTGTTTTGAGGCTGAAATAATAATTTTAGCTTGTGTTAATTTCGGTGTAGTATAATTTTTCTAGGGTATATACATATAGAACTCATAATTGCCCCTCCAGTTGGCTGTGTAATTTCGAAGAAAAGTGAAACGAAACCACAATACCTCATTACCTATTCTGCCCCCCAAAAAGCCGACTAACATCTTGTGTGTTCGCCAGATAGAGGCCCTTTTGTAGCATGAGGTGACCAAGAACCAAACGAGAATCGGTGCAATGTTCCTATTTTAACTTATACACAAGCTGCAATCGATAGTTCCTGACCCAAACAATCATCGTCTATATTTGTATATTAGTCGTTAAATTTGCTTATTTGTCTCTTAAGACTTGAGTGTAACTGTGTGTGGAATGACATTTGATAATCCCATGGAGCTTTTTAGTGGACTAAGTGTTGGATTAATCCAGGTACGTAATGGCTAAACTTCCCGCGCGAAAAGTGTGCTTTTACAGACCCTTTAGCAAGTGTGGAAGCTCATGCATTAGTGTTAAGATGTTGCCTAATTGAAAAGTGAAAAATATTGAAAAAATAATGCAATAGCCAGATATTCATTAGCTTTTTGTATATCCTTGATGTTCTTGAGAAATTGGATAAACTACAGCCTTTGGGTACTAAAATTACTAATAGTACTACCAACATACTTAAGTTGATGATGTTGTTCTTCAGGGACGTACCGAACGGGAAAGGAAAAATATTAAAAAATCAAGCAAAATAAGACCTTCAACACACTTTTTCCGAAAATTCTCGAAAGCTTCTATGTGACACGAGCTTTTGGCAAGAGTCACGGTCTCAATCAAATAGGAACCACAAAATTTTTGCCGTTTTTAATCAGGTCGCTGAGCAGCTGTTTACGTAATTTTACGTAACGGTTACAGCTGCCCTGTAACTATTATGTAGAATAATAACAGTTGCAGTTATTTGTCGTTTTTTTTAAAATAAATTATTGGCCGAATGAAGTGCGTTACTGTCTACCCTGCAGCAAGTGAAGAATCACAACTTATGTAATAAAATCTCATATTTACAGTTTATGCACAGAAATCAGGGACGTAGGAACGGGGGTGGGACGTTAAGTTTATTTCTTACTTTTTGAAATTATGTACGTTAATAGAATTTGACTCAAACATTCTCAACTAAAACCAGAGATTTACAAGTCTGTAGGAACGCAATAACGGTTGTATAAAAAATTCTTGGTCAAAAGTGCATTGAAACTAGTTGAGTTTACCGCATGCATGTCGTAGCCGAGCTCAGCCTTAAATTCTGCTTTCGCACTGAAACATTCCACTTGTAAATAATGAATTAAGTTGCGACATACAAGTCATGTTTGCAAATTTTCCTGGTTTGACGAGAAATTTTTTTTATATGACCTTTACCATACTTATAGAAAATGGGTTTGAGAAAGGTTCGCTAAGGCAATAAAATAAGGGCGTCCATTGCGTTTTAAAAATTTATGAAGGCTCAAGGAAAGGCTTATAAGATAGGAATGTCCTACCAGGAATGGAACAGACAAGATTAAATTTTAGGCTATTTGTATTAATTTGAAATTTTCGAAACGCATATATTTTTATACCATCTTGTCTTCTATCTCGTTTTATTATAATGGCGTTTCAATAATAATTGAATTTTTATAGAAAATCACACCTCTATCGCCTTTTGAGGGGAAAACATATGATCCTTTATGTTCAAGTTTTATTTATGTAAGGCACAAAAATGTGTATTGTCTATAAACGCAATAAAATATGCAGCCAACTATTAATGCACTATACAAGGTTGTAAAGTGCATTATTATGTCCCGAACTTCAAGTTTAAATCCCGGAGCGAGCAGAGCTGAGGGATCTAGGGCGTAAGGCGTTCGCAACCGCGGTGTATATACGATTTTTGCCACTACTAGATTTGATAAAATTACGATAAACTTACCTATTTTAAGCAAAAATTGTCAGAACTAATAAATCCGGAAGAGAATAAGACAATTGGTTTCAAGTGATCGCATTCACATCACATCATGAAGTTTCCATGGCAACCAAACGAAATCGGGAATGATGACGATTTGCCGCAGACTTCTTCATTAGCTCGCCAGGTAAATAATGACTCATATATGTGTCTTTATTAGCCTATTATTTGGCCGTTTCAGAAACAATTCGAGACGACGTACTTGTCCGTGGCTCCACAGGAGTATAGTAATTTTACATCGGTTTGTAAACACGCGATAAGACCTATTAACGTCCGACAGTGTAAAAAATATTATCGAGAGTGATAGAATATGCATTCTATCACGCTCCATTACTAATAAACTCGGAATATCCCAAGCTCCTGCAAATATGCGAATCCCTCCAGAATTGGTCTAATAAAATTTCCGTTTGCATAACGGCCACCAGATCATCTAGTAGGCCTTAAATATCAAGTTTCGGTAGGCCTTAAATTGTAAGTTACGACGGTTAAAAGTTTAATACATTTTTTGTTAACTATTTGGTGATTTAAAGCCAAGCGGGTTAGAAATTCTACTAAAAATAAAGAAAAATGTCCAAATCAGTAAACCAGGGGACGAGAAATTCGTTGGAAAATTGGATTTTAAGGTAATTTGCAGAAAATACGGATATTTGACAGTTGTAGTGTTGTTCTTGCATATAATGAGAGTTATTGCATGTGGTGCCTCAGAAGAACTGCTCACTCAATTTGGTTGTGGCGCAAATTTCTCCGTGAGGGATGCTAGCTTTCATTATAAATCCGACCAATAATACATTATTCATAGTTGTCCAACCCACTCAATAATGGTGTCTTTTACAGCTGGTACTGAACAAAAAATTTTGTTACGTCGTTGCTCATTCTTTGCGAAAAAACCTTCAGTGTTTTGAAGTGATCTACGCCACTGTATTCCCCCTGGGTCGAAAAAGTTTTCAGCAAAGCGAGAAGGTGGAGATGTATCTACAGCAAATATCAGGGTCGTCGTAAACGGGGGAAAGGTTCATTACGTGAATAAAACTAGTCCTTCTAATACTTTTTGATACACTAATGGATACTGTCTGTGGGATGGAGGGAGGATAACCGCCGCTCTAAGATTCCCTGGGCAGGTGCTGGGCTCAAATGGCTCATGAGAAAAAAGTCTACATATTTTTACGTAAATATTAAATTATCGTTTTTGCGATACATACACGAAATTAAACATAATTGTGTAAGAATGTGAATAAAAACTAGTTACTGCGCTTTTAGGCTTTAGGCTCGAAAATGCGTTTTATTATCCCTGCGGCTAAACCTAAACGTGCATATTTTAACTGCCAGTCAAGTAGATCAAAATCCGGTTTATTGGCCGGTACCATTTACACTGTTTTCATCGTGAATTTATCATGTTTCGAGCAGTTTATTCAAGTTCAATCAAATCTAGACACTTCCGGTATTATTTCGCCAGTCGCCTCTAGCCATTGTCGACCAACAATCAAACCTAGTAATACCACAACTGTTTTCCTAGAGGGGGCAAGTGAATATTATGCAGCACATGCCCTTATTTTGCTCAACGATTATAATTTATGGACTGATATTCAAATTAGCCCAGGACCCCCAGAATCTGGAACGTGCCTTAAAAAACGCCGATCTCGCAGGCTTGTTTTTCTTTGTGCTTGATTAATGACGAGCTTCTAGAGAGAAAAAATCATTAGAAATTCCCCCGAAAAAAAACCCATTACAAATACGCACAGTACATATTCGAACGATTTGCCTTTGGGCAAACACTTTCTCTATCACAGTGGGCGTATCTGCGACACCCCATGGACCCCATCGATTTTCGCACCCCCCGTAGGATCGAAACCGATTAAAAACAACCCCTTATTCCCAATAAAAAAATTCGATACGTTGTCAGTAGTTCGATTTGCAAAACGCAGTTTTTTAACGTCGACCAAACGTTTCGTCGATAACCCTCCTCTGGGTCTTTGTCCGGGGGTACGCCGTTTGTCCGGGCCGCTGTGTAAATGAAAGTTCGTCCCTGTTTCTAATGACAGAATTATAGGGTGCACCAAATTTACTACAATGAATCCCGTTAAGACGTTACATGTGGGATTTTGAATGTAATTCTTTTATCGGTGCAATATGTGAGATTTATTTCGTTCCTTTTTTTGTTATAATTGTGCTTCAGCGAAAGGGGGGTTAGGCTCTTGCAAAGATGACTCACATTCCGTCATCCCTTCGACCCTCTAATTAAACACAAGTTCCCCAATTAAAGCAGCCCGTGGGTAATTTTTGCTTACCTACGCGACAGTAATGAAAATCTACTCACGCTACGATAACCGGCCACAAAGGGCTCCGAACGGATCGGCCCTTGAGGGAAGAATCACCCCTTTCTTGGTGACATGGTCGACCAACCCTAAAAATCTAGTTTTCTCAAGCTCTGCCCGAGATAACATAAACAATTGCTGTGCGGTGTTTCATTTCGTGAGAATCTGCAAAGTGGACAACAAAGGGTACCACACATGAAACGTCTTCTATTGCTAGTGAAGATTAATGGCGGAGGCTTGAAATAACGTTAATAAAATTAATTCGCTGCGTGGTGGTTTAAAACATTGAAACAAGATTATGGCCGAACATTGACAGCGCAGTATAGAATCATAATTTATTGGGCTTAATATTTCCGGTGTCGACCAGGAATATGATTAATAGAAGAGGTGTCCAAGGTGTGTCCGCTCTTCTTAAAGTGAGTTTTGGCTGTTTAAACAATGTCTCAACTATAGGATACTAAAATTTTGCATTTGTTTTTCACCTTTGGGCATAACAATACATCAAGCCCTTTAGTACCTACTCGGGATGAAAACTGAGGAAAATGCTTTGTTAGTCCGTTGGTGCGATACCGTCGTAAATAAAAAGAAAAACATTCTTCTCACTGTCCACATTTCGACCTTTACCTTAGGTCATCCTCAGGACACAGCAACTTAATCCTCCCGTCTGTCGTAATCAACGCTAAAACAGGGGGACGACACCGTACACGAAAATTAAGTTACGCTGTCCTGAGGATGGCCTAAATTAAAGATTGAAACGTCGACAGCAGCAAGAAGATGGATAATTACAATTTTTGCCCGCTGTAGAAAATCAAATAACAAATATCTTTAATGAAGTTTTGTCATAAATTATTACATTAATACCGAAAGAGTCAATTTACATATTTTATTTTGAAAATTGCGAACAAAGAAACGTTTCATTTAGAAGATTACAAAGCTTTGGCACAGTATAACAAGTGCAAGGAAAATTGTTGGGAAGAAGAAGCGAACTGGATTTGCTTTCGTGCACACCGCTAGTGCACACAGTGCTTTCTTACTCATTTTAAATTGCACGAGTGCAAAATTGCCAAAAATTATGGATTCATTTTTTTCCAGTTCCATGAATCGCATCCTCGAAGGTAGAGCCGAAAAATTGAAATATATAACGATTTCACTTTGTTACCATATTTCTAGGGTGACCAGACTCAATATCACGATAACTGCACTAGTGCAAATTATCCCTGTAATTCAACGCAGCATTGACATTTCAACATTATTGAAACGGCACATTTGGCAGATGAATGAAGTGCCCATTAAAATAGCTTATAGGTCCGTTTACACTTCGTTCCGTAAAAAAGTTAAATGAAAATAGACTTTAAAATTTCCCATGTAAAATGAATTGCTGTCACCAAAACATTCGTGTTACCGTTTTACTAAGGTACCGGCATTACGAAGCCTCAGCAGCTTTTATTTTGTTGCTTTCATTTTTTAACTAATTGCAAAATAGACGGGACTTTTTTTTCTAATTTTTGTAATCGATACCGATGATTAAACGGGTTTTACTTGGCAATTAGTGTTACGCATAATGAAAGCTGGTATTAATTTCATAACAAATGGTACCTATAATAAAAATAGATAGTTCCACAGATACAGGAAGTAATTTGAATGTATTCAAATTTGTGCAATATTCTATTGATCTTGTAATCCTACAGCGGTAAAAGACTTTGCTGCGCGCATGTCAATGTCAAGTCCCGAGAAAAACTCTTGATATTGACACATGTCACTTTGATTTGAAGTACGTGAGGTACGGCCATTTTACTGCATGCTCGCAGGCAAAATACGAAGCTCATTAGGAAATGCTGTTTTGTGCAACTCGAGTAATATTGCGAGAGCTCGTGTTACTCGTCTCGCAAAATTCCATCCTCCCATTGCATATAAAATTGTACATTTCCTAGCTGGTTACGTAAATAGAGACTAATAGTGGTTTTTTGAGGATACCTTAGTTTGCAAAATAGTCCACCATTAGCATACAGAAGACGGAAAGAGGACGCTTTGTGACCGAGGAAAATTCATATCAAACCGAGCTTTCCTTTATTACCACTACTCTTCATAACAAAATCGCTTGGTTTTTGCGTATGACCTCAAAATTATGAAAACATTATCCAGAATTTCTCCAGAAAATTGCGTGTCTAATGTTACGGGAATGTGTGTGCATTCAAACAACCGCAAGTTGGCAGTCAAAACTTACGAGGCCGCAATCGATATATCGATCTGCACGGACCAACTGTTGAATCAAGGGGTCAGAGGGTGAAGTAGCGGTCAGTGTGGGGGTACACCTGTGTGTGTGTGTGTGTGAGTGTGCACCCCCGTTTACGACGGCCAAACGAGAAAAAGGACGTGTACGCCGACAGGTTGAGTTTCATTCATGCCCCGCAAGCCGATCACGCATCGGGGCTCTTTCCTAATCATGCAAATATTATGGACCCCATAAACCTGGAAGGAGAAACATTCAAATCATCCACGCGACCATGTACCATTTCGTGTAGTTTCACGGCCGGCAACATGCCCATATGGTCTCAATGCGACAGGTGCCTACTCTATACACGCATATTGCGTGTCTTCATATGCTAAACACCTCGTATATGCTAATGGCTGTCACCCATACGGGGGAGCTTCCTCTGATACCTTTTGGCATCACCTCCTTGGCAAACTTTTCTATGATGAAATGCAAATTTCACTTTGCCGTATGCATTTATGCAAATCGCTTATTAACTAGATTTAAATGTGGCCAGTGGACCTGTGGAATGTTCCGTGGGGGGCCCACGATGGGGCTAGAGGGAATTTGACTGGGCCGCTTGGTCGTGTGGCATAAATGCATGAAATATGATGATAAAAAAAAGTTTAATAGGAATTGAATTAATTATGGGTCATGGTATCTGAGCTATGCTCGGGTGACAGTGAATGTGATGCAATTTGAATTGCGAATTAGGGGTCTAATGAGTGCGAGCACACTCCGATTGTATGTTTAAGTATTTCAGAGTTTTGCAAGCAATAAACGATTGCAAATCTTGATTGATCTACAATGACTCAAAGCACGTCAAAGGCCTCCTGAGGAATATCACAATGCCGCACGTCACTCTAGCAAGGGCATTTTAAATTTTTGGCCTCATAAGGAATTTTTTTTGAAAATATTTGAATCATATGGTGAACATGGTGAAACAATTTAAAATATGAAATCTTGACAGATCTGGACACAGAAAATCATAAATTGGCCAAATAAGAAAATTATCCGCAATTTCAGTTGACGAAAATTAGGAAAGCTCTGTATCTCAGTGACTGGAAATTTTGGCTGAGGTAAAGGGTAATTCATTTGAAATAGACTCATTTATTTTTCTATTTCTCAAGATGGACAACATTGTTGAATAAAAAAATTATAAGTTTCCGAGTGGTTGAGAATCACTTCATTTCTGTAATACTAGTAACATATAGGGTGTTGAAATTAAAAAACAGAACAACCCGGACGGTATTTTTGAAAGAGATTCTCAGTTACTTATGAAAAGATAAAGTAGTTCTTCAAAACATTTTTAAAATATTTTATATACTTTGATTTTTTAAGCTCTATTTTACATTGATGGAGAGACGTTCAAGATTGAAATATTAATTTTAGTCTCAGAAACGAAGAACAATGTGAGGAAAACTTGGGACAAAAAAGTCTAAAAGAGCAGAGAAATTAATTTTTTGCAAAATAATTATGAAAATTGTTCAAATTTATAGGGCGACATTATTTTTATGTACAATCCTCTAACTCAGAAATAGAGCGATACCTGCGTTTTTTCTTACTTTGACCTAAGAAATATCCCCCTTACGTATGTGCCTTTTATTTAGGAAGTAACCTATAAATTTGCCCAATAATGAAAATTATTCTCCGACACTGACTTAACACTATTAGGCGTCACGAAAGTAATAATATATTATAGTGGTGAAACCTTGAGCTAGCATGTGCAAATTTGAGGAAATTTGCCAGGAAATATAAAAAGATTGTACTCATAAAATCCCTATAATTGTTATTGGATAAATAATATGAACATTCTTAGAACCAGACAAGTTCAAAAACTAAGGTTTAGAGAAAATTAAAGATTTTTTTTCTTCTGTAAGAATACTAAAGAAGTTGTAATTTGTGTTATAAAAAAGTTATTAGAATAAAATTTCAATCCTAGAAGATATACACATATAGAATATGTACATTATAGAATATAGAGATAATATTCTATAAGTAGAAAGATTTTATCAAAAAATGTACATAATGGTTTGAGAGTGTTTGCTTTTGCTAGAATAAAAATAAAAATATTAATGCATAAATTATTCTGTTTTTCACTGAAAGAAAATAGAAAAGAAAAGTAATATGTCAACAAAAGGAAAAATATTGAGTTTTTGTTAGTCACTGTCTGAGTCGTCATCACCATTAGTTTCTGTGTATTTTCTTACAACTCCTCTTGAATCTTAGAAGGTATACGGTCGATGGAATGAATTTTCTAAATATCGCATAAAATTTTGAAGATACTTTTTTTTGACTAGTTACAATCCTAGAGGTGAATTAGCAGATTTTGGGACATCAAGGATACATCTCATCAACGTTTCCACGATATTATATCTTTTTCAATATACAGGGTGTTATTTAAATACGTGGCCAAATTTTAAGAAGTGATTCTTTGAGTGATTGTAAGACGAAAAGTTTGTATAAACATAGATCTGGTAATACTTCGTTTTCGTTTTCGCTAATTTAGAATAGCGAAGTTACTGGCTACTTCCGACATAACCGGAAGTGTCGCCATTTTGAAAATATTTTATTTACATTCAAAATGGCCGATTCTAGCCTAATGTCAAATTTCATTGGTCTATCAAAATGAAGTCAAAGATTTTCTAATGAACGACTGACGTGGCTTACCCTGTATAGGTTCTTTTTTCTCCTAATTCATTTACCATCGAGTGGCCTAAGTGTAGTCATGACCACCCAGTAGAATATCAGTTGTTACCGTCACAGTTGATCGATCAATTTATAATAAACCCGAAAGTTCGTTAGAGCTTATTGTCAACATCCGGAAACCATCTCGAGGCCTCATTTGACTCACAATCAATTTTTCCCTTCAGAAAGGTTCCTACGTTCGACCCGAAGGATCATCTCGTACAAAAAGGATTTTAGGGCATTTATTTTAGCCCCGGGATGAACAATATGTAACATATTTCAACCCTCCGGGGTGGTTTATTCGAAATCTATCCATCGAAAGGGTGATTTTTATGTGTCTCCCGTTTAATACAGGTAATTTTTCCACTTCGAGGTCCCAAGAAGAAACTTGATCGGTTTCATAGTTCTGGTAGCGCTAATGCAGATGGTAAAAAGGTCCTTAAAAGGCTGAAGAACCCTGGGCATTGACTACTTCCTTATTAGGAGCAAGCTCTAGCTTTAAATAGTACTCAAATCTGCACGCTGGGTTGGTTCTTTAAGAGACTCTCCATGTAAATATTTTCGCTATTGGTTAAATGTTTGCTTGCGGACGAATATGCACATGGGAGGTCATGAAGAAGAAAGAAGATCTTGAAATCCAATATTCATAAAAAGTTACGACCCATTCTTGATTTAATTACGGTGTTAACGGGAAACAATGTGGTGCCTTCAGGTTCTTAATTAGAGGCCTGCTTGGTCGAGTTTTAGTGCCCTGTGGTCAAAAACGCTTTTTTACAAAAATACAAAGTGTTAATATTTTAGTGAAAATTAAAATATATTATTCAATGCTGAGACGCCGCTTAAGATGCTTTAGGGCAACTGGGTAAGCCTTGAAAGCGATCAAGACCTGCACTGAGATTTCGCAAAATAAAAAAATATTTCTTAATTCCTTGTCGAACTTGAATAAGGAAGTTATTTTGAGCAAGAAGAGGTTTAGGTGGCCCATACTTTTTTGCGGCATCTTATATGTATATTTCGTCTAAATTTCAACATAGGACTAATAGCATTTCTTACAATTTTTATATTTAACATTTTGCTCTTGCTCTAATACTACAAAAATGTGGTACTCTGTCGCACTAATCGGTCATCCCGTAATCGAGCGTGCGATATAGTGGCTTTACCACATTTGTGCGGTAAAAAATTTTACCACATGAAAGGCCAGTTGGCATTTGTTAGGGTCAAACATATTTCTGGGAATTTACCATTGACATGTGAACGGTAAAACTTTTTACCACATCTGTGCGTGTTAAGATTTTATGGCAGGTTCATATTTAACTGACCTTACAGAAGTCGACAAAATTAACAAATTCATGAGCTCGCAGGAAAACGCTCGATTACTGTCAAAACTCCGCTTCGCATTTTTCCGTCAACTGTAATGAGCGTGCGGTAAACTATCACTTGCCGCACTCGCTAGGAAGATGCATCAGTGGTACTACTGACATGCAGTTTTATTTAGATTTCTTTGGGAGTTTGTTTTTACATTTGGCAGGTTTCTGGACTCAGCACTAAATGACTTGAATGTTCGGTCCAGTTTTTATACATTTGTCTCTCTAGAAGAGTAGAAAAAGTCAAGTTCGGAAGGGACGCATTTTCATGAATCGCATTAGCCCAGCATTTAGTTACCTGTTTCTCAAGAACCAGTCTTATTTGAGAAACATCTTCATATTCATAATGTTTTATGTAGCAGAACCCCTAAACGTTAAACCCAAAGCTGTTTAGCAAATACGCCTCATAACATCTCAAAAGCTGCTGAAGTTAGATAAGCGGGATATGCATTTTTGGGTTTAAATTTCAAGCAGCTACAAACATAGCGAAACCAAGTTAAGGACTGTTGTCTCATAATTTATGTAATGGAAATACTGCACCGATGAAAATCTGCAAACAAGCCAAATCATAATCACTTGGGGTAGAAACGAGGTTTAATAACCTTCCCTAAATCCTAATTAGAAGACTTGACAACATGGCTAACCCTCCCTCGGCAAGAAGGGGCTCTAAACTACCCCCTCGTAGTGCGATCGCTAGTATCCAGTAAAACCGCTAAAAACTGAGGGCGAGAGAGCCTTTTTGAATGAGAAAGCATTCGTTAATCGGAAATCCAAACTTCAATGAATAAAAAATTCGTACAAACATGTTGGAAGCGCGGTGGTGCGTTACAACTTGAAAGGGCCCCCATTTTCGATGAGGAGAACGGGGGGCAGCATTTTTTCTAGATTAATTAGAGTGCAATGGGAATGAGTGAGATGGAAAGCTGACAGAAGGGTTGGTAACTTAATACGTCTTTTATGGCTGTATCTGCCTCTGGTGAAATGAAATAAGGTCACTGCCGATTGGGTGCGAATGAAGAAATTTAATACCAGCCATCGGAAATCTTGAGGATTATAGCTACCTGAGATTCGTACCGAACGAGAGAGAGAGAGATTAAAACTGTCAGATATTTTCTGGTAAAATAGGACTCAATTTGCATTTTTTCCCTGGTATAGAAAATGCATTGCGGCTCATTGTCAGGAAGTCATACAGACATGCATTACTCAGCCCGATCGGTAAATAATAGAATAAAGAATCTTATTAAATAATAACATACACGGCAACGGGCACAACAATGCGGTCGAAAATCGTTACATCAAACCAGACCAAAGCAAATGAGTTATAATATATAAAGTGTATAATATCGATCCCCCGATACATAATTACGTTCCGAGGCAGTAGGGGTGATTAGCGCACCACCCCTGATTGGTGGATTTAGGGTTGAAAAAAATGACTCACGCCGGGGTGTAAAGTATTGACTAAACAATTAGTTCTACCCTCAAAATATACATTTTTGTATTAGTTTATGAACGGTTGGCATATCGACTCGTATGTTGCTATCAGAAAAGCTTTCTATAACCAGATTGATGAGTGATTGACTTACTGATATTACTGTTCGGGAAAAGATATTTAACATCTTGTTCCTCAACCTAGAGGCTAAAATGCAGATGAGGGAAAATATTGCAATTCTTTCGAATTTCTAACACACTGCAGTCTAACTTGGACTAACCTAACACACTCCAAGTATTATTTCTAACAAATATGGTGTATCCGAAATCTCAATGTTTTTTTACACTTTTTCATTTCTCGGCTTATTAAAAGAAATTTGATATAACCAATAGAGAACACTTAAAGCATTTTGATGAAGCTGGACGCACTACCTTTTCAGTAACAGTAACTTCGACATGTGACCTCAAATCAAATTTTCCAACATTTTCTTGAGTTGCAGATTTCAATTTTCCAGCTCTCTATATTGCGCCCTGTGGTAGACCCTGCAAAAGATCCCCTTCGAGGTCTCTCGATATTCCGAGATTCATCGCGATTATAGAATTTTGTGCCTTTCAACAGCCGAATAGAAATTTACATGCTTTGACTTTCCTGCGCCGTTGCTCCCCCCCATGATATCAACTTAACGCAAAATTCACAAGAAAGCTCAAATATTTCTCTTTCCACTGAACTTCCTCACTATCTCGCAGCCCAGACAGAACGAAAATTATAGTTGATAATTGATTAAAAAACACGCAAATTTTTAGTTAGTTTTTTGGTTCAGATCAACGAGTTCAAGGAGGAGGAGGGATTGGGTGGCGCATGAGTACCCCTTATAAGCGGGTGATGTGTAAAGTACGTTAAATTGCTTCGTTGCAAGTTTTATGGTGCTTCTCCTGCAGATCCCGACGGTAAAGTTTGAACACCCTGTACACGTCGGTGTAAACTAATTTTCTCGCGCCCTTGATTTTATCGCCAAATTTAAACAGCTGCACACTAATATATCTCATTAATGTTCTGGAATCTTGTCGCACTGTTTGTTCTTAATATCCTAAAATTTACCTTATAAGCTACGTTCCTAAACTTCCCCTATTATGGACCGTTAACCCTTAACCCTAAGGCTTAAGCTACTTCAAACCAAATCCTAGGACTCTCATACAGCTTACCAAGCTGTGTTCCCAATCCTATATGGTTTCCATAGAATGTAGGTTAATATTGAAAGTAATCCTCGAACGTTACTGATTAACCGCAAATGAAAGATGCATTGATTAACTTATGTATCTAAATGTTGTAAATAATACACGCAGCTGCACGATACGATACCAGTCGTCAAATATTGGTTCAAGGTACCACCAAAGGACAGGCATCGTTAATGTCTCAACGCACAGGGTGTTTGTCTTCTGATAATGATAATGTATCAATGTTTTTCTATGTCCATTATTAACGATACTACTTTCAATGTATACTTATAGCGTAAAAATCACCTCGATAACCTCCAATTAAAATTTCACCCGAGTGTCACCTGTCACTCGTGGCGGTAGTACTCCCACTCGCGCCTCGGTTATCCGTTTTGTTTGTAGTTAAGTTAATAACGATTATTATCATTAACGGATTTCTCTGTTGTTCGTTTCAGAAGGTGAGTAGTACCCGGTCGGGCGGCGTCTGCAAGCTGACATGCCGAGGTACTAACCGCAATGGAACCGGGGGCGAATTTTCGGTAAGCTTTTGCACCTTTTGGCTGCGACAAGGGCCGAGAATATCGGACAATGGTGGGCAGTACCACTGAGCCAAGGTTTGATTAGATTAACCTCAGTTGTTTGGGGATGATTTCTAAGTATCTCTCTATACTAAAATGACTCCGTATCTCAGAAACCAGAAGAGATTGAGCGATAAGATAATAGCTTGTTGGGTTGTCAAGATAGCGAAGTTTCAAGTTTGAAAACTGCCAAGAAGCGACCAATTTCCCCTCTCTTGGGCGATTTTAGGAAATTTCGCTTTCTGTAGGGAAAATTATTGAAACATAATCTATTCTCGTTCCCATCTACTGAATCTCTGAAGCGACATGGCAATACACTAATTCTTCATTAAGTTTGCCAAGTTCATATCAAAACTAGCGTGCACAATTTTCATTGATATTTAGTTGGTCGACCATTTGAGTTCAGGTGTTTGTGGTAATAATCTTTTTAAAGCTTATGATGTAGTTTAATTGCTATTCTTCTCTAGGATTTTCCGAGTCTCTCCTGCCAAATGGTTACCAACCATAATTGCTGAAATTAAAAAAGAATTGTCGCATATGCGAGGTACGTGTTATTTCTACCGCGATAATGATACTTAACAATCTCATGACAATTTTATATTCATTTAGGTTTCGTGCCGGGCTCGTTTTTTTTTATTGATGATTTTCTTTATAATTGTTTATCCGGCGTTGCCGGCTATGATAATTACCGGGAGGGGTAATTATCCAGGCTGATTTTATGTTGTGTGCGACAATTAAAATGCTATTTGGATTTGGTCGGCCTGATTTTACAGGAAGCGATTTAATTATTTAATTACCAGCTATTATTTTGTAATTAGGCCTTTCGGGCAAGCGAACGAAACTTGTCATTGTTGCCCCTAAGCGTTTTCGAACCATCAGCTGTAACTCGTTGCAAACGGACAGGGGGATCGTGGGCATTTCCCATTCTTAATAAAGAAGGCCCTGATACATCCACGAAATGACACACAGGTGTTAAAAAAAAACCAAACTGTGGAGCTGCAAAGCAAAAACTAGAGGCGCTGAAGTGTCCAAATAACGGCCGTAAACACAAAGCGGCAGTGCATTGTGGCGGTGCAGTCCGGAAGATCCCTTTAAATGATGCCGTCCCTTTCCGCCAAGGGTCCCGAACATATGACAACCTGATGATCGGACTCGTGCCAATATTCAAATTTTTATTATTCAAAGGCGTGCGCGGTAGCCCTTCGCTCTCCAGGAATTTGCATTATCTTGCACGTGACTGGTGGAGAAAAAATTCCAACCCTCTACGTTTTTTGAACAAAGTTCAATTAGCATATCCAAAGACTCACGCCTGATCTGCGGCGAAACCGATGGTGGAAACAGTCCGATCACCGTGAAAAGGCACCCTCATTTAGCGGGCCAAGGATCGTTAGGAGGGGAAGCAGGGGGCAGCAACTTTTAATTGCGGTTTGCTAAGATGGCGTGCATGCCACACTAGCACTTAGCGCCGCGACGCTGGCTTTTTTCAGCGTCGTCGCCGATCGATAAGCTGACGACGATCCTCTGGCCTCATGTTTTTAAAACATTTAGTGCACGAGTTAATTAAAAAGGGACGGGAATGAGGAGCCCCTTACGACCCCCGCAGTCCGAGGAATTCAATTGTTTGACCGAAAAAATTAAATTCCTTTTGGGGTCTTGGATGTTGTGGAGGAATGATCTGGACGAACGAAACGTTATGTCAAATGTTAAAGACATGGGAACTACGCCACGGGTTGTATTTTTGTCAAAGCAAAATTTTAAGACTGGAAAATGTAAGAAGTAACCTCCGTAGGCGGAGCCGTGCCTGACCAGGTTCACATATGAATTAATTTAATTAAAGATTATAAAATGCTCCAAGTGGCGCGAAGGAAAAACTGAGATTTGAAAGAACACTTTTTTCCCTGTCAACTCTAGGGGGATTCATAAGGCTGACTAATTAGATCTATCTCAATTTGCTGAGTTAGAACAAAACTGTTAAACTCTTCTGTGTTGATTTTGGAAATCTTGCAAAAAAAAAAAAAAATGTTTTTATATTTGAAAATTTCGGAATTTGATCTGTTTGATACACAGATGTGTTTGATAAACAGAAACAGCTCCCTCAAGGGCTAATACCCCTGCCGACATTGAACTACATTGTGTGTCTTGATGTCTTCAGGGAGTTTCGTTACGCCTCTGGCTCTCCAAGTCCCATACATACTCTTCCACGAAATATTGATTAAAGTCACTAATTAACTGAATTTAATTAGAAGCTATTTGTTGGCTTCCGACTTTTCTAGATGATAGCCAGTTATAATTATTACTAATCTCCATAACCCTGCAGGACTTATAAGGCAACTTGAAAATTTTTAATGTAAAAATTGCATGAATATTTATTATCAATATCGATTTCATTCTGGCATTTTTTCCTGAGTGTGTGTGTGTGTACAGGAACTCTAAAAATTAATCCCATTATCAATCGAGACCGGGCCCATCTAAAAGATTAGCAAGACAGATTCATTAAGCGGGGTTCGATCACTCATTTGGTTGATTGCACCGAACCGAACGTCGGTAATGATCCACTGCCGGGCCCTATTTTCATTAAATAGATGGAAACTAATACTCTTTACTTAAGTTTTATGGGCTTTTTTACCCGCTCTTCTGGGGAAGAAGCGATAAAAATGCATGCGATCGGGATAGGTTCATTTTTCCATGACACCTACTAGTTCTATGGGACGTGTGACATCGATATTCAATTTGATTAACACTCCAGGCAGATTTGAAGAATTGCATTAAAACCATGCCCTATATACTCGGATGTCTGAATATACATCCCATCAAATACATACGATAACGTTGTAATATCAAATAAATATATACATCATGTAGTAAAAATGTTTATCGTGCGCAAAACTAAGTGGCCGGTAATTTTACCGCACGGTCGCAGGAAATAGTTGTTTACCTAACAAGTGCGCAAAGATGCGAAGCGGAGTTCGGTCAGTTATTGAGTGCCATAACTGGGTTAAGTGAGGTCTCGTGCTTTTTTCGTAAACTTGCCATGTTTTCTTCTTATAGACATGTGTCCACTATTCGCTTGGTATTCTATGAAACTGAGTTGCTTAGCTCAATCATTTTAAAACTTCCAACTCATTGCTAGAAGATCCAACACCTTGACTTGTGTCCTTAGCTGCATCCCTATGACATACAGTTCTTTTAAAGCATTTTCCCTACCAACTTTCGATTTGGCTGAATACACTCCTGCGTGCTATTTGATTAACTTACCGTTTTCTCTTCTTAAAAATGTTTCTTTAGTTCGCTTTCTGATTAAACTTGTTTCTTTAGCTCAATCCCCTTGAAGGTTTTAATTCGTTGTTAGAAAGACCAACATTTTTAGTAATTTGCGATCTGAGTGAAATGTGCTCTTGCTGCCCGTTTGACCAACTTACCGTTGACCATCTTACCAATTTGTCTTGAGCCATCTCTCTCTTTAAGATTTATTTTTTCCGCTCCGATTAAAAACTCCTAACGGGTTAGTTCAATCTGGAGTAAGTGCGACTCGGTATTCCAGTTATTTCAGATTCTTCAAAACTTGGACTCAGCTTAGTCGCTCCCTGGTTTTTCGTTAGGTTAAAGCGCTATCAATACGTCACATTGAGCCCTTTAAAGACATGGAGCAGATCTTGACCTGGTTGAGAACGTACCAACATGCTGGTCGCCGCACTGCTGCCAAACGGAGTGCACGCAAACTAAATTTTTCAGGCAGAGCCGCGGTATTTCAAGGAAACCTAACCTTAAAACGAACAAACGGAAAACGCGTTATTAAATAATTCGATCAAATTCTGCGAAAAACTCTGAATCGACCACTGAACCTTTTAATATTCGATGCTAACATGAAATGGGTTTTCGTAATGGGACGGTGAACGCTAATAAGGCCATAATCAAAGCCGGACCTTTAATAATGGAGAAGACGTAATTCTATTTGCATTGGGTCGATTTTTCCATTCCCCCGGGGTAATTACCATTGGAAATGCTGCTCTGGCAATTGATATGGTCAAAGCGGTTGAAGTTCAAACAAAAACAATCTCTATATGTATGATGGAGGATTGTCTCTCTCTAATGGTCGGTGTAATTGGCTTGATGGAAATGGAGACATCCTCCCATTCTATTTTAGGTTAATCTAATTCCCAAATTAACACAACGAGAGCGGGCATCAACAAGTGTCCCCAATTTCCCCCCTCTGAAGCAATCCCCAAATAACTGTTTTAAACATCGCAGGCAACAGTTGGTTTTTAATTAATAGCCTGACGGGCCCTTAATTACCCCTTTCATCCCGTTATGCAAACTCTGCCGCCCTTTAAACACTACCAGTTTATAATCATGACCTGCCTAATTGACTTTTATTAGTTAACGAGGGCGTAAATGAGAAACGACGAGAACAGGGAGGCTCAATCCCTGAATGTTTATCTCCTGGCTTTGGGGAGTGTTTTTGAGATTTTGATTGAGTTTAATGGGTTTAATAGGGGCTAATGACTGATGTTTATAATGGAATATTTATAGAGGATTGGAAAATAAGCGTAGATTTTTTAAGAGGTCAGCTCTGCGAAGTTCTACCACTCGTTAGGAACTAATTATACCACCAGAATTTTATTAAAGGTGCCACTATGATGATAGTGCCTCCACGTGGGTATACGCCCTGTTGAATCAAACTTCATTAAGGCCAACATTGATCGTCATCTAGAGAAATTTGACACTACAGAATTTCGAAAGATTTTTGACGTTTACAACGTTTTTTGACAGCTAGGACAAGTTTTGACAGCAACAGAGGCGTAGGTGCAGAGTATTTCCTGCAAAACTGAACCCCCTTAACTCCTCGAAATTTTGTATGATTTTTAAAACCTGGTGATACTACGAATTTTCATAGTTTTTGAGTATGCGAATAGAGATTTGTTCCTAGAAAGTTCCCATTTCTTTGATAGGATTTCATCTAAGAATATTTTATTTAGAATGCTCTATTCCGATTTTTTCAGAAAATGACGGTATGTGCCTTATTCATTTAAAGTGAATGTCAATATGTAAAAATTAGGAATTTTTAGCGTTTATGCAGAAAAAGTTAAATTTACCTATGGCATATCTATCATCTATCATTGGAAAGTTTTGAAGAAAAAATGGTAAGCCACTGTTTTCTCTAAAAACAATAAATTTTTATGTTTACGTGGAGAGCCTTTCGCTATAATATACGCCATTTTAAAGTTACGGCCCTAGGAGTACAAGAACCGCCATATTTCATATTCAATTACCATTTTCTCAAAAATCCAACTCTTGAGCACCTAAGAATGCAAATATATGTGGCTATTCCATTAAAAGAACTATTTCTCCTAGGCTCGCATAAAAATAACTATTGCTAAGACATAGCCAAAAACTACGAAAAATTCTGAATATTGCAAGTTTTCTAAAATTTAAAATTGATGTAAATTTGAGGACCTTTTTTTAGGAGGATTTGAGGGCCCTTAGGGGATGGGGATTAAATTTCATAAGAAACACCATGTAATCTGTAGGACGGTAATGATATTATATCATTAAACGAATTTCGGCAAAAACGTAGCGATGTACGGGTATTAACTAATGACATGATTAAGCTTCCTAAATATAATTAAAAAAGTTTAGTTTTTTCCTTCGTTCCACCATTCCAGTACCACCGAAACAGGCTCAACCAAGAGACAATAATTGAATCATGCCTTAATTTCGCCTTAAACGTCCCCAATGAAGCTTTAAACAGGCGTAAGAAAAAGCTGCCTGGTACCATCGAAGTACCACGCTCGACCGACTACCATCTTTCAGGCAATGTTTTATTTATCACTGACGACTTTTATGATGCATCATCGTTTTCAAAACAAAATGGTCGCTTCATTTTGTCGCTGAAAACCTGTCGTCGTACATGACATGTGAGGTCTGATAATATACCGTTTTTTTTACAATTTAAAGTCAATCTGAATTCTTGACTCATGACTTAAGCGCCTTTCTAACTTAGCCCGATCCTTCAATCTAAGAGGTTTCAATGCAGTCGAATTGCTGCTTTTTAATTATACGAGATAACGATTTGGTTAAATGAATACAAAGTTGCATATTTTAATGCTAAATAACACCTTAAAACGTAAATTAAATTTCAAATATTTCGAAGATACTTGCAAAAATGGAAAAAAATACGTTATTATTTTTTTGTGGTTTTTTCACTCATTACTTTCAAAAATCGTTGCCACCTTTTTAGGGCGCGTTTTTGTCCTCTTTCCAAAAATAATTTTATCTGTCAGATTTGACGATTCATCTTTCAGATACTCCAGACCTGCATTTTTTCTCATTTTTGTGTAGCTTTAGACTTATCAAAATTTATGGTGACAAATTTGTCATTATTTAAAACACGCACTGACATCTAAGCATAACATTGTGAGTTTAACTTTGACAACAGACAACTGCCTACGACAGCGCTCTTGTCTCTCGTCTCTTGTCATATATGTTATCAGGGCCTTATTTTGAAGAAAAAAATAAAAACATTAATTAATATTTGGAAAACTGCTAGATATAGATATAGGAATTATTAAGCATGATCAAAAGGAAATAGCGACCCTAAAAAACACAATAATATACAGTGTGTCCCATTTAATATTTCGGAGTTGCTACTACTTTTTCAACAGACTGTGTGTACTTAAAATAATGGCACAAATAAGTATTGGGTTCCAAAGAATAAAAAAATAGCGCAATTCAGCTAAACCTGATGCCATGATTCAACAATTCGACAATTCGGCCTTAATCAGTTGCAGTTCTTACGCCTGTCTACCGTTTTAGGATAATGATAATGAACTCCCTCGCAAAATTACGAAGTGATATGATTAGACAAGGAAAAGAGGTCCAAATATCAATTAAGCACCCCTTTTTTTGTCTGGCAGACACCCCTTTCCTTATTATTTTCCTGAAACCCGGGTATTAATTTAAATCCGCATTTCCTATTAAAAAACGGGGTTTTAGTCATCGGGGACCGGTGAAAGCCAAATAAGGGCGTTAAAAGATAAACTTAATTGGAAAAGAAAAAAATCTGCCCAAGCTAAGGTTTCATCATCCCTTTCTCTTTGCTGATCCTCTTCTTGAAATTTCGCCTTAATTTTTTTTACCCCTTTTTAACCCCCATTTTAAGGGCGTCGAAGAGTTGCGTTAAGGATCTTTATTAAATTTATGAATTCAAATTTTGCTGAAAGTATGTCGAGGTGTTTACTTTTCGGCAAGCGGTATTGACCTTGCCGTCTTGGCCCTCGATTTTACACAAAACTCAAAACCAGACTAAAAGGGAAACTGGATACTTAAGAGCAAGACCAAGATCATCCCTGGAAGACATACTTGCTTGCAAGAATCTTGCAAATCTTGTATTTTAAAATATCTAATGATTTAGAGTTGTATAAGTTTTTCCTGATAATTTCTTGATGTTTGCCCCAGCTGTCTGATGAGTGCCAAATAGTACGAAATCGGTAACGACTTGGTGTGCACGGGATTTAATGTCCACTGCAATGTGGAACATTTCTCATCACGGCAGTGAATTTTCTGTGATGCAATTTCTTGGATTTCAATGATTTCTTTTAAGAAGTAATAGGGGAAAATAATGTAGAGAGTGATCCAAATAAAGTGAGTTTTATAGAGATACTTGCTTGAGATCTGGAAGTCTTGGAAAAAGTCTTACCATTATCATACCATTCACAGTTGTCGATAATAGAAAGTTTCCAAATTTCGTAGAACAAACTTTTCAAGCTTTGTGGCTCAGCAACTGTAAATCTTGGGGACACCCCCGTCGTCAACCAGCAGATCGTCTCGTCGACTCTAGCGAGTTCGCACAGAGTCGTCCCACAGGGGGCTCGCGCTCACCATAACAATACGTATTATGTTTGTAAATGCTTCGTCAAGGAAAATTTCAATTCGTTTAAGGACACCGCAGTAAACATTTCTTCCCCCTGCGGACGAAAATCCCATCAAAGCGGACTTATAGATAAAGACCCAATAAAACGATAATTTTCTAATTACACCGCTAATGACGGTTTCATCGAACCAAAGCTATCGTGTTAGACACAATTAGGCGATTTTTTGCTACATGGGAGTTGGATCGTTACATTATTTAAGTACGGACATTAAAACATTATTAGAGCCATTCGAGTTTATTTTTCGAACGTCGTTCCCTCCGCGCGCCGGGCCAATAATAATCCGAATAACCCCGACGGAAAAATCAATTATTTATAGTGGTGTCGTAATTATTTGTAATTTAATGATTGCTAATGTCCGAGTGATAGTATTTTGATGGACAAGCCCTCTATAATTTGCCTTTAATAGGCCGAGAAAAAACACTAAAGGGAACAAAAGAAACGGGTTTAATCTATGCTATCTTAGGCGTCTCAGAGTGCAAGATACCAGAACCATCTCAACCTCAACACCTCCATTGCTTATTTAT
Organism: Euwallacea similis; assembly: GCF_039881205.1. Classification (NCBI taxonomy): domain Eukaryota; kingdom Metazoa; phylum Arthropoda; class Insecta; order Coleoptera; family Curculionidae; genus Euwallacea; species Euwallacea similis. The sequence goes on from NC_089609.1 coordinate 6,959,506, forward strand.
GTAAATGATAATTACACCTTTGGATATTATACACATAGAGTGTGAACCAAGGTGCATAAATTAGGGAGGACAGGCAATCTAAAGCGATATCAAAATCAGTGGGAATTCCAACTTTTGCATTCAGTGACAGTCTATCCAGTTCTCAATCAGCGACCGGACTATACGAGTAAGAGCCTTTCCACTTTCCAGATCCAAGAAAACTGCCCAATTTTCCTAAACGCATGCCAATGAAAAATTCCCCTATCAGCCACTAGATGTCCATGCATGCGGTGCTAAATAGTGGCCGATTAGTGGGAAAAAACCGACGCACCGCGACGCCTGGTAAGAAATGAGCGTCTTAGAAAGTTGCGCCATTCGGCGCCTCGAGGCAGCACCGTCTGGGATGCAGAATGCCGCGAAGGAGTTTTCGGGATTAGTCAAGACTCTAAGTTCCTTCAAGAGTCAACCGGTAGTTTGAGTTTAGAAATTGAAGAACCCAAAAATCCAAACTTCAAATGTTTGAATGGCCGATGTAGCGCGCAAACTGCTTAAGATTTGACCATTTTAGGCGATATTCAAGAGGGCCGCCCGAAAAAGTTAATTTTGCTAATCCAGGCCGTGTTTACTGGGCGCATTTCCGAATGGTCTGTTATAATGGAAACACTAATATTGTAGCATAACAAAAGATGTTCATTACCTATCTGGTTTATAACAGCTATGAGTCTTAAATATGATCTATTCATTCTTGTTCCATGGAAATTTCCCCCAAATTAGAGCTCTTATATGACACTAAGTTTTAACATAAACAAAATAAATCAGGAATAAGACAAGTAAACATCTAAAATAGAAAAAACCCTACGAAAAGTGTCCCAAAAAAGAGATATAAATTGAACGCAGGCGGATCGAGGGACATCGAGCGCCCACAAAAGTTTATTGCTGGACGTTGAATTTGGTCAAAGACGGAAGTCGTGAGAAACTCTCTTAAAGCTTGTGACGTTTTAGCTCTTGGACAGCTCCCTCCTTCTCGGGAAAGCTTCATTATTTGAAAATAAACTTATTCAAAACGATGCAGGTTTTTGAATAACCGCACTGGAAAGACCTCATCCTGGACCATCTACCTGCATTCGGAGAGATACCGCAGGTCGCAGCATTAAGTGGGGAAAAATGGAAAACGGCAAGTTGACGAACTGTCGCAGTTTTGACTATGAGACCGGATTGTGGCTTTTGCGTTAATGTCCCAGCTCCAGAAATGTGTTCCGAGTTTTTTCGATCAAATATCTATCACATTTTCTTTAAAGTAACTAGAAACGGCTTTAAATTCGAGTGAAAGAAAATGTCGGAAATTTTGCCATTTGTTCGGTCCGAAGAGATTGGGAAGGCCGTTTTTATCAACAGTTAAGTTGGTCCAGAAGTACTCGAGTTTTCCTTGGAGACTGTCATCAGATGATTCAGATGACTTTGTTGTGAATTACAGTTTGATTTTGTTTCTGTATTCTTTATTCATTCTTTACTAGGCTTTACCGTTCCGTCCGACGAAAATGCGGTTCAGAAGCGGAAAAACTTGATGGATGCATAAAATTTAAAGTCTTGGGAGTTGATTGCTGCATGCCTGGATATTTAGTAATATTCTGACGATAAATTTCGCGCAATAAATGCCCGGAGAGTAAAATCGAGTGCGTAAAAACAGTAAGACATGCGGTTTTCCTTTCTAGTGTTCGAATGTAACTCCACTTCCCGAACGAGCAGAATTAGTTGGATGAACCAAAATATGGGAAACTGAACGGTTAAGTACATGTGTTTTTTCGTTAAAATCCCGGTTTGTTTGTGTCGGACTTGTTGAAGAAATCTTAACTTAGAAATCAACACTTAAATGTACCGTGCTCCTTTCTAAAAGTTTCAACAAATTCAAGTCTATACGCCAATATAATTTTGGTGTTAATTAACCGCATGCGTTAAAGAGGTGCCGTTGCTTACTAATGACAGACGCGGCGAGCATGCGCTTACACTTAAAACGCTAATTGATCAGAAACAGCCGATCTAGCTAGCTTTTCTCTCTTGATTAATGGTCAGTTGGTGAGTGGGTCATTAATTTTTGAACTCTTTAGTGGTTACTCCTTAGTCCCTCTCCTTATAAGAGTATATCTGGATGGCCGAAAATTAGTACATTTTGCTATGTGTGGATGTATAATTCAAAACTGATAATAAAAACTTTAGGTCTTACTTGGCCTAATTTGAACTTCACTAGGATTCACAGGACATTGAGCTGGTTTTATATAGGAGTTTTATCAAACAATAATCCGTTAGCCTATGAAGTCAGAGGAAAAAGAAACGTCCTCGAAATAAGCGACGAATTTTTAATTATTTCAATAAGGTAACATTCGGTAGGTCGTTTGACCTTAACCCAACAGTTAAGCAACATCCAAGTACTTAATACCTTTTTTCGGTTCATAGTACCGGGAAATTTCGATGGAAGAGTGAATCCAAACTCATTGTGAGCGGACTCTACTAATAGTCTCTCCATGGTATAGTATCAACTTAGCTGTCTACTTGACATGACATGAAACTGCTTTTAGATGAAGCACCCTGTATATTTATGAGCCTTTTGCATTCTCGGAGACTATTTAGATTCACATAATTCGAACGATACACACATACTTCGATATGATCCTAACGGCGAAACTGTTCCCCTATAGTCCTATATTATGGATCTGTTCAAAAAAAAGAAATGTGGTAGACGTTTATACATTAGTTCTGAGGATACCACCTCAGTGAATTTACTTTGTTCTTTTTTGTCTTCTAGCAGTACGACCCGAATTACTTCAAACTCCCTGGGATCACAAACAATTTTAGCAATAATTGCATATAAAAAACAAAACCATGTTTTATTTGGCACAAAATTTTATGTTTTAGTGAGTACTGGGACTTACGGTACCCGTCTATAAAACCCTGTAACTTTATTGTCAGAATGATTGAAATATTATATAGTGTCGCTTTAACAATGTTTGACTGGTCTAGGTCAAACGCAAGCAATATATTCTGGTACTGTGACTTGGTACTACAATGGTGATTCAGCGAAGGACAGTCGTGTTAATGAGGGATGTGATAAAGTTGGTAATGTAATATTTTTGCACTTGCATAATTTCATAAGTTTAATATATTATCTTTGAACCTTGGTTTTTAATTAAGAGGGGAGTTGAGTACTGCCAAGGTACTCATTTAAGGTTAAATCAAGCAATATTTTATTGATTTTTATTTAGGATTGCAATTAATGATAATGCCACCACTCTCACGGATTACGATGTTCAAAGCATAGTTGTAGTTGTTAGTACAAATCATTTAATAATTAATCAAAAATATAGCCCAGAGTGGCAAATAGGTACCGTACCTATGGAGCTATTGATAGATTATTTATTTGAGATACTAAAATCGAACAACCGGAACCCCAGAGAAATTACAAAGTCAGATATTTAACACTTTTCTAATATGAAACATTTTTATTGGAGGTTGTAAATAATGGCAAATTATTAAATTTATTATCATCATAAATATGGCCATACCGTCTGTGGTGGTACCGCATCAATAGTTAAAATAAAACCGATTTCTGTCACTATTTTTAAGTTAATCAGTCTCAGCCATGGCAATAATTAATGGGAAGGGTACTACCCACCATTTCCAAGGGCTAACATGTAAGAACAAAATTATCGGTACCTTCAAGCTGCTGAACTTAAAATTTCAAGAAGACTTTTGCTGGGAAAATTTAATTTTGAGTCTCACGAGGATGGGCATCCTACCATCAGGTCTGTCTTGAAATTTAAAGTCTTCCTTAAACATTTAAACATTCGCCATAGAACTGCAGAACTTGAATCGGTACCATTATCATTAGCTGTGTCTACCTGTTAGCACTGTTAAATATACCTGCCTCTTTCAAGTGTTATTCCACAGTAACAGGAATAGAGTGATTAAAGAAGAAAATTCTCGTTTGCAGGTATAGTTAGACAGGTCTTGCGGTACCATATAAAACAATAAATATTACGGTGCTTAGTGGTACACATCAGTAGTACTGAACTGCGGTAGTATCTGCTGTATTCGTAAACAGTTCTCTGTAAACAGTTTTGTGCGATGCATACTGAATGGCATTTGACTTGACCAATAGATTCCCTAGACGTAAATTAAGACGTTACTGATTGGTACTCACTGGTACTTACTTACGTGTAATTTGTTTGGTATTGAGTGCTGCATATATAATATCAATTATTGAATGCTGGAGCTAACTCTCCATGCAAATCATGCTAGGCTTCTAGGAAGCTTCGGGGATTTAAAGTACTCTGAGGAATCCATTTACACATTGGAGGTACCCGCAAAATATGACTCATGAGTAGTTTTGTTACTAAAATACATTTTTTTATTACTTTCATCGCAAAATTCAATTCTTGATTGACGTTTGGTAGTACCACGTTTGATCTTCATGAATTGAATTGTGATATCATGATATACAGGCCAAAATGCTGTAAATGGGCGTATAACGTAAGAAATTCATACTTGTAGCAGCCACGATATTTCTACTAATTAGAAGTTTTAGTGATGGGTAGTGTAAATGATAAGGTTGGTTGAAGAATCCATTAAAAAAATTTCTGGATATTCTTCGTGAGAAATAGTATCTATGCAGATGTGTTCCATATGAATAATGTATTGTGGTTCGGGATTCAGGTTTTCATAGGAATCTTCGCATGCTGAAAATAAGTTCGCTTGTTCCCTCCAGGGTATAGAAGATGATTTTTGCGATGCACTATTTCAAAAGTGCCACTTTGGTTGATACCGTTTGTGGTATGAACTTCACACGAGTCTTGGAAATCAATATTTGAAAATCCCCCTATCAATGTCAATAAGGTATGAGCTTTTCCCCACCACAACGCCTCGTGGTACTGCCATCAAGAGTACTGCTTTCATAAAATATATCCCCGTCCATATCTATCAGTTTGTTCGATCGGACGAGGCAAACACGGCTCCGCCGAACCATTATTTACGGAAAATGCGGCATTCCGATCATTTTCAACATGTTCCCGAGATATACCATTATTCTTCGGAATTCCGCGTAAACGTAAATTTATTTGTACCATGTCGAGGAATAAGCCATAAGGTACCACTTTGTTCCTGGGCCAAATCAAAGTAAGTGGGATGACAATAAAGCGCATTTTATAGTCGTCGCATAATTGAAACAATTGCTATCGGGGCTATTAACACCTTCACACTTCTAGCGGATTTATAGTTGGACCCGGAGGCATGCAGATGACCCCGCCATGATTAACGCACGACGATCTAATTCCATTTGGCCATAAGTGCAAGAAAAGAAAACCATTTCAACGCTCTCTCTCCGTCTCACTTTCTCATTATCGTTCCTCTCAATTCAATAATAATCACATTCCAGCAATTTAAAACAGAAACACTCGATCCTAAGTTCGCGTCTCTCCACGTCCATCCCTCCATCCCCCCCACCCCTTCTTAATCCGGCCCAGGTGGCCGGGAGTGGGGACTCATCCCCTCCAAGGCTCCGCCCCTGCGAGTGTCAACTGTTCCACAGAAAACAGTTGAAGCCCATATTCCGAGGAGTGATGATGCCAGTGGTGCTGCGCGGTACACCGGTTTTTTGTTGTTTTATTTAATTGATACTAATCAGCGCTGGAGTGCCCAGAAGAAGGAAGTACAGTGATTGAGGTGTCGTCGGCTAACTGGTGCGGTGCTAATAGTGCGGTTAGTGACTAACATTTTTTGGATATAACGTTAGGTGTAGCAGGAATGATAAAAGGTAATTTCGGGCCCTCCAAGGGGGTGCCCTAGGCGCGCGACCTACCGCTAAGGGTGCGTATACAATGCGCTCGAGAAATTATGTATAATCGCCGTTTTAAACCTCTCGTTGCCAATCATATGCTAATGATATTTGGAATGTGATACATCTGGCGTGTGTTGGTCGTCTGCAAGAAAACCCCATGGGTTGGGCGCTAAAGATATGATAATTCGAAAGATAATTCTAAACACTCCAGGTCGAGTGTCAGAAAACTTATGGGGCTGGATAAGGAGAATGATTGACATGTTTACCTATTGAGGTAGTACTTCGCTGGTCGTACTCAAGGCAAAGATTTCTCAACCCACCTATGTTATCAAGTTCACTGATTTGTACAAAATCCAACGTTTACCTAAAATCTTAACCGAGAGTGTCTTTCCGTTCATTCCTAGATTACGAAAACAATAGTAGTACTTGATTGCCAACCAAGTGGGGTGGACCAAATGCACAACGCGATAGGGCTGAATTGCTCGGTAAAATCTATCAAAAAGATTAAATCTCGCAGCAGTCCCAAAAAAGAAGTGTTCCTGATTCCATTTCGTCCTACGATCTTGGAGGTCGCGAACGGAAAATATTTACCACTGTCCTCACTTTTCCATTTTAAAATTGCTGATTACCTTGATTGCTCTGTGCCTGTTAATTAGTTGGGAGCCTTATCGAGAAGTTCTCATTAGGAGAATCTAGTTCAAAATAGGCTGTTTATAGGGTTGTTGTTGCATTTAATTCGTATAATCTCGAAATTAACAAACTTGCAGCTGGCATAATTAAGATAGGCAATTGCCCAGATCAAATCAGGTATTTTGATAAATGTGGGAAATCCTAGGGAAAACTGATTTTTAGAGGCGAAAGAGGCAAAAATATCTCTAATATCGAAACTCTTAGTGCTCTTAATGAACTTAATTACGATCTAAATGTAGAAGACTTTAAAACGCAATTTAGAGCCTTTTAATTATTAAAAAATAATCAAAATTTCCGCGAAAATGTACGATCTGGGTATTAAATGCCAGACACGAAAATCTGTTAATTTCTCGGTTAATCTGCTTAATCCTCGGTTTAATCAGTGGACTTCGGATAAAAATTTACGATTTCCAATACTGTAGATAAATCCCGAAACAAACGCGAAAAACCGGTTATTTCACTATTTTACCTTATGGAATGATTTTCCCTGGGATTTTCCGGGCAACGTTTGAAAAATATTTACGACCATTGCCACTTTTCCGAACCTGTCCCTAGGCGTTTTGAAAATTGGATTGGTCTATACAGTTTAAATAGGTTTGGTACATGACCCCGTAAATGTCAAATAGAGACCTAAACCCTTAAACAGACCTAAGAATAGATTTTGCCTTCCATGCAATCAGGCCCGCAATTAGGTCTTTTTACGGCAAATCAAAATTATTTTTTGGAAAGTAGCTCTGTCCAGATGAGTCTTTTCATAGAAAAGAGAAGTTACCTAGCTAGAACAGATTAAATCTCGGATTAAATCTGCACGGGGAATTCAGGTGTGTATAGCAAGAATATGCCTACAGGAGATTCGTTTAATAACGTAGTTTCGTCGTAACAAAGCCGGGTTTATTCACCTAAGGTAACGTTCGCGTATCGTCAAAGAGTTAAACCAGTTAAAACATGCTGAGCAGTTTACACATTTACGCAAGTACCGTAAGTGGTCTGTAAGAAGTTTGCACAGCATGCAGCTTCGTGCGTTACGTTGGTTTAACTTTACGTTATGTTACGTAAACCCGGGTCAAACGTTAAATCACACTTAAAACGTCGAAATCTCCAATATTGGTAATTTATATCAATTGAAATATGTTAGAGCGCAGTTGATGCATTAATAACAATACATTTGTAAGTAAGTTTGTTTGCGACGTTAGTCATAGAGTGCACAGTAGATAGCAGGGGAGACTGCCTTTGAATTCATGAAGTTGACTCCGAAATTGGCAATGATGCAAGAAGTGCTTACCGTGGCTTCTTATGAAAATCTTGATAAACCGATAAGCACCTCTCATATGGGATGCTTCTGAGCACAGTTCTAAGTGAGAGAGTGCCCCGGTGAATTTGAAGCGGGATTAAGCTTGGGCTTGCAAGTCACAGAGATATGTGAGCAGACGTGACCAAGTCGAAAAATTCATTCCGGGAAGTGAAGAGATGGGTGTCAAAGCACGAATGTTTGTGTGCATAAATCAGACAAAGAGTCCTTAAATAATAGAAAACACTCAGTAGAACATTTCGCATCCAAAACACAGAGATTTTTTCCACGGATTTTTCTCCTGAAAACTGCATGGAACATTGTGGTTGGGCGATGTAAGTGAGGGTAAGATTTGCTTGCAGTCGATGGGGCAGTCTCGCTGGTAACATAAAGTAAACATTATTGAAAGTCGGCTAAAATTTAAGAGAAATCAAGAGAGCAGTTCGGAAAGTTTTTGGTAAATATCTTGGGAACTGATCTTGCTTAAGTATACCATTCATGCATGCAGGTATAGGGTTAGGTTAGGATTAGAGTGTACACCTTGATACTCGAGCTATAAAATTACTCGACGTGGCTATAAAATTACTCCACATAGCTATAAAATTACCTCGAAAATTACGTATACAGGTATAGTGGTTTTTCAATCAAGGTTTCAATCTGAGTTTCAATTAACAAAGTTTTGAGCTGGGTTGTGAGTGAACCGAGGGAGACTCACGGGAGGAAAACAGTGTTAATTAGGGGCACATATCTTAAAGTCCGTTAAAATTCCGAATAAATCTTTCTAAAGTAGGTAAGTAGAGTATATTCGAAGAATTTCCCCGACATAAAAATATTCATAGAGTATGATTTAAATTAATGTAGCTGCGAGTGATTCATGCTCGGATTTATCTGTCCTCAGGGTCTCAGCCAGTCGGTCAGGTTAACACAATTTCCAAAAGAACAAACACCTAAAAAAAGGTAAAACTCCAAGAATGTTAATCGTGGTGTTAATGCTTGGATTAAAAACGAATAAGTTTTAGTTACGTAACTTATTACTTAAACGCAGACAGATTGTTAGAATCGGACCGTTTATTTTTCGAAGTTTTTTCACAAAGGGTAAAAATATTAGGGAAAATGTAATCTCGAGCGTAATTCCTGCTATTTGACTCTAGCACAAACTCCAGCATTAAAATAAATCAAATTTTTAAAACCAATTTTCCCAAGAACACAGATTTTGCTAATGCCTTTCTTTGATTTTGTTCGGCGATATGTGAGTAAGGAGGCTTCGAAGAGGGAGTCAGGAGGGGATTACGGTTTAGCAAGAGCAAATAATTAAATGTACAGGGAGATTCACTTTAAATGCCAAAAGTTCGTTCACCTTTTTCGCTCACTTCACATGCCATTCATCGTTTTTACCTACGAAGCTCCGAGTTCCCAGGACTTCATGTATCTCCAAAATTGCAGGTTTTGGATAGAGCGTGTTAAATTTTCAATTTTGGTTTCATGTCTTTTTAGCAGCTCCTACAGTGTTTAAGATGTTTAATTCAAATTTTGAGCGCAATTTGGATATTCCGATTTGTTGGTTTAATTTCTAGTACTAGTCGCGAGACACCATTTGATTGTAGATAATCTGAAACCCTCAAAGAATCCTTGCACATCCACTTGTTTTCTTAGGTAAGTACTATTTGGTAGAGTATCAAATACGCTGAAGAATTTTGGAGAAAGAAACGAATCAGAATATCGTAAAAAGCGAGAGAAAAATGGTTTAGTCCGTTTGGCGTTGCACCAAATTCAAAATGGCCCTTAATTGCTTCCAATTTTGACTACTCTAAGCATATAGATAGTTTTTACACGCTTGGAACCCCATGCACACAATTATGCACAATATGCCATTAGATACATTTGGGTTTTCTAGTAACCCCTGGTGATCTCGCATATTTGCCAAAATAAACGTTTCATTTGAAACTTTCCGGTCCGATGCATTTGGAGCTTGCTCGTTAGTCTATACTTAAGTAATTCATCTTGATGCAGAAGTGTTATCCTGCTATTCCTGCCGCCCTTGGCGCTCCAGGTGATGTTCAAGATTCTAGAGATCTGCATTTCTGCCGAAAGCCGCTTCAAAGGCCATATTGCTCAGTAGGCACGTAGTTAACGCATGTAGGTACATTAATTTCAAGATTAGTCTGTCAATCATCTCAGGATCAACATTCAGATTTTCAACATACGTACGTTGGTACTTAAATAGGTAAGAATCATCAAAAATGAGATCCAAATGATATTTTTTCCTATTCATTGTCTCGTATTGGACTGAAAAGACCTCCTCTGCAAAGACGCTGAACTGGAGGACAATACCTAAATAAATCCCTTAATTCGGAACTCGAAGAAACTCGACAGAAACAAGATGTTATATCGGAGACAGACTGAGGGAAACTTTTGTAATTGGTCTCCAGTACGGAAAGTTTTGATTAAAACACTCGATTTGATATCGCCCGGGTGGGATTACGACGAGTTCATTCTGGCACTAATAAAATACCATATCGTCAAGGCTTTTATTAGCCTTCATGTGATTGACCATTGTCCGGCTCTAAATCCGAGGGAAAAACTATTATGCTAAGTGCTTTTGTCCCAAAACTAATTTCCATATATCCAGAAAATTTCCTTCTTCTCGAGGACTAACCAACAATAATTACCTCCATTTCGACAAATGGCCGCCTAATAGGTCAATCGTTATACTTCTAGAGCACCTATCCTTTTTTCTATACTAATGTAATGTGTATATGTCCTAAGATATTAAGTATCCGAAACAATTATTGCGACGTAAACGTGGTCACCATTGGACGATCCGAAGGACCAAAAAGGCGATTTCGGGTAATTATTGCCGCCTTTATCGCGTCAGGAATCTGGGAAAACAGGTTGCAGGCAGCAGGAGGATTGATGGACGCGGAGACTGTAAGAAACGCGGGGTTTTGTTTAAAAGTTTCGCGACCGAATGTCTGATGCTTGTTTTTGAGATATTGACATGTGCATACGGATTTTACGAGTAAAATCGAGATTAAAAACCTAGTGATTCTTGTCTGTTTCTTGACCCCCGGAGTTGAGATTTAGGAAATTATTTGAGGCTTAGGCATTAGGGTTCAAAGCTGGATTTATAGCTTTTTAACGTAAGCTGTAAAACGTATCGTTATGATGAAGGGTAAGATTCCGTATTGAGTATAATATTAGTTGATGTTATCAATTAATGTTACATTGTCGTTCAGCCTTCTGTTAACTTGCTGTGGGTTATAAATGGTACCGAAACAATCAGTTTTAATAAGTTCTTAATGATATGGAATAGCGTAAGAAGAGCAAGCGCGAGTGGTAAATCGCTCATAAAATTTCTGTTCATCAAAGTGCCTAAGAATACCTGAAAACTGCCTTGAAATACCTTACAAAACCTCGAGTGTGTACACCAAAATATCTTAGCGGTCTACCTGTTGTTCGTATATAAGTATGTAACGCAAAAAAAAAACTTTGGTTTTTAGTATTGCTTAAAAGATTGATTACTAAGATGGTGTCTGTTATCAGGATAAATCTTTAGCTACTTCGAACACCCTATACTTTTTTTATAATATAATTTTTTCCAATATTTTGGCAAAACGTATTTGAATTATTTCTAACCATATGGGTAAGGCTTATGACAAGTTTGGCAAAAAAGCGAGGAAGAACAGATTTGGCTATTTTTAATTTTCGTCATTATTTTTTCAAGATATTTAGGCCTACTATTTGTCTGAGAAGAGGCATTTTTTTAAAATTTAAGAAATGTGAGTCATATACTGATGTGTTATGAAATGTCACGTTCAGAGTCTTATAAGGAATGATAAATAACAAAAAACATTTACCCCTAGATATCAAGTGCTACAGTTTCTTATCAATTTTAGCCTGCGCTCTTTAATCTCTTCTCTCTAGGTAAAGAAATACAGTTGAAGGACTCTCATAGAAATTTTGGAATCCGCAAAGGACAATACTCATACGGGTTTTTTTCGATATTTAATTTTTAGTCGACCAAAATAAAAGCTTAAAAACTCCACAAGAAATTCTGCTAATTATCTTTACACAGGATTGATTAAAACGTATTGACTAAAAAAAATTAAATAATGTAAATATGTGGTTTTTGGTGATGGATGATATTATAAACTATTTTTTTGGTACCTGCTACAATAAACCTTGTAGCCTTCGGGTAAAATATAAACATTGTTATAAATCGAGATATGAACAAGCATCCTGTAGAGTGTACATTTAACCTTTAAATGCTTGTAACATAATATGTATCATTTCTTGCAGTAATTTATAAATTACTTAAAAGCGGTTTTCGATGCAAGTTGTCAATTTCGTCTATTTATATGCTAGTATTAACATCTGTACCAACAATCAATCCCAATTTATAAGCGAATCTGAAAAGATCCCGGCAAACCAATAACAAAACGCACCCAGTGGACCAGACACGTGCATTCCCGAGCCAACGACAAAAACGATCCCATAAAGCGCCACTGGAAGTCGCATAAACAAGCCGGACCAGGGGCGTCCAGCTGGGAGGGTGTCCAAAACCAGTAAAATATTGTAATTACTGAAATGCGGCTCAGGCGAGAGGGTTCGTAATGTTTAACGCCGTGTCTGACACTTTTAAACATGCACATTAAATCTCTAAATCTCTTACATTGCATGCAACAACTTGAGTTTCCTATAACGTCATTATTTGTTTTTGTTCCCCAGTTAGGACCAAATAGCAGGTTGGTTGTTACTATTAAAATAGTAAGGTTATAACATTTTACAAGTTATCATCTCAGCCTCGGGCGTTAACGTTTTTGCGATTTTAATAGCAACGATATGAGCAACATGCGGAATATATCCCTTGTAACGATAATTGTTGTAATTACGCTTCTCAAGGCATTTACAGTAATGCACTTAAAGTGTGACTACTCTAGATGACGTCAGAGCCTCAAGACGTTTTGCCCTACAGGTGCTGTGGGCTGTAACTCTACTTAATCCTACGCATACGAGAAGTAAAGATGGTCATATAACTCTTAAGATTGGTGGTTGCATTGTGTGTGCTAATGAGCAGGCCACATCTAATTAACAGTACAATGCAGACATATAGAAATAATAAATTACAATCCTGCATTTTAATTAATGTTTAGCTTAGTTTGGAAAGCTATTAAGTATGTATGTTTACGGTGTGTTTGCGCAAACGGCGCTTGACTTGTGAGGTTTGCAAAGCTGCTTTTCAGAACCCTGCGAAAGGCCTGATTTAAATGCCCTATATAGTCCAATATAAAATCGATTTCCGCGCCATCTTACGCGATCAAACACGACACTACCGAAATCCCATATCGTTCGGATCGTATAATTTTACGATATATAACCTTGAGGGAATCCACAGTCAGATCGAGATAATAAAACTATTTTTACGGACGCCCGTGCGGTGAAAGTTTTTCGTAAAATATCGCATTATCTCTCTCGGTTTCAGATTTTACACGTGTGTCAGGGAGAGATAGATGAAATCCAAGAACGCGACGTCGAAATCGAGAACGCACTCCTACACATTGACTATAACCGGAAATTTCGACATTTGTTTTATTGATTGTTTGGTGGATTTAGTGGATGCTATTGTTGCGTTTATGTTATCCGATAGGTTGTACCGTTAGGCTTAATCATCGGCATTAAGAGGTTGTAGTTTTGCATGGGACCGGTTCTTTGAGATATAGGAATTTTTTGGGTGCGAGACAATAACCCTGAGGTCAACCTGAGCTTGACTATTAAAGTATGTCTTTCAATAATAGGCCAGTGAAGGGTAGTTTCAAGCCCCATCTCTTCACAGTCATAGTCTTTTTCTCGACTAACACTAGGTATGTACAAGGTGATTCTTTCCTGTAATTTGACAAGAACAATATGACTGAATAAATCTAAGCTGTTTGGTCATTGCTAACCCTCATATTGTTCATAGGCCACAAATGTCAAATTTCAAAAATGGTTAGAGATAAATACAAAAATATTTACGTTTTTGAAGTAAGATGTTTCATTTCTGTAAAAATATATAGGGTGAACAACTTAAAGTGACCAAAAAGATTTTCTATGCTCGATTGTTCAATTTGTCTATACGTGGAGGAAAATGTAAAATTTTGCTAATTTAAAGATTTTCGTAACCTTGACAATAACGGAAGTATTGACTGTTGCAAATATAGTGAATCACTCTATACAGGGCTCGGTAAAATTCAAAGGTTGACCAATAATAGTGATTGAATTGTTACAGTTCTAGCGTATGCGTGATGAGGAATATATACGTGCATTTGAGGATAGTCATTATTCCCTAAAGGAAAAGTTTGCGTTCCGAGACGCAGGCGAAGGGTCCGACCTATTATACTTTCTCCACGGTCATTGTCCATTACCACGGATTAGGTTTACTGAAATATACCTACTACGTTGGAAAAGATATTAAAATGTTAAACTCGAGTTTTTCTAGCTGCGGCCGCGTAATCAACCACGAGACCGCCAACGGGAAGCGGGAATAAAGACTTTATATCCCGCTGATCCTTCATTATTCCCGCTGACGCCATATAACCCTATTTAATGTCATTCCTTGATTATTAAGTGGCCGTGAACAAAAATATGTTTGGACTGCTGTTTTTGGTGTGGCGCCGTTGTAACATAAGCGCTTCGGGTGGCGCCTATGATACGCGACTTTTATTATATCCCCTTTCTCCTCAGACGTCGCAGCTCTGAACTCTTGCTTTGATCTATACAGAATATTTAACCTCAAACAAAAGTTAAATACTCAATGAAGACGTTCGAAATGCATGCAACAATTTTTTTTATTAAAAAAAGAACTTGGGTTGAAGTACCAATGAGACTTACTACCATGTGTAAGCTCTGTTCCCACGCACCTACCCATCGTTCATTTCACAAACACGCGAGTTCGACTGACGATGAAGTTCCTGTGCCTCTGAAGAAATGACGGTTCGTTGTCTCTACTAACCGGTAACGTTCTTCGGAAAGGGACCATTTGCGTCAATTGGTGATGATTGATGACCAGTGACCATATATTTTCTCAGCCTGATTTTACAAGTGATGCCACATAGCAAGTCCCAGTCTTTACGACAATACCATTCAGCAAATGCTACGATACTGACCTTACTTACTAATGATCATAGAAATCTTGATACTCCTTTTATTTATCATATTAAAATTTTTAATAGCTTAAAGTAATTATACGAGTTAAAACTGAAGAGGCAGGGACCGTTAAAATATGTGAAATGGACGATTGTGTTAAATCAGTTAAGAGTTCTTTTGACTATATGCATGTACTTCAATATTCGGACTGCAATGTGAAAATAAGCGGGTGAAAATCCAAGGATATTTAGCAAAACTTATGTAAGCGTGTAAAATTTACTGAGACTATTTTACATTTTAAGTTGTTATTTACTTATTGTGACGCAATTTTCCACATGTCGCGTCCGTTAAATCAATAAAATTAAATAATTATTATTCTTTTTTGTTACACCATACTGTTATTTACGTTTAACATACCTCAAAATAGACATGATAAATTACTATTAACAGACGCCGGCCGTTAAGGCCAGTGAGGTTAATAAATTTATCAGGTGGTTTACTGTCTTTAGGATTGCGTACATGCAAGCTGACTCCAAAATGCCTCTTCTCGTAATTTTTCTACCACTTCCAAATTGTTCACTTTGCTTACGGAATCGGACTGATTATCAGAAACCTTTGCAAATACACCTCCCGCCTAGGCAGGTAGGTGCAAGGTGTAAGATCTACTAAAACTATTTTTAAACGATAGGTGTGCCGTGTTGAATTTTCACATTTTTCTAGTCAGTCTTGCAACACTAAATTGATGATGGTTGTAGAAAATCGAAACGCCGGATTTCAAATATGACTTAGCTACGTTATAGAAGAGGAAAAGTTGCAATCATGAAGTGTCAATAACCTCGAATTATGTTGCCAAGTAAGCTGAGGAGAAAATGAAAACGTTTTTCAAAAATTTCAGTTTTTTTTGAATACCTTCAAGAGCCACCGGAATTTTTCAAATTTCAAAACGGCATATTCTTGAACTCCCAATTGCACATCTTTGCCTCAACAATTTAACCGACCTCGTATCTTTTATGGTTACCGAGATCACTATGGTTGAGCTCCCGAAACAGACATCCGGTATACTTTAATCTGACGCCTACAGATTCTGTGGACTGAACTGTAGAAAATTTTTTGTGGAACCTTAAGCGCTCCCCAACCATGGAAAGACCCGTATATCTAAGGTGTAACGAAGTGTGCATAATTTAGCTATAACGCCACCCTCCCTCAATCAACATTTTTGCCTCTCCTTCACCTGTCGTCACTTCTGTTTAGTGTAAATTACACAAATGCGGGCTGTAGGCCTTCAGGTAGACGAAACCCGGTGGAATTATTAATATTTAGTGTGCCATGCACCGTCTGACGCATCATTTGTTTCTGTTAGGGCGTGTCCGAGTCTCGGTTCTTCTTGGCACCATCTGTGTAGGCTGGTACCACCGGTAGCTTCACTTAAGTTTACCGGGTTCCACCGAGAAGTTGCTTTTTCGTAGCCAAAATTGACTCAGATTTCCAGGCAGACCAGATAAATTTAGACGATGAATACGTACTATCTGGGCATATGTGTTATTATTACGGATAATCTTTGGCTGGTAGTAATTGAAACTCGCTCAGAACTCAATAAGGGAATAATATAAAATGTATGTTGGCTGCACTCGATATAGGGATCTTTACGACCCCATACATTTTTATGATCTTTATACGAGCGTATGTCAGTCGGTACGTGATTCTATTATTGGGATATAATTCAATTTTTCAACTTTGTGTGTCCGAGGGCCTTCTTTTCCAGTCTCAGTTTAGATCATAACCCCCGGATTGATGCCTTGGGGCCCAAATAGAGCGCGATTTTAATTTACCGAAAAGGCAATTCTGGATGATTGGCGGCGTAATCACTGGTGGACACGCAAGGGCAGACCATCGAGATAGTCACGCATGTCCAAGCTTGACCGAGACGAGTTTAAATAAATTTTCGGTGGTTTTCTTTGGCCAATTGTCGTTTTTTTATCAGTTTACGCTAGGTCGATTTAATTCGATAAACTTGCGGTCAAAATTATGTAACTGGGCTGCCTACCTTTAAACATTCCGAGGATGATAGGCTTTGCTACCGCCGAAGCGTTTCTATAAGTGAAGATAAGAATCTGAAAGTTTTTCGAAACTATTCAAGGTGCAAGAAATGTGCACATTCATACAAGAACGTAAGTCGACATGTGGTTCGTTACTGTGATACAAGGTGTTAAATTTTTAAGTGACCTTGTAGCTCCCACCGTTTCGCAGATATCAATGGTGGGTACAGCTAACTTAGTGTCAGAAAATAATGTACATGGGGAATCTATGAGAGAAATAGAACAAGCCCTTATGATGACTCAAAAAAATTTGACACAGACTTATGCCTGGGAAAGCATAGACAGCATAAGCATTAAACTACATAAATGGCTCAGATAGTATTTGACTAGCATTTTGAGCATATTTAATAGGGTAGATTAATGTGAATTGATGCTGACAGTATTCATTTGTATTCAAGTTTCATCTGGGCTGAAAATCTATTTAAGTAAAGGAAGTTGGGGAGGGACTACAGCGTCGACTGAATTGGCTACTTCTCGGATATAAGTAGGCATGCTCAGGGAATTCCGAAGAAGAATTGACAAAACGCAAGTTGAGGTGGAAGTAAAATACCAATTAAATGCTCAACGATTGAATTTGTAGTGAAATCACCAAAATTTGTAATAGAATCACGCTTAGGAAGAGAATAGTCCTAAGCATAAGGAGCATTAACAGTAGACTACGGCAATAGTCGGATTGACTACTTTGTTCAGAAGGAATTTTGAATATATTTGACGAAGGAGAATTATATAAAGTTGAAACTTGATGATGACAAAACTCGTTTGTATTAAAATCTCGCCCGAAAAAACAATCCATTTAAATAAAGGAAGCTTGGGGACTACAACGTAGATTGGATTGACTACTTGTTGTATATATATAGGTATGTTTGCATAGAACTTTGAGGAAAATTTGATCAGTTCCGAATGTGAAGTGCCAACTAAATACTGAACAACTGAATTTTTGGTGGGATCACATGTGGAAACACAATATTTCTACAGGAGGATTTGTAGTCAAATTCTAAAGGCGGAAGAGCACCATTGAGTGTCGATTTTGTCGAAGTAAATGTTTCCAATATAGTCCGAGCAGACCTATTTATGTTAGATTTACATTGAAAAATTCTTGAAAGCATGCCTCAATGAAAAATGCTGCCCCTTGTTACGTCTATGTGGCCGGGTCTTAAGTATCAGTTGGACATGAGGTATTTATAACAAATCCTACTGCAGCATGGCCTAAATTGATTACTTCTGGGAGATTCATGGGAGGATTTATGAGATATCTAAAGGATATGTACTAAAAATTTTGTCTCTGATTTGATTGGCGTTTATTAGGAGATATTTGAAGAAAGATCGTGTGATGAAAGTGGATAAAATTGGATTGATGCTGACCGGCTCAATTTTAAATTTGTAACAGAATCACGTCTAGAAAGAAAGTCCTTTTACAGGAAGGAGTGTAGCAAAACCTGAATATTTTATAGCATTATTTGAATATAGTTCATAGAGATCTATGTAAAACGGAGTACGTTCAGACTTGTTCAGGTTAGCAGCGGTTAGCGGACTTGGCAGGAGCGTTTTATTCAAAAATTGGTTAAGGTCAGACCAGCTTATTATATAGTCTACGAAGTCAGTATTGACAGTGGCATGACATAATGCATGTCACTTGTCATCTCGCTCTTCGGCTAGGTCTTTATGTATGACAGTGTACGTCAGGCAGTAGATTTGGTTGGTCGGGTTAAGGATAAGTACAAAGGTACATCAGGGTTTCTGTTACCTATTTATTTATGAGTATTTCCAGCAGTTTTCCTAGCACAAATTGAAGAGAATGAATTTGATGCAGATTAAATTTGAATCGAATCAAGGGCTACGTCTACAGCTTGGTCTAACCAGACTATTCAAAACTGTTCGGTATTCATACCTTTTTACGGCTTTATAGGCAGTTAGTTAAGTGTGGCAGCCATCAGGCTCAAATCGGTCGTAGTCCTTGCGTCTAGTAGTGGTTTCCTATTCAATTGACTGTTGCTCTTTAAATTCGAGTTTTTGTCAGGCTGATCACAAATTGGATTGACGATAAAAAGTTGATGAATATGTAAACAAGAAATTTTCCGATAGTTCGAAGCATGAGACAGAAATGGGCAAGAATTTCGTAACACACCCAGCGGCAGTTCTTCGTCCTCTCGTCTCGTTCTTCGGCGAAGACCAAAAGGTATTTAAATGATCTTCCGCGGATTCCTGTTTAGAATGTCCGTCGATGCCAAGGCGAGATTTCACATATTTCCCATTCCCAATAAATATTGAATCAACTTTTGCGGGCTTATTATAAATCTTCCTGTATGGGTCCCGAGAGTGTATATATGCACATCGGCCAGTGACGTGCCAGTAACGAAATCTCCTATTTGTTTGGTCATCGGAGCCAACCAAAGCGTGAAATTTAGTTCTTTCTCCTGCCAAAATTATTTGACTAATTAAGCGTTGAAATACTCAGAGTTTCGGACACGGTGGTTAGCAAAGTATTGTCTTTTTTGCCCGAATTCGGGCAGTCCGCCTCCGCCGAGGGCAAACGTTACCTAATACCCAGCCTAATCGTATCAAAATATTAACAATTTTTATAAGGAAACCGCAGAAGACCATAAACAACAGGGAATGGGTTAATGATTAATTGTAAGGAACCGAAATGGTTAATTTCATGGTCAAATTACTCGTAACTCGGACAAAAAGTCGTTTTAATTATAGGTAATTATAAAACGCCAGCTGGTTTGTTTAGTCACAATTTTTAACGGTGTTCCATTTTAAAATTATAAAACTCCCAAAGAAACGTACAACCGAGAAAAAAAAATTATAATGACCCATTATAGCAGTTGGATAATTCCGAACGTGATCTCGATCGATATTTCAAAAATTTGCGTGAATATAATAAGCGCTTATAAGGAAGTGGGCGAGATTGCTGCTTTTTGCGACATTACATGTTTCAAATTACTTTTACGGGTAATAATCGAAATTTGTTAATCCCCAGATATTTCCGCATTAGTTTGTTAGATAGAGAAAACGAGACGTGTTGCAATGTATATAAATGTAATCATAATACAATGGCTCGGACATCAGCAGCTCCTTCACAAAACAAACACTGATTGCCTAGTGCTAATTACGTAAACTGTCTAAATGTAAAAATTAATGGCTGCCATTGAGCGTCGGCCTTTGAAGAAGACACTCTTCTGACTAAGACATATGGTTTACCCCGAGGTTTGCAACAATCAATTGATAAATTGATAAAGCTCGACTTATAAGTTGCTTCGGCTTCCACTGAGGTACCAGACTCCTTTAACGCATTTCTCATGCCACGCAGGGAGTTTTATCGGCACAAAATTTTCTACTGGGCGACCCAACTATCAGAACCGGTGTGGCGGCGACCGCCCCACCGATGCGTGCCTCGTACCAAAAATTCCAACAACTGGATCCGTCGTCTCTAATAACCTCCCCAAAAACGCACACAACAATCTCCTGCTCGAAAACCGTAAATGGTAAGTTGTGCCAAATTATCACCTATAGAATCAGTGTTGCACACACCCTGTATAAACCTGGACCTACCTACTAGGCCATTCTACGAGCCATTCTACGAGCGTCAGACACCACAAATATCAAAATCGCGTACGTTAATGGCCAGTGCATCATCCAGGGTAGTCCCTGGGTCCAGTCAGCCAGGTCCGGATGCTATCTCTCGCTGTCCATGTTCAAAAGGTCATTATTACGGATGGACCACGGCTGTCTAAGTCGAACCGGAGATCTAGCCGTCCATGTCAGTAAAAGGAGCCCTGTCGCCCCGGTCTCAAGACCGGTGTTCCTGACCGGAATCGGACCTCCTTTCGTAATTGGCGGACCGCTTTTTAGAGTGGACAATCTAGGTGTCACTTTGGGGTACGTCTGAGCCGGGTCCATTTTCGCACTTGGATCGTCGGCGTACATTTTCGAATTCGGATGGACGGGGTTCGCTTTGCTACAAATCTTACACATCCAAATTCAGTCTCTAGTTACTTACTGATTTTACCGCCAATCCCTTCAGGAGAGCGTCAGAATGACTCTCCAAAAAACTGAAAATATGCGTAATGAGTAATTAGAATTGCTGCAGATTACCAAACAGTATATTTGCTCTTTACAGAGATCCCCCTCCTCTCTGCTCATCTTGAGGCTGATCTGGCTGAACAGCGAATCCATTGTGGAATCCTCGCGTTTTTATTCCAAGTCATCGCCTTAATGACTTGAAAATTAAGGTACTTTTCCAATCTTATTTTTTGTTGCAAAAGCTCTATATTGAATAAGTGAATCGGTGGTGGTAATATGTGTTTTCAATTGGTTAAAATGAGTGCACTAAGAACCATTGTAAACTCCAATCATCGCTTCTAATTAAAACTCAGGTTCTTAGATACCTATAAAGCTGTCGCGACATCTGACTAAGGTTCTTTTCGCTACATGTAAAAAGAGATAATTATCTAGTTTGCAGGTGTTTTATGTCCATGACTCTCATTTATTTCATCTTTTATGAATTAAAACGTCCCAAGAATCGGCATGAATGAAAAAGGGCCTTATTAAAAAATTAGGAAATGGCCTATAGAAGGCGCCATCAATGGGCC
Organism: Euwallacea similis; assembly: GCF_039881205.1. Taxonomy (NCBI): domain Eukaryota; kingdom Metazoa; phylum Arthropoda; class Insecta; order Coleoptera; family Curculionidae; genus Euwallacea; species Euwallacea similis. The sequence goes on from NC_089609.1 coordinate 6,981,103, forward strand.
CCAACCGTCAAATCGGGTCGATAATGGGTTCTAATTATGAATTACCTTTTCCTAAAATTGGTGCTTTGCTGTTCGTTCTGAGACGCAAAGCGGGGTCCTATATAGATTTTGGGTACCTGTGGCCATTAAAATTTTTAATATGTAATTTCACCCAGTTTGGTGGGCAATAATTACGTGGCGTGTTTCCTAGTTTAGGTTCCCATTAATAATCATCTTACAGAAGAATGAAAATTCCATGAGGATGGAAACGGGGGCTTATTAAGCTGCGATTCCATCAAGCGTAATTTCGTCCTCCATTAAATGGAAATAATTGCATTTCTAATGGGGGATTCGTTAAATTCGCCTATTACGGGGACAAATTAGCTCTATTGTCGTTGCTGGCATAACGTTTTCATTATATTCATCAGTGTTTTGTCTTTAAATACTTTTAAACATGATATTATTCAAGAACGGGACACGAAACCTCAATTGCTTCGCAATTTACTTGGTAGCAGAGTACAGACTTCCAATTGTCGAGGAAGACTTGTGGTAAATCATATTCTTGTCAATCTTGTCAAATAAGTACTGGCCGTTTCTCGTTAACATAAGATACTTGTGGCCCTTGAAGAACTTTCATTTCAACAGTGTCTGCTCACAATTTTTTAATGAAGACCGTTCCACTAGATTTCGATATCTCAGAATCGAGAATACCCGTTTCTGTTTAAAAGCGACTCATCACAAATCTCAACTTTCTAACAATTACTCAGTCAACACATTTTATTGAACATTTTATTCTCAAAGCATGTACGCAAAAACATCTTAGAAAACTGCGTTTTCCTAAAATTCCATGCTTCTCCAGTTTCATAAAAAATTTGAGTTACCCAAATATTAATAGAATTCTATTCGATTCTAAATTGTGTGTCACCCTGTAATGGCAGAACAAATTTCACACCTCAATATATCAGAAACCGTTAACAATTTTTAGATACATAACACGTGAATCAGAGATAAACTTAGACCACTCGACAGCCTCTGCTATAGCTGCTACAATCTCTAGCAAGTCTATCCCAAATCTATTAGTATATGACGTCAATAATGACGTTATATTATCAATATCATCACTTTCAAAGTTGGGTTAAGTGCAAGTATTTGACGTCTATGACAGTGTTGACTGTTGACTTGACACAACCTCAAAAAGCATTTAATAAAGGTTCGAGGTCATACTGTTCAATACATTTTTTTCAGTCAGTTTGAATTCGATCCGTATTGGAACTATCAACATGTAAACGTGCTGATAGGGAGCTACTGAGATATCTATTCGACCTTTTCAATGGCAGGGAAGTGAAAAGCGTACAGGGTGTAACTGCTAAGTTGAGCGCAAATCAATAATTTCTTTGGAAAAATTTCACCCACTTCACTTTATCCTTTAAGACTATTCTGAAGTGTCAACAAACTTATAGTAACCGTCTGGTGTTTCCGGTGTAACATCAATAAATCCATCTATGAGGTTCAACCGAAAGGGATTACCGGATACTCTTCAACGACAATCGTTATTAGTCACAAGCCGTCTAATCTAGAAATAATGCAAGCTGTGTAAACTCGTCTAAGTTGCACATAGCCTCAGACGGGTACCATTATCTCGGAACCATTATTTGTTTATCTTTGAAAGTATTATTGGTTCGGAATTAGCGGCCGTTATCAATGTGTGAAATTAAATAACAACCAAATCACACGACAGCTTTTAAGTAATGACTTTGTCCTTTGTTGTCTTCATTACTTTCAAGACACCTGGTCGACGTTGAAACGAAAGATGGGCAGTGGCCTTCGACGAATTTAAAGGGTGAAATCCGCCCCTGTAGAAACACGCTGACCGACCCTAACGGTGCTCCCATTGAAGAAAAATGACCATTCATGTTATTCCTTATTCGCACCCTAGTTTCGGTTTGCGCCCTATAGTGACCATCGCGTTGCGGTCATTGAGGGTCCAAATCGCCCTAAATCGTCCGAATCGAACCGGGAACAACAAATTTCGTCGTCCACATTATTTTATTATTAATTACATATTTTACCTTAACAAACCGGCGACCGGTCCAAAGAAACGGTGTTACGAATCGTAATAAATTGAAATTCCGAAACTTTTAATGAATACGTATCAGCTAAAAACTGTAATATTCAACTTTTAACCATTTCTGCTTGCGTCACCCGAAGTAATTAAGACTATTCCAGACAAAAAATGTGAAACGCACCGTTTCAAAGACAAACTAATTCAATTAGGTTAAATGGAAGTCATTTTTGCCTGTTACAAATTGAGCGTGATTAGTCATTTTCAGGCTCTATGTAGGTCGCTCTACGTTAACCTCAAATAACTTGCATGTCACATGTACTGGAGAGCTTTTTGTTTTAGTTTTAAAAGATCTGCATGAAAAGATCTCAATTTTTTAATTTACACAAAATACCTATTTTTTCACAATTTTCTAAAATTTTAAAAATGATCATAATTTAATAGATTTGTCCGAGGGATGTCTCACGTGTAAAAATATATGTAGGCGCCGAGTTGTCCTTTGTAATTTAACTAGCGAATTTATTAAAGCTGGGAAAAAATTTTAAAACAAAATGCAAAATGTAAAGTTTTAAAGTATTTTCCATCTTGCGTCTGATGATATCTTTAGAGAAGAAACTATGCTATGTGCACAGCTCTAATAAGAATATCAACATTTCGTTCTGTAATTTTATCAAAAGCATAAAATAGCCTACCAGTCAACCAGATTTGAATCCAGGTGAAATGTACCACTCGTACATATCTCCAGCATCGATTATGGCTACCGTGCGTGTTACTCCACACTCATATAAAACTCGGTGTTTGTATAAGTCATCTAATTACCAGAACATCCTGGAGATAATTAAAAAAAATGATTAAAAAGGTGCCAAAGTCATCATTCTTGCTGACGGCTTAATCAACGTCGGCCATAATTAGGGTGAAAATTTGAAAAATGGTCAAGATGTTAATTCTTTTAAGGTTTTAGGTGGTTTGTTCGTATTTTCGTGAACTGTTGGTCTCGGTCCGGGAAAACCTGAGATTCAGCGATAAGGCCGATTTGACCCAAACAAAAGACACAAGTGCGAACAAAACAGCGTCGGCCTTTGTCCTGTCCATGCCATTGTCTCGATTAGCTCGCTCAGCGTTATCAGATCGAGCACGAAAAGTCGCCTTTTCGGGATTTAAATTCAATGGCTGCATTTTTTGATCGCGCCCTGTATTAAATAAACAAAAGAAATCTGCTCCAAAGTATCAGATCTAAATCCTTTTTTAGTGAATCTCATACGTGGTTTGGGAAATTTATCAGTTTACCATGAAGAGTTATAGCTTATTTTCAACGAATACTTTTTTAGAAAATGTGTTCGTGTATTCAAGTTTTATGTATCAGACCTGCAACTAGTAGCAACTTTTTATTGTTTGTAAATTATTTATTTAGCTGCGCCTTCTCATCGTTTATAAACCGTAAAGATAATTTGTTAAAATATTAAATATCTCTCGTGAGGGACATCCTGTTATTATAGCAATAATAATTATCCGCTACGATGAAAGAGCGAGATAGAGAGAGAAATTAAATTATTTTAGTTGTGAACCATAAAAATAATTATTATTTCATGGTAGATGAGGTTGTGGTTATTTCACTTAGATTGTTTAGCGTTGTCATACATGAACCGTTTGCTCGCAATTCGGGAATGAGAAACATGATAATTACGTTCGCTTCCTGGTTTTAGATTTTAATTATTTTCCCCAAAAAAGTGCCCAGCAATACCCCGGATCCTCTCTAGCATGTAATTGAGCCCCAGAGGCGATCCAATAATCAAAGTTAAGCGTATTTAAGTCCGGAGCGCGAGCAGGCCACGACGGGGCATCTCGGCTAATATTAAAATCGAAAATTGCCAACTCGATGAGGCGAATTATGACGAAAACCATTAGGCCCTCGGGGTCGAATTCGGTCGATAAGTATCGATAATTCGTGAACGTTACTGAGGCAAATTGTCCTGTTGCCTTTCCAAAAGTCTTGTAATTACCGTTCTTCAAATACACCTCAAGCTATGCTCATGTATAAGGTTACGGAAAAGGGTGATATTAATGGGTGTTATGAAAGGGATGGGAGGGGATGATTATGGGGTGAATCTACTTATTGGTCAAGATGGTAGTTTAGAGTAAACCCAAGCTTTTTGGAGCAGATTCGTGTATTCTAAAATAGTTCATGGATTTAAAAACAAAATTTACTGCATTAAGAATCATTACCTGTTTGATAGCATTTTTGGTTTTGTCATATGTTTGAGAATTTGAAAAACTCAAGCTACTTACTAACATTTAGGTATTTTCGAGCAGCTTAATTCAGATCATAGTTGACAGATACATACTAAACATCCGAAACAAGAACAAATTGTTTTGAGTCACCACTTATTATATGTTCTGCACTATACTCTACAATGCCCTGTATACTTAACAAAAATGTCATGGGGAAACGAACAAAGCGACAAATTCGTCACTTTTCCCAAGCACAAGTACAACCCCCAACAGCTGCTGGCCGAGTACCATCACCATCGATATTGCCTCATGACTCAAATATCCGTAATAGTAATAATAATAAAGGTACGAACGGTATTATTTCCGAGGAGCACACATGCAACAAACCGTATTCGAGAAAATGATAAAAGGCCAAGATGCCCAAAGGCTCATAAGCAGGCGAAGATTAGCAATAACGATAGTAATTACGCTGGTACCTTTATGGGCACCGCCTAGAGTGCTTAATGTTTCGCACACGCAAGGGAAGAATTTGGTTCATTACAGGGTGTCGACCATAAGCCGAAATAATTTTGTTTGGAGTTACAAATATAGAGTTTGGTCGGGAGGTTGATTCCTTTTTTAACTGGAATGCGCTTTATGATTTCAACTATCCTGATCTGGTCTGAGCGAAATTGACCTGTAGTTTTTGTTTCAGGGCGTCGATCAGGCTGCCATGTGATGCCTCGCAATGCCCACGTCGTCCGCGGCTCCTGAGCCGACGACGCGGCCCGACGCCGCCATGAGTCCCGAGCAAGAGGCCTCCCCACCTCCTGCCGCTCCTGGGGCATCGCCCCCGCCTCCTCCTACTCGCCTTCCCTCTCCAGCAGCCTCCACGTCGGACGTGGAGCAGTTCGCCGGGAAAATCGTCTACAACCCCGACGGATCCGCTTACATCATCGAAGACTCCGAGAGTGACGGCGAGAATCAGACTCCATCTTTGTTGCCCGAGAATGGTCCTCCCTTGCAGGCTGTGTATGTATCACGCATGCTCAGGCAACCAACTCGGCCTTCTGAGCTTCCGGCGGTGCACAGTTATCGGGTGGTGGCTCTGAGGGACGCCAGGCCTCCGCGACCTGCTTCTCTACCCATCAAACCGATTCTTATGTGTTTTGTGTGTCGACTCTCCTTCGGGTTCGCTCGGTCGTTCGCGAACCATGCGAGCTCAGAACATGGAGTGTCCCTGCAGGACGCGGAGCGTGAAGTGCTGGCGCAGGACAGCGGGGCTATTTTACAGTGCGTGGGAGCGGAAAAGAGGCCGGTGGTTTCGTTACTAGAGCCCCTTGGCAGTCCCGTCGCCTCGGATCAATCCCAACTAGTACAATCCATTCCTAACAGGGTGCAAACGCCTACGCATCAGCAGCAACCTCACACTACTCCTGGAAAGTCTCCAAGCCCACCTTTCGCCTCGCCTCCGGCCTTCATGACAGGGACGACGATAGGGGTGTGTCCGGAGCATCTTCAAGGAAGGCCCTCTGGGGTAGACTGTCAGAGATGCGAAATGATATTGGCCTCAGGGAGGCTGGGTCCTGCGGGACTGGCCAACGTCCATAGTAGAAACTCTTGTAAGACTTTGAAATGTCCCAAATGTAACTGGCACTATAAATACCAAGAGACACTGGAGATTCACATGAAGGAGAAACATCCAGAGGCGGAAACTAGTTGTATATATTGCATAGCTGGGCAGCCGCACCCACGGCTGGCCAGAGGGGAGACGTACACGTGCGGCTACAAGCCGTACAGATGTGAGGTGTGCAACTACTCGACCACTACCAAGGGCAACTTGAGTATTCATATGCAGTCGGATAAACACTTGAATAATATGCAGGAGATACAGAATGGAGGAGGACACAATGGAGAGACGAGGCAAGCATCTCCGAAAGCACCTACTTTACACCACTCCCCTGTGAGTTCTGGGCACAAGCCTAAACCCAGTTTTAGATGCGAAGTTTGCAATTATGAGACCAACGTGGCCAGGAATCTGAGGATACACATGACGAGCGAGAAACATACGCACAACATATTGGTGCTGCAACAAAATGTGAAGCACATGCAGACCTTGAGCGCGCTGCATCATCAGCAGCATCCTCAGCAGCACATGGAGAGTTTGTATGGGATGTATCCAGGCCTGGGAGATAAACCCGAAGCCGCGTTGGCAGATATGGCTTACAATCAAGCATTGCTAATTCAGATGATGACCGGGGGGCAACTGCCAGGACACGCTGGACCTGCGGAGATGGCAGCGCACTCAGATTTAGGTCTGAACCCCGAGACCATGGAACCACCCCCCGAGCCCGCAGATCCGGACCCGGAGAAGACCTTCCAATGTTGCGTTTGCAACGTGTTCCAATCTGATTCTTTGGAGGACATGGGAAGGCATTTAGCTTTAGATAGAACCAGACTGAGGGAGCAAGAGATCTTGGCAGTGGTGGCCGGACACTACGTCTGCAAGCTCTGCACGTACAAAACGAATCTCAAGGCTAATTTCCAGCTGCACTGCAAGACTGACAAACACCTCCAAAGGCTGCAGCACGTCAACCACGTCAAAGAGGGCGGGCCAAGGAACGAGTGGAAGCTGAAGTATGCTTCTGCTCCTGGGGGAGTGCAGATCCGTTGCAATGCTTGCGATTATTACACCAACTCGGCCCACAAGCTACAGCTGCATTCAGCAGCAGGTAGACATGACGCAGGTGTCGCTTTACTCAAACATCTGATGGAGCGCTGTGCCACACTCCAACTCAACCAACCGAGAGTGTTCCATTGTTCGTTGTGCGGGTTTTCGGCCACCACGCGACTGCCACTGCTGCAACATGTCAAATCTCTGAAGCATCTCCACATGGAGCAGCTCCACCAGTTACAGAGGAGGGCTGAAGGGAAGGAGTCCTCTCCGGACATTGGGGAGGTTTTCCACGTGGTGCCTGGACCAGTGGAGCAGCAGGCGGGTGGACAGCAACAAAGGCAGACGCCAGGTGAGGACTTAGTTTTTTATGTGTTTTGGAGTTAAGATACGTAGTTGCTGCTGGAATAGAGATTTGTACAGGGCCCGGTGGCACAATGATACAGGAGGTGAAACCTGAACTAAATATTATAAGAAAAAACGCATTTCGGAAGTTTTTAACGAGATAACAGCAGTTGTGCTGCCAGAAATGTTTTTTCGATTTTGGGGTGTTTTAACAATGAAGTCTCTTCTCTCACACTGACTATTTTTACTCGAACATTTTAGGTCAAATCAAATCTGTTCTACTAAATTGAGAATCTGTTCAACCTTAGCTTAGAACTTTTTGATTAGTATAGATTTGTTTCAGTAGTATTTTAATTTCTGAGCTTCTTTGTTGATGTTATCTTCAGAATATTCAGGTTTTTTGTTAGGTGCAATATTTGTGCTTATGTGTAGTGTTCCCATTTTTTTAATTCCTATATATTTAAGAAATATAGAACACTTTTTAATTTACATTTTAATAGTTCAGACTGATTTTTTTTAATACTTTTTAAAGCAATTTATTGGCTAACCTAAACTTCACATTCCATTTCAAGAATTTAAGCATCTCGAAAATCCAGTAAAGTCGCGAATCCGTAAACTTGAACAACGGCTTTTTACAATATAAAAAATGTTTTAAAACTGGGCACTCTTCACACTAACTAGGTTATCAATTTACCAAAGTAGGTAATAGTTTATACAACTTTTTTATGCCCTATTTAATGGGCTGTTCCAATTCACATTTTTTTCATTAAAAAGAAATTACTTCTAGCGCGTTTCTAGTGCATCTAAATGCTGTTGTAAAATGCTTACTTAGAAAGCAAAATTTGCTTCCGATATGTTGCTATAACTAATAAGAATTTAAATCGAGTTAGATAGGAAATAAAAGTATATTAAATGTATAACAAATTGAATATCAAGGAATGAAACAGAAAACGCCGACATAGCGTCTTTATGGGGCAGTTTTCTTGTTGGAATTCCAGAAATGAGATTTTTGATGATAGAAATCAGATCGCCTTTTCGACAATCTTATAAGTTCATTTAATTGAAGTGCTCATTAGGCTATTTCTCTTGAAGGTGGAATGCGTTTTTCACAAAATTTCGGTTGAAAGCAAGAAAAAAATTTAAAAAAATAAAATGTATACAAAAAAACCGTCATCTCCGTTAAATAGACGCTTTTTGATCGGGCTTCTGCTTTTTGAAATATCAATTTCGTGTTTTCCTTAACATATCAACAACTAAAAGTAATTTGGCAACGTTGCAAACGGCAGTCTAAGGTTCTTAAAACTATTTGTTTCCTAGTAATTTGTCTGATTCAAGCCCTCAATCAAAATCCAATTCTAAGGTAATTTTTTGGTTCCGGTGTACAATTGATCTACATATTACTCGAAACGTCTTGGGTCACTACGAGTCAACATCGTCTTCCTTTCCCTTAAGAGGAACAGAGGCCTAATTTTGAACGTACAAGCTGTAGACAAACGCCACTAAATAGCCATTTGGCAATAAAATAGATGGCAAAGTTTTATTTGCCCTTGGTTCAGGTAAATTTTTACTGTCTTCGATATGCTATGAACAAAGGTTTTTATGTAGGTCCCAGTCTTGGCGTTTTTACTTTCGTCTCAGTTACCATCGAAACGCCCTCAATGTAGTTCGGTATCAAAACCCAGTGTTTAGTTTTAGTTCGCTTAACAAGCTTCTAGTAAGGTAATTTTACATGTTCTGATAACTGCCATTAGTTTTTCAATATTCACTGTGCTTTCAGTAAATTAATATCTCTATTATCTTAATTGCATTAGACAGTTTGCTAATACTTGCGATATTAACACGACATGGCAATTGCTGTTTCTGAGATATGCTTTACATAGCGCGTCTTCTGTCCTGTCCCAACTCTCATAAAAGTGTTTCAGCATTTGGTAAGTGCCTACTCAGTGCATTAATTATCGTTTTCGAAGCTCGCAAGATGATTGCATTGGCGATTGTTCTATAAAAATCAATTATAGAACTGTGAATACACAGTGGGCCAAATAATTTAGTGCAAAAGACACTTTCTTGATTCTTGTGTCTTTGTTCCTTAATAGCGTCCTTAAGTCAATTCCTTTGTTATTATCTCTAGTGTCTGCTGATCCCAAAAATATTTACGTTATTTATCATAACCATAACCATAACATTAATTTGTATTAATCATTAACCGTGAAATTCAATTGTACACAAAACGTTGTTTCTTTATGAGCTGAACTATCAAAAGACCAGTTTCGCAACGTTCAGTAATGCATAATAAGTAAAAACCAGTACATAGTTTATTAAATTGCTGATAGGAACACACGGCTGAACATGCCCACGTTTCTCGCGGGTCAAATCAATGAAATCAAATTAAATTTCTTTATTTAATGCAATTTTGGATTTAATGGAAGACCCTGCATGCTGATATAAAAAAATGCGGGGTTCATGATATGTCTATATCTGGTTCCATTTTTTGTCGGCGGTATCTGCAGAATTTCTCCATCAGTTGTAGCATTAAGGATTCACGAAGTCAAGCGTATGTTATTCGATATTCTGAAGGAATTCGAGGAAATACTTTACTTGATTTGATAATGGAATTATTACTTCTCCATAGTAATGCTTGGAGTGATATCAGGATTGATTTTTCACAGAAATTTAATGTACCGGGCGGCAACAGAAAGCGTGTGCACCCCGTAAGTTTTTTTGCTTTGTCGTATAAAATCTTTGATTTGAACCACTTGTGCAACATTACTGATTTTTGGGTATTTCATTGTCACTGGTTTGACCGGAAGTGATCCTGACGTTTGATGTTTAAATGGAACACCCTGTATTTTTCGTGCTTGGCAGATCAATTTAACTATTTCCAGATCATTAATTTTTTTTGGGTTCAAATGTTTTTGATTTCATTAAAAACTTAAGAAGTACAAAGCAGTTATTTTCATAAATCATACCGTTTTGAATTTTAATTATGGGAAAATACTAATTTTTTTTTTCTTTGGTATGGTTACTTCATATTACTATGTACAATTTGCAAAATTTCTATTTAAAGCGAAAAAGGCACAGATAGGACGACTTAAGAAGTCAACGAAATTCCAAATTCATAAATTTTTTCGGAAAAATGAAAGTGGTTCTGAAATGATCTCCTAATGAAAATTCCTTTCTTATATCCATAAATAGCTCGACTATATGCCTACTCAAAAAGGTTATTTTAGAATGACGCTTAAATTATTTATCAATAACGAATGTTTGTGCATTCCACGCAGCTCTGGTAGTAAACAACTTCAAATAATTTTACAAATCTAAAAATGTAGCGTATTTGGATTATAATGATCGGTATAATTTGGGATCATTGGAAAAACCATTTGCAGTAAATAGTTAGTTCATTGCACTACAATTTCTTACATTTCAAATTTCCGCCCTAAATATCGTTTCCATTCTTGCTTTATTTTGTAATTCGATTACTCTTCAATTTCGCTTGATATGCAGATGGGCCGGAGGTAGAACGTTAAGTTTGAATCAAACTCAGTAAAATCTCTATCCAGAGAAGGAAATTCTCTTAGACACGTGAAACTTCATTTTCAATACCTGCGAACAAATTTTATCCCATCATGGTTACCGCACATATGATGTTACCCCGGACCACTCCTTCTTTTATAATAATTTGTAATAAATACAATAATTTATAAAATTTTTAAATATTTAATTGATTATTTTGCTAATTTTTATTCTTGATTGTTATTAATTTTTACTGTAACTTTTGACGCTTAGTAAAACTGTAATTTTTGAAAAATTTTTTAAACTAAATATCCAAGCAATAAAGTATTTCAAAAATGCATTCAACTTTGAATAAATGTGTAATTTGATAAGTCTCTTAAAAGGATAACAAAATGGTTCCATTTAAGCAAATTTTGTAACGAAATTATCGTTTTCAACCGATTTCCCTCTTTTCTGCCTGTTTAAGTCATATTAGCACGTTATCCTTAAATTGGCGTTATTTGAAGCCCAAATTGATAGATAGAAGTGCCGAGGTATTAGATCTCCTGGCATATCAATTTTACATATTCTTATTTTTCGCGTTAACACCTCACCCTCGCATTATCTGACGACCACAAAACATGTACAAATATGACATAAAAAAATCCTCATGCTGTATATTTAATATAGGGGAAGTTTAGCAGAGTCAAGCTTAAGCCATCGTTCTGATTTAAGTCTCGGCCTAGACCAATCTCAAGCATTTTATTAAATTGGATGGAAGCTTGTGATTTCGTTAGTCTTACAATACTCCCGAAGAAACTCCTTACCAGAATATTTTTTACTGAATAGAAGATTTTTTCAGCAACAACTAGTTTAAGTTCGGAATTTTTAGCGTTTACGTAGAAGTAGCTACAACTGACATGAAGTAAGTAATAAATTTACGAAATGGACGTTTACAGGCAAATCTGCATTGCGGTTATTTCAGTGATTGCAAATTATTATTACAGATAGGTAGAGAATGAAATTAAGCATAAATAGCCACAAAATAAAGCAGAAAATTGAAAAAAATAGGCAAAAAATGAGATTTGGTTTTGAAATGTGAGTCAGAGTAAATATATGAATGCAATTCATGTGTCAATAATGTTAACATATCTGATTGGGGGATTGTTCAATTTCCTTTCTCAGTGCTGCTGATTGTTTACTCGTCAGTAAAAAAGGCACGTATTTCAGCACAACTAGAATATAGTACACCTTTCTGCACCTTCTACGTTACTCTCTTATTCAGTGTCTTTGCTAAAAAAATTACTTAAGACTTTACTCCTTCTGCTCCTTGCTTTTCTCAATTCTTTCCAGTTTTTCGCCTCGTTTTTCGGATATGTTCGTTTTATTTTTTCTTAATACGTTTTAATTAAAATATTCCGCGACGGACCTTAAATTATTTGCGGGACTAAAAGTAGCACTTCCTCCCTAGTGCAAAAAATTATTATTAGTCATACACTTTATGAGTATCGTTTTTCATCTCTCCTCTCGAATCGGTCAAAATGAGCTTAGCAGGTAGCGGAGATTTTAGATCGACAAGAAGTCACTTTTTCTGAAAACGTGATTGATCAAAATAGTAATGATCTTCTCGATCTTGCGTTCTCAACTCACGTTGTTCATTCAAATTTCTCATCGTTTTTTTATTTTTTTTACGTGCAACAAACAAGGACAGCTATTATGACTCTTGTGAGTGTTTTCCTTTAATCAGGTATGTGAAACAATCAGAACCGAAACAGAAACAATCGCTTTATAATTGAAAAGAATGACGTCGGGGATGTACCATGGTTTTAATTTTTCAAAACCAGTTCGACTGGTTAACATAGATTAAGTCGTTTATTTCGACTTTTCCTGCAGTTGTTTCACGATATTTTGCATACTCACATGAAACAACTAAAAGAAAACTGGATAAAAATAAAAATAACACATTAAATCAAAGCAGAAGAACGACAACCAGAAACAATGGAATTCCGTTCGAATTTGTTATGTCGTCATCAACATGTCATCGCTTTAAACCAATTCGGTTCGGTGTCAAGATTCTTGTAAAATTTCTGCCAACCGTAAGCACAACCGCGCGCGAAAGGAAAACGCTCGCTCTGTCTGTCTTACTGATTTTTCGACACACCCAACATATTGTCATCGTTTTGAATTGCACCTGGGAAAGTGGATAAATATTTCTGTTTACTTAACTGGAAATTGACCGTGGACCGCGTGGAAAATCGTGAGAAATTTTAATGTACTGGCCGGACTCCTAAGACGCCTTTAAATAGCACATAAACGCAAAAAAATAGTTCGTTTACCTGCTGCAGTGTAGGTCAAACAGACCCTTGTTTTACGAAGTCTTGCTAAATAATTGCATCAATCTAAAGCATTCTCGACAGTTATCTTTTTTTACACTCATAGAAGAGACCGTATCAGTCCTCTCGTGCGTCCAAAAAAACCCCGGGCCTTGATAGAACAATTAAAGAAAGAACAACTCCAAAGAGTTACACCAGCCCATCGGGGTTGGAGGCCCTAAGGGCAACTCCTGGTTCCTTACCCCATTAAATTTGGTCTACATTTTTATTGTTGCTATTAAACTCGCCTTTTTCTAATTTAGTGTTAATGACTTATTTTCAGAGCGTCGAGACAGTTTGAATTCTGAAATAGACACTTCTAATCCGAACAAGACCGAGTCCAGCGATTTGGAAGATACCAGTCACCTAGAGGCAAATCCCGGCCCTCATATATGTCCATATTGCGATTACACTAGCGACAGTGAAATGCGCATTCAAGCCCATATATTAGCGCAACATGGACCTAACCTCAGCCAACAGCAGCAGGAACAGCAAGTCATCCCGTGTCCTTTGTGCCAAGACTTGTTCAAGGGGCGTTCCTGTCTCGAAAGACACGTTATGCAAGTGCACTCAGTAAACAGCGAAGGTCTACAGAGACTTCTGATGTTGGTTGACCAGAGTCACTGGTTGAATCAAGCCTCAAGGACATCAACCCCCAACGCAGCTGCTTCGCAGAACCAGGTGTCTCCAGCTTCTTCCAGAGATTCGGGCAAACTGGATACTGCGACTCACAACGAAGAAAATCCCGACCTTTTGTCCCCGACAAGTGACGAAAACAACGAATGCGAAAGTGAGAGATGTAACACCTGTTTCAAAACGTTCAGGAATGTGGACGAGCTGTGCCATCACCAAAACGAAACTGGACATCAACTGGAGGTGAAACAGACTCCCAGTGGGCCCGGTTATGTTTGCTGGAAGAAAGGCTGCAATCAATTTTTTCCCACTGCACACACTCTGCAAATGCACTTCAAAGAAGTCCACGCCAAGAATTCCATTGCCAATATGTCGGTGAGCGAGAAACATGTGTACAAGTACCGGTGCAATCAGTGTTCATTGGCCTTCAAAACCCTGGAGAAGCTGCAACTACACTCGCAGTACCATATGATCAGAGATGCCACTAAGTGCGTGTTGTGTGGGCGCAGTTTTCGGTCTTTAGTGGCTCTGCACAAACATGTGGAGAGCGTGCACTCAGAACTTACCGATGAAGAGCTCAACGCGTACAAGCATAGCTTGATGAACAATCCCCTGCTGTTGGCAGGACTGCAAGGACAGATCTTGGACAATTCCACTAACGAGTTGTTGAAAAAGGAAAATGATAATGAGGGGGAGACGGAGGAGAGCAAAGAAGAAGAGACCGCTGCCACCAATGACGGAGAGAACTCTGACGATAGTATCGTCTACAAAGACCAACAGTTCCTAGAGGACTATCTCAATAGCCAAGCCATGGCCGAGGACAGCTACAACGACCCTAATAGGAAGTACAAGTGCCACAGGTGCAGAGTAGCTTTTACGCGTCAGAGCTACCTTACTGCTCACAATAAAACGCTCCTGCACCGCAAAGGGGAGAAACTGACGTATCCCATGGAGAAGTATCTGGACCCCAATAGGCCTTACAAGTGCGACGTGTGCAAAGAAAGTTTCACACAAAAGAACATTTTACTGGTGCACTACAACTCTGTGAGTCACCTGCACAAGCTAAAGAGAGCAATGCAGGAACAAGCCAATAATAATAATAATTCACCTTCAGTGTCTCCGATTATCGCGTCAGCCGCACAGGCGCAAAATTTATCATTGACTCCCAAAAGTTCTTCAAGCGATGAAGATGACAAAAAGAAGTATAGGTGCAATATTTGTAAAGTGGCCTACACTCAAGGCAGCACATTGGATATTCACATGAGGAGTGTACTACACCAAACAAGAGCCAGTAAACTTCAGGATTTGGCAATGACCGGCCAGATTGACCTTTCTAAGCCATTAATTGAGCAACCCGACGCCACGCAGTCCCCGAAGCAACCATCACCAACACCTAGTGGCGGTGGTGGGGAGGCGGGCAAACAACCCTGCCCCACCCCTCCGAGCCCTTCGCAAGGATTTTGTTGTCCTAAATGCGGTGCTTCCTTTACGAGCCCAGATCAGTTGAGTGCGCACCAGGTGTACTGCCTGTTCGCAACGCCTATGGCCGTTTTACCCGGTAGTAACGATGACGAAGATAAAGACTTGAAGGTAAAAAAGGGTTCTCCGATCTACAAGCACTTACTCGAAGGCTATGGATTTGACATAGTTATGCAATATAATGAGAGCCACCAAAGGCGTCAGCGGGAAAAAGCCGAGGCGGAACTGAAAATGAAGGTGGAAGAAGAAGAAGAAGCAGCAGCGGCTCTGGCACCCATTGAACAGCCCGAAGTGCGCCTCGAAGAAGTGAAAGAAGAAAAGTGCGACGATAAGTCCCCGAATAGTGACAAAGAGGAAGACAATGAGAATTTGCCAGAAGTGAGTAAATCGACGTGCCAAACATGCAACAAGGAGTTTTCAAGTGTGTGGGTGCTGAAGAGCCACTGTGAGGAAGTGCACAAGGACTTAGTGCCTTTGGAATATCTGGAGAAATATGCCCAGCAGCTCAAGAGCGAAATCGAAAAGAAAACTGTGGTGGTGACGGCTGCAACCAGCTCCACTTCCACAGCCCAGCCCAGAGTTACTACTCCAATCACCACACAAGGGGATGGTAGTCCTTTGAGCGAAACTCCAGAGAAAGACATAATAGAAGAACACAAGGATGGATTACATGTAAAGCTCAACCTGCAAACTCCACCGGAGGCTACTTCCACAGCTCCCAGCACCCCTACAAGCAGCACAACTCCGGCCAGCTCCACTGATTCACTTCCACCCAATATTCAGGCCATGCTGGCTCAAACCATGGCTCAAAACCCAATGGCGTTGGCCCAGCAAATGTCCGAAATGCAAGCAGCCTTGAACGTGATGCAGCTGCAGCAGCTGAATTTCAACCCCGTGATGCAGATGATGGGAATGGGATTGCCATTAGGGCTCAACGCACTGGCTGCGATGAATTTACAGCCTCCATTGGTACCTATGATGATGCCTCCCCCGCCGTACGACCCCATGGGACAATTCGCTGCTGCCGGACAGGAACAACAGTCGATGTTGGTCAAACAGCAGGCCGCGTTGATGCAACAGCAGGCGGTAAGTACCTTTGGATTTTTAAGGGTTGATTTATCAATGGGATATAAAATAAATATGGCAGTTAATGACAGGTTTTTAATCGGCCACTTTGGTTTTATGGGCAGTGTGTTTTATGGGGCCGTCCCCGATGATGGGGGGAACTGCATTAAAAAGCTTTCAATCTGTGTTTTAACAAGCTGAGCGCTTTTAAAGTTGTTTTATGTGTAATTTGACACTGTATCTTAATTGTCCGTGGAAAATATCGGGTTGTTTGCGTCAAAAAGGCAAAGACATCAGTTTTCGCAATGTGATAGCCGCAGGGTTGGATCTAGGGAAATATTTGCTGCGGGAAGAAAATTGAGGTGTGCACACGGCTTTCGCTCTAATATATCTCAAACAGCACGAGCTTTTCAAATGGAACAAATTTTACGCGGCTTTATTATATATTTTTACGTGTCTTTATCTAAAAGCTAAACGGGTTTTTTGGTCAAGTTTTTCTTAACCAAGGTATTTAAGCTCGTCGGCCCTGAACTTCTTGGTTTAAAAAAAAATGCAAATTTTATCTGGTTTCTGAGATCATACTCGTAACTTGGCAACAGTGTGCGGCGCTACCGCGTGACCAAAATATATTGCCCGCGCTTGCGCCTCGCTATCAATGCACTCCGATTAATAAAACGAATTTCAAAGTTTTTAATTGTACTTGTTTTTAAGTATATTTACATAAATAATTGTCATGGCCCTGTCTCCCCCTAAAAACGCTGCCAAGGAATTTTTCACGATAAAATATACCACCAATGCTCTTATAAAGCTCGCAAACGTACTCTGAATCAAATACGGTAGGTATTCAATCGAACGCCGCCGATGCCCAAAAATGTGCGTCCATTAGTCCATCGAGGCAAAACTGCACAAAATGTGCGTCAAATTTGAAGACCGCGTCCACTTCCTGTCCACGATTTTCAATTAAAGCAGCGCAGATTTATCGGGCGCACCTCAGCATGTTCTCGAGATATTTACAAGGCACACCATTAAATCAAAATTAACGCGACCCGGAGTAATTATAAAGTATCTCGGCGTTATTTCCCGTTAAACAAGCGGTCGGATGCAGGAATTTGCGCTCCATGCGATCATTTATACCAATGGGCATTTGAAATATGTCCCGGAATACGTTAAGGTAATTGCAGGCCTCTTTGTGTCGTACCAAAGGGCTGAAATTCCCAGAAAACGCATGCATCCTCCTTAAGCCCTACACACTAATTTCGGCGGCTCGTTATTGTTAAAAACGGAGATTAGAAACTAAAAATTCGCCCTAGTTGTAACACAATACCATGCCAGAGCCTGAGCGGTAACAAAGGGCCCAGATACAATGTCGAAAATGAAAGGATACCGTAAAGTTAGCTGCGAATAATGGGCGCAGGTGTGTGAAGAATAAGCAGAAGGTAATCAGTTTTCGAAATTGTGTCCCTTAAGACTAAAAGTTTTCTACCTGGGATGTCGCGATGGGACATACGTGAACGCAAGGCCATTTGTTTACCTTAAAAAAAAAAAATGCATGGACTAAATATTTGTTCGGCGACCATAGGAAAATATTTTTACAATTTAAATCACTTGAAATTTGAATATGTTCTGACAAAGAGAGCGTTGGTGGCCAAACAACGTGTTAAAGGTGCATACACACGCAGGCATGACCAGCAGAGGACGAAGAAAGAGACGTCGTCTTAAAAAAAAAAAAAATAATTAAAATTCAAATTTAAACATGACACTCATGGTGGCACACATTTTCGAGAGCATTGGTGTTAATTTCTATTGTGAAATGCCTGGCTGTGAGTAAAACATTTTATTTAAATAAAATATTATCATTGTTGTGCAAATAGAACATCGTGAACCGGTATACTTTTTGTTCAAGCCAATTCAATTAAGCCTGTTTCGAAATATCGATATTTTGAAATGTTCTACAGTCATAATTATAATTCATCAGGCGATTGGTATTTCGTCTGGGATCGATCAGGCATCGCTTTAGGGTTCAAATGCACGCAATAGATTCGTTAACAATTACTTTCTTCGACTGCGGTACTATTGATATGGCTTGTGGACTATTAAGACCCATGGAGAAGAACGAAACCTCTACCCAGATCATGAAACCTCCCTCTTAAACCTAAAATTATGCCAGAAATAACTTAGGTCGTTACACCTCTTCAGTTTAATTTGAGGGGACACTATTTCAACCAATGCCTCGTTAAAAGCGGAAACTCCAACCAAAGCTTACAAACTACTGTATAATTTAATAATATATCATAAATATACAGGGTGTCCTCGAATTGCGTGGCCAAAATGATACCGCAGATTATTTAAGTAAAAATAAGTCGATTTAACTAAATTTGCCCCAGTCCAAAAGTTGATAATCACGGAGTTACAGGGTGTTAAAGTTGAAAAAATAAATCGCATTTTCTTTAATATCTTTCGATTCCTTTGAGCTAATTTCACGAAATTTCGTATCTGAGGGTGTCTTAGAATGCCAAATTCAAATTTATTAACCATTTAGTTGTATTTTCTAGAGGGCACCACAAGCGACCTTTAGGACACATTTAAACCTCTGTAACTTTTTTGTGCCATAGTGTATGTCATTTTGGCATTGAAAAATCTTTTTTCCTACCTTTTATACTTAGAAAAGGTATACTTTATTGAAGTCGCTAGAAGCAACGGTTTCTGAGAAAAACGCATAATTCTAATGCGCCGCACATCTGCGTTGTCACTTTTAAGTAAATATCTTAGTTGACTATGTTTTTTAATTGACATTTTGACACTTGAATTTATTCAAAAATAAAAAATATATATAAAATGGTGAACATTTTGAACATTTACTGTGATAGCAAATTAAATGAAAAAAAATGAAATCAAAAACTTACATAAGTTAATTTAATTAATTAGTTAATTTTATTTCTCTTTGTTGTTGTTTCTTTGTTAAATATTATTTATATTTTATCTTTAGTAATAATTGTTTTTAAAAAACTTGAACACTTTTTTTTTAACGGGAAATAATTTTAAGTTAATTTACATGCATCATCAGCTTTACATGCGTTTTTCTCAGAAACCGTTGCTTCTAGCGACTTCAATAAAGTATACCTTTTCTAAGTATAAAAGGTAGGAAAAAAGATTTTTCAATGCCAAAATGACATACACTATGGCACAAAAAAGTTACAGAGGTTTAAATGTGTCCTAAAGGTCGCTTGTGGTGCCCTCTAGAAAATACAACTAAATGGTTAATAAATTTGAATTTGGCATTCTAAGACACCCTCAGATACGAAATTTCGTGAAATTAGCTCAAAGGAATCGAAAGATATTAAAGAAAATGCGATTTATTTTTTCAACTTTAACACCCTGTAACTCCGTGATTATCAACTTTTGGACTGGGGCAAATTTAGTTAAATCGACTTATTTTTACTTAAATAATCTGCGGTATCATTTTGGCCACGCAATTCGAGGACACCCTGTATATTTATAATATATTTATAATGTATATTTATAATTATAAATAATACATGTCATAATAAATATATGTTATGACATATTGCCAAGTTGCCAATTTAAACAGCAAAAATCTGATAAGTAAAGGCACACTCTGGTCCTTCATACTTCATAATTTACGAGCCTATAAGGTTTGCTCTAGATTTAATCACATATGTAGATACTTGCCTTACGTTGTTGCCAAGTCATGTTGTAAACATAACAAGTTCCAATGTAGTTTTTTGCTGTTTGGGCCCCATGCAACCCGAAAACAATAAAATACCGCAACTACAGTCCCGTTAGCATTTCTCCAAGACCATTAATTATCTAAAATACAGAACCAACCTTAATAAGTGTCCTCCTTATTAAAAATGAACATTTTATCATTATCTACTAGAACAATTACAGCCAGAATAATTGAGGGCCTAAATAAAATTCCCTCGGCTATAATTTGATGTTACTAACTGTCATTAATCGTAAATAGGTAAATACCCCATCAGGTTTCAATGACATCATACCGCATTTGGTTCTCATGGTTCGAGAGTTAAACGCCCAATTAAAATTCCGCAAACAATCGAATGGTTTAATTAATAATCAAAATCAGCTGTCACATTATCCCCTGATGAACATCAACAATATACGTGTGAAAAATCAATATTCCTCGTGCGCACCTCTACAATGAATATTTAAAAATCAATAGGGACAAAACCTGGTCGGCGAGGGGGCCATCTAAATGACCAAAAGCGCTCGGCATGAATTTTAATCGTGTGACTTATGCTTGACTTTCTTGCAGGTTGCGAACGCAGCTGCAAATCAGAAGAGAGCGCGAACGCGTATTACTGATGAGCAATTGAAAATACTGCGTGCGCATTTCGACATTAATAATTCACCATCAGAGGACCAGATCCACGACATGGCCAACCAGAGTGGCTTACCTCCTAAGGTGATCAAGCATTGGTTCCGCAACACTTTATTCAAGGAAAGACAAAGAAACAAAGATAGTCCTTACAACTTCAACAACCCGCCGTCCACTACTTTGAACTTGGAGGAGTACGAAAAGACCGGGGAAGCCAAAGTTTTGCCACTGAACAGTTCCTCGGGCAGCAGTAGTGATGAAATTAACAAGAGCAAAGATTCTGCCAGTTCTCCTGCAGCAGAAGTAAAAAAAGAAATTAAAGAAGAGCCCGTTGAAGAGCATAAAATGGAGGTCATGGAGGATAAACCTCCAAACTACTTCAACTTGCCTCCAAACTTGCAGCCCCCCCAAAGCCCCGCCACTTCAATTGCTTCCACTGAGAGTATCAATGTTTCGTCACAACCTACCACTCCAAATAGCTTGAACCTTACTTCGATAATCGCATCACAGCTTGGGGAAGGATCTCTCTCCACCAGCACTCCTACCTTAAACATGGGACATCATACCTCAATGCTACCACCGCCAAAGATCAGCCAGCAGAATTTTCCGAACCCCAATAGCCTTCAAGGAATGCTTCCACTGACTCCAAACAGATGCTTGAGCCCCAGTAGAGAATACAGCAGCCCAGGTTCTTCTACTGGCAAAAGGGCAAATAGAACCAGGTTCACCGATTACCAGATCAAAGTGTTGCAAGAGTTCTTTGAAAACAATGCATATCCTAAAGATGACGACTTGGAATATTTGTCAAAACTTCTGAATTTGAGCCCTAGGGTTATTGTAGTGTGGTTCCAGAATGCTAGACAGAAAGCCAGAAAGGTATACGAGAACCAGCCTGCAGCAGAACCAGCTCCGGGTATTGATGAGAGCGGAGCTAATAGATTTCAAAGAACACCAGGTTTGAACTATCAATGTAAAAAATGTTTGTTGGTGTTTCAAAGATATTATGAGTTAATCCGACATCAAAAGACTCATTGTTTCAAAGAAGAGGATGCCAAGCGTAGTGCTCAGGCTCAGGCAGCAGCCGCACAGATCGCTGCGGTGCTTAGCTCTGAAGATTCTAACTCTAGCACCACCGTAGAACCCAATCAACAACAATCGCAGCAGCCTTCCCAAAATCTTTCAAGCCCAAGCCAACCCAATGCTTCGACAACCCCCACGCCAAGCCAAGGAAATTTTCCAAGCTCGTCACCAACTCCCTCGGATGGTAAAGAGGGGACCTTCCAATGCGATAAGTGCAACCTAGTTTTTCCAAGATTCGAGCTCTGGAGGGAGCACCAGCTTGTGCATCTGATGAATCCGAACCTGTTTCCATCGTACCCACCAGACAGCCCTTTCGGAATCCTTCAACAGCACGCCCAATTGCAGCAGCAACTAGCAGAAGCCAAGCCACCAACTCAAAACCATCCTCTGCTGAATATGCTGAATAACGTGGCAGGGCAGAAGAGAAAGATTGAGGAGTTTGGTGACGTAGAAAGCGACGCCTCGGATCAACCAAAAGACAAACGCCTCAGAACTACAATTCTACCTGAACAGTTGGATTATCTATACCAGAAGTATCAGATCGAAAGTAATCCTTCAAGGAAGATGTTGGAAAATATTGCCCGGGAGGTGGGTTTGAAGAAGAGGGTAGTACAGGTTTGGTTTCAAAATACTAGAGCCAGAGAGAGGAAGGGTCAGTTCAGGGCGCACGCCCAAGTTATTAATAAGAGATGCCCCTTTTGTCCCGCTTTATTCAAAGTGAAAAGTGCTCTAGAGTCACATTTGACCACTAAACATGCAGATCAATGCGCCCGTGGAGAAATTAACATCGATGCTCTACCAGATGAAGAAGTCAGCTTGGAAAGTGCTCCTAGTTTGTCCGGAGGTAGTGACAAGTTACAGCAACAACAGCAACAATTGGCGCCCCCGCTTTTCCCAGCCCTTCACCCAGATATGGAGAGCTCCATTAAGAAATATTATGAGGAGAGTATGAAGAGGTATATTAGCGAACTGCAGCAACATGCCACCGCTTCCTCCAATGGCGACAAGAGTGAGATCAAAACCGAGAAGCCTGAGGGAGGGGAGATTCCTTTAGATTTGTCCAAGCCTGTAGACCTGTCCAGGCCAATGAAAGTGTCAATGGAGCATGGGCTCTGCGATACAGGCCCATTAACCGACCTCAGTGAGCGATCAATGTGTGATGAGCGTAGCGATTCAATGTCCGAAACCACAGAATACATCGATGACGAGAGCAACCCCACTTCGCCTGCAAGCAGCACTCAAAGCAACACTCACAGACAAGTGAATTCTGGCGGCTCCAAGAGATACCGCACTCAGATGAGCTCTACGCAAGTCAAGATCATGAAGACACTCTTTAGTGACTATAAAACGCCCACTATGGCAGAATGTGAAGGCTTGGGCAGAGAAATCGGCCTTCCCAAGAGGGTTATCCAAGTGTGGTTCCAGAACGCTAGGGCTAAAGAGAAGAAAAGCAAGATAGCGCTTCATAAAGTTCTGGGTCAGTCCGAAGGAGACACCCCGGCACTGCCTGACGACTGCAAGTACTGTAACTTCAAGTACTCGCACAAGTACTCGATTCAAGACCATATCTTCACGAAAGCGCACATTGCTAACGTACGCATGTACCTGGAAAGTCAAGGGGGGAAAGAAAGCCAGGACGAATTTCAAGTGCCGCAGCTTCCTGGGGGATCTGGGGCTGATTCCACTGGCAGCGCTCAGCAACAGCAGGGCCAGTTGAACAACAACACTCATCTGCAGCTGCTGCAGATGTCAGGGATGCAGAGCAAAACCGCAGAACAGGACGAAAGTGCCGAAAGCTTGTTCCAGCAGCTCTATGCCTTGGGGAACGGCTCCAACAACTTTGGGGTGCAGAGCCCGTACGTTCACCATGCTATGTTTGGAGCAAACGGTGAGTGCTTTTTTATTATAGTTAGAGTAGTTTAATGGGTTTAGGCCTTCGGGGAGTGGCCGTTTGAGGTATTACCAGTTTATTATCATATGAACGGTTACCAACAGAGATATTGTTGCCTCTGGTTGTTGCTGTGTTAGGGCGACGTACTTAACAGGTTCGGAATAGCTACAAGCTTGGTCAGTGCCGCTTTAAGCTGCACTTACTGCCGATGTTTTCTTAGTATACAGGGTGTCCCATATTTAACAGCATGCGACTGAACAACCAATGCTTGTTCTCAAAGTTAAAATATATCTAGTGTACCTAAAAGTATATTAATCGAAATACAGAGTGGAGTTTTTTTTTTAATATTTTTTTATAATTCGACGAAAAAATTCTGATCATCTCTTATTTTTTTATTTTAAAATGACGTCTTAACTCAATTTTTTTTAATTGAGTTTTGTTCTGTTAATTTCGGGGCACCCTATAGTGAATTAATATTAAAGAATTAATAGGAGAAGAAAATATGTTTGAAAGCGCTCATTGCCCGGGTTTAAAAGAACGGAATGGAAATTTTTTGAAATTTTTGATCAATCATATCTTAAAAGACTTTTGGCGGCACCACACCGAATCTTTAATTGGTATTGCCAAACCAGGAATGTTTAATTAAAACTCCTAGTCAACGTCACATTTTAAAAAAATTTGGCGTTTCCACTGGAAGTTTTTAATGCGTTCCAAATTCTCGACTGAAATAAAAAAGCTACCCTTGAGTGAATCTCAGGTCACAAGATTTTAAGATTTTGGCATCGCTACTGGTGCTTTTTCACTTTTTCAAGGCAGAACAATATTTTTTCCTAGTAGGTACTGTAAATGCTCTATACTATTTTTTATTGGCGTTTTCTCAATAATTAGTGTAGCGCTTTTGCTGCTCCTAATTGACGAGTTGCTGTTTTAATTTTTAACTAATCGCCTTTTGACTTTTTTCGGGTCAAAATTAGAGAATTTTTCACATGAATCAATATTTTTTCTTAATGCCTTTAAAAATAGTTTACAGCTGCACTCTGCATTGGTGTAGCAAATTTGAATTACAACCTTCAGAAAATTACATCTTCTTTTTAACCAATCGCTTCTAGAGAAATTTTTGAAGAAAGGTCTCTAGTGTTCCCCAAATACTGTCCGAAATTCCTTTCTTTCTGGCTCTCACTTCAATAAACTACAAAATCTCCCTTTCAACCAACCATATTTTGATGTTTGGCACTGCCACCCGAGCGCCACAATTTTCTTGTAAATACTCTTAGAAATCCCCTGTTTTTGACGAATTCTTCATCGGCCCAGTAATTTGTGAACTCGAAGTAGCATCGGTTATATTGTTGCGCCGAAGACCGTTTTTAGATTTATAAACGAGTGAAAATTAGACAATAGCCCGGGTTCCGAGAATGGTACCGAAATATCAGGGCTTTTTGTCAAAACCATGCAAACAAAACAGCTGTTTACATTATCGGCTGATTGATATCCTAAAACCAGGTAGAAAAATTATTCTCAAAAGAAGGACTGCAATGTGTATTTGCGACCTTACACCTGGGTCGGATTAGCCCTTTGAACAATAGAGAACCTAGGGACCCGCTCTATTTTTTCATTAATAAAGCCCATTGTGGCACTTTGGGGTCCATTTTTCGAAATTAGCGACATGATTTTCGACGTTTTGAGGCGATCAGCCTCAATGAGAGCAAGGGAGAGGACGAGAAAAAACAACAATGACCGTCACGAAATGTAATTTTAATAACGCAGGACATGCATATGAGCGTAGCCCATTGTGTTTTATGTTAATTGCAAAAAAGTTATTTATTGCCTCGGCGGATCGGCAGTAAAATACTGCTGCCAATAATAAAAGACGCGATCCATAACTAATATAACTGCCACAGAGAGTTTTGCCGTGAGCATCTTTAACGTATCGTTAAAAACTCACTTACAGCATTTGTGTAATTTCGTTTTATGGCGTAAAAAGCCCCGGAACGAGAACTCCCTAGCTATGGGTAAAAATATTCGTAATTGTGGCACCAGTGAGATCGTTTTTTTACCCCACAGTAGGGATTTATATACGGGGTGATATAAAGGAACCCCGCGGTTATTCGAGTGGCTGTATCTCGTTAAGCGACTGAGTCATGTCCGGACAATTTACATGAAAATGTCTTCTTATTGATTTTATTTTTATTAATGGATGTCTTGTACTTTTGTTTTAATTTTAATAAGAGGGCATTGTTATGGGTACACTGTAGATATGAAGGGTTATTTGAAGACACGTATACACTGTTTCCAAGGTAAGAATTGCAAATTGTACTTTTAAGGCTCCAACAGAGGAACTCAGGATCCGTATAAGATCTATATCTGTCGGTCAAAGCGAAAACGAAGCACGAAAGAAATTTCAAAAACAAGAAAATGCGCAATTTTTACCGCTTTTCAAAATTTAAGCGCTGATGTCTTGGGAACTCTTAACAGCAACTGCATTAAAGCTGTCCATACGTCGTTTTCAACGAATTTAGACTTTTAGATTGCCATCTGCCATCGTAGCAAACTTCTCATAAACTTTCTTTGAAACAAGCACAATTAGCAACGGCCTGTCTGCCAATGGCAGAATTAGAAAAATGTGGAAATATTTTCTTCTGTACCTGTATAGTATGTTAATTTTCATCTGTACGGTGAGTAACAATCAAATTATTTACGAAAATCGTAATATTTAATCGGATTTCTGGAATATCTGAGAAAGTTGCAAGTGTTGTAAAAATGTCGAGTTTCATTGATCTCCAAATAGAGCTATTTTTTTAAAATTGACTAAGCTCGTATTCCTAACCGTTTCCGAGATCCCCATACTGGACATTCTTACCTAGGAACACACTGTATAAAGTAATTTTTCCCCACTTAATATTGTATATGCTATTACAACTTATTAAAAATCTCAGCTCGCCATGGAACGTTATGTAGATGTTTTTCCCCTTCCCTCCTTTCCCATAAAAGATAGTGGCAATGGTCAAATTTGACAAATGAATATGGTCAGAAATTTAGGAAATGTCAAAATAGTACTAGGAATTTGCTGAAATTCTAACCACAGTGTGGATTGAGCGACTGATACAGGGGAAAAATATTTGCATACCATTGCAAGCCGGGAATTTTAATAAGTTGAAATAACTTATAGCCAGTGTGTGAGATAGAAAATTATAACAGAAAGCTTATTTCCGCTGTCTATAATTTTTAATCCTCACTACTCTAATGTGTGATACT
The DNA here is from genome assembly GCF_039881205.1 of Euwallacea similis. Classification (NCBI taxonomy): domain Eukaryota; kingdom Metazoa; phylum Arthropoda; class Insecta; order Coleoptera; family Curculionidae; genus Euwallacea; species Euwallacea similis. The sequence continues at coordinate 7,007,989 of NC_089609.1, forward strand.
CACTAGAAATACGTGAGTACTTTGTAGTCATATTGTATTTAGTCTCGAAGAAAAATAGGCAATCTGGTCTGCACGTCCGATTCAATAAATCCGCCTTAATAGATCCAAACTACTCGGGCTTTAAGAAAACACAAATCAAGAAAACGATAAAAACGAGCAAAAATCACGATTTACGCGCGTCACGGAGCCCCGAAGAAGGACGGCTACATGCGGCGGGTGGTGGGTGAGAAAGAGAGACAACGCTCGCGCGAAATGGGGCGTGGCCCCCGGAGATTCATTCTACTTTTGCAATAAGACAAACGAGCATCGGGTTCGTATAGCTACCGCATTACGCCGTGCTATTGGCCGACGATCGTCGATTATAAAAGTTGTACTCTTTAGCTCTGTGCAATGTTTTTGCCACCGGATTTTATGTCCGTTGACTTTTTGTCGGACGATTGCTGAGTACGGGAATTTCATTTCGAAGTTCGTCTTGTTTTCAATCAGTCGCAAGTGCGTCTTAAAAAAAAAAACATTTTTGTCTTCATTTATTCGCCGTCACTGTTTCACAGCCATCCCTCCCTCCCTCCTCGGTAAACCATTTTTCTCCTCGGGAATTTCTTATATACATCCTTATCGCGCTCAGGTAATTTATCATTCCAAAACGTCATAATTAACTGCCCCTCCAAAAATAGAGGGCGCCCCGTTCGTTTATTATTCATTGGATACCGAAACGAAGGCCCGGAAATTTTCCAGGCTGTGAGATTGTTTTCCCTTTTTTAACAGCTTTTTGGGGATTCCATACGCGTTCCTAGCAATTTTGAGTAGATCTTATGAAATCAAGTAAACTTCCACCGAATAAAAGCTTCAACAAGATCTACAAAAATTTGCGTATCTACGATACTAACTGCATAGTTAAAAAAAAATCTGGAATTTCAACACAAACATTTTTTCCTAGGATTTAAATAAAAATTGAGCACTAATGCTGAGCTTAGTAATCGATAGTTCAAAACTACGCTCTAACATTTTAAAACTCCACTTTATTAATATTTAATATGTATGGTTTGTTTATTGGAAGGAAACACATTAATCGGCAAGGGATGATTTACAACATTGTCGATTAATTTGCTAATCGATATCGGTCTTAAAACGTTGTCCGAATTGTACAAGTTGAAGCTTAATCGATTTTACAACAAGAAATATGAAATTAGGTGTTTGAATTAGGGATGAACAGTTACACTTACGATTCAGTTGAAATTCTCTTCGATAATATTTATTAATGTATCATAGAGTGTCCCATTAAAACATAAATCGAAGTAGATCGAAAGTGATTATACGGATTCGATAAAATACCAAAGATAAAAAAAAATTAAAATTGATCAAAGGGTTCGAATATTCTGAAATGAATAGTCAATAGCGTAATGCAAAAAAGTGCAAGGGGTTTAAAAGGATCCTAAGAAAGACATCCCTACAAATTTTGACCCAAAAAAATTAGCTATATATTTAAAATTTTAGTTCAATATTCCAAAAACTCTGGAAACTATAGAGAAAAAAAAGAAAAAAATTAAAGTTGTAACACCCTGTATCTAGGAAACAATGCGTTTGCGGGTCTGAGGGTCTGATTTACTTTTTTTCATAATTGACCTAAAGCACACGCCCTGTATAGATTTTGTGTGGCTGTTTAACCAAGTTCACATAAATTCCCCTTTTCTCTCCATTACACATAAAATGCGGCAAGTTGTGTCTGTATTCGAGGGCTAATCTTAATAACCCACGGAAAAAAGCATAATTCGACAATCTTCTCCAAAGAAAACGGCTCTTAATAACCCTCGAACGCCACAAAGCAATCGAAAACTCCTATTTATCCCCGAAACAGCCAATTTCCGCCCTTCTATACCCAAAGAAATGAGAAATATGAATTAATATTTTATCCCCCCATTGTATTTGCCCATATTATGAATTGGTAATGCGCCGAAGTCCTGTATATGCTACGTGTTTTCCTTATTTTCCCTCATATTCTTCGTTTTTTTCTCTCCCTTTCGTCAATTATTAAAGATGCACACGTCTTGTCGAGAGCACCCCGTATGTTCTAGTTTTGTTTTGGGGTGAATTAATCTCATGGGCGTGCGGAAAATAAATCTGTTTCAAATATCTGAAGCAGAGTTGTGGCTGTTTTCACACTGGCAGTATTAAAATGGATAAATGTTTTAATTAGAACTGCTAGAGATGAGCCATATTATAGATTTTATTTTCCTCAAATGTGATATTGAAAGTGGCATATTGACAGAAATATCTGCTACTCAAAAGTAGTGTAGTGATGCATACGAAACAGTACAACTATAGTAAGTGGACAAATTTTTTACTAAACTTTTTGTTTTGTGTATTTGTCCATTTTTGTTTTGTTGTTTGTCCCGTTTGTAGCGTTGCGTTTGTCTTAGTTATTTCGTTTATTGTTTTATTTACTTATTTTCATTTATTTTTTTAATTTCTGTTTTTTACGTTTTGTGTCGTTTTATTTTCAGGTTAGCCTCAGCCTGCACGTGGCAACACCCAAAAAGAGACTGCTTTTTTGTTTACCTATATTATTTTCCGCATTTTGTTGGCCTTGGTGAGTTTCTCTTCGTCCACGTCTTCCACACTCTTCTAAGTATTATGTTTTATAATCTGAATAGATAAATAGAAGATTGAACTTCCTTTGCCTTTATTATAGGGAGTGTCTATATGTGGCCAACCACAGTTCTATTCGATAACCTCGCAATCTTCTTCTTGTAAATAAAATTGTATATGTGTACTTTTTCCCTTTTTTTGCCCAGAACCTGTGCGTTTGCCTGCGTTGAATACGATGACAATCTCAAAATGTAATTGAAACAAAAAATGTGATATTTACCTATACATATGCTATACTTTAGCTCCCAGTGAAATAGTGAAGCTTTACATCTCCTGAAGCTTTGTAACGCCTTGTAATTATTTAATTAGTTTAATAAATTTGTATGTTAAGTTCCTAATAGATCTGTAAGAAACGTGGCCTTTACTATTAGTGTATACACAGTGTCTGAAAAATTAGTTGTGTATAGTGATAAATTATTATTTTCTTGTAATAAATCGATTTTTATTACTTTACTTTTTTTTGTTTTTTTTTTGTATTATAAAAACTATAAGTAAGTTTTTTGATACGCCACAGTTTGTCCTAAACGATGCACCAGTCTTCGTAATTTCAAAGAGAATAAAGCTCAGAAGCTCATGAAGAAGTAAATCATCTGCTAGTTCTCGAGGATTGCTTTTCAGTATTTTCGTAAAGTAAATGCATAATTCAATTATATCTGAAACTGAAGGTTTCTCTTGAGAAACCTGAAATTTTTCGATCTTGCTGTAAAACCGTCTATAAGGTATATGAAATATAATGGATTATTTAATGCCATGCATATATATTACGTCATCGTGATTAAAGATAATTAGTCCGTCAATGGCAATTTTTTTAAGATATTTCAAATTTTGCCACTCTCTTAAAAATATTTATCAAAATTTGAAAGGTTTTTGTTCTGAGCACTTACGGTTCAGAGGCTTTACCGCATATCTGTCAAATCAAAACGACATTTGTCAGTGTCAAAAAATTTTATGGGTTTTTGACAATGACATGCGTGCATGAAACTTTTTACAGCACGTGTGTATGTAAAGATTTTACCGAACGCTAATATTTAATTGAATTTATAGGGTATAAAGACTAAAATTTTTAGCAAATGGTGATAAATTTTTTCTTCACTAATTGGGAAAATTAATACTTTACTTACGGTTTTGAGAAATGTCATTTTCAATATCAAAATTAGAAAATATGATTTTCTGGCATTTTTAAAATAAGATTCTAGAAGTTCAGTTAACGGTAAAAATGATCATTTTGCTCATATTTTGGACTGAAAATGAAATGAAACCGTATAAAAATATTTAAAATAAAATGAATCGCGTCAATTCGATCGTACTGTATAGTCGGTTCGGTAGATTCTAGTACGTAACCTGAATTAACCCTTTATTAAAATTCTCGGGTGAAAAAGTGAAAATCCACAATTACTTCGACCTTAAATATCTCAAAGATAATGCAATAGTCATAAGAAAAGTCTGAGAACATTAAGGCCTATTACATAATTGTAGCTGTGCGTTTTATTAAGTTGGACACTCTGGAGACCGGTTTCGTTTCGACCCCATTAGGCCTCGTCAGTTCAGTTCATCTTGAATCAGTAAAGCAGTGGCTGCGCAGACATATATATATATGTATATCAGCAATATCAACGGTAAATGTGTTGGATCTGCAGGAAAATGTATAACTAACGCCATCTGCCGTATATAGATATTTTACTGAAGATACGAAATATTACACTAAATTTTACAATGTATGAATCGCTTTACAATCTTCAGGATGATAATATTCCTGAAGTGTTTTTCCACTTTATGTGGTTTCTAGGTGTATTCTCGATATTTCGTTTCGAAAAAATTTAACTCTTTGATCAATTTAAAAGAGAAACAAGTTTCTAAATTGAAAAAATAGGATTTCAAATTGCAGGAAATAATCAGTTAAAGTCTGCCTGACTGAAGAAAACTGAAAGGTGCCTGACCTCAGAAAAATGATGACCCTGTAGATTCTTAGCATGATTTGGAAATCCTGATTATATACCCGCGAAAGCAGCGCATACGTTCCAATTTCACGTCTGTATGAGTTACAACTAGAAAATAAAAAATCTTTAAAGTTTAGTACCCGTATTTGGATAACAAAGCTTTAAATCATTTAATTTTCGACTTCTATTGCACATACTATTAAATTTTCCTGGTTAAATATGAGTCATCTTTTATATAAGTATCCAAAAATATTTCCCTAATTTCTCGAGCGGATTGTTTATTCACTTATAAATCTCTGCGACACGTCCCCGTCGTCCACGGGGAAGACTTCTCTCGTCAAGTCTAGCATGTTCGCACAGTGTCGTCTCATAGAGGGTTTATGCTCCTTCTAAGATATATTTAAATTTCGTAGGTATATTGATATTTTGAAATTATATCACGTTTATTCGAATTGTTATAACATCACGTAGAGATGAGTTGGTACTATAAACCGATAACTCTTCTACCTAAAATGATCGATTTCGTAATATAGTTTAGATATAATAATCTTCAAATAATAGTAACTGAGTATGTGTCAAATAGGGGGAGGGAAATGGGCAGTATTAGCGAGTTCAGAATGCTCAGAAATTCGATATTCAACCTGCTTATGCATCTCCTTATCTCGAAATCATATTTAATATTAATAATCCTCATTTAAACCCAGACTGCGTCTCATGCCTGGCCCCCGAAATTATACGCAACTAATTGCCAAAAATTTGTATGTCGTTACCGTCATGTCCTCCTTATCTCTTTGCTTATATCTCTACATTCCGTGGGACTTTTTTGATGATTACCAGACTCGAATTTTAATATCGACCATTTGCCCCTTTCTAAGACACATAAACGCCAATGCTCAGGGGCCCTCAAATAAACTTGGCCCCAAATCGCAGGCACGCGAAGAACGCCACAACCGGACCATCTCTCGGATGCCATAACGAAATTATGACCAGTTATATGACTGGCTTCATCATATATGACGCAATTTGGGCTTGTTAGCGGCCCAACTAAGTCGAAGAAATGCTTTATGACAATATGGGGATGAATTTTTTCACGCCTTGCAAAGCATATTATTGCCCTTGTTAGATCCGTTAAGTCGAGCTATCAAAAAATGAATCGATTTCTTGAGAGAACATCTTCAATGTGCATTTGGCTTAAAAGGCCTTATTTTTGAAATTTTAAAGCCCGCATCATCGGAAGAGACCGATTTTGAATAATGTAAATCCATTGTGAACCGCTAGCTGGATATCGGCCTAACAATCTATTAATGTTAAGTCGGGTGCACGCGGAGGCCTAAGCAGGACAGGCCGAAACGTATTGACGCTTTTAAGACCTGGATCGGAAATTGCCAAAAACGAAACAAAAGACAATCTCCATTCAATCATGCGGGACCGGTCGATGTTCGACTGTCATCCATCAAGCGGCAAATTTATGGGCCATCAAGAATTCTGTATTCGCGGGTCTTCGCGATCTGGGACTGGTCCCATGATGGGGACAATTTCGGGTAAAAATGTTAAATAAGGTCTGTGCGGGTTTGATAATGAGGACCGCGTTTACTAAGCTTATGTTTATCCGACTGTTCTCCTGGCTTTTGTTTTGTTTTTATGAATGTTTTTCATGTGCCTGTTTTTATTCAAACACATAAGAAAGTACTCTATTTCGCCGATTTATTTCGTCTTCAAGGGAAGATCAGTGTCTGAAATATCTGCCAAACCTTCAATTTTTCTTCAGTTTTGGTATTGGTTTGTTGAACCTTAATCAAAGAATCTGTAAAGATACACAGTTATAATTCACGTTTCAATGGAATCTAGAAACTCCCTCAACTATCATTTAATATTAACAGTTTTCGAAGTATCTTGATGTAAATTTCTAGTCATTCGTTGGTTTTTAGGGGCAGATATTTGAATTTTGAAATCTCGGTATGTCGCTCTATGAAGCGCAGAGATAATACGCTTTGTACATGGTGTCTTAAATTCGAGGTCCATCATCATCATCTCGGGATACCTACGGGAACCGTGAAAGCTACAATCTCGTTTAACTAAGGGCAAAGTTCAATATTTGGGATTAGGGGAAATTAATAACTAGGAGACTTCTGGATAACTGATAAAATATTAAAGACGACGGGATCATTCAACTAAAATCTTTCAACGTGGCGGTGCTTTCGGTTAGATCGGAAATAGATAGCTTTAGGTAGAGTAAATTTTCGTCCTAAGAAAAATTTATGTGAGATAGATAGATATCTTTACTCTGAACTGAGATATACGATGTTTTTTTAATTTTCGGTCATTTTAAAAATTGCCCTTTTCAATTTCATAGGAGAGACATATATCGCGCACAGACGTTGTCTCGTTTTTGGAAAACTTGCCTCTAGGTATTCCTAGAGATATATACGATTTGCATGACGCTTACCACTCCCACCGTGCTCGGATTACAACCAATCTTTTAAATGAGGCCCCTGAACAAAACTGGATTGGTACGAAGGGCTCCATAACTTGGCCTGCTAGATTTTATGATCTAACTCCCCCAGATTTCTTTTTAATCTAATAAATAGCTGTAACTCTGAGAGTAGAAGAAGCTTGCTATATGTTCAACAGGGAAGTTTTCAGTTTGAACATCTGCTATTGATATGCAGTTTTCGGCATTAAAGATTTCTCAAAAATCGGGCTTCTAACATCTAAATTTGTTTTTCTCTATCTAGTCGCTAAATGGGGTTTTCTTGTCAAAACAATCCAAATCCGATCAATAAAAAGTCTTTCAACAGTCCCGGAATGGTTAAATATTTCGAGAACGGATCCAGCAAACATTACGAAATTTTTGTATAAGGGGATTATTTGTGGTGCATTTTGATCATTCTGTTCACGTGATCAAACATTTTCTTATCATAATCGTAACCATTGCGGAACAAACAACCTCCCTATAGGAAATTTGGTAAACTTCACTGGAGCCGTTCCTGAAATGTTTGTTCCAAAAATTTAGAAAAACACTGTATTCTGCAGACATTTCAGTTCAGTTTAAATCCTTGCTACCGATTATCCTAAAGCAGTACAACAAAGAAATATGTGACAAAATATGTAAGGCATTCTGCTTGAAACGTGGACTTCTCACGCTAGTTCAGGCTGGAGACGATACAGAAATATGTCTTTGATGGCCAATAATTCGAAATTCAGATTGTTTCAATTCCATGGATTTTTTCTACTTTCAGCCCTGAGACTGACGTTTACCGACCTGAGCTACTTCGTATTAAATTAATCTGCTCAGGGGTGTTTAATTCAAAAAGAGCCTTAATAGGGTTTCAAAGTCTCTTTGAATAAGCCGTCAAGAACAGTTCAAAACAACAACAAGGCCGTTGATTGCAAATTCGATAAAGTAACGATGAAGGCGTCTGCGTAGCCCAGCTGCAGCATAACTATCCAGACACTAAAATCCAGACCAATTAAGTGGCTGATAACGGAAGCCCCGCCCGAATCTCGCGTTCCCAATTAAAAGCCGCCAGGAAATGAGGAAAACCGAGGCAAACGATGCCCCTGGATCATTATCCAGGACCGAAATTCCTCCTTCGGACTAATTAGGGACGTTGGCCGGTCCAATCCAGGCGTCGCGACGTCGACTAATTGGAGGATGAAAGGGGCGGCGTCGGCGTCGATTAAAAGCTTGCGCGAAGCAGCGACGGCGGCTCCTGAACCTGGAGGATGTGTCCTCCTCCTCCACCTCAAAGACGTTGCTGCTGCTGCTACTGCTTTGAATCGATATTGAAATTAAAACCGTTCAGGAATTACATATTGTCGTAAACCATCTCTCTGGCCGGACGGCCATCTTGAAAGGTAAAAAGGGGACAATTAGCAATTCTGATTCGCATTTGTTTATTCGAAACGAACAGACAAAAGAATATCGGTGACATATTTAAATATTTAAGTAACGAGACCAGACGTTATTAAAGTGGTTGACGGGAAGATAGAAGTCGAAAACGCAGCCAGGGCCGGGCTACGCGAACAAACAGGACCTTCCTACATGAATGCATGTGTGTGTGTATTATGTCATAATCTGCAATTAGCACTGTGTTATTAATTAGTACTCAAATAAGCTTTAATAAGTTAGGCGCTGATGTGGTAGCCTTTGTTTGTGATGGAATCAGTTGCTTGTTTGCTTTTGCGGATGGTCAACATTGGGTTAGCAAATGGGTTTCATTATCAAACATTATTTGTGTTGAACCGTGTTACTGAATTATTCACTGAAAACCTATAACGCGCAAACAGATCAAATACAATAATCATTCGATTTTATATATATTATAGTGTCTCAGCCAACAATAATAGGCAGGACGGGTTTTCCTCCGCTGCTTTAGAATTGCCCAGAACTTTTGGCTCAAAGTTAACGGAATCAATGTCTCTAAAACTGTCACAAGTTTCAGAAGGGACAATAACGTAGCTAAGTTCATAAACAGGCACTATATTTGAAAGGACTATTAAATCAGGAATAAAATTTTCAAAAAACATATAGGGTGTCACATTTAAAAAAAGTTAAGTTTCTGTTATAACACAAAAACTAAGAATGAGAGATTAAGACGACACAAGTCACTGAATTCTATACATAAAAATTTCATTCACCCCATTCCATGGATAAGGGAAGTAGAAGTAATCGCCGATTCGGATATTTTTTTAGTTTCACCCTATAGCTTGGAAAAAGTTACTTAAGAAAATTACGGCGACTTCATAGGTTTTTAAAAATTATCCAGAGATCTGTAAAAACGGCATCTTCTTTCTGTTGTGTTAACCGAGATATCCCATGACGATAACGGAATCTGGACACAACTGATATCAAGTAAATACATTTAAATTGAGAATATGGGACGAATCGAAAATAATGGAAAGTTTATTTGAAGTAAAAGATCCCTTGAAGTAGTGTCTATTTATTTTAAGTGTGTTCGTTTCTTAAACGTACTATACGAGTAGTCAACATGAGAACTTGGCATTTTCAATTCAATAAAAGAATTACTTGATGCAAGTTGAAGTTTTATTTCAATTCTGCATTTACTTGATAGAAGTGTAAGCAAAGGTACAACGAAGAAATTGAGGAAATATCAATAGTTAATTCAAGAAATTACTATTTACTGTGTACTATGGGCTCAAATTTTGAGAGAGTTTGAAAAAAACGCATTTTTCTCTTTTTTGAGAATGTAAAAAATTTGCCGACAATTTTGTCATTTGGCAGAATTTAAAAATTGAATTGGCGGTTTATTTGGGCACTTTTAAAATTAAAAAAATTTTTAAAAAGCATAGTTGTTTATGCAATAAATTTACGTGTAAATAAGGTTTTCTCAAACGAATTACTTTATGGTCGAGCGAACTTACAAGCTATAAATGGTTGAGTCGAATAAAACCTCATTACGTACGGTTACATACAATATTTTATGCCCCATTGCATGATAATTTGCGCATAACTTGACTTTTAAGTAAAAATTGATATACATACAGCTTCAAAAGACCTTAATCACCTGCTAAAAAAAATTTATATTGGTCAGTCAATATGTAGTTACTGGTCGTCCAGTAGTCACATATGTGACCTGCTGTAGTCAAGTAAAATGTCACTTTATTGTACTTGGACGATAATGAATTAGTTTATGGTCGGCAGACAGTATCATAGAGAGCCCTTTATAATCATATTGAGGACGAAAATTTAAATTTTACATCTGAATTTCTCAATAACCTCACGTGTGGTTATGAACTTAGTGATATTCCGTTGAAAATATTTTTTCCTATTTGCGTGCACGAAACCGCACTTTCCCGCGCGCATTTGCCGCGGCTCCTACGAAACGTATTTTTCCGCGCTTGATAGAAAAATTTTTAAAAATAGAACTTCTTTATTTTTTATTTTTAAGTTTTCTAAATATGGAATAACACAAAGAGAGTTCCACTAACAAAAACTGTTGCGGTCTTCAAGAACACTGTATGCATATTATCCAGACTGTGATGGCCAGCTTCAAGTTTGATTTGTTTTTTTTTTGTGTTTCTATTATGAAATATTTCTTTTCAAAGCTCATCGTGCTTTCTGCCTAAATCCTATCCATTGTTCCACGAAACAAAGATATTTCTTCAACGCGGCATTACCGTCAAACAATCACTAAATCTGAAGGCAGTAGAGACGTAAGCCCCGAATCATACATGTTGTGTTAATCAATCAATAACAGGCCCCGAAGAGTGGCCGCCAGCGAGCTTTGCTTAACTAACCATATGATTTAATCTCCGGTTAAGCGTAAACGGCTTGTCTTAACTGTTTAGCTTCCGAATTAAGAGCACCTTGTATTGAAGCCTTCTGCATCGAACGAATAGTTGACCTTTCGGTTTTTGGGCTAATAAGCACCCATCCCTAGTTTCAAAATTACTTTTCATTAGTGGTTAATGATCAAAGAGCTGCGCGAAAGGAAACAATGAAAGGTACGGTACCCGGTGATTGAATTAAAACTATTGTATTCGGCCCTTGATATTTGAGGTTTATTGTGGAATGCCACAATGGATAATTAACTTTCTGTGTATATGTTTACTGTGTGGAGAACCTGGTTGAAGTTTAAAAGAGCAAATATCAAAGGTACCGCCAGATTCTGCGTTATCAACCGTTAAGGCTTAATTTCATTAGGAGGCAGAGAAGGCCGACCAAAAACGGGCAAACAAACCCCTCTAACCCACCCTCAGGTTATCCCTCTCTTTGTGTGAAATATATCCATGTTTTTCATGCAAAATCCCCCGGTAACGACACATTGTGTTATTCCCATGATTAATGATATAGCTCCGAAAAAAGAAGTATCCACACTTTTGTACTTTCATATTTTTAACGTCGTATTTAATAGCAAAAATCATTACCACCCCTATCGTCTTATTTGCTGTGAACGGGGCGAAATTGTTGCATAAAAAGGGGTAAAATTCGATAACGAAACAATTTACAGTTTAAACCTGTTAAGGCAGGTCGAACGCGGCATTGTGTCCTCGTTCTAACACCCTTAATCCTATTAATTTAAAAAAATAAATTTGACGTACCCTCTTATAGAAAATTGGAAATTTTAAATTTATGATTGCCATTAAAATCTGAGTTTTTGTGGGGTAAATTTGCACCCATTTTTCGGGAGCAATCTCAGTCCGTCCCTGAAGGCCTAATGGCATGTTAATAAAAAGCCAACACCTCATTCACAATGGAAATATGACAATAAACCAACACCCCTGAGTCCGGTCTGAGGTGATCAATTTTCGCCCTTATTCGGTACGATTTTAGGGGATGGCAGGGGGAGGTAGGAATTATCAAGATTTGGGAATTAATGCGTGTTCCCATAACACGAGCGTATCGATTTTGTTTCAGCAGCTGTCCAAATGGAGGATGTATTATTCAAGAGGTTTATTGGTAACGAAGAGAATCAGTTGTATACTTTGCCTTAAATACCGAAGGCTTCCTCAGCTCGAAAGCAACCTGAAGCAAAGATCTTTTCATCACTATTTCCCGAAAAAGTAGTTTCAATTAAAATTAGACCATTTGCTTCGTCATTGCATTTAAGGCCCTAATATTATCCAGAGTTCAAAGTCAAAGGTAGAAACTGAAGAGCTTGAATCGTTTTTACGCATATTCACTCATTTTAATTATGTTAAAAGACACTTCCTATATATGTCCGTGTATAACTTTAGTGTGGTCCAGTTGTTCTATACTGGGAAGGAAAAAACATGTGCAAAAATTGAAATTTGCAGTTATTGCGAGTACACTAAAAATTTCATTTTAACATGAAGGCGCAAGATGAAGTCAATCTCGTGACGTTTTTTGGCTACATATTCATTGCTGGTTCATACCTGAAGAAACAACGGTTAATCCCGAGAGTTTTTCCAATTTTCAACAAGAACGAAGCTATGAGGACTAGTCTGTATGTGCAATCCTGAGGTCCGTGCGAATCCAATAGCACCTCCTACATAATCTAAGATCCCTGTCAACTAAGTCCCCCAATCAGTAATATCACTTGGCCAACGTGTCTTGATAGATATATCACCAAATAAATGTTATAAATATCCTCGACAATTCCATAGCAATGCTCACTTATTAAAATTGATATGAAGGTAAAAAGCATTCATTATTGAAACAAGATCAATAACGCGACATTTCCATGTAAATTCTCTGGATACAACTCGGTAGTTTGACCAGATACAACTCGACAAAGCGGGAGTTTCCTTTATATCCAGAAGGCACACCAACCATCCTTACCTTTAACATATCGTATAGGCAGTAAAAGTGAACCCTGTACATTTTTGATATAACTAAATGGATCTGAATTGTGAGTGGCCGATTAGTGAGGAAACTTATTGGGAGAAAACAACAGTGGCGTTCGTATAAAAGACTGCTTCGGTCAGTCACAATAAATCACAATATTTCATCAAATCATAGTCTCATTTGGCTTTCGAAGTAGACGTTTTGGTACCACCCAAATTGTCGAAAAATGCTTAGTTGGTCATCATCTCTCGGAGTCAAAATTAATCTCCGATGTTATCTTCAATCAGGCAAAGAAAAGAGTCTTCATTAATTATTAATGTGTCAAGGGAAGGGAAAAAAAGAGGAAGATTTTCGCTCATAGAGCTCAAGAAGGGGGCGATTTGCATATTTAATTGTGCTCGAGCCCGAAGAATACAGACGACAGCACAAAAATGCCTTTGTTTGAAAATAACTATGTTAATATCGATTTCCTGCTCAACTGTTTATTAATGACCCTCTTGTGGAGCGTTAAGGCTCGTCTACATTACGAGCCTTTAAACACCAGTTCAGAGACACATTTACATATAAAGAAGAAGACGAAGAAATGGGAAACAGCCCGGCGATCTTCTTTTATTCGAGCTTTTTTCACCCTGTGTATAGGAGGAGAGGAACGAGTGGGGGAGGAGGGACAAAAGAGCGCTCACAGAATTCAAAAGGCCTTAATGTGGAAACTTAAAATTTATCGTTCGAGAACAATGATGCCAGTTTTTATAGATTTAAATTATTGGCTAAGTTCGGTCATTTGGACTGGGCCGGTTAACTAAGTTATATACGAGGACCGGAGGATAACGATGGCGTTTATTTGTGTTAAAATCGCCCACGATCGAGTTAAGGCAGCCCACTTTTGCTTGTTTACGGGGATACGATCGTAAAGTTGGCCACAATAAGACAAAGTCGCCTCGTGTAAATGGCTATGGTTTATTATAGGCTGGTTTCATATGTTAATCAGGTGTATTTAAGGAAAAAATTGGGGAAATACGATTAAGAGTGCAGTGCACAGAGGCGTACTTTAAAGCGGACGCTTTTATCAAAGGCCACAACGAAGGCTGCTCGATAACACAACCCACGACCCAGCTTTTTGCATTAAAAAAAATCGGAAAAAATAACGCGTTTATCGGATGCAAATTCTGCTTACAGTGTTGAATTACCGAGAGAATAGACAAATATGTAATATGAACTTTCATGTTTTTGTTTTTTTTTAAGTTTCTTACATTTAAATGGTATCTGCTGCTCAACTCAGAAATAAAGAACAAAATGCTATTTTTAAACATTACCGATTTTTTTTTCAAGGAAGAATAATCAACAAGAATCACGAAATTTGCCGATACCTCAGGCAAGGTTAGTACTATCAGCGATTTTTTGAGACCTGGCAAAAATGGCTTGAAATTCCTAGATGTAACTTGAAGCCTCAAAAAAGCAGCAGCTAAATATGAATTAAGACAACAGAGGCTTCTTATACACATAAATCCAAATGCTTTCTGAAACTGCCTCATATCACCTCAACATTAAATGATAAAAGTTGTGTCCATTATTTTAAATTCAGTCCATTTTTATTAGAGGCCGCAAGTTGGGTCTATTAACTGACGAGGCAAAGGTCTTAGGAATTACTTTGCTTGGAAATTACCTATTTAGCCTTAAAGTTTTAATTATGCACTATTACAAGTTACTACAGGTTCGCTATCTCTATTGCCTGAAATATCAAGAATTGTGAATAATTAACTTGCATCTACAGTATAGTGACACTTCACGTTAAAAAAATAATAATTAATTTGCATGGAAGTTCCATGGGGAAAAATGGTCAACGGCCTCATATTGCCAAATTCGATATTATATTATTCTTTATTTACTTCGCTTTACCTTTGCTTACATTATTACGTGAGGGCAATTAACATATTTAATTAAAGGTCAATTTCAAGACTCACTTGTTCCTTGAAGTATCGAGAATTTTTGCTATTTAACGTTTAATTAGAGGATGACTCGTATATTATTTTATATTATCGTTTCATGATTTAACTTTGTGGATTAGTGCTGAAAGGCCAAATTATTGACGAGCTCTTAACCTTAACTGCAAAGCAGAAATGTCGAAACAGCTTGAGGATTCGTCAGATGTTTTGCTACTGCGAATACCAACTCGGTGTTAAAGTTGACAGCACGTCAACAATTCGACCCTTAAGGACGCAGCAATTCCTCGTTAGAGGTTCGGCACCATGGCTTTGTCGGGTAATTACCTCAACCTTATAATATTAAATTTGGCTTGAAATGTTGACGAAAACGTTCTTTTGCGGTGAATAATAATTCTGAAAGCTGATCCAGAAAACCCCATTTTTAATCCGCAGCGCCCTCATAATAACCCAGAGGGATCTTGCAGACTTAAAATTTTAATATGCGCCGTTCATTTCGCATTCTATGGAAGCTTAGACTGCGTCTTGACTTATACGGGTCCTTATGAGACCCGGGGGATCCTGATAATTATAAAGTTTGAATTGCCTTGGAGCAGATGTCGTGGCGCGATTATTAAACTCTCTTCTCTTCTTCAAGGAAAGTTGGCTCCGCTCGTCGTAGAGCGGATAATGAGGGAAGTTTTTAATAAGAATGCTTCGGGTAAACACTGCTGGTGCAAGTTTCCTTAAAGTATAAATTTTAGTTGCCCCCGAACGAACAATACACACCAGATCGAAAATCCCGGGACCGGGGCCAAATTGGAAATTCACGCTCGAGATAACGCAATCTATGGGCAAACGAGATATTTAAATAGGCCGCCCTTGTTCTTTCAATTTTGCATCCCACCTCCGTTCCTTCCTTTTTTGTTTGGTTCTATCTCTTTCTTTTGTCAGCGAAATAATTGAATTTCGGATTGGAGTGGCAACATGAAAGAGAAATCGCTCGAGGGGCGAGAGCACTATTTAACATTCCTACTTCTCCTTGAAGTCCTCGAAATCGCCCCATATTGCTGTCTTAATAGACCCATCGGTAGGGGTAATTAGCCAGCTGTAGGTGCGTAGAAAAACACCGAAACTAATTAAAATCGAACATCAACGTCGCCTTGCGGCCACCCCTTCGCAGGACCATAAAAATGCCCATGGGCCACATTAAAATACCGAGACCGACCTGTATATTACCATAAAAATGTACTTATTAATTTCTGGGCCCGATTTGAATATCGTCAGAAGGGAGATGTTTGGCTTTCTGTTGTTTGCCCGCCTAGAGGCTTTGTTGTGATCGAGAAAATATTGAGCATGGGGTCTATTGTGATGGATATCACAGAGAACCCGGTTTTCTGTGTTGCCGAATCGACTTCAGCCACCGGAAACCTCAGTATACATCAGGGCAATCAGGCTTTAAGTATGGAAGATGATATTTCAAAATCCTTGCAGTAAAAAGTATCTGGGGACTACCATCCAAGCATCTATAAACTGATGTAACTCCTAAGTAAACCTTAGTGAGTTGCAGTACCTATATTGAGCAAGGCGGAGCTTCATTCGTTACGTCTCATCTCTATTAAATATTTTTCAGAGAAATAGAAATTTTCCTATTTTAGAATTGCTTTGCCGAAACTTATTTTGCTTATTTAGAATTGCTTTGCCTAAGCCCTTTAACTTCAATCCAGCAATTATTTAGCAATTCCGAGCCCCAAGTTAAGAATAATTGGGTGACTGTGTGATATGAACTGTCGAAAGAAGGCTTAATTCTCAATTATGAATCCTGAGGTTACCTTCAGATTCTTCAGTCAAACTTTAAGTGTGAATAAATCAAAATCCGGGTAGCTCTACCGAGGGGATAATATCTATGGAAATGGTGAAATAAAGGCACTGTATTGGTCAGTTTCGTAGTTTCCATGGAAACTATCTCGTCAAACTTAAATCGGTTGGTTAAAACATATTGGTCGGTATTTTAATATAAAGGGGATTAGTGAGAATAGTGAAATAAATAAGTAATTGATACTTAAGCAATCTAAAAAATATCTTTAAGCTTATAATTAATAATTCAGCACAGCAGGGGGTTTAGCGGATATACATAATTTCGGGCATAGAAAACTAATACTTACAATTTTTCAGAGCTTAAGTTACTTTCTTAACCGCCTATTAGAAGCCTGAAACCTGTAGTTATCAACACTTTTCTCGCTCGATAGATTAATGAAAAACGTGATATGAATCAATAATTAATGATCAATCTCAAAAAGTAACATCTTGAAGCTTCTAGTTAATTATACAAATCTAGCTCCATATGGGATTAAAGGGACATAGAAAATTAATATTAACAATCATCACAGCTTAAGTGACACTTTAAGAACCTCATATGGGCTTGAACCTGTGATTAAAAATAGTTTCTTCGCTTGACCGATTCTTCTATTGATATTTATTCTATTAACAATGAGTCTCAAAACTGATATTTTAGACGGTAGGGGATTAGATGGGCATCGAAAATTAAAATTTAGATTTGTCAGACCTTCTATTCTATTAACTACCTCTTAGCCGCTTCAAACCTGTAATTAAAAACTGCTGCCTCGCTCAAGAGAGTCGCTATTAGATACAGCTGATCTATGTGTGTTTTTGTGTTTTGTTGTCAGTCAGTTGAAGCTCTAATCTTGAAGTAACTAGTTAAAAACGATAATGATCGGTTCAGTCAATCCATGTGTGGAGTTTTGTTCTGCAGAGGCAACGCATCATTTATGGTTTATACATATAATCATAGAAAGTTTACTTTGCTAAAGGAGTGAATACGTTCTTAGTAACTCTACTACTCTTGCCTCACGTACCATCTCTAAACGGTCAAACCAACAACTTTATTTATTTTAGAGTGCTATAGAATGATAACAGTGAACCAAGTAAGTAACTGAATCGTGAATGCACCTGGCTTTTCCGGATTCTATCGGCCTTGCTTTGATCTGACTAAATCAAAGTATCGCGGTTGAGTGAACTTTCTATGTTCATGTATGTTCTGTGGGAGACAACTAGGAAACCAAAATAGAGAATGTTCTAATCATATTTAACTGAACTCAAAGAGTGGTATAGGGGGTACTAAATTTGTGGAAATATGTAATTTGAAGCACTTAATTAAATACTCACTTTTTAAATTATAAAACTATTGAAAATAAACGTTATAAGGATGTCTCGCGTTTTTGCCGAGGGATGTACAGTTACATTTCCATCCAGGTTTGCTGTACCAAATAGTCAAATTTGGGTTCAAAAAATTAAATAGATTTTGAGAACGTCAAGACTCCAATTGAAGACCTTGTCACGTGAACTTGCTTAGAAATGGAGAAGTAACTGAGTATCTGATCCAAATAAGTAGCACCCCAAAAATTTTGCTTACTTTCCCATTAAAATTTGAAGCGAAGTATAGCCAGGGCAAAAAAATCCGACGCTGACTAAATGTTTACAAAACATGATATTTTAGACTTAAAAAGTTAAAAAATAAAAACCGATTTTTTTATAATAACGTATAAAATCATTTACAATAAAGACATGCATTTGATATTAGAAAAAATCGAGCAGCAAAAAAATTCCTTGAATAATAAATAAAATGCTTACAATACAAGAAACCAAAAATATTCGGACGATTCGATTTAAATTTTCTAAGAATGGGTCATGCGGCAGTTCACGCCACCCCTTGTGTACGTATTTATTTACACTTCTGTGCTTAGTACCGCCTAAAATTGTTACAATATGGTTTGTGGTAATAATACAAGTTTAGATATAAAACAATAAGTGATGTTTCATTATGAAAAAGGTTGCTCCTACAGCAAAATTGCTTCAACGTTGAAATCGAGCAAAAGTACAGTTGGAGATATTATTTCGCGATGGAAAAACGAAGACAGATTGGGTTTTATTCCCCAAACAGGCCATACAAATCCGTTAACGTAAGGGACCAACGTCTTATTATGCGAAAAGTTAACAAACAAGACACTAAAATTAGTGCTCCAAAACTACAAATGTATTTAGAACAACATAATGAGAAAAATATGTCTCTTACAACAATCCGTTATTGCTTCCATTCCCATGGTTATTATCGAGAAAAAACCGTAGCTATCGTAGAAGAATAAGAACATTCGGCTAGAATTTGCCTCCAGCTATGTATTATGCTAAAAGAAGATAATTACTGGTTTGATGTAATTTTCTGTAACGAATTTAAACTTAACATCTTTGGAAGCCTAAGAGTTTAGAAAAAAGCAAACGAGGTTTTAGAAAGGAAAAATTTACGTCCAAAAGTCAACTATGGCGGAAGGTTAGTTATGGTATGGAGTTGTATATCAAGTGCGGGAATTGAGCAATTGGTATTTATCAAAGGAAATATGGATAATATGTATTATTTAAGTCTTTTAAAACAAAATCTTCGATCCAGGGTCGAAAACGTGGACGTTTTAAACATGTTAAAATTTTATCAAGATGATGCCAAACATAGCGCAAGGATCATAAGTGAATTGACCAAAAGTGATCAAAATTCCAGTAGAGTCCCCAGATCTCAACCTTATTGAGAACTTGACCAAAAGTGATAAAAATTCCAGTAGAGTCCCCAGATCTCAACCCTATTGAGAACGTGTGACATTTTCTGAAAACGCAGATCAGAAAACACGAAATTACTAATAAGGCAGCTTTGAAGCTGGTATTACAGAAGCAATGGTCTAAAATTGATACGGAGTTAAAAAAAATACATTTTTACGATGCCGAATCATTTAGGAAGTACCACTGAACAAAATGGAGGACATACAAAGTTGGGAAAACTCGGCTATATTGGACCACTTTTGTTAAATCTATTTTTTTATCGAAATAATTTTGAACTTGCTAAAATATCAATTACACCTAATGAAACGACAGTTATTAATCGTTATATTTATTAAAGATAAATCAACAAAATTGTTATATATTTCTTAATAATGAACAAAATTTGAGGTCAAAACTTTGTCGTATTAATTGGACCACGAAGTGGCCAAATTGGACTTAGATATTAACAAAGCAAAAAAAGTTAAAATAAATGTTTATATTAAAAAATACCTTGGAACAACAGTAGTGGGTAGTTAAGTATTAGCAGTAGCAAATATAAATCATAAAATTAAGAAAAATAATTATCCCATATGTCGGGATTGCTGGAGCAAGTTTCATGATTCTAACAATGGTAACTTTGATACTGCAATCAATCCGTTTTAGGTCTTTTTTTATCAAAATAATTATATCTACATTTGGTACCTTCATTCTCTTGATCTTCTAACATATATCTGTTTGAATCATCTAGAACTAAGATTTCTTTTTTGCAGGCTGATTTTTCACTCGTGCATTCCTCCATCATTTTCCTACGCTTCTTTACACGTATCTTTTCAGTATTCTGTTTCCTTCTCTTTTCTATTTTACAAATCGATATATTTCCTCTATTTTCTTTAGGTTTATTTTTTTCTGGGGCTGATTATATCTTCAGTCGTTTCATGAAAGCGCAAAACCAAGCTTCGCCTGCTTTGTGTGATTAAAATTGTGAGGAATAGAATTCTTCTCTGCAATTTGGTAAGCTAATCTGCGAACATCTGTAATTGCTAAGCCGAACATCTGTTGTTCCAGCGTTAATATGTGCTCAACTATAATATTTTCAAATTCTTCTTTGAAGACAGTCGGCCTTCATTTATTTATTTCTGCACTTTCGCTCGTTTCGCTCTTATCCAAATGTTTTTTGAAGGTATTTAGGTTTAGGAACTTTGTCAAATCTTGAGCACTCATTCAGACCGATACCTTCATTTTTATAATCATGTATTGCATTTTCTAAATCTTCAGGTTTCCACTTATTTCCTGTCATGTATAAGAAAAATTATTTGCATCGGTTACATTGCAACGGTCCATTTTACCTAATTACCTGCGGTTCAATTTATCAAACTGCCTAATGTCAACATTTTAAAAAAATTACAACAACATAACCTATAAAAGCCGATATTTGTGTCACTGCAGTAAATCGTAGATAGGTAATAAATGCAAATTATAAATACAAGCACTGAAAGCTTACCATTAACTTTACTACGCCTTTAAAACAAAACGCTAAAAATTACATTAGAACATGCGAAACTAGTATTTTGCAAATAACACACGATCGCGTCCGTTTAAGTGAAAAATTAAAATGGCCGACCAACGTGAAGTTGTTCCTAATCGTATGTGTCAATTTATGAAAATGAGTGTCCAATCGTGCCAACTCATGAAAATAAAAAATACAATTTTAGATTTAGTGACGGTTCAATTTAGCCCGTATTAAAATTCGTTTGCATTTTGGTCAAAACGCATGTTAATAAAACCGTCCCAATGTTTTTGGCTCCTTGTAACCGGTTGTTCAGTATTCAAGGATTTTTTTTTGTTTAATATAAAATGCATGCCTTTACTGTAAATGGTTTCATACATTATTATAAAAAAATCGGTTTTTGTTTTCCAATTTTTAAGTCTGAAATATCATGTTTTGTAAACGTTCAGCCAGCGTCTGAATATTTTTGGCCCTGAGTGTAGGCACTTTGCGCAACAAGAAACCCCTAATTTTATCTTTGGAACTTGCAGCTTAGGTAAGATATTTAACGCTCATTTTTCCTCAGCTGCGCATGTCTCTACCAATAATTGAACAGATTGAATTTGGTTACACTCTGAAAACCTGCGTCCTTTGCCATGATCCTATGGGACAAGGCGTTCCTCATAGAGCACAATATGGTTACACTATCGAGAAATTTGAAGCAAAAAACCGCCACCGCATTCACGTCTTTCTTTTGTTACGGCGTCTTTTGTTCGTGGGCGCGCAGGTAGCCGGAGGAATGCGATCCCGATCCGGTCGTCGTGATTCTACAAACACTGCGCGGGTGTTGGAAATTATCATTTATTTTGTCAGCTTCGAGACTGAAACCGTTTCCGTTTTATTATTATTTGTTCCCTGGGCGAATTCGAGATTCAGCCGAAACTTCCTGACGCTTTTTTCACCTTTGCCGACACCTCTTCGAATCGTACAAACAACAGTAGGGGGAGCACCCCCCGAAGGAACAAGACGATTTATCGCGTTCCTAGGAATTGAGTCGCTGTATAATGGCGTGAGATGTTCCCCAGACGATATAGACAATAAAAAATAAATTATAAGCGAACGTTTAAGAGTCCGTTACGTTTATTTAATACCAACTAATCATGCAACCATTTAAATATAAATCGCCCCGTACGCGATGGTACGCTGATTTGGGTCTCAAACTACCCCTCATCCTGCCCCCCTCGTCCGTGATAATGGCACCTATTTAACTTCAGAAGTGGGATATGTCGGTGACGTAATGAGTGGCGTTTTATCGCGTGTCGAATTGCGATCATATATCAAATTCTGGGTAGGAACCGTGCCAGTGGTGGTACCATACATCAACCCGGGAATTATTGTCCACTCATTCAAGGTTTAGGTGCTCTTTCAGTTATTTTTACCTGCCCATTGAATGATCGATCAGCCTTTGGGCTCCAATGAATGATCATTGCTGGAGATTTTTCTGTTTGCAGGCAAATTTAGTTGCTCAAATACGCGGCAACTTGCTATTAGGAATTGCAGCGCACAATGTGTCTGGCGTACCATGACACAAAAATTCCAATTATAAGAGGGTTCAGATATAACAATTGACCATTAATATTCATGGGTGCCTCCCCACCTCTAAGAGGAATGATTTCAACTTTAATTAACGGCTTCAAGCTAATTTTACCCAAATTTGCACTCAGTATACCAGTTCGTTTTGGGGTCTCGCCTCTTGAAATGTCGTATAGAATTTTAATTATGGGCTTCAAAGGGTCATTACTTTTATTCTTATTTACTGAAAAATGCTGTAGCAATTCTCACCTCTTAATGGAATCATGCTCATATCACACTACAAAGTTTAATTAATGTCCTGATGCTTTACTGAAGTTTCCCATACTGAAAGTTGCAGCTTTCTGCATATTCTTAAGATGGTATTACGTAAGCTGAAGGCGCAATGATTTTCACTCAAATAGCCATCAAGGTAGCACTGAAAATTCCAGTTAACAATTTAGTCTGATAACCTGTGAGTAGTTTGAATTGTAAAGACTTCAAGAAGTTATTTTTGTTTCCTGAATTATACTGCAACTAAGAAGCTTATGGTGTTCTGTGTCAGCTCTGTGTTATTTCTATGTCGCCTATCAAATACTTTTAGTATCAGTTAGAAGTTTCAAGAACCACTTTTCTTCTTCTCTTTCATTACTAACAACTTGGAGCTCTGTGGGGAGGACGTGGTGAAACTAGTGATGACATGCCCTTTAAAGTACCACTGAGCATATCGGTTCTTTGCATGATTATTTCAATTAATATAGGCGAATTTTAATTTCAGGCTTCAAAAAGATTTATTTTGGAGTTATTTGAATGTGAAATCGTTGCGTTACTATGTGCCTCGATTTCACACAGTTGCATTAGTTGCTTCAAGATTTTTTTTCTTTTTCACATAGAAATGCAACAATCGGTAATTGGAAATCGCATGGCTCGTTTGGGTTTTCAGGCGATGGTTACTTGAATTTTAATATAATCAAATTGAGATTAACGTTTGAAAAAAAACTGCTTGAATTCCGTTTAGTAAGCAAAAATTGAAAAGTTCATTTTTTTTTAAGATTTACGTAAGCTCACACATGAGATTAAAATTAAAGTATTTTTTTTACATGATTAAAACGGGTATCTTTCTGAGAGTTATATGGGTGACCATATAAAACCTTTCATTAAGAGCATCAAATTCGAAAAGTATTAATAATATTTTGTAGAATTTGTTCGATAGAGTTGTTGTAATAGAGGCTTCAAATCGCAACATTTACTCGAGCGTTAAGAAACAATAAACCGTAAAATAGCTGACCCCCGTGGGGTTTTTACTAGATGCTTCAAGACCCTTCTACTGAGTGGTCTAATAGTTATTTATGCAATAAGTACGTAATGGAAGGTTTTATGAGACGAATCAGTTTATGGCCGAGGGCGCTTGCGAGCGAGTCCATAAATGGATGAGTCGAATAAACCGCATTACGTACGCATTACATACAACGCTTTATGTCCTATTTCATGTAAGTTTGCTAATAATTTAACTTTTAAGTCAAAATTTACTCACCACCCAAATACCTTAAACACCTGTTAAAGGAAAGTTATGTCCAACACAGTAACCACATGTTATACCTGCTTTGTTCAAATAGGATTTTAATTTCACTTGCTTTATTGTACTAGGATCGTAGTGACTCAGTTAATGACCGCAAAACAGTAACCATAAAGTGCCCTTTATAATCCTAAAATATTTTAGGCGGACTCAATGCAGTCTGCAGCCATAATTATTGCTACATAAGTTTGAGACCTTACACGAAATAAACGTGCTTAAACACGTCTTACTGAACTGACTGCAATTTTTTCTTCAAATTTCAGCCTACCAATCAACATCTTGCGACTACGGACCAATACTGACCTCTGTTGGACAGGTCAGTAATTTTTCTAAGCACGTTTATTTCCTTAATGTTGAGCTTTGCTTCACCCTAGTGCTTGTTTTACCACCTTTAGATAAGCGTAGGCACTGTTTCAGAGATTTTCTCACGCCCAGGAAAACTTTCCCACAGCGAAACAAAAGGTCGACCTGAAAAGCGTGATCGCCATTTTCACCCTCTCGGCAATTAATTTCCCGACTTTAACCCTTTAGTGCCACTTGTTGCCCGTTAAGGGTGCTTCATTTAAAACAGTTAATTACAAGCCTCTGACAAATATTGTTCGTCGAGGATTAACAGATTTAAAGTTGGGTGTTTTTGGTGTTTGACAAATTGAGGCGTCTTTTGAGGGGTCGCGTGAAAGGGTTGAATGAAGCGGGGGTGAGAAAATTCTGAAATCGTTTATCGTTCTTTCTTTGACTCTACTTCGAGACCAGTGGCAGGTGGCTGTTAAGCACCAATTGGTTCCAAATGTTTACAAGTGTAAAAATCATTAGTAAACCCATTGGCTGGTTTATAGGGTTCATTAAGAACCCATGGAATCTTCGCTTTGACTCGCTTAATGGTGACACCGCATCGATTGTAATCTTTGTTCAGAACCAGCCGGTACCGACTTATCCTTAGTAGTTTTGACGCTCTAACGACGCCGCCTCCGCAATCCGCTCGGTAATGTGTAAATTGGCCCTAATAATTACCTTAACTAAGAATATCCCTATTAAAACATCCCGATAATTATAATTCGTTAAGGCCGGTTCACACACTGTAGCGCAATTAAAGCACGCGTCACATCCTCTTCCTGCTTTAGCGACTTAATTCGAACAGATTTAGAGGACGATTTGTAATGCTTTAAGGTCATCCCACACCAAAAATCATGGAGTTTGGGAACGCAGTTCTCGGCCCTCCTGGACAAATAAATTAATTTGAACATCTCCCCTTTAAAGTAGGGCTCCGCCATAAATTAGACGGGGAGCAAGTCTTGTGTGGTGGGAGGGTTGCATTTTTTATGTACAGATATTCGGCCTGTTAATAAGGGATGGAAAAAAATGAGTCACGCACTCGCCCCAAGCCGCCTGAAAACTCTGGCAGGGTTGCCATGTGTTGCCTTTTTGAATTTTTCTGCCAACCTGAACCACTGAGATATGCAAGTTAAAGACAAGGATCTGACGTAACTCGTCTATAAAACGATTCATTTTGACGTACGATCTGTTGTTGTTTTCCCGAATGAGTTTTGCTATTGGCCGCACAGCGAATGATGCGGAAAGTGGGGATAAACCATTTCGCGTTGCCAACCAAACCGAACAAAAGCCGAAGAATTTACTCCTTTACTGTAGTAATTTCCTATCGTTATTTCGAGAACAGTAATATACTTACAGTCTATCGCATTTTACAAATATAATACCCACTAAACGCAATAAGTTCATTTTGAGCAGTATTAGGAAAATAAGCTGTTTAGGAACTACGTATAAAAAGGAGCTTTTTGATGTGCTTGTTTGATTTGGCACCGCTGCAATATAGACGCCACGTCAACAGTTCTATGTCTGATGGACCGGTTTTTGATCATTTCTTCGTCTGGTTTTGCTTCCTCAATGGTTTGAACTAACCCAAACTAAATATTTTCAGAAAGGGCAAATTTAATGGAAATCTAGACAAACTCCTTTCCTGAAAAAAATCTCGGCTTTTAACATAAAGTATTGAAGAATTCTAGCTCTTATCCTGTCCATTCAAGCGACATTCAACTTGAAGACTCCGCAAAAATTCTGGATATAGACTTTAATTCTGGCTATTAGTCTGCTCCAAAACTGGCTATTACGGCAATCGGCTGTAAATATTGGAGCAGAATGCGTCTTCTAATTTGACTGCTTGAACGTTTTACAATAAATCGATATTTTGTATAAAAATGAAGCTACTTTCCTTTGATTTGACGAAGAGTCTATACTTCGATCCTGTCGAGTGGCAATCTGTTCCAGAACTAATTAGAAGATTGATTTATGCAGTTTTCAAGCAGAATACAACTTCACCTCAGCCCTATATCATTGAGTTTGTCTTTCAAATTACTTTTAGAATCCAGATACGAGGGTCGGTTTTGGGGTCCGTCCTAAATTCTCATAAAGTTGTTTATCTTCAGAAAACGGGACAAAAACAGATTTAGAACTATTTATTTTAAATATTTCGGGCTTTTTTTGCTTCCTGTATGTAGAAATATTTTGAGGGTAACAAAACTGAAGTTATTGCATCCAGGGTCTAGTAAGGGCATAATCGAGTTATATGAACTCTCCCTCTCGTTGACCCAAATGTGGCAACGTGGCATTCAAAATGAAATTGAGGAATCGACATCGTCTTATACACACAACCCTCGAAAAAACTGAGCCCGCGGGTTTAAATTATTGATCTCCGTCGGCCCTTTGGCCGCCTATCGGAGCCCTATCGGGAAATAACCGACTAATTTTCCAAACAGAGTGCGTCGAAATGCAAAACGAGAGTGGAAACGCGTGTGCGGGCCCTTTACGTCCTCCTGGATCATGCCTCCGTCCCTGAAGGTACAAAACGTATTCATAGGAGACTCCGGCCTATAAATCACCCTTTGAAGACAATGGCGCGTGGCACCCCATCTTTTTGGTAATCGAGGGTGCAAAAAAAAACTCATTATCCCCCGGTAATAACGAGCCTAAATCAAAACGCCGCGTAGGCAATAATGGGCCCCTTAAATCAGCTGCTACGTTCGGGAATTATGTTTTTTTGTGGATATTTTCAACTTGGTAATTGGCCTACGTGAGTTAGAGTTGTTTCATCGTGCGGCCTATTTGTTTGTTTATTGCTGGTCTGAAGTTGAGGCTTTCATGAGGTGGCACCAATTAATCAGTCAATTAGTTCACTATATGGAAAAGTTAAGCGGATGGTCATTGCGTTACAATTTTCGTCAACCAGAGATACATTGGATCCAGTGATTACATGAACCGATAATTAGAATTTCCTACACAATCGAGCAAACTGGATTTTGAATTTGGTGGGATATTCAAAATAAATAGTTCCTCTATCAGCTTCAGTACCACGAAGATTTAAAAGGCACAGCAAATGGCAGCACCAATGTGCCGTCCAAACGACCCATTTCGAAAATCGTTATGTCCCTGTTGGATCCGCTAGGATTTCTCACAGTGACTGTAGATCGAATGACTATTTAACAAATATGGAGAATTTATTTATATATAGTTCGTTCATGTACAGCATAAGGAAGTATTGTAGATGAAACATTCGTGGTTGTCATGGAAATATTAATACATCAACTATACACTGTCGCGTAATAATATTACCTAACAGCATAAAAGTCTGTTATATAATACTTGCCTATAATTGTTAACTTGCTGCTAGGGGGAAATTTAGCTTTATTTGCCACTTACTGGTCAAGGACAAGCATACATTGTTTTGACTTATTACATTTTCATGTTCGGCCAGAAATCAACTAAAAAACCTTCCTGTAAAGTGCAGGTTTATTCTGGACACATTATACATTGTATCGTGTTTATCCTTGCTTATAGCCCCTCGTCAAAGCTCAGTTTTTCCCCCAACGTGTCTTCTGCAGTTGCTAGTCAAGTTTCCGACTGTATGACCTATTGGTTCTTCCACTGAGAGTCAGATCATCAAAAATACATTCTTCTCGGTCCTGGCTGTTTCAGCTGGAACAAAGAACAAAGAAAAAACCGTGGGCGAAAGCGAAGCGTTTCCACGTTTCTGCCTGCCAGGCAAAAGTTTTTAATTTTCAATAAAGCCGTTGCCGCCAGTGTATCCGGGCGAAATATATTTTATAATTCGGAAAAACTCGCACACGGTTCGGAAGCAAAAATCCATATCTCACCCCCGGGGGCGCCCCGAGACGCCCGACCACCCCCCACGTCTCGACCCCGACTTTACCCCATTATATTTCGTCGGGAGCAAAAGTAAAATTTAAGAATCCCTCGCCCTCGGTCCGGAGAGAGTAGACCTGCTAAATTTTCATTCTCTCTTTTTAATATTTTTCTTCGTTTTCCAATGTCGGGACATTCTCCCGAAAATACGCCCATTTTCGGAGACTGCAAAGGGAGTTTCGAGCGAATGGCCCGCTCCAAGCCCCAGAGAGCCCGAGGGGGAGAAATAGGCAATTTTCTTTTTATGCGCCTCGTCGAGGATTTTTTAATTTCGACCGCGAAATATAATTACAAAGTCGGAAAGTGTAATTTAAGATGCTGTTTTATTGGAGATTTTATTGTTAATGAAAATGAGTTTTCCGGATTCAAGGACCCGTTTTTTAAGGTCCCTTCCCTAGGGGGCTCGAGATTCCTTTTTCCGGACGATTTCCACTTCAGGCAATTAGTTTTCGATAATTTATCGATTTCCGTGCCCGCCCGAGACAATACATTTTCTTCCGGACCCACGATGATCGCACAATAATTCGATATCGATCTCGGAAACAAACATTTATGCAAGGTAATCGTATTAAATTGCTGATCTGTCATTGTCACATTTTCATATAATTCGAATCCTTCGTCGTAATGTAATTAAAAAGGGCGTTCCTGGGTACGTTTCCGTTTCGTCCCGCGGCCGCAAGTCGATCGGAAAGTCCATTAATCATCCGAGAATTTGAGAACAGATGGAATAAGCTATAACGTGACATAAATTATGTTCCCCGAAGGCTTATAAAACTCTTTTAAGGCCTTGCCAAGAACGTCCTCAGAGAGACCTCACAACACGTTTTTGCATCGTGTAGTAGACACGCTCACATTGAAGATGTTACTTATGCCAATTTAGTGTTCTCACTGATTGACTCGCAGTGATCCTCACCCTGACCTCCTCACACAAAAATATTAATTTCGTTCGGGACATTACTCGAGGCGAGCAGAAGTAAGTACCTTCCTGGAGCATGGCCGAGATTTCAAAGAAACTGCACGCAGGACCGGCCTTAGCACCTCTGACGTCCTGGGCGAAATTTTTAATCATCGCCTCCGTGCCCCCAAGAAAAACTGCCAATCAGGCAAGTCTGTCGCCCTTCCTAATCTGCCGCCCTGGGCCGTCGCCCTCTCATAAGGCCGGTACTGGCTGCATGGTGACGCGATTGGTTGTTAAGTTATAAATTACCAAAGTCATGCGATGGGTTTAATGGATTTTGTTTGCCGATTTCTCAATTTGACTTAAAAAGAAGTGTCTACTAATTTATGCGCGTTCGCATTTCGATCAAAGTATTCAAAGTTCACACTCACTTCAAATCTGGGTAATATAAGCCATTATTTGTTTGGTTATAAAAGTCATGCCGCCATAGCTAACGGTTTATTAAATTAAGTTATCAAGTTCTCTTTGTCTAAAAATTTATTTCTCAAGCCCTGTCTTGTTTCTATTCGAATTGGTTCGAATTGGTTCGAATTTCAACGGAAAATTATCTCTCTATTCACTGGTAAAGTTCAAGTTCTATGCGCCTGTTATGTTACATGATTATTACTTTATTTGATTCCGATCTTCTAGTCCGCACTTTAGTATTATAATTGACTTCATCTAAAAATCTTTGTATTTCACATATTTCAAATTTTAATAGAAAGTTAACCCTATCCACGGGTTAAACTGTAGTTATCATGGGGCCGTTAGTTGTAACGTTATTAAGCCGTGGAACCAGAACTATGATTCTATTAATGATATTCAGGTCCTCACTTTTGTATTATAATTAACTAGTAACTCTGTGATTGATTTTATTCGAATTTTAATCGCCAATCCTTTTGTTCACTGATTAAAGTCCAGGTGCAGAAAGACTGCTGCTTGTCGAGGTATTTATATTTTTTGTATTAAGTTCTGATTGAAGATTTATATTATTTTGTGTATTAAGTTGTTTTTCTGCATGTCTTTGATTCTAATTGGTTCGGATTTAAACCGACAATTGACTATGTTCACTGGTCAAAGTCCAGATACCATAAGTCTGTGAAGCCGTGGGTCTTTAAGGTATGAAGACGTGAATCCAGAGCTGTACTTTTCTCTGGTATTGTTTTTCGAATGGATATTCACTTCGCATTGAAAATATCTTCTGAATTGGTTTGAGTCTCATTAATTCAAATTTATACCGAAGCTAACTCTATGCGCTGGTTATAAATAAGATTTTATTGCAGAGACGCAAAAACTAAACTCACGAAAATTGTTTTCAATGGAAAAAGAATTTTCTTATCGATTTCATAATTTAGAGAATAAGAATAAAAAGAAAAAAATTAAGAAAAACAATAAGAATTCGATAAAAACAAAACAACGTCTTTGTTAAACTAGGCCCTCATATAAATGGTGATGAGGCATGGACCGGCGCTGTGTATGCCTCAGTACAAGTTATTCATCAGTCTTCCCATTTATCGACTAAAGCGTGTAAATTTTCCAGTAGCCCTCACAGCCTCACTTTTCTCGCCATGCGAGGACAGTGCATAACTTGGATCAATCACGGATCATGGATCATTGTTGTCCATGTAAGTGCCTTGAGGGGACAATTGCAGTTCTCCTTGTCGCTTCGCTTTAATTAAGAATCAGAGCTAAATGAAAATTAAAATTTTCTTTAGAAAATTGCACTGGACACCAAATTAACATTACTGCATCGGTTACTGTGGCACTAAGAAGACGTCAGGACCTAACCTCACACAACAAATATTATCGAATACCTAATCCTAATGCTTTTATATATGGCTTTTAAATATTTACCCGTCATAAAACATAAACCAATAAGCCGAAGCCTAAACCAATCATCCCAACACCTCGGGTCGGGTACCACGGTACCACTCCGTTAGTACCACGGGCTATTAAAACAACGATTTATTTTTATCTGCTCGCGAGGTGGCGTTCGGACGTGTTCGAGGGCTAATTACCCGGCTAATTTATGCAGGAAAAATTCGTTTGTTTGCAATGGTACCACCTGGCTGCGTCCCAGATTTCGGCACCGATGTTTTAAGCCCAGTAATGCCTTAGCAATCTTTTGTGCGTGGATTTGAAGTAGGGCACAAGGAGCATCATTGCATGATGGGTTTTTTGAAAGGTTCCATATGCTTGATGAGCTATATCTACTTCATCAGTACGCAAATAAATGAGGAACGTAGCGGCTGACGCCTCAATGAAATTGAAGTAAAGAGTGGGCCGATGGGGAATCCATTTTAATCTGGTCCCAATCTTAACACAAATGTTGGGACAAATTTATACAAGTCCACGAGACATCGGGCCGGCCCATGGTACAGCCGTTCGGCTGTGGGTACTGCATATCTGCGGGCTGATATCTAGACAAGAACTTGTTTGGTCTGCCCGATAAAATGTTGATGTTAATGTATCGACAAGTATGTAATCTTTTAATGATTGTCTTTTATTTATTTCGGTCCTCTCTGGGCAGGTTTTAATAGCGCGCGCTAATGCGGAATCTTTATGATCATAAGTGTCTTGACCAGAAGTAAGTCGGTACGATCAGGGTCATTTTCACCGATCGACCCCGGGGCCAGACCGAACAAAAAAAATGCATCTACGAATCTGATTATTTCAACCGGATCATACTCCTCCCCCCCTCGGTTCTTTGCTTGACCTGGTTATCTCTATTGTTTCAGGTGGAGCCGGAGGACTGCTTTTAGATACGGGGAGCGGGCCCTCTTTCCTGCCCCTGCCACCACAAGTCTTGGAGCAGGTGGCCCAGAACAATGCGGAACCCGGAGTGACCACTCTCAAACTACCCGACTCGTCCGCCTACCATCGGTCACAAGACCACTACATCAAAGAGGTGGACATCGAGATGTGCTTTGTGTGCAAAAAGTGCCGTATGGCTTACCCCGGTGATTCCCCTTTGCTGGCCCATCAGCGCCAGTGCTACGGGCCCAATCAGGAGTCGAGAGGTGCGTTCAGAATCGTCCAGCCGGGATTTGAGTGCAGACAGTGCAATAACGGTGAGCGATTTAAGAGTTTGTTGAATCTGAAAGAGCATGTCGAATCGCTGGAGCACCAGCAACGTAGTGGGGGCCCGCCACCAAGCGAGAGCCCCCTGAGTCACGAGATGGAGGACGTTGTCAATCAGATTACGTTGTTGGCTGCTAGAGCGGCGCAGGAGGGCCCCGTTGCCCTCGATTCGAACTCGAACGCGTTTTGTCCTCCCGGCGAGCCCAAGAGGCGATTTTTAAGTCCGACTCGTGCGCTCACCAGTGCAGGTCATTAAACAAATACGAGAAATTCTCACGAAACTTAGACGAACCTAAATCGAAGTAGCCAGTGTATTATATTACTAGTTTTAGGCATAATTGTTGTATGATGTAACATAGAGAAAAAGTAGGGTTATGTTTCCTATAATTGCAACTGATAGTTACTATATTGTTTAAGTCAAAATCGCGGCGGGGGCTGGAGTGGGGCAAAAGTCTCCCCCTCTTTGCGCTCCCCCGTATACAAAGCCAGTTCCTGATGCAATTTTTGTGTGTGTCTTGTACATAAATTCTAGAAAAACAATTGAAACTGCGACATGAAATAATGTTCCTAAATGTAACCTAAATCTCGCGTAGCATAATATATACAGGGCGCTTCGAAAATCCGGGACGCTTTCGGACGCGCCCTGGCCACCACATGGCGTCAGTAAAGCAAGTTCCTATACTGGGCGCGGTCCCTCGTTCCTCACAACTACTCGCAAATTAAAACCGACCGCGCCCATTTTTTTACTTATTATTATTATTATTATTATTATTATTATTACTATTAATTATAAATAATGAATATATTTGCAAAGAAGTTGCCATTAATTTTATTGCTATCTATTAATTATTATTGGAAAGTTGATCGCTACTCTCTGGCTTGGAGGTAACAGGCGGCATCAAAGCCGACCTCTCGGCAATGTTGTCAACTCATCCCCAATACAAATTTATAATGTAATGTATATTTATATGATGTAACTGATGACGGAAATATCAGCGCTAGACAGCAGGAGAAACGTCGTACTTTTTTCGAAAAAAAGTATTTTGCATGAAATTCTATAAGTAATATCCCTCTGATCTGACAAACTTGGTTCCTACTAATAATAATGATTATTAATTAATTAATATGCAATGCGCAAGGCGTGGCAGTGTGAGGCCAGCATTGGCGCGTAGTCCTCACACTTGACTGAGACCGGACGGTGCAGTTCTCGTCAGAGAAAGCAGAGACATTTATATGCTAAAACTTGCCCTCCCGGTTAACCATTTCGTATTCTGGTTACTATTTCCGAATATATGACATTTTCATAATTTGGAACAAGTTATCACTGGGTCGGGACAATGATTTTAAGTAAAACTCCCTGGTAGACTTCAAGCCTTTTAGCTGTGACAACAAAGATATTCTTAAAATTATATTGTCATTTGATTGCTCAGAACGATGACGTTCAATTAATTCAACAATATTCATTTTAAAAGAGGTAAGATCGATTTCTTACCTAAGAATTGTCCTCATGCGAATATACATATAGAAGCAATATGAGGACACGTTTGGAAAACATCAGGACGGCATGTGAAGAACTGCAATGTTTTCTGTTTTGAGGACAATACAAGTATTATTACAATTGTCCTTACAGCATTGCTCACATCAAATAACAAATTCTTTATCTCAAAATCAATCCATGACAGAGGCTTTAGCACCTCACGCACAAAATTTCTCAATGATTGAACGCGGGTCCGCAAACGCTCCCTTGTCCTAATACAGGATGTTAAAATTTCCGTTTTGTTTATCATTTTTTGCCGTAGCTCGTAGATTTTTCTTATGATTCAAATTTTCCAAGAACAACAGCTAGTGGTGCACAATAAAAAGTTTAACTGAATTGAGGCTTTTAATGTCCTGGATCTCGGCAAGCGTTTACGGCCCCACATGTCAATGAATATTTCTTCATAAAATGGCCTGAGAAATCGCACTCTCAAGTATGCACACAAGGTGCTAGAATACCTTGAGTAAGACGCATCATCTAATCTCAGTCTCATAGGAGGCGCGCCAAAATTGAGCCAAATATCGCCTCTGGCGCAGCTGGGCGTACTTGGCCAAAACACAGTGGACCAGTAAAGAAAGTAAGTGGTCGTTTTCTCCGTTACAAGTGCAATATTTTACTCTACTTACGAGGGGGCGCCACCTATGGCCGAGACTACCGAGCAGTCGTGTAGATGGCGCCACCGCGTACTGCTTACTTCTAACACCACAGTTTTGGCTTCGTCGCCAGCAAACGATGAGAACGTGTGTTTTTCGTTTAGATTCCAACATGATCGCATATATATATAGTGGTAGATATATACATATATAAATTATAAAAATTTTAACTATTAGGTTTAAAGTATCCAAAATAACTCAAACTGGGAAACGCCACTCGGTTGGCGTGACCTGCCTCGCATTGAAAAGTGAGTTTTCTTGGAACAATGTGTGATTGTTGAATAGACATTGCTGATTTTTGAGTTAACAAGGCGGCCTGCCCAAGCCGTCCCTGGCTCCCAGCGGCGCAGATTGAGTGCGCGTCGACCTTGCATCAGCGGTTGCACCATATAATAATTGGTGCGTTAGAGGGACGGCTTCGACGCACGGCCCTTGAAACCATTATTATTAATATTCATGTGAGCACTATTTGTGACCATTTTTTGATGTCTTGTTTTGTATACCTATTGGCGCCGAAATAATAAAATCTAGTTCCTACCGTTTCATATCCTCTCTATTACTGCAACATGGATTTTGATACTCTTTATTGCTTATGATTGGTTGTTTTTGAGGTTAAGCGAAAGCTCTCTATTACTACTCATAGTGCTTAATACCACTAACAAAGATGCTTATACTAACTCGGTTCAAGCTTCGTTGAAATTTGTTTTACTGACTAGCTGCGTTGAAGTTTTATAGGCATCTTTGACTCGAACTTTCTTTCATTTTCCTGGTTTGAATATGACCCCAAGACTCGAATTTGAGAAGTGATTTTTTTTAGTTATTAAGACCTAGAATATTCTACTCCGTTTATTACGTTATTCCTTGTGATGTAGTTAGCGTTAGCTAAAGAATAAATAAGTTTAATTTATTCCTTCAGGTAGGAGAAAATTATCGGGGACTGCCTAATAAGAGACAGATGCTTCCATGACTGTTACATCCCCTGTAGTTTTCTCACTTCTGGGACTGTTTTTGTATGTTTATAAATGGGTTTCCTGAAAAATGGGATTGTCACTTGGTTAATTGGTTTTCATAAAACAAATTGCTGAATACTAATAATAATAGTTGACGTTTTGTCAGGCGGCCAATGCCCGTCATTTCCAACTACTCTACATTACCTGTAACAACAGGGAACAAAAACTCCACATGGAAGATTTTACCGTTAACGTTAAAAATAGCGGGCTGCGGTGCGCCGATGCTCTCTAATATCTAATAGGTAAATGTTTGTATCCTACGGCTCATGCCGCCTCTCAATTTGTGAGTGTATATGAAAGTCAAAATAAACTAAATAGTTTATCATAAATGACGTGTTTTATTGTCCTCTCGGGTGTGAGGACGGCTCCTTTAAAAACCTCATTGATCAACGGTTGAGGAGGGATGAAGCCATCTTTTTGAAATGTGAGCAGTAAAAAGGTAAATATCCAAATTTGCTCCCATTTTATGGTAATATTTACATATCGGAGCATGACTGGGTAAATTAGGTTGCAAGTACGTAGCCAACTTTGTCCTCACAACATAAGGTACTTCACTTCTTCACTTGTCCTCTCAAGGCGTGTTCGGAGAAATTCAATGGTGTAGTTAATACTGTTATTGTATATCAGATGGTAAATGAAATTCTCATCAATAAATTATAAAGTTTTAGTTCCAACAGTCTACCAGCGCGTTTCTAGTGATGATGACTGGTGATTGTAAAAACAATTTTAGAAAAGTGGTTCGGCACTGTTTTCTATGAAAATAAACATTTTCTCCGGATTTCTCGTTTAGTTTGCAAATGTTTCCTTGAGTTCCACTTACCAAAGATAGCGTTTTCGACTAAAAAAAAAGTAAAAATCATTAATAAATTCTATGGACGATTTTATTTTTGCAAAAAAGTCGGCGGTAAAATCAACGGCTATTTACCGAACGAGTGCGGCAAATGATATTTTACCGCATGTCTATTCAAGTTGATCTAACGACGCGAAATGGTCTTGGGTCAGCAATCCAATCCGATAAAGATACTTTTGCATGTCTTAATTACAATTTTTTTCTAACGAGCGCATGTTGGTTAGCTTCGTTGCGTTCGTAAATTCAATTGAATAGCAGCGTGCGGTAAAAACTTTAGACGCACGCGTGCGGTAGTTGTATATTAAGATACGAGTAGAATGGTAATATAACACAAAACCGAGGTGTAAGCAGTACTGGAAAGTACCTATAATCGCCTCGATTTAAATAAAATATAGCAATACACATACCAATAAAGTAGAAGTATGATTTTTTTAAATTTACAATTTGTAATATATTACTGTTATTCAACACAGCGAAGTATCGAAGATAAGTGTTACTCAGTAAAATTCAGTTCATCATACTGGATATAATTCATTGGCGTGCATCTTTATCAAATGAAAAAAAATCCAAATGAATCATGTTTAAGTAGTTTCAGATCAAATTATCTTTATATTGCCCTATTTTATGTTTTCAGTACACCACTGCAATAATTTTTGGATTCTTTATGTTTTGATGGATATTTTCATTGACGTGTGGCATCATGAGAGCTTAAGAAGCTGTTTCCAAATTAATCATAGTCCAATTAGTTATATGAAAAATGAGAAAGAATGCAAATGGTTTTGGATTTAATTAACCTGAACTAATTTACTCATCAGGGTACAACTGCAATATGATACTACGGGTTAAAAAATGAGGATTCATTCTGCGATACTGCGTATAATCCATTGGCGTGCAATTTTAATGGAGTGACGATTTTTAGTAATTAAAAGAAACGGATTTCGATTTCATGGTATTTACGAGTTTGAGGTGAAGGGTTGGTCAGATTTCATCCGGTTGTTTCATAGTGGACTCTCATGAGAGTAAAAATTAGTAAAAATTCCCTGGGCCACTGTCGAAAATGGCTTTTTGAGAATCGAAACGTTGAGTGGCTTGCTTTGAGTGAAAATGATCATATAATGAGTACTCGTTCGTTCTTACGCTTAATACTTTCTTGATTAGAATTCACCGTCATGGACTTACCACACAGAATTTGGAGAGTAGAAATTCCCTAGGTCGAAATTTTCCGAGCACTTTGTCGGAACGTGTGTGAACGTTTTACGAACCGGCCTTGTCGAGGTAAGAAGAAGAATCAATAATTATTATTGAAGAAATCTTAAAAGCGAAACAGCAAGATCTGAGCTCACCTATTGATGACGTAATTAAAGCTGCGTCTACATGCAAAAAAGCAATTACACACGTCGGTTTAATAACCATAGTTAACGAGGAATGTTTGCCGAAATTACAGCATAGACCTCGTGGGAACCCCATCCTCGGCACCATTCTAGAAAAAGAAGAAGAGTTTGTGCCTTTTGGAGCCTCGGAATCGCTAAAATTCCGGCAATTATTGGCCCCCAAATTGTCCATAATTTATGACTTTAATTGGGCCACTTTCGCTCGCTCGGTATTAAAACGCGATTATCGACTTAGGGATGGGCGAAATTTTAATCGATACCGTTATTAAGACGTCTCTACTGAGCCCTGAATTGATCCCTCACTAAAGGCCCCATTTCAGATAAGGCGATCCGCGCCGTTTGATTTTTCAATTTCGTCTGCACGTCGCAAATATCTTTTTGGCCGCAGTATTTTATTTTTCCGATATTAATAAAACCCGCTAAACCTCCTGCAAAGCGCGATAGATCCCGATTTTCCTATTTTCCTGCTTTCCACGATTTTTCTTCTTTTTCCTCGCCTCCTCGCCCGAGCTGTTTATTTTCTATAATCGAAACTCAAACACATACATCTACCCTACCTCGATATTTCTCGAATTATCCGAACTGGAATGGCCGTTTTTGTACACCTAAAATTTCAAATCAAAGTTCCCATTAAAAAACTTCATATCCCAAAGGCGATTTAAAGATCCCTGATGATTTATTCACGATATTAATCTCAAATTTTCTAGTTAAAAACGTACGAATTATATTAAAACGCGTCGTTTAACAAAACCCAAAATGAAAAATTAAATCGCATAAATTTCCTGGAAAATGGATAGGCACCCACTCGGAATAGTCCCTTGGCCAGCCCGTTTACCGGACATGACTCCGTTAGATTTTTTTTGGGAGTTGCATCTAAAATAATTTTTTTCGACATAACTTTGAGACAGATGAAGAAGTACGGAGGGGAGTTATTGAAGCTTTAGAAGCTGTCATACCAAACATGTTATTTAAGTTGCAACTTCAGAAGATGTTATTTTTGCTTAGACTACAGTGGATACTTGTTTGAACAGGTGCATATCGTGAATGAATTTGTAATAAAAGTTGTCTTAAAATTAACAAAAAACTTGTCAGGGCCCTATTTAGGAAAAAAGGCGATGACCATTCTTGATCAACGAAATGTCAGAATGGAACTAAGGCTACCATGCTTAACTTATTAAAAAGTGCATTTAAAAAGCAGTTTTAGTTTTCATCTGCTTCTTGCCGTAACTCAAGAAGTTTTTTTTTTAATTTTAATTAAGAAATCCTGGTTCTGGATCTGGTACCAATTACGAGATCTCCGTGCCCGTATCTTGTTTACAAATCTGAAAAACTACTAAAGGGAGAATATTTTGATGAGTGAAAAAAATTCGGGTTTCAAAGTGCTAATTTTTTTTCCAACTTATTATTATTAATCCGAAGTGAGGTGTCCGGGACAAAAGACGAACGCGGTCTCTTGCGTTCATTTCGCATCAGCGAGAGCCAATCCCTTAAAGGGACTGATCTTTCGTGCATATATATTTATACCAGACGGAACACACTCGAAGGCTCTTTTCAATTTTCAATTTCGGCTCGAGGATCGGATGTTTTATTCATCGCGCGAAGCGCCATCTTGCGGGGCTCAATCAGCCGATCTTATTGGAATGTATGCAAGCAAAGACCCCGACGACGACGATGGATATACCCGGAAAATTAGTTAGTTTTCCGGGACCTGAAATATCTACATGTACATCTAAAAACCGCTGGAGGCCAGACGGGACCTTCAACTAGATAAAAGAAGAGCCGAGCGGATGCGCCCAATTAAGAGCGATTTGGGGCAGGGCTTGATGATAACTAATTGGTACTGTGCTTTTAAACGCGATTCCAGACAGATTTGTTTGATTGTTTTGGAGTCGTTTGATTTGTGTGCTTTGCAACAATTAAAGCGCCCCGGTTTGATGAAATTTGATCGCCTTCAAAGGGAAATTTGATCTCTTTTAATAACAATAAACGACTACCTTTTGGTTCTGGTTGGTTCTAGCCAGGTAATTGTAGGGTAATTAGGACCTTCTCTTTAGGTAATTATCTAATTTTCTGGCGACGACCCTGTCTGAATTGATTTTAGACGTTAGGAAGTTCTGGCCTTCCTTAAGCCCCTATGTCTACTGGGGAAGTTTTATAACAACATTTGGAGTTACTTAAGGCAATTGCTAAATAACATACAGGAAAGGCATTTCTGGAGATGCCTGTTAGACATATTTAGACAGACTTAATTCAGGGCCATCGCCGGTCACCGAGTTAAAAAGGCTGAAGATACACTTAAGCAAGGATTTTTTGGGAAAATGGTGCGCTACATTACGGCGGCGCTGCATTGCAACGGCCGCTACATTATAGCGTCGCTTAGATTAGGCGCCGCAAGATTAATAAAGCTGTTGCAAACCTAGGGCCGCACGTTGCCTTGTCTTGTCGCAGTCAAAGCTCGGCTATTTTACCAAGCCAGAAACAATTTATGAACTGAAAGAAAATATCAAAGTTATTAAGTTATAAAGCCCGAGACAGTTAGTCGCAAGTTACAAGTTAGCTGCAAAGTTGAGTTTAGGGGATGAACTACGCCCAGGGTAGCTGCGGCGGTCTTTTAAATGAAATAATTATCAATTAATAAAAATCAGAAACTAGGTACCTTCTTTAATAAAGTAGTGGTTACTGCAGACTAAAAGTTTTACGAAAAAAATGTTAGTGCGCCACTGGATTCTATCAAAAAGAAAATATACGGGTAATAAAAAAAAAGCTAAAGACAAATCGTCTTTAGTTTTTCATTAATTTAGGTAATTTAATTAAATTTAAAATAATTAAAAATA
Source organism: Euwallacea similis (assembly GCF_039881205.1). Taxonomy (NCBI): domain Eukaryota; kingdom Metazoa; phylum Arthropoda; class Insecta; order Coleoptera; family Curculionidae; genus Euwallacea; species Euwallacea similis. The sequence continues at coordinate 7,048,504 of NC_089609.1, forward strand.
TTTTAAAAATATAAATAAATAAATAGAAAAAAAATGTATTAGGCATTTACGTAAAAAAATTGAGCTCGTAACGTCTCACTGCATTTTTTCTATCACCATTTGCCCGTCGTATTCTGTTTTATGTCATTAAAAGCTACTTTTTTTGAAAATCCAAGAAAAAGTTATTAATAGTACTGATTCGCACTATGAAATATCTGTTGACATATATTCGAACTGACACCTACATTTTTCTGCCATAAAACAAGCTGTCAAATGTCACTTTTAACGCCTAGGCAATAAAGTACTTTTTTTATTGCATAGGCACTAAACAGTTTTTTTATCGTAGTGAATCTAAAAACATTTTTTTATTAAAATTGATACGTCTCCAGTAACTATCAACACCTGCCTCCATGGTGGCATGTGTGTTACTATTGAGGTCTCTTCCCATGAATCCTGGAAGACTTTTCAGCAAATGGAAACTTTTAGGTAAATCCATCAAATCAGGCAGAGCTGATGTCTTCTTGTACTTTTCATATTATTTTCTTCCAGCCTTTCCAGGCTTCACTCACATACAGTTAGGTGCAGAACTGAGTCAATACTTATAAAATTCGTATTAATGGTGGCATAAACAAAATATCTAACAAGTATTCAAAGGAAGGCTTTTATTTTCAAAAAGTACATTAACATTAACATTAAAACCATACAAAACATTTGCCGAAAATAAATGGGGTACATCAAATAATCCTAAATAACGTTGGTTCAGTTTTGCACCGTCAAATTCCAGCCATGAACAAAAACGATACGATCGAGAAACTAGTCGACAAACAAGTAGAAACTCGCCATAAAATGCAGTGTGCAGCTAATATAGACGAGTACGAACCATTTAATCGCATATCCTCCGTTAATAAACATCATAATTCAAAATCTTTAAACAATGAAGCCGATTTCAAAGTTTCAAAGAAAATTAATTGAAAAATCACTGATTGATGGAAGATCCACACGGGAAATCGCATTTCAATTAAATATAAGTCAATCCACAGTACAAAGGGTAAAAAATAAGTGCAAAATTTCCTTAAAAATAAATAAAGGTGGCCAACCAAAAAAGATGTCTGTGCAAGATACTAGAAGAGTAATTAGATATTTGGGCAGTGGTGAAGCCTCTTCGGCCTCCAAAGCAGCCGTGTTGCTGCGAGGGGATACTGGGAAATCGGTGAGCAAATGGACAGTCCAACGAGCTTTACATCAATCCAAACTTGTTGCTGTGGAGAAGAAGAAGAAACCCCTACTTTCTAAGAAGAATATTAGGGCACGACTAGATTTTGTAAAAAGATATGAGGCATGGACCGAGAAGGATTGGATGAAGGTTATTTGGTCTGATGAAACTAAAGTTAATAGATATGCAACAGATTGTCGACATTGGAGCTGGAAACGAGAGGGAGAATCCATGAAACTAAAAGATTTCATTCTGACGGTGAAACATGGGGGAGGAAATATTAAAGCTTGGGGCTGTATGTCGGGATATGGGGTTAGCCCATTGAAGAAAATAGATGGGATAATGAACCAGCACATCTATAAAGCCATTTTAAATGATCACCTAATAGATACTGTTAATAATATGCCTTATCCCACTAGCAAAGTAATTTTCCAACAAGACAACGACCCCAAGCATACCGCAAAATCTGTGAAGGAATGGTTGGGTACCCAAAAATTTCAGGTTTTGCAGTGGCCGGCACAAAGTCCCGACCTAAATCCCATTGAGAATCTATGGGCTTACGTGAAATATCATCTGGTCGACGACTACGATTCGCCACCATCTTCACTTAAAGTTTTATGGGAGAGAATAGAAGAAGTATGGGACCAAATTCCACCTGATTTCTGTGAAACACTAACAAAAAGCATGCCAAGACGTCTACTAGCTGTTAAAAAAGCTAAAGGTCTCTGGACCAAATATTAGTGTCAATGTCGACCAAAGTGTTCAATGTTAATATTAGTGGAGCAAAACTGAACCAATGTTATTTAGGATTATTTGATGTACCCCATTTATTTTCGGCAAATGTTTTGTATGGTTTTAATGTTAATGTTAATGTACTTTTTGAAAATAAAAGCCTTCCTTTGAATACTTGTTAGATATTTTGTTTATGCCACCATTAATACGAATTTTATAAGTATTGACTCAGTTCTGCACCTAACTGTATGTGCGTACTTACTTTATATGCAAACGTACCTGACTCTTGGTAATGCCCAAAGCAAAATTTTCCCGTTAGAATTGTTCTTTTCTTCGGTTAAATTGGACTTGCCACTGTGTACGGACACCTTCTACTCCCTTGATTCCCTTCCTCACGAGCCACACTGTGGCGCGACTGTGAAGCGTATTGTCGCTGATGCGAGCGACCAATTGGCTCTACTCGGTGGAGGAACTAAGTGATTCACCAAAAGGAGCCCTACTGAAACTTGCCCATTCAGATCTAGATTTTCTCTTCTCAGATATCTCACAGCAGAAATTCCTTCAGGAATTTATTTAATTAGGTACTTTTATAAACATTCTCTAAACCTCCTTTTGCGACATATTTCGCTTAAATTAAAATCTCGTATTGGCAAATTCCATTTCCTCCGTTATTCCGTCTCGACGGAAACAGCATGAGCCTAATTTAAATTAATATAAAAACGTGTTAACCAGGCCTCAGTGCTTAACCGTTTAATTAAACTTAAATTAAGTTAAAAAGGGGGATATTAACAGCGACAAGCTGAGTGTAATTGCGCTTCGGATTTCGAGATTTCCAGAGAGATAAGCGTAACTGAAGTTAAAATTATGATTGAGATCTCTCAGATTAGAGCTTAAACTCCGTTTTTACAGCAGTTGGTTTTCACTGGTAATTTGAAGTAAGTAATTCATTTCTGTGAGCAAATTTTAATATCCTAATGGGGCATTTGTTTGTCCGGGACAGGTCAAGCAAAACGCCCCCATCTTGTCGACTTTCTTTTCCATTGATCAGTTTTATTATTAAGATATAGCCGGGTTCGTCATGTATAGAAGGAATCGTTAATGAGCCATGTAGGTGTGTATTTATGGCTCTATCTGAGACATAGATCAGATAATGACGACTTCATTTGCAATCAAACGAGCCTTTTTCCGTTTTTATTGCTGTTGAACATATGCTGGCAGCATTTGCATAGATTTGGGAGACCTGTAGTTTCGTCGACCTGAAACGAAATACAATAAGAGTTGCAATTTCATTAAGAGACCTCGGAGGAGGAGAAATGAAGATTTATGCCTGATGGGCGATAACTAATACTTTCCCATTTCTCCCAATTAAGAGCAAACACACTGACTCTCCTCGGCCCGTATTTTATCTCCTATTATTGTTTGCCATCTTTTTCGAATTACGCGCCACACTCTGTGTGTGCCAGTGTGTACATAAATCCTGATGGAGATAAATCAGGCAGGAAACGTCTGGAGAATTATTAGCGACAATACGCGTCTGGGACCGCTAGATTAAAAACGTGATCTCTCGGCCAATAGGGCGTATGTACTTGCGTAGGTTAAGTCCTCCCTTGTACATACTATTTACAATCCTATTTCTGGTTTAGAGCACAAACAGTATAATATAAGCCTAAATAATAGTAGCCTTGTGACGAGATTTCTCGTCATCGAGACGGCAATGGTCCCCCGCAAGTTATCCATCGCTTGCTATCTTTGAGATTTTTTAAAAATCTGTTTGAAAATTTCCACATTTTTTCTATGGGGTTTTTCACGACTATTGAAGTTTCCGGAACTCATCAAGGTACCCTCCAGGTTCTCGTTGAATTTTATTAAGTTTTTCAAAATGATTTTCCCTGAAACACAGGATGTTCGGAAAAAACGTCGATATATTTTGGTAGGTGATTCTGGAGATTAAAGTATTTTTTAAAATTCTGATAAATATCTCCCAAAAATTGCTTATTAAAGGGGTTAGAACCCTTTAAAGAAGGAACTCTGAACATGGTTTTTTTTGCAATGTTTTCGAAGCCAATTAGAAGATGCATTGAGGTGAACAGTGGTCATTTTCAACATTTGTTGTGAATAAGTGATAAATTCTTAATAATATTAGTCTTGTTGTTGCTGGCTAATAAAAAATATTTATATTAAAGGGATGTGTACTATGTTTATGACACATTTCGATGCTTATGTAATCGTGCTTCAGTTTATAAAAATTAATTTTTTCTGGAAAATGGTCTAGCTTAATGAGATGAAATAAAAGGACCAGTTTTACTTAAAAATATTTGCGATTCACTAATTTGATTTTAAAAATTAAGAAATGTCACAAACCAAAGTTAGGGCATCATTTACGTAGTAGACATTCTGTATGTGACACCCCTGGCTAAAATTTGCAATAATTAACAACAAAAAAAGTTTTCCTTCCAACTTATTAAAGTATACCCATTTTCATAATTTTAACGCAAACCGTTTCGAAAATATTGCGAAAAAACCATCTTCAGAGTTCCCTCTTTAAGGCGTTTTAGCCTCTTTAGGAAGCAATTTTTTTGGAGTATGTATATCAGAACTTATTTATTATTTTAATCTCCTCTTAATATATTTCGACGTTATTTTCGGACACCCTGTATATCAAACTACCTTGAGATTTTCAACATAAAAAAATGGTTTGATAACTTCTGAAAATCTCATGAATCACCGAGTTTTTCTTCTTCCATGAGAAGCACCAATCAGGTTTTCGGCATCTATCAAGGTATTCTTGATTTTTCTTTGCGAGTGATACTTTAGGTGTCGCCCGTTTTTCTCTGTCAATTTATCAAACTAACCTCGAGAAATTATTCAGTTTTCCAAAATTTCGTAGGTCAACTTATATGTAGTTTTCCTCAATAAAGCAATTTTTTTACTTTTTAAGTTATCAACTCGTTGCGATTCTATTGCTCACTGTTTATCATTACTTATTTAATTTTTGGTCATAGTTCATCAAGAATTTCCCTGAGTTTTTTCTATTGATACGAGTTCTTTAGCATTTATCCAGCTATAATTGAGGTATCCTCTGCAGTTCCTCTCTGAGATAAGAGGTGTCAGCGGTCTCTTCTGAGGTCTAGATTCGACCAAACATATTACATGTTTTGCATACAAAAACAACGTTGGCTAGACTTAGACACAGGGACATGAGCCCTAGAGACCAGATTCTCGTTTAGGTGGGTCTTGTGAGCCCTAGTTCTCGACCCACTGATAAGCTATGGTCCTGAGAACAGTGGATTACTTTTGCCCGCTCCTTTAAAATCATGTGATTTACGTTAAAACGCCAATTCAATTGCTTCATATCTCATTAACGTTTTCTGATGATCAGAGAAGACGATATTCTGGATCAATTATAAGAATTTTGAGAATTCTAGGATATAACTTTGAGACCTCCATGCATGGCAAGAGGATGGTAGATGGCGGATCCTGGAGGGACTCTTACATTGCGCCAATTCCTCTGAAGGAACCTTGTTGCTTTTAATCACAACTTTTTCAGTGTTATAACGAGACTAAGCAATAAATATGGAAAACTCGTTTATATTTCTAGATAAAAATCATTCGTTTCCATACTTCAGGCCGTATTCAGTTCTATATTTCAGTTGAACTGACGGTCTGTCAATTTGACGTTATCTTGCGCCATATTATTCACTGCTTCAGATAAACTTGCATCCTTGTCAGTTCCACCAGTTGGGCGCAAACATATTTTTTATCTTTTTCCCTCTTAACTGACAAACGTACCAGAGAATACACAAGTCAGGTGAGTGTCCTTCAGTTGGTCTCTTCAGTCTCATTTGAAAGACCTGCCGGATCGTGGGTAGCCGGTTTGACATACTGAACGACCTTATTATAAAAAAATGATATAATAATATCCTCTCACAGTTATAAATAGATACTTCTAGTCCTGCTATATATTCACATTCCGCAAATATGTCAATTATTGATAACCTCGTTTTCATCCATTTTCAGCTACACAGAGGAAAATATCATGAATTTTATGGGCAGATAGCGCCAAGAAGTGACGCATGGTAAAGAGGAAACGTTTTAAAATCTGATTTAATACATGAAGGATAAAGAAAACAGTTTTACAGAAAGTTACGCAAAATACTCATTCGAGGATGTATTTTTTGCATTGGAGAAATGGTTGGTCGATAACGGGGCGTACAAAAAATTCTGTACTATGAGGCAAATTACAGCCAAAAAGATTTTTCCAGGACACTTCCCCTTATCCAGGACAGCTATCGCAAAAGCCGGACATATATCGAAATCTAATCTTGCCTTCGGGGTTCTTTAGAAAACATTTACTTGAAATTCATAAAAAAATTAAACGTATTGCACCTTTCCACAAACTACTTTTTTGCAAAATTTATTTGAAGGAAGTAAATGACTCGGAAAGGTAAAAAGATGTCGCCTTTAAGGCAAAAATTGCCCTATTAAGTTTTAGAATATCGGGTGTCTCTTTTTAACTGGATCGCACTGAAATTGATGTTTTGCAAGGTATTATGTGATTTCATCTAACTTATAATGGATAATGGGAGAAGTCTTAAGCAAACCATTTGAAGGCCGCCGATCGTTGAACTGCTACCAATCAAAATAGCTCTCATATCAAGCGAGAAACAAAAAAAAAGACTTATTATTAATTCCGAAATATTGGTACTACGCGGGTATGTGTTCCGTCGGTACCTGATAATCACTTCTTACGTTTTTTAATTTAAAAGCATTGGTTACACTCACAAAAATTAAGCATAAAATTAAAAATTGTACGTTGCTCGGTTTAGGTAGGTATTTCAGGTATTTGCATTGCCGGTAATGATTTTTCCTTTTAAGTGTTCCCGTTTCTTTTATAAAGGTGATTGGAAAACGGCGACCGCAAACCCTGTTTTGAAAAAACGAAACGTTGTTAAAGATTCTAATGGGATTTCTTATTACCGAAGTATTAATCAGTTTCTTGTTGTGGTTTAACTCCAGAATTAGATCGAGAACCCAAGCAGGCACCAATGTGTTATTGGTACACTCAAATGAGCACACTTAATAATCGCGGGTTCCAGATGAAAACGACTTATGATCTGTTAAGTTTTTCTTTTCTTTTTTGGCAGACTTTCACTTTCTATTATTCTGTAATTATTCTAATAATATCGTTTCTCCTGGTGTTGATGCTGCGCTATGCTACGTTATGGGTGTTACGGTATATGCTAACTTTAGTTTTTAATTAACCCGAACTAACCCTAAGAATTTCAGTATAAACTAATCACCCTTACTATTGTTAACCCGATGTGCACTCAGGAATCGCTGCATGAAGAGGAGGGTGAATTCCTCTGGTTCTTGACCTCTTTGATCATCCTCCTCATTACGCTGACGATCATGTCATGCACACTGGTCCAGTCCTCTTCCTATTTTAGCACAAGATCCGACATGTTTTGCATCATGACATCTTCTCCGTATCTTCCCGCCGCTGTTCCGCGGCAAAGTTCTCGCAATAGAAGATGGTATGACCGGCATCGTCCTTGAAAAAACTAACCAAAGGCCATCTAACCTAACCTAGACCAATTTGAACTACGTTTTTCTCTTGCGATGTGAAGTCTTCCCAACTGAATCCAGTTGAAACTTAACTGGATATCGATCTCCTCAAATTTATTGATCCTGTTCACTGTATTATTTGCGTCAGCTTTCATCTGATTTACTAATTTTGATCGCATCACTAGCGCCAAATCGTCCGTATAGACGACAATTTCTAAGTTTTCTTTCAGCTATTCTCAAGCGACCCCCTTGTAGAAAAGATTCCATAATGAAGATTTTTTCCTTTTTGCAAGACTGACTCTCCCACGATGCTAAATTGAAACAGTATCATAATACGCAACTTTCCGTTCTCGAAGCCTCTTGTTTATAGTTACAAAGAATTTCTTGTGCTCTGTTAAGGTCCTCTAATGTTCATTTACGCTTTCTGAGGCCAAATTGATTGTCGCTCATCAGTTTCTTGGTCTCCGCTTTCGACGATTCTTTAGAAACATTTCGTAGACATTCCCTGCTGCATTGATTCCACGTGTAGGTCGATAGCTTGTCGCGCTTTGACTTTGTCACCGGAACTAACTTTTTTTTTGTAAAGAAGGAAACCTTCACAAGTACCCGGTCTTTTGTTCCGACGACCGACTTATGTGGAATTCATCCCTTGGAGAGAGTGCCCACTAAAACCTCCCCGCTTGCCACGATACCATTCGGGACGTAGGCATTTGTTGAAATGTGAACGGTACTAACCTGAACTAACCCAAGCTGAGTCGATCTCCTCTGTTATCTATTTTCTAGAGTTTAAAGCGGCTACTTTTGATTTCTGATAGTTATTACTTAACAGGCAGACACCTCCTTCCAAAAAAAAGAAAGATCGCAAAATAAATTTCCACACGAAGTAATTTAAATTTAGGCTGCCATCCCGGGTCCTTTATCGATTCCTATCCATTTGGACCTGCGAAAACTAGCTTTTTCCTTATATCTACATACTGGAGTGGCGCTCAAATAAAGCAGTCGCCCTGCTCGTCCGTGACGTCACGGGCCGCCTTTTCCGCCCACTAATCAGCTGGGCAGCTGTCTCCCTAAGATGCTGCTTTCAATTTGCCTAATGACGTCTCCCGGTTGTCACGGGCACACGTTGAGACGTTCCCTAATTGGACTCTTTGCGAATGCGCCACCGACGACATAGGTGTGGCTTTTAATGTGCGAGTGTGTAGCATGAGCATAGTTTCAACCTCAAATGGTTTCAAATAGGCGGTCTCATTATCATGGAGTAGTGAAGAGTTTAATGATGGTTCACATTGGTCCAAACGGCCAACTCAACAAAAATGAAATAATTCTACTTAAAAATGTCACTTCAAGATGATTCCATTACGTTGAATGTACGTACGTTTTTATGTTTATTGACGACGTCAATATCTCCTCGTTTCGGGACTAGAAATTCCACATTGGAAATACAGGGTGTTTCTTAAGTACGGCTTATCGTTTAAGGACAATTTCTTATGGTGTTTAAGGGAACAAGTTCCGATAAACATGTGCCCGGAAATGCTTAGCTTCCGAGATACAGGGTGTTGAAATAAAAAATATGTATATGTATGCTATTATTTGAAATAAATTTGGAATAGTCAACGCTAGGCGCTTAAAATTTTGTAGTTATTGTAGTTGGTAATTTTTAGCATAAAGTTCCTTTTTATCTGCCGCCAGTGGCGTAGTTGTGTATAATCATTCAACATTTTCATCATAAAATGTTCCAATGGATTGTTTAACATTTCTATTATTTTCGGATTTTCCAACATTTTATAACAAAAAAGGTCTATTGTTTATACTAATACTAACTTATTCTTGGAAAAATTGCTAGCAACTACAAACAACAATCATAGAAATAATTAATTTCGACATAAAATCGGGTACGTTATTTTTCTAAAAACTGGTTAGTGTTAGGCAAAAAACACAAGAGATCTTTTTTGTTGTAAAATGTTAAGAGAGTCTGAAAACAATAAAAAGTTTAAAAATCCATTGGCGTTCTGAATTTTATAACGAAAACTTCGATTCGCTCACGTCCAATGACATCACTGATAGCAGACAAAAATTGACTTAATACTAAAAATGTAGTTCCTTACCAATGTACATTGACTGCAAAATTTTAAGAACTTAGCATTGACGGTTCCAAATGTATTTCAAATAATAATACATTTAAAAAATTTTTAATATCCTATATCTTCAAATCTAAGCTTTTCCGGCTGCATGTTTATCGGAACTTTTTTTCTTTAAATACTATCAGAATTGCGTCCTGAAATTACGGATCGCACTTAGAAAGCATCCTGTATAATTAAAATAATAATAAAAAGAACAAATGCGAACATTTTAACTGACACATGAATACGAAATCCATAATTTTAGCGGCTCTAAATGGCATTTTTGATGACTTGAAGGTGGCCACCATGGACCCTGGAACTTTAAAGTGTAGAGCCAAAAGGGTATCCATATGAACGGACTCCTGTCAGGTCGGTCAGGGAACAAAATATTTGTTTGGCTGAACCATTCCGCCATGCATCTTCGTTTAATAAAATTACCATTTTGCCACCCAACAGAACCCTGGATGGTGGAGAGCAGCAAACTGCCACTATGTACTCCTACATGCAACGGAGGATTTTTTCAACGATAGTTCTCTCTCCTACAAGACACAATAAACACTGCTAAATAATGTATAACAAAATGTAATAATAAACACTTTTCACTCTTCACGACTCCATGCTTTTATTGCGACAAGACTTCGTTGTTTTGTCTTATGGAGGACACAAGAAACATGGTAACGATGTGTACTTAACAACAAAACATTTTAATGCGTTATTTTATTGAAATACGGGTTGAACTTTAACGCTATCGAAGTTTTACTATTAAATATCGATGTGGTAGCTCCATGTTTAACAACTCGCCATCGATATTAAGAGCTTTAAAGAAAATATTTAAAAACAAGCAAACTTTGATGGTCTAAAGAGTACTTTGCATAATAACGGCATCTGTGTTTAAATGGTTGAGGTGCGATCATGAAATTTTAGTACGATTTGAAAGTGAAATTCATCGAGTAGCGATAACCACTTGCAAGTGTTAATTAAAATAACTGTGTAGGTCACTAGTGCCGCTGCTTCCATATGACAATTAACACGTTGACTCCCGCCGAGTGAAGGTATGGTGAGTTGCATAATGAGGAAAGCCCGAGAAAGTAAGATGTGCATGACTGAAATATTATCATCAAGAGATATTCTCGGCAAGAATATGATTTCCCTACGGGACGCACATTTCTTTTAACTTTAAACACAATCTATACTAGCGACGAGCAAAACAAAGCCAAGACTACACCCCTCCTGGTCTTATGGTCTTATGTAGAGTCTTGATGTTCTACAAATGGTCTTGGTCTTGTTGGTTAAGTCTGGGTTTTAATCTTGCTATAAAAAACATTTGCCGGTCCTACCATTACACAGAGACCTCGAAATGGTTTAAAAAAATTAAATTAAAACTCGCACGATGATTCGTCGAGAAAGAGCACTTAACCGTTAATTTGAGTTTAAGTCCCGCATTTATACAAGGTAACCCAAAAACAAGTCGCCACAACTCATAAAAGATGTAGTTGAGAAGGAGACGAGCAGAAACAAAAACATAAAAAGTGCGCGTTTTTGAGCGCTTTTAGATAATATTTTGAAATTACAAATATGTGTGTTTCGAAAATCATAAATTTGACTGAACCGATTGAGTAAATTCTTTGAAGTTTGGCAATTTTCTTCTGTCGACAACTGCGAATAAAATAGCGCTTTCACCATTTTTCCAGATCTAGATCTTATTCAGTTATCCTCAAGAAACCTTTCTTATTTGAAATACCCGGTATACTGTTTTTCCCGATAATATTTTGGGGGAAATTACTTGAAATTGAGGAAATCCTACTAACGCCAACATAATCGCAAGAAATTCTACCCCGTTTTAAGAAACATTGCACATCGAAATAGATGCAGCACATCGTACGCGCCAAGCCGCTACCGATTTCGTGCAATTTGGCACTCATCAGACAGCTGTAGGTTAATAGAGAGACCAAGAAGTTATTGCAAGAAGTAATGCAGTTTTTTTGATAAGGATATTAGGCCTCAAATTAGTTATTTGTGCTTTATCTTCTATTCTCTTTTGTCTCGTATACTCGGTTGCTTGCCTACGACCGTCTAATGAATCGTTGGAATGTAATTAAAATTGTGTGTCCCATTTAATCGAGCATTTAATTCATTCAATTCATACTAAGGACGCCAATATGTAACACAAAGGAAAACCAAAGATTTGTTTTCCTTTGTGTTACGTAGCAATAATTTATGAACAATAGGTAAATAAAGGACTAAGATGGATGCAATAATCGCAAAAAATTCGTTGCAAGGAGGTAGGCATTAAGCCGTAATAGGTTTGAATTTTTTGAAACTAAAGCGGAAGAAATTAATGCTCATATGCCCATAATGCTTGAAACAGTCATGGATCTTCCGGACACTTTGAACAAGGTTAGTGAAAATTCTTTATTATTTTCTTCTGGTTTTAAGTAGTACCCATTTTTAATTTTTATATGAAATAACAAAAAAGGTACAGAGGATACCCACTTTTTAGTTGTTACTCAGTGTTCATTGCAAGTTTTAGGTATATTAAGAAATATTGCAAGATCTTTAAAATACACGCTATATCATTTTTTCGACGTTAAATTTTCGTAAACTAAATATTTCCTAGAGAAAAAAAGGAACTCTTCTTATAGATTTGTTCAGGTTAGTTTTATTTTAAAATTTTCTCTAATTTTGCAAGGGAAAATTCAAATTCAAAGGTAATGACTAACTACGCAAAGATATTGATCAAGAAACAGTTTTACATTTTTTTTTACAGAAAATTTTCCCAGGGTGCTGATTTATTCCCACTTTTTTCTTTACAGCTCCTGAATTTTATTAGATATTTAGTACAAATTTGGGTACCTATAAAAATATACAGAATTCAAAGTTAGAGGCGATATCCAACTCCTGCGGAGTGATAGTTGTTATGTGGCATTGAGCTAGGAAAATTAAACAAGGACCTGATCCCAAAACAGCCACCACCCCGTAGATTTTCAGCGTTAAGTGAGACAGCATGTTGCGTTCTACCCTTAGAGTAGTACCAACTTGCTTCAAATTGGAATTAATTTTGACACACTGTATCGCATAAACGCTTCATTTGTGAACTTATTTTCACACTAACTATTTGTCTTATTTTAATGTACTATAAGTAGCCCCGCCCGAATGGTTTCGCCCTTACAGGTTTACCCCTTGTATATTTACCATTTCGGCTAGAATCTAGAATATCTGCTCTTCTGTATCAAAAATTTTGAGGCAGGCCTTCAATCACTTCACAATTACCCAATTTTTTAATCGCCTGTCTCGGGGTTAACTAATGATTTAATGTTGGAACATCGTCATTGTCTTAAGCGTGCCAAAAGCTAATTACCCGGCAAAAGCACTAATTAAATAATCAAAACCGACACTTTTCCCCCATAAATTTTAATTATCTTTCCACTCGACGTCGGTCGCGGTGTAAACTTTTCCCCGAGTTGGGAATTTTAAATGAGCGAGGGACGATCAAAATGAGTTTTTTCGAGTGGTCGCGAGTGGCTAAGTGGGCCGCCTTAATTATTTAGAAACAAGGGACAAACAAGGGAATTAGCAGTCGGTCGAGGGAGATAAAAATATTTCGGGGAAAATGCAATTAAGCCCCCGCAGGGGGGAATGAAATGTAAATCTCGTCGCGAGGAAGAAAAAAGTTTGAATATCGATGTTGCGGATTAGGGTAATCTAATTTTTCCTTCCTTGGGAAGCGGGACACTTCCTAACATAGTAAGACCCCCGTGGCTCTTCTTTTAAACCGAACCTTAATTAGTACGGACTAAGGGATTTTTAAATTACAATGGCGATATTACTAATTTAGTATGCTAATCAGCCTCTCGAGAGACGTATTTTTTCCGTAATATCTCGTTTAATATTCGGAATGAGACTATCAATTAGTATTGGCCGCGGATAATCATACTGTTATTAAATTATCACGAGATGGCGCAAATAGGGATGTGCTATTAATATCGATAATTCTGCTGAAATATTTAGTGATGAAAAACGTAAATTTCAGAGACCTTTTAAGGTTCATAATAAATGGACTTGAAAGCATTAATTATCTGAATTAAATCAAAAAGAACTAAACCAAAACTTCGTATTAACGTTTCAACTTTTTCATACTCCAAAATCATGTATGTAAACGATCATGTAATTTGCCCGGCCTTCCGCGCCGTCAGGGGCCCGATTCTTGACTTCGAGAAGCAGAGCGTTGGCTGGGAATGAGGTCAAAAAGACTCAATTGACACGGCCCAACCATCACCCAGCAAAATCTAAATATTTGTCATTTTGACACCATTCATCTGTTACTGGTCACGTCACTTAATAATAAATGACACAGACTAACATCATCTTTACATACAAGTATTGCTTTTTTATGTCAATTTTTATTTTTGCCTCTTTCACGTCTTTTTTATATATTTAAATTAAATCTGGTGTCTGTTTTTCTTATTAAAAAATCGGAATTCAGTCTTACTAGGAATGTGTGATGCCGACTACATGCTATTGAACCCTTTTGTATTGCGTCCTAAAGACTATTTTGTCGACATTGAACTTATTTCCTAACCGTTTAATTTGGGTTGATACACCTATCATGCATGGTACAAGAAATTCGCAGTAGATCTATTTTGACTTGACTTAGAAACATAATTAGACCCAAAATTTTCCATTAAAAAATTATTAAGCATGGAAAGCAGCAGAGATCCCATTGCCGTTACGCACTTTTACCGATAATAACCATTTTGATGTTGAAAGTAAGTCGTCCTAACACAAACCGTTAAAACTCCATGATGGTGTTAATGTTTATTTTCAAGAGTTCACCAAGATTGTCGTCATTTTCAAGTCTGACATTGACATTGAAAGTTGAAAGTGCTGTAACTAGAGGCTCAAGTTTAAGAGGCGGTGACAGATTTGTTACAGACACGTTAACAAGGGTTTTTCGCTCAAGGCCTCGGTAAAGAATGAATGTTGTTCTCAGATAGTTTTAACTGAGAATAGAGCGCAATTCCGCCCCTACTTGGATGTGAGGCATTATTCCCAAACAGAATAAAAGAAAAAATGGACAATCCGCCCCAAAAGCTTAGAACGTATTTCCACAGTTCAGTGGCGTGCGATGCTCAGCCCCTAACGCGTGGGAGCGTGATGAATTTTCACAAAAAACCTGAAAAATAACCTACATGTCTCGTGACGGAGAGATTCCCTGGAGTTGATACGATTTAAGAAGGCCTTAGTAATTCCAGCCAACAGCTGTTTCTGATTCAAATGCATGCAAGTAGGTCCAAGGCATCAGCTTCAAATTTAGGCGCTTAATTCCAGTCGACAGGAAGCCAAAATCTTTAATATCGGCATGACAGACACAGAGCGTAGCTCTCCGATTTAATAACAATCTCCTTTAATTAGAGTTATTAAGTTAATAACAACAAGAAGGCGGCCAGCATTCGAGCCTCGCAATTATTGCTCATTATAATTAGATGATTCAAAATTACGCGAAATATGAGTCGAAAAAAGATTTAATGATTCCTCTCCTCTGATTATCCACAGGGCTTGACATTACATTACGCGAAAGCATAAAGGAAACTTTAATGAGTTTAATGGGCCTGGGGAAACAGGCACGCCCCTGACTAGAGATCTCAGGCGGGGTAGAGGTCTCACTAAGGGGACACAATTAACCAAGATTGTTTAACTTAGCGCGATTTGTTATTTAGGGATTTATAGGGATAATTACGAAATTGCGGCCAGCGGCGCACGGTGAGGAGTGTCACTGGGGCTGGTGCGCTATGACCAGTACTCACTTGACCGCTTGTGCTGAGGCTTATGCTAATTCCCTCCTTATTATATTCGGTTTATGAAGGCGAGGTATGTGCGAGCAAAGGAGCTATTACACACCCACGTTTTGCGGTAATTATTGTGGCGAGATGTGACCCCAGGTTCTTTATGGAATTTTTGTTTATTTGTGTGGTACCGTATATATATCATAGTAGAATACCGGCCAGATAATAGATTCGTTAGTCCTGTCACTGGGAACAAAAGCTCGTCATTTTTTGTCTCATTCTGCTTCTCGTTTCCCACAACAATCGGTTAATTGTTTCCTTCTCGCTTCATCGCGCCAAGAGGTCTTCAATCTCGAAACTTCGTGGCCGATAAATTTGGACGCTCGTTGCTGGTCAATTTTGTTATTTGGACAATTGCCTTTAAATTGGTCCGCGTTTTTCGGATATTGTTCCGATATGTGTGAATGGACAGAACCGTGAAAAATGCCCATTGTCCCCCCAAATGAGGTTTCTCATAATAAGCATAGCGTGGTTGTTTGTTTCGTCTCGTTAGACGGCAAAATGTAACAATATTATTATTATGTGGTTTTTTTGTTTACCCTAAAATAGCTGCCTGTTTGAATTTACCGAAATTAAGTAGCTTTCGGTATCCTTGATACCAGCAGCTTCTATAGATGTTCTAACTAGGAAGCTCGATTTGCAGAGTCATTCATCTTCATCGATTTTTAAATTTGTTCAAGTGGGGATAAGTAAAGCAGGCTACTCGATTCTCTCAAATAATACCGGTGAGCTTCTTCAATTTGAAAAATCTAGCGCTAATTGTCATACTTTTTCATCAGTGCTATTAAGTCCGTTTCCTTGTCCTGCGTCCAATGCTTACGAGTCTTCCACCTCTTTCATTAAAACGTGTCTAGTCTCATAAATTTTCCTCTTGTTTCCATATTTCTTAGTTTCTATAGGATGCTGGTGAGGCATAAAAAGAGAAAATTAGATAAAGTTATACAAACTCTCCCCATGCAATAAGTACGCCACTGAACCGTCGGCAAACAATAATTATAATTATAACTCAAAAATGATCACAAATTTGAATCATCAATACTTGGGGTAAAAACTTTGCTGTGGGAAGATACTCGTAACTCTTCTAAATTATAGAAAATATTGTTATAATCCCGAACTACCTTGGTCCACAATAGTAGAAGGAGAGGGGGTTGTGTCTTAAACTATCAACAACTGCAATTCATATGGGAAAAGTGCCACAACACAGGTCTACAAACCTGACCAAATTTTTGGATCATTGATTGATATTTACCATTGTAAAAATCAAGTTTGCATGGTGTTAAGTCTCAAATTATCATTAACGCGTAAGTACGGGGCGTAGAAGCTACGTACTGAGTTCCCGATACTATAAGATTTCAGAAATATATCACATTTTAATTTTAAGAATACATTTTCTGTCTCAGATCTGTCCTGATTGCTTCAATACTAGTACAAATATAACTCGTTATCCATAAACACTTCAAACATCTATTACCAAAATGTCCTGGAATCTGACTGTCCTCTTGGCCCTCTGAATTGTCCTCTTGAAGGTCTTTGAACTGGTTGAGTAACAATAGATCGCCATTATCACGTCAAAAGCTGTTATGTGGAGACTTTACCATAAAAAAAATGGTTGCAATTAACAACTTAGAACATCCCGGCATCTCCGAACATCCACAGCATCTACGAAGCTGATGATGCATGAAATAAATAAATAAATACAGTTTTTCTTAAATGCTGGATTGAAGCTGATACTTGATACTGGAAGCAATAGCTCAACGACTGGGAGCATTTCATATTTGAAACATGATAAGCTCTTGAAGTTTCAATCTTCTCTAGTAGGATTCTCTCAACTGGTGCAATAGTCACCATACTGTTAGCTAGAATTCAGCACCCAGAAACACCTCACATCACCCAACAAGCAAACTTCTTCGAATTAAAGTGCTTCATCGGAGGTTTCTCTATATTGATTTACCTATCGCTAACTTGAACTCACATTAAAAGTGAAGCCGTCTCAAAAAAAGCGATGTTTCCATGCAAATTTTATTTTCTTGAAGTCAACATCCAAGAAATCTTAGCTCTCTGATGCAAAAAGATATTAAAAATTGAAGTGGTTTAATTCCAACCTATTTTCAATTTGAACTCGACATTCAGGGGCTTCTGAGGTCTCTACCTTGAAATAGAGAGCCAATAAGCTCTTGTTCGAATGTTTCTTGCCAGGTTTCCCAGGGCCAAGACTGTTTCAACATTAACCCATCGTCACCTTGATCTCAATACACCTCAGATCTTTGTAACCAAAGGTTGATATAAGATTACTCTCTGAAAGGCCCTTCTACGAGTGGACCATGTATAATCCATCATACGTATATGTAGGTCTGCCCTACAAGCAACTTATCCACTTTGAACCTCACTGATGGATTTCTCAGAACTAGTAAATTCCAGAAAATTATATTATCGCTCAATGTAGAGTAATATTTCAGACCTGTTTTATATTAAGCGCTTAAATACATTCAATACTAGTATATTGTAAACTCCTAAACCAGTCCTAGATATCCAGGAACATCTCATTTCCTTGCAACAAGAACTTCCTTGCATTCGAGCGGCTTCTGCAAAGGAAAATTAATTTAATATACATAATGTAAACTTGAACTTTCTTTCCAAGAATATATCAGATCTGTGCTACACGAAGTTTGCCGGGTTTTAACCTTTTTTAGCAGGTTATCTGGACGGACCAAGACGAGCATATTGTTACGGCTGGCGTACGGCCGCTGCAGGCAAAAGACAGAGGCAAAAAAAGGGTTTATCGTAAGCGCTCGACCAAGTGATTTATTGCTTCCGTTTTTTTTATGTCGAATATTCTGGTATGTTTGTTTATGTTAACGTTGGCATATTTGTAAGAAAATTGTGGAACTTTCTGTCAGGATCTTTAGCTGTATAAGGAGCCTGCTGTTAAGAGTGAGTAAGTCTAATGCAGCGGTAAGAACGAAGCGATGGTAATAAACGACATTAAAGTGTTCAGTAGTGAAATCCTGATTTATTAGTTGGCGAATTGTAATAATGTTTTATTTGTCTTGTTAATAAATAGTGTTTAGGTTGAAGACTTATACATATATCGGAATCAATCGAACTGCAAAGTCGCAACAATATCGTAATCGGAAACTCAAGGTCCAGGAAGGTATGTTTTGTTTGAATATCTTTGGATGGTTCCTGAGATTCAGGACCATGTGATGTCTATATTACAAGCGAGCCGCCTGGAACGAACTTCCATATCGAAGTTTGCAAGAATCCAAATGGTTCAATACACCCATACCATAAATAATTATAGAAGTGTAAACGCACTGTTTACTGAGCTTGTAGTTGTTTTGCGGCCGTGGCGAGTTATAATTTAATCGGTCGTGCCGTGAACGGAGCTCAACCGCTGATTAATAGCAATTAGACGAGGCCGAGGCCGCAAGAAAAAAACGAAGAAGAACAAGAAGACGACGACGAGAGAGAAGAGCAAAGAAGAAGAGGAATTTCGCGGCAAGTTATGGCTTATCGGGGCGATCAGAGGTGCGCACCGCTCTCGATACACATCGGGTGCGATATTAGGAGGGACTCGATTATTACCCATTTTTGCCATGGAGGTTAATTAGGTACAGAGAGAGGTAATTGGCGGACGGATAATTACCGGGTACGACTGGCCGGTACGATTTTAATCGCCGATCTTGGTCCGTGAAGCAACGGGAACTCTGATACTTGTACCTTGGCTTTAAATACAATATTCTCTCAAATTCTTCGTTTATCTAAAAGTCAAAACACCCTTGACGTTAACGGTTGGTATAACGGATATCATAGAATGCTATTAAAAAGATTTTAGGCCAGTAAAATAAACGTCACGGAGTCACCTCATAATAGACTTGTTAGGCGTCAAATGATGCAATACGTTACCGTTAGATCTAAAAATCCGTTCTGAAACAATCAAGTTAATTCGTTTTCATAGTAGAACTCGCTTATCCATTACATTTTTAAAAATATATAATTTTCTGACAATAACTATAACTCCCATTAGTCGATAACTATAACTTTTTTTATTTAGGTAAGCGGCATTAGCCATTAGCATCATGTTAACGCTGACGATAGAATAAGGGTAACCCGTACTGAAATAAGTGGCTTAAAAACTTGCTATTGACGCATCTCCAGTACAAGCTCAAAGTTCAAGAATTTGCGTTCGTTTTTTATATTTTTTGTCTACCTAGTTTTCCTGACATGGCTTCAATGGACATTTTTGTTTGGGGAATGATTAAAGCCCAAGTTCATAAAAAAACACTAGCAAATATTAATGCATACCAAATACAAACCATACATTGATACTTTAGGAATAAAAAGCACTTTCCAAATATGAAATAAAAATGCCCGATGCGCATGTGAAAAAAGTTGATTGATGTCAAATCTTGCACACCAAATATTATATTGAAAACTCTAAGGAAAATAATAAACTTATGTTATATATATATAGAAAAACTGACCCAAAAATGTATTAAAGTTATTTTGATTATAATTAATACGTTTGAAATACTTTCCAAGCTATATAGCATTAAAAATAAAACTGGTACTTAGATACAGTGGATGTTTTTGATATTGATGATTTTAAAAACAAATAATATAAAAAATATAGTTTTTCTTAATAATCAACAGCTACTTATATGCTTAGTCATAGGACAAGCTATGAAAATTATATCGTCATGCTTAGTCATAGGACAAGTTACATGAAGTGTGATCAAAATGTGAAAGTGAATCAGAAAATGTCATAAAATGTTTGCCGGTCAACAAAAAAAAATCCTCAATTTATTGCTAGTTTATGATTTACCCTGTATATTTCTGAATACACTGAACGATAGAACTTTTATTCACCTTTTTATTTCGATTAAAATGTAATGCAAACTTAAGTGTTTTTATTCACATTTTTGCAAATACATAACTCAAAAAAGATTGGAGATGCGAAGACGAATTGAACAAGGAATGTACATTACAGAAAATGAACGATCAGTGGCACATTAGAAAGAAATTTGAAGAGTTAAAAGGGGCCCTGACTCTCGAAAATAACATATCCCCGAAGTTTTCATCTTTCGCTTCGCAAATTGTAGACGCTTTGACGAAAATATGAACTACCACACTAATTCGAAACACCCTGTATTGGTATTGAATCAAGGAATCTGCCGCTTCGGAAATGGAGAGAAAAGATTAAAATTGAACGGCCATCCTGCAACCTTCTGAATTTCGCTCGTAAGACTTAATACGTAATAATTCTGCAATTTTGTCTGTGTGAAGTCCCGAAAGGAAAATGTCGAATCATCGATATACAGCTTCCCGTAGCAATCTTTCTATTTAGATAGAAACGGTAAGTGGATGTCCATAAGTAATACTGGGATGAATAAAAATCGATAATGTAAGTTCGGGCTTGCATGTAAATTACAATAGTATCGGTGGGAATCGTTGGGGCTATAATCTATCGAAATCGATAATAAGTCGACCAGATAAAAAAATAGCGTCTAAATATCAGGTTCGCGCTATGGCCGCACCGTGACGTGGTGCGCTCAGGGCGACCATCTCGATCGTATTTTCATAATTCATAATTTCATTAATTTGTTACTCGGGGCTTTGTCACGATTTTGCGGAATATTATCGGGTTACTGAAGGAAAATTATCTGCTGGTAATTATCAGTCTAAGCGAGAATTTATTAAAAGTATAATTGATGACTAATTACCGAACAAACACACTTACAAAATCAAAGGCATGAAAGGAGAAGCAAGTAACGCAACTGAGAAATCTTGTGATCTACAGAATTTCCTGTTAAACAACCGACTGCGATTTATCATTGGTGCTGTTGTCAGTTATGATCAGCATCTTCATCTCTGAAGAAGAGAAAGTTGCCTCTTAAGCTGCATGTGACAATACAGGGGAAGTACCGGCAGTTCCCTGTGGCTTCGAGCGCAGGTTTAGGTTGCAGTGTGGCAACAATGGATCACACATATAGAAAATCCGGATTTCTAAAACAAATCCACAGAAGACTGAGGCCCCTCTCCGACCCCGAAAACTAATTTAAAACTCCGTTATACGTAATAATGTACCTGCTCCCCACGTCGCTTATCCAGAGCGAGCCAGACAAGGAAAGAACAGGGCCGCGTTCCCTCCATACATCAAAAACAAAACTCATAACAATATCAATTTTCAGCGCAAATATTTCAATATTAAGACGCCAGCCAGCGCAAGAAATTCTCCTCGTTTTCCAGGATTTTCCGCGTTTTCCAACCCAGTGACTTGTCTGGACCGTTGTGGAGTTTCTAATGGTAATATACTGGGGCTTCGTATAGATACATATGTGCCTGTTGCGGTCCAGTGTAGTCTTGAATGCTTCAGCTTCTATGCTCAGGCTTTCCAGATGGATCTGGACCATTACGAGTCCATGTAATTAAAATTGCTTGATAATATTGCATTCATGCGACGACGAAGTGGATGAAGCCGAATCACTTTACTTGTTGTAGTAATGCGTTCTGGATAATTTATCATATCCACATGAAGAATTATAGAAATGCATGGATCCTAGAGTGAACATCAACAATTAGCACGAATAAGCAAAAAAACTATTTAAAAAAAACTGGTCAGTGCCCCTCAATATCGGGTTTAAGTTCTGTTCCAACCACACGTCTCAAATTCAATTCAATTTGATGCTCATGACTTATTAAATTTAGTACAACTTCCGGTTCGTGGGAGTCATACGTCTCCAATTCAGTTCAACATTCAGATTCGTATGTATCACACGTCTGTGGTTAACCTCAACTTGGGATCTGTTGGGTTTCACGACTCGAATTTGGCTCGACTTAAGGTCTGCGGCTACATACAACATGAGTTCAGCTCAACTTCCGGTTCATGTAAGTCATACGTCTCCAATTCAGTTCAACATTCAGATTCGTATCGAGCACACGTCTCTGGTTAATTTCAACTTGGGATTTCTGGGGTTTCACGACTCGAATTTGGCTCGACTTAAGATCTGCGGCTGCATACAACATGAGTTCAGCTCAACTTCCGGTTCGTGTGGGTCATACGTCACGAATTCAGTTCAACATTCTGATTCGTATGAAGCGCATCTGTGGATGTCAACGCAAGTTTTGTTTTATGAGGGGGTACACTTCGCTAATTCGGCGGAAGTCGTACAAAACTATTTGATGAGTGCTTTATTTTCGGCTCCTTCTCCATAGACTTAGGACCTTTTAATACCAAGAGGTTCCCCACAGGCCCCTCCCACGTGTCATATACCCACATGTTTTGGATCAGGAACTGATTGAAACGAGCTCAAACTAACGACGATAATCACTCGGCTGTCGTCATCGATTGTTAATGTGTCGACAAGCAACACGCCCTAGAATTATCGGGAATATTTATACATTTAGGTGAAGGAATAATTAATATTACTAACAATAAAAATTCTCGACGAGTAAGCTCGCATTCGAGATCGCATATCTTAAAAGAGTTTGCTTGTCCCGCTTCAAAATACCATTAATTAAAACTATTAACTCACTACAGGGTAGCCAACTTAACGACATTCTTCTCTGCCTAATCAATTAAACCTCGCGCACTATACAGGGTCTCGCCGCAGTCCTGAAGCCTTCATCTGCAAGATGGAAGCCCATTGTTCGATACGACGCGGTAGGACATCACCCTGTATACAATTTTAATAAATAAGAGTTTTATCATTTGTCATGCGAGTGTCCGTATGCGTGGGCTCTAATGGCATTCATAATTAATTAAAGCCAAAAGTATTTAATTATTGAAAGGCCGAGCCCATATACTAAAATAAAAGACCATCATCGTTGGTTGTTTGTCTTTGTATTGTGTTTTAAAGTTTTGGGTTACACCGTTAGGTTCTAATGGGTTCTTTCTTGTACCAAGCTGGTGTGTCCAATCTATAGAAGAAAGTCCGTTTTGGGAACTCATCTGATTTGTTATGCAAACTCACTTTTTTAATTTCGTGAGATATAGTACCGTCTGTTTCCAAGCTAATCCTAATTTATAAACAAGACGCAAGCAAACAATGTGTTGGTGGCCTCCCACTAAATTTTCCAGCAATGAATCGAACACTTTGGGTAGAACACTATAGAAAATCTGTCGAAAATTAAACAATTTTACTAGGTCAGCTAATTTCTACGGTACGTTTCCACCAAAGTAACACAGAGGAACTTTTGTGTTTCTCTTCCATGTTTATTAAAATGTTGCTGCACGTTCCAATGTGTTTTTCCATGCTGCTGCAACAAAAAAGCAAATGGTCCCTTGTGTTGCATGCTTCCATTCGGGATGGTAAACAGCAAAGAACAAACTAGAACTTAAAGAAATAAATAAAAGTTGGGACTTATTACCTCCGGTCACTTCTGCTCCGTTTTTAAATTTCGTAAATCGACCATATTTAAGGTCCTTTGGTGGACGGAGTGTGTTTCCGCATACAAACTAACGAGAACCAAAACTGAAATATCGCCAATTTCATTTTTCTATTTTGTAGGGAAGACACAAGACTTATTTCTACTGCCTCAGACTTGATCAGCTAACTGTTCTTCACCTGTTCTGTGCTTCACTTGAAGAGAACTTTCTGCAATTGTTTCTTACAGGGTATGGTGACGAATTGCCATGGGCTTCGTTCTAGCCTGGTAAACCCCGGTGTCAGACAAACACTTTGCTTCTTCATTGTCTACGAACAACTCCATGGATTAGATGCTCCAACATTAGACACATGCCTCCTTTTAATCTCTTCTCTTGAGCAGTTGCTGACATATCCATGCAGTTGTATCGCCATTTCTTGTTGGTTGCCTCTTAGTCGCCCAAGATGTGGCACCTCCATTCTTCATCAGTTTAGCCTCACCAATGTACAGGGTAATTTTTTAAAAACTGCCCTCCCAAAAAATTTCCAAAAACACATAAACCTTTCTTTTTAAGGGGCCACCTTTTGCTCCATGGATGCATGTCTTGCTACTGACCCTCTCGCTGCCACGCACATCAACTTAAAAAAATTAAATGGGAACAACTTTCTTGTAGCAAAAGAGAAATATTGAAAACAATTTTGTATAAATTTCTTATTTTTGAATAAGTTTTTTTAAAATCATCCTTTAAAGCTACCATGTCTTACGAAATTGTTTTATTTGATTTAAGTAAATGAGATAAAAAATATTTTACGGAAGATTCAAATAGTGAAGTTTTATTAATTATTCGTACAAATGTTCAAATTGAGCACCGTTCTGTTCCATACAAAAATAGATAGTAAGGCTGTGATAAGACACAGCAGCTTTAAAGGATAATTAAAAAATAATAATTCAAAAAATAGAAATGCATACAAAATTGTTTTCAAGAAGATTTTAGCTATCCATTTGTGTGTCATAGAGGGAATATTCCCAGTTAATTTTTTTAAGTTGGGGGTGTATAAGGGTGAGAGGGTGAGTAGCAACATATTCATTTATGGGTCAAAAAGTGGCCCCCAAAAAATAAAGATTTTTACGTGCTTTTGGCAATTTTTTGTGGAGCAATAGTTTTTCCATAGACAATTTTTAAAAATACACTCTAAACATTCACAAACCTGTAACTGATCATCCATCGTCGACATCATCCGCCCAATCAGCATCAGAATATGCAGTAACCTCCGTTAACCTCAGATACCTCATTCTCTCTTTTGAATCTCAATTTAGTAAAAAATTAACGCCTTACTAAAAATTCTTCCTTTTGAACCTCAATATTTGATCCTTCTTCGAGTGAATCTTCGTTTCTCTAATTGAAAAAATTGGCAAGTCATCCTCCTAAACAGCTGCAATCAGCATCAATGAAGAACTTACCTTGTAGTATACGCAGGGATCAGCTCTTAATTGGAGAAGACCACACCTCTTTAAACGTTCATCCAACAGTAAGTTGAACACCCGGTTGGCCTATTTTAGTCCATATAATGACTAACGCAATTTGCAAATTTTTAAGCCTCATTCTTGTATCACAGAGATTTGATCAGTGAGATCTTCTTGCAAAAATGCAATTACTGTGTCCAGCTGGTCCATATCCATCTCATCTTCTCCAGCCAAAGCAAGCATGTGATGGATATATACCTCATTACAGAGGGATGGATATCCTTATAATTTATTCTCACTTACAACTTAGAGATCTTTGGTCGGGAGGCAAATTGACCATATCTGGCTTTCCATAAGTGCTTCATATTCCTCCTCCATTGCGAAACGCCATTCTTGACTGTTCCCTTGAACAGTATTGAAGATGCCATGCGTCCTTGAGACTCATGAGATTCCTTTTTATAAGGTATACTGAGGAAATATTCGCTACAGTATTCATGTGGTTTGCAATCATGGCAATCATAGCAATCAAAATAATTTAGACCACCTCACTACTCCAAAAACTGCGCTTTTATTAAGCATTCTCTAGATGTGAAGTGACTCATACTTTACGATGAAACACCAAGCAGTGGCGTTCTTAAAAAATAAGCATTTACACATGTATCTTTAGTTCAATGCAGCAACTGAGGAGACCGTGTGGCGCGCCACTCTCGCTTGGTACTGCCGTAATCGTCGTCCAAAATTAGTGCCTATAATTGCTCTCAACACAATACTTATAATGGCGTCAGCCCCATCGAATTTAATCCGGAATCACCCGAAATTATACCCCGGCTTGAAAAATTATAAACCAATTAAACAGCCCCAAGATGGTACTATCCGTACACGACGAAGTACTGTCGCCTCATAACTCACGCCGTAACGTTCCCGCTTGTAATTCAACGTAATTACTGGCGTTTTGAGCTTTAGGCTTTAGGGTCATCTCCCTTAGTTTCTTATAGTACCCTCTCGGTCACAAGCAGTACCGTTCAAAGGCCCGAAGCAGGAATTATAATAATTTTTAATAGAAACACCATCGCGAGCTGCAGAAATATTAAAATTGACACTGATTGTCGTGATTTATGCCCGGCCGCCATTTTGAGCCCCCAAGGTACGACCGGTACGACCGTTTAAGGTAATTGACTTAATGTATGTGTTGGATTCCAGTATGATCTCTCTCGGTAATTGCGGCGTGCTTTTTATTGATCACTGATTGATCTATAGTCGAACCACCGCGGGTACGACCGGGCATTTACTCATAGAGCACCGCTTGGGGCCGTGCGAATACCGGACGAATTGACTGACGCCTGATAAGGTATTCGAAAGTTCGTTAAATCGAGTGAAAATTCAATGTATATGGATGGAACACGAAGGAAGGGAGGGGTGAGGAAATTGGAAGTTGGGGGTCCGGACGCTGCTGTTTATTCTTTCTTCGTAAATTTAAAAAAATCGATGAGGTCCCTTGTCATGTATGCCATTAGCGGGGCGAGACGTGACGTTCGTTTCCAAGGGATACGCGAGCAGGAGCACTTTAAGGTTATAATGATGTCATTTACACTCGGGGCCCTTTTTCTTACATATTTTCTCCCGTGTGTGAGTGTACGAATGTCGATGGGCCCTAATGGGATTCCTGGAAAACTCACCCTTCTTGGAAACGACTGCTAAAAGTTAAAATTTTATTTTGACAACTCTATATGAAGGTTTTAACTGAGCAAAGAGACAGATGATCATTGAATGACATTGACAGAATAGAGAAAAATTGAAAACAAATGCTAATTAGAACTATTTGAGGTGCATTCAGTGAACAGCAGCAGTCTGAGCTCTATTGCAGCGGTCGCATTTCGCTGTAGCGTTGTGTTAAACCGGTAAAGTGTATTTGCGAATTTGCAATTTTCTCAAGAACAAATTAACGGCTGCTTGTCAAATTAAAATGTCAAGCAAAAAGCAGTCCACGATTCCAAGCTTCGAGTGCTGCAGCGCTCGACCGTTGCAAATCCCTTGAATACACTCATGGTCAAAAAGCAGAATTGCTTTACATGATTCTAGCAAAATTGGCAGATCAACAATAGCATGATAACTATCAAAGTACTTATCGGAAATAAGGAAAAGACGAGTGAAAAACACTGTCACGGAGCCTTAGTCAGTTCCTTCACTTTAGGCAGGTGGTCGGTCAGTTTTGGTCAATTCAAATGAATCAATAATATCAGTATTCGGTTTGTTATAGAATTCCAAATAAAATAAAAGGTGAAAACTTAGACACTTGAAAAACGTAGACATAGAAATTAAACGAGAAAAGATAGAGAAATTAAAAAAATATTTTGAAAAATTAAAAAATTGGTAAAAATATATAGTAAATATACAGGGTGATTCTGGGTTAAATGCACACGCTCTACCGGAGAGTAGAGTAGCTGTCCACTATTCGAAGTCATCCATAAAAGAGCATTTCGATTGGTTACAAAGATACAGGATGATTAGTCTTTTTTGCCAAAAAAATAATGAAAAAATGACTGGATTTCCTATGAAACATAAATTCGAAATTTAAAAGTCGCAATGAATTTTGCTCCATATTTACACACAAAAAGCTTTCTCTATGTAACTGCTTCTCTAACTCTTGTAATTTGGCAGATCCGAGTGCATCACTAAAGCACCTACGCTGTATAAGAGGTACCTTTTAATATGAATTACATAAGATTACTATGGGGATGGGGGACCGGTATAGGAGCCGTGCGCTGATACGAGATCGATTAAATGAGGAAGAAGTCTGTTGTTCTGCAATCTAAAGACTCTTACACTTTCGAACAACACATTCTTTCAGTTCACGTTTTAACAAAAGAAGAGAGATCAAAACCAAGTAAGATCTTGTTATTGACCTTGCGGTTGCATTTCCGGTCTTTGTTTTGATGACATGATCTGATTGGTTTTAAGAAGTCTTTATTTTTTTCATACTACAAGATCCTTACTAGATTTGTACTTATTTTTTGAGAAAGTGTCATTAACGTGAATCATTAACAATGGAAAAACCGAAAGCTGAAGTTACTACACGTCAAATGTTGATGAATGGAGAAAATATGCCTTATCCGAAAGTTCACAGTTTCGAATATACAGGGTGTTGAAAGTTAAAATTTTAAGTCATTTTTTGCCATTATCATGAAAATATCTGGGTTGAACACTTGAAAATTTGTAAAGTAGTGTCTCCAGCTTTCGATTATCCTATTATTAAGAAATCACCCTGTATACAGGTGTGTCATGAAAAGTAAACTATTTTCTTGGCCTGGTACTTCCCTTGGTTGTGGAGTAAAGGACATTCGTGACCGCATAGCAAAACCTGGACCCAAATGAAACGATTATTTTGCAACGTTAAACACGGCAGAAAGTTGTCACTTACAAGGGAATTTCAAAAAAATAACATTACCAGAATGTACAGGGTGTTTCAAACTTCGCGCTTTAGGTCTTGTGTGACGAAACAGAAATTAAAATTGAAGATTTCTCCTCGAGGGATCACTAAGCTCGATTTTTTTTAAAGAAACAATCTATATTTATGCTTTTAAAAACTACGTCATGGTTTTTTACGGAAACTCTTTCTTCAATATTTGAAAAGGGCTCATTTTCCTGATTAACTTCCGTTCAGAGAGTTTTTTCTATTTGCTTAAGAGGCACAATTCCAAAATTACTGAGTCATATTAACAATTAGTAATAAATTAAAGTAAAAATTAGTAATAAAATGCACCTAAATAAGTTTCATAAGTGAATGATGGGGTTCACTAAAATAAGCCACTCCATAGGGAACTGAATGAAATAAAATGGTGTCAAATCAGCTATGGTGAAAATCGTGTCATGCTTCGAAAAAACATATTATTTTTCCAATTTAATGCCATCATCTGACCCTCTTTGTATGGAACTTGGAAAACCCAACCACAAGGTTTGTATTTAGTAATAAAAGTCTCGCCAGCCTATAATAGAGTCATTACTGATGCTTGAAAATGGGCTTTCAAACTCCGGTTTTTAATTTAAGGTTTTAGCGCTTTGAGAGCTCACTATTCTATTGTTGAATTGCTTCAATTTTTGATGTTCAATAAGAAAAAATGTTGGCAACATATTAAGCCTGAACATTAAAGATTACAAGTAACTTGTGGAAACACACAAAAAACATTTTAAACAATAAAATACACGCAAAGCTATAATCCCTGTAAAATTCCTAACAATCGAGGAACCATTAACGAAATTACCAATTTTTTGTCTTCAAAGCGCCGCAATCAAAGTACACAGAGGAGTCCAATTTAACCCCCTACCCCTAACCCTATTTCAATATTAACCCGCCGCTTGGGCGGACCAATAAATGGCTGAATATATCTATTATTCACCGTTCCATAAAATATTGTTTAATACGTGATAATGGAAATAATATAGCGCAAATTTCCTGTAACCCACCATGAAGAATATGTATATAAACAGACAGGATGGCAGCTCAGGTTTATTTAATGGAACAATATGGCTATAGGGGGATGATCGATACTTTCTACGAATTTTTATGCCGCATTTCATGTCAGTAGACCAAATAGACCTTATTGTGCTGTATAATTTACACCAAGGAATATTCAAACTTTACAGAATCTTTTTGTGGAGACAAAAGGTTAGGTACCACCACAAAACTTGCAAATGGGCTAAGATGCGCACTTGTTCAAAACGCAGCGCAAAAGGGATACGCATCCACAAGAAGGGCATTTAGTGCGTGCCAGGCGGGTAGGTCAGTCAAACGAACTTTAACAGATAAATCAATATGACCAAGAGCGAGAAAGTGAACCGAGTTCTGACCTCCAATTGGGAGGATAAAAGAGTCGTGGCCCTTAAGCTCGAATGTGGGGGTAAGCTTCTTTATGTTTTACCCAGA
Source organism: Euwallacea similis (assembly GCF_039881205.1). Lineage (NCBI taxonomy): Eukaryota > Metazoa > Arthropoda > Insecta > Coleoptera > Curculionidae > Euwallacea > Euwallacea similis. Next base: position 7,078,708 of record NC_089609.1, read on the forward strand.
AAGGCACTGTTAAATTGAAATTTTCAGTAAATATGCTTATGGGAGTCGTCCCTAAAAAACAATCTCGAGGAGACGCCCCAGAGAATGCGCAGCGCCAAGTACGGCCCAAAAACACCTTTGAACCACTAGAAAATCAAGCGTTAGACTTCAAGCAGGAGCCGACCTCGACGGCAGAAGACAATATGTCTGGACCTCAAGATAAGTCAAACTCTTGGTACTCTAAGATGAAGAAAAAATTGGGTTGTTGTGGAAAGGTTAAGAAATAACATCTTGATAAGTCCCATTAGGTGAGTCATCTGTCCGAGAACAACATTGCAGTGACCCATCGTTAGCTCTGTCTCTAATACAAGGTGGTTTATGTTAGGTGATAAAGAATAAAATCACTAATTATGTGTTATGATTTCAGAGACATGCATACCTACTTTTTTATTATTCCTTTATATTTCTCTGTCCGGTTTCATTTTTCATCAACTTGACATTTACTCATATTTCAAAACCAAATCTTATTTTTCCCTTCATTTTATTTTGATTCAATTCTGGGCATTATTTTGTGGCTATGCCTATTTTCATTCTTTATATATCTAGATATAAAAAAATAGTAGTAACTCCAATATATTAAATGGGACACCCGGTATATTTTTTTATTTTTGAAGTTCTCTGTTTCCTTTTGATCAAATTCGCTTAATAATTTCTATACCTGTCTCTAGCGGTTTTCGAAATATTAATTAATGTACTTTTTTTTTTCAAGATTAGACCCTGATAAAACCTCTATTACAACGCGATATTAATTCACAAAAAGCAGAAGCCTTGAAAACATGGGCCGAATGCGTGTAGAAAAAGTGGATTTACCTCCTAGATTCACCACTTTTGAAATTAGACACTAAATCTACCTAAAGTGGATTTTTTCAAATAGAACACCCTGCGTGTTAGCAAATGCGCTGAAAACATTAATTTCCTATAAAACGATGTATAATATCATGTGGCAAACGGAATTTTCCAGAATCGCTCTATTCTTTTTTTTTTGCCAGCACCCTATACTAATTTTTATCAATGTTTCTGGGTCACCCTGTATAATAGTCAATTGCATTTTGTAATCTTATTACTTATTTCATATTAATTATAAATACTCCTGGGCAGACGCTAAAAATCCAAAACTTAAACTATTTCTTGCAGAAAATAAATCTTCTACTCAATTTAACATTTATTGACATATTCCTATATGCGAAATGTGCAAACCAGAAGTTTCCATTGACGATTTTAAGTGCATATCAAATGGCGACAGTTTGTTGTCAAGCGGTCATTTTTGGAGATATTTTACTATAGGAGTCATTTCTGGGAATATTTTGCTCAAGTTTGGAGTATAGATTACATATTGTAGCCTAGGTGCATCTTTAGCCATTCAAGGCCTCACGAAAATTTATAAGGCGATATTTTTTCAGGGGTGCGACCCATTCCATCTCCTCCCGACCTTCTATCGCACGACCTGAAATTTAGAAACTTTTGTGTCTGACAATTTTTCCCGTGCTTGCAACAGTTTTTGAGCGAAAAATCGCTTTTCTAAAATTCTGTAAATTTAAAAGCTGGATTCTCGTAACATATGCCCTACTAAGTAAGCTCCGACTACCTAGTAGAACCGACTACGTACTACGGACAATTTATGGTTCATACCTTAAGCTTTGTTTGCATCTCATCCTGAAAATAAATAAAACAATAAATCGTGTATATTGACTCGCTAGAATGATGATCTACTATTAGGAAACACCCAAGTATTTCGCTTCACTTATATGTTTCTTGTTGTAGGTAACTGCTTCTGGACCAATAGATGTAAGTGAATATGACTTCAATCATCCAATTCATTGCTTCATGCCCTCTCCTGTATAAAACATATAAAATTTAATATTTAAACCGAATGTATAAACTCGACGTTCGATTTCGCTTTGGTACGAGCTCCAAGTGTCGACGAAACATTCGCAGTGCAGTCAGTTCATGTTCTTGAAGTTGGATTTGGAGTTGTGTTGGGCACCCGAAACAAAAATGGATCCCCGCATTTAATAGTTCACGTTTCTTCAAAAATCAAAACATGGTCCCGTGCAGTCATCCACGGGTTTCATTGGACGATAACACCATGCTACGGTTTTGCTACGAGCGCTAATGTCAAAAAGGGAAAGTTGTCTTCCACGGTTCAACGCCAACTTCGTTACCGGCGACGTATATGTGAGCGATAGAGCAATTAAATTTGTTGGTTTTTATCTTATGGTGTCGAAGTCAGCGCCAATTTTGAATTCAATGTCGATTTTGTAAATCTGGTTTTACTCGTATGTATTGTTTGTGGTCTATAGTTATTGTTAGTGCTAGAGGAAGTAATATTCTTTATGCACATAATAATAAAATATGTAACATTTTTTACTTAAACGTTTTTCTTTTGCGCTGTACCGGATAAGCCCTACACCTAACTTTCTCGTTCAGATGACCGATGGCCAGTTTACTGGCGAATAGCAGGTATTTGCCGGCCAAACAAAAAAAAACTTATAGTGCCTAGGCATCAAATGTGCCACTTTACAGCCTGTTTTCGGTTATTAAAAGATCACTTTTTTGTCAATCGGAGATAAAAATTGTTTTAATCGCATATAAATCGAAATATATTTGGTCTAATTTCCGGCCTAAATCATATTTTATGCAAATTGGTTTGACAACCCTGTATAAACAGGGAAGTCCACAAATCCCTTTAACGTCACCAACGAGACACATCAAACAGAACGTCAATTAAAAATCAGACTACCACTCCAGTATTTCCATTTCTCTCCATTATTTGCTCCTTTAACGAAAAGAAAACATAATGAAAATGGACAAGGGGAAACAATTAGGACGACACCTCCACATGATTGACAACAGTATTTGATTTATCCCATATTTATCCTTATTTCAGGTTTTAATGATGTTTGTAGGTGTGTAGATGACTCGTTAAAACCTTCTGCCTAAGGATAGTGCGGAGGGTTGTAATTACACTCCCTTCAAATAAAAATTTAATTTCCTTTTTCGTTTCGTGTCGGGTGATTTCATTGAAGTTGGAATTATCCGTGCGAAAAAGCTCGTATTTTAAATGGAAAGTTTCAGATTTTTACACGAAACCAATTTCCAACCCTCAGGGTAATTAGTTCTCCCTTAATGTTTCGTTCAAAGGGACCGAAATGCATTCAAAACAAATTCATTGGCGATGCGAAAACTCCTCGGATTTAATCAAAGTGAATGAAAGGCGGGTTGAGTTATTATTTCGTCTTTGTCTTCACTTATGTGCAACGAGGATGAAAAACGACCCGGAGGCTTCCTACAAAACAGTGAAAGTAAGATTCTGCGACGTTGCCGCATCTAATCTCCGGTCCGGCATTAATAAATAACAATTTCCCAAGAGATTTTAATTTTCTTTTCAAGTTTAAGTCTTATTACTTATGCAGCAAGACTGGTTGCTTTTAAATTAACTTCTTTTTCCACTCAAGTATCTCGAAGACTAGGAGACATAAAACGTCTTATTTTTATATTAATCAGAAAATCCAATGTCCTGGAGTAAATATTCCTGCCAGCGATCTGGTAATAACGCGGTTATGTTGACAGTTCACTGTTTATTTACTTTCCTTATTGTAAATTAGAATGGAATTTATCAGTTTTTAGTAATTTTAAAGGTAAGTAGGTTCTAAAATCTAATTTATAACTCTTTCTAATGATCTCACTGCACATTTTTTAAATAATTTTCATTAAGAGGGTTCGTATGAAGTGTCACTTTTTTACCACAATGTACTTAACATAACCTATAAACCGTGAGCCCGGTTTATTTTTTTACCGCAGCCCTTGGAGTGATCCTCATTTGCAGCCGTTTGTTAATTTCCAAATGCGCTATATATAGAGACATCCAAGGTTCCTGTATCTTTTCCACTTATGTTGTTTTAAGCCATAAGTACAGCTGTCGAAGAGATACCTAGTTCATAGATTTCATTCTTTGTTGGTATAATTCTTTAGTGTAGTTTTTATTGTTTATTTGATAAGTATAGCTGCCTTCAAATATTTTTTACTAAGTTATGAACCTTATAACACAGCAAGTAAAATATATCAAACCATAACTGACTTCCGAGTCAATGAAACCTACTTGTTCGATCATTTATGATGAAGCTAACTCTTCAGTTGTATATATAGGATGTTTTTTTGTAGAAAGTAAATAATTTAGAAACTATTTTATTGATCTTTATAAAATTTTTCTAGTCATAAAATACTAGCTTTTCTAAAATCGATGAATATGATAGTTTTTTGATATTTTCCCTTGCACTTTAGTACAAGTGATTTAAATCAGTTAGTCTGTAAAAATTCTTTTAAATTTAGAATTTTAAACTAACTACTGGCCTGTGTTCTAACCTTTATAGCATTTAATAACTTTTCTTAGAGTGTTCCAATTTCAAGGTGTATAAATCAAAATTGGGACAATAAATGCAATAGTACTTACCTATTCTGTTTTCTTTGCAGTACATTTGATTTGACTTAAAAATATCTTAAAATAAGATGCTGTACAAGAGAATCTGCTATTAAAAGTTTATGGCATACATTATTTATTTATGGCCTCTGAAAGGACAAATTTAGCAATATCATGAAATTTTTTAAAATTTGTTTGTTTAGATATTGAAGAATAGCCATTTCTAATTGTTTACGAAAAATCTAGAGAGAGGTAAAAAAAATCCATTTGTATCTTTCTTATTTCTGTTGTATTACATCTTTGACTTAAACACTGTTGTAAGTAGCACATTAAAAAATATTTACTAAATAAGTTTAGGACACAAGCAAATAGCTAGATTTAATTAAGTCCTGAATTTAATAAATGAAAGAATTTTTGCAAATAAACTGGCTTTAATAGGGAAAAAATCATATTAAAAAAAATTATATTAAGGCCGTAATTGAATACTGCTAAAAATGTATAGAGATATATGACAAGCCTTTACATTTCGTCGCAGTTTTCATCATAAAACGTCTAACAACGAAATGGTCTTCACGTTTTTGGTGGATCTATAGGGTGTTGTCTAGGCAAAATAGTAATTGGTACATGAAATCTGACTGAACATTCTCGGGGCCGATTTCCAAACGAAATTTTATGGTAACACTGTTTTACAGCTAATTTGATTCGTTTTCGATATACAAGACGTATTTGAAAAACCTTCCATTTACTTCCACTACCTTTAGTAAAAATGCTTTTAGGGTTAAATTTGATACGTCTTTGTTTTGGAAAAATAGTATAAGATACACGATTTATAAGGTCCATGTTAGACACTCCATTTAAAAGCTCGTTGTTTCGTTTCTCGTTTTGCAAACTTGGATTGGTGCGACAATGAACTGTCTATGCAAATTGTATATTGATATATTATACTATTATGAAAAACACCTAAGAAATGGAGAAATCGTACATTTTTCTTTCTTCTATTTCTAATATATCAGATATACAGGTTGTTTTTGGGAGGTGATTCACCTTTGCGCTTGAACTATTCGCAGATTCTTTGCAAGTTCACAAGCTGAGTTTACCCAACTCCAAATGTGGCTTAGGTTGGCAATATATAGAAATACCAATTTAAGCCATAATTAGACATTAACTCGTTTTGTAGACCTTCGGTCAATATGGCGGTGAATGCTAAATAGAGACTGTGCATTGAACATGATTGTTTAAAGTAATATTTAATTCTTCTTTTTCCTTTTTTATTTCCTGAGCAATCATATTTGAATCATACTAATGTGGATCACCCCTTCAGGTAAGTTCGCCTACTCTGGAAGAGTCATCATCCTGCCCTGCAGTCGCCATGTCCAATGGCCAGTCAGGATTTATTCCTAAGAACCTTTGGACGGGATTCACACCCAGAGGGTCGCTCGCAAGGGCCCTGCATGACAAGACCCTTCATGATCAGTACCTGAGCCGAATAGACAAGAGCCAGGTAAGTCGCATGTCACAAAGAAATTTCGAGGGGATGAAATATTCAAGAAGTAAACATTGATTCATTATTTAGTCGGAGCCATGTTAATAAACGTTTTATGGGGGGACACACGTAAGGAAAATTGGGGATAATTGGTATAATTTTGGGTTAATAGTTTATTAATGAGAGCCCAATTGCGGTGCCGCGTTGGGGGTGATTTTGGGGGCCGTTGCAGGACATGTTATCGACATCTTACCTGGTTAAATGCGTTCATTAACGATGTATGCAGGTACACGAACTAAGATAGGTTTGTTTATTCAGGGATTATACTTGTTTGCGCGGCTTTATGGCGAAGATAAAGCCAGCCAAAATAGTTCTAGATTCGATAACTACCGGCATTGTTGTTGGTTTAAGTGATTCGCCTTGACGGGCCAGGTAACGGCGAAGTTTCGTGCTGTGATGTGGCCCTTTAGGAAGGATTTCACCAAAGTCAAAATAGACGTAAGTAGGAGCAAAAAGACAGATCGGAACCTATCCCAGACATATGTATGCAAATCTCGTATCTTTACAACGTCGCACAAAAAGGGGATAACATCGCAAAGAAAATTACAATACACTTAAAGTCTTGTCTTACACGATCCCCCCGGCGAAGAAAAACAGACAGTGCTGCTTAGCATTCTCTCCGTGTCCGATTATCCCGTAGGCCCCACATACTGGAAAGGGATAGTGCACCTAGTTTAGTCCGAGATCCGACGGAGTGACCGCCCCTCGAACACGAAATGACTGTACATTATTTCAGTCATTCGATTACATTCATAATCCATAATATCGGTAAATATGATAGTAACGTGGTGGTTTCTATAAACGTTTAAAAGTGAAAATTTTATAAGTCCTTTTTAGAGCTTCTTGGTTGCTTAAGTTACGTCCATGGTAAAAATTTGTATGTATCTTTAGTTTAGATTGGCTTTCAGATTTTATATTTTGAGATATTTTGTTTTCGCCTTTTTCCTCTAAAGATTTTCATTTTAACGTTCTATGTCTGTTAGCTAATTGACTGTTGCCAGTGGATGAATTTACCTGAGATTGATCTCAAGTTTGGGATCAGCTTTCTTCTATGTTGTTTTAGTTGCGTGTGCACGTACAGCCGGATTTGTAATTGAAAAATCCGATTTTTTAAAAAACCAAAACCTAAACCTTGAATGCCTCAAGCGATACTGGTTAGGTACTTAGAGGTATACGTGAAAACACAGCTTGTACCGTATCTACCCCATTGACTCCCACTTCTACAGTCTGACAGTATTGATCGTTTTACTAGTTTAGGCATAAGGATCATAGTTATGAAATATATAAATCATCAAAAATTTCATAATTTATGGCTGAATAGTGACTTGGCCCGATTTGTAAAAAATTTAGTGGCGTAGTGGACGACGATGTAACTTATAGCAAAAGCCACCACCTTCTGCTAGGTTTGAATTAGCGATCACTTTTCGGTCCATCGCTTTACCAGCTGAGCTATGTAACTTGGTACACTAATTCGTTTGGCTTATTAGGGTGCCCTTGTTTTATTATTTTAAGGTGTTATGATAGTACCAGTTTTGTCTAGATACTGTATAATGATGGAATTAGCGAGTGTAAGATAATGAAACACCTTGTTTTATGTAAGAAAAGACCGATTAGACTGACATGCACAGTCTTTATTAAGGTAACTTTACAGAGTGCTATAAATTCGCGGAAAGGTACGAGGATCAAACGGCATCAAAAAACCTTCTCGTTCTCACGAAGTCGAGAGTCACCATTTTGATTCCTTCAAGATCTTCTCCTTGTATTATTGATGAAGTTGGATATTACCTTCGGATACTTGGCAGAGTTGTACTGACGATATTGAGTGACGTTGACCATATTATGCAAATTTAATACAACATCATAAGTCGCTGCATCAAATTCATCCTTTCCTTCAAATACTTCGGAGCCATTCCTACACCCTCATGGATCGATAATGTTAAAACTATTCCACCTTAAGGTCTTAAGATTGCCTCTCCAAGTTTTGTGAATCTATAAATCGAACTTTTAGATTTTTAAATGACACCAAACCGCGCACTATAATCCCATTACAAGGCCCGAGTCGGACTTCGCCCTTTCTGGCAGTTTGTCCCGGTGCAAGACGTTTTTTACGACCCGTCCCCGAGGTGTGCTAACCTTTTTTCGACGGGCATTCCCTTTTTGGGGCCCTTATACGCCGTATACATAAGTAAGCCTCTTACGGTCGCAGGGGCTGTTAGTACCTTGCGGATTAATTTATAAGTAGTAGTACCCGGATTCGAACAAAAACCCAATGAATTTTTATGGCGTCCAGAACATTAGATGCGCCGCGGCTGCGGCCATTCCGGTCATTCCATTGGCCATCCGAAAAACGTGATTCGATTGTTTTGTCTCCCGTGATGTCACTTGTTGATGGTTGTCAGTTGTTTTTGCTCCCGGGTATCATACATCGATGTCCTCGATGTCTTAAGCCGCCGGAACCCGGGCTGAAGGGTACCCGCTGCTTGCATCAGCACCCGATCAAAGAACAATCATTCGATTAATCGGCATATTTGCGATCGAGGCTCTCTCATTTTCCGATCATTACCGACTGCTTTGAATTCATTAAACCTGGTGGCACACATCAAAGTTATCGCCGGAATGCTAAAAACGTTATGACAGTTTATGAGATATAATGAGCGTGTGTTTCGTTGGCATTTCTTTGGCGCTTTTTAAAAGCGTTTTGATCTAATTATCGTCAGCAAAAACCCAATGGGACTGTTGGTAATATGCTCTTTGGTACGTGAAGGTATTAGTGCGGATTAACGATAGTCGTGTGGTGGTCATCTGTGGGGTCCGCGTCTTGCAATGTTATGCGCGCTCGTTTGCCTCTGCTTATTGCCCATCATGGGAGGACTTAATGAAGTTGTTTAATTAGGCGAGTGCATGGTCCTTTTATGCCCCTAGCCTATCCTGTTCGTTATAGCTAGGAACTTGAATATTTCTCTCGCCAATGAATATTTTGCAGTTGCTGATAATCGATTTGTAAGTAGGCAAATTGCTTACGTGCCGCGGTAATAAACGCAAAATCAGTTAGGATAAGACTCCAGGCATTCCTTTAGCTGTAAATGAGACATGAACTAACTTGCGTAAAAGAAACTCTAGAGTGCTTCGCAACAAAATTTTGCATCTAACACATATTGAGCAGATGAGTTTCAAATAACACGTTTTATTGGTTTTCCGGAAAAGTAAACTCATAGTCTCAAATAACTAAGCATTTGGTAAGTTAAAAGGTTCATATGATATGCAGAACAAATCTCAATTGTGTCAATCGGTTGTGCTTACCTTTTAAGTCTGCTTTGGATGTTCTTAGTTAACTTTTCCTCTCCAGTTTCTATTGGGAGTTTCAAAAAAGAATGCGACTTCTGGTCAAATGCTAAGCGAAGGAAGCAAGTAGTTGTTGGTACTAGTCAAAAAAAAACTCATAGTTTCTTTCGTCTTTGAGATACAGTAACCTCTCGACTAGGGTGGTCCAAATTGTGATTATATCGGTTGTTTAAAATCACCTTTTTGTGTTTGAATTCGAGTACGTATGTGACCAATTTGCCTCATTGCCTTCAGCGGAATCCAATCTTTAGCCATTGTAATTACAAAAGAGTCGGCATTAAGAACCCATCACACCAACCTGTATGCGAGATAATTCGAGATCTAAAACAACAACGATAATTTACTGTCACCCCCACTTGAGTCGGCTTCAACGGCCCACGCCCAAAAAATGTTATGAATAAATAACCATACGGATCTCGCCTTCAGTGACCCGTAGTTAATTTACAGTGGAATCAATATAACAAATTCCATTTTGTGGGTCGTAAATCACGGCTTTAGCACCGTGCAATTCGCGTACAAAGTTATTGGGAATAGGGAGGTATCGCACGGACTGATGCCGTTAACACCCGTGTATGAGCAGCGCCACCTGGCGGTCTTGACGTCCATCACACGACAATTAACTGCAATGTTCCGGTTTGATGTTTTTGGGTGTCCGAGGAGGTACGATTCCCTCCCAATTTATTGTTTCTGCCTGTTATTATTATAATGGAGGACCGGTGAGTCAGCTGAAATTGAGACGTAATTATTACGTGGGGTCGAAAAACTGCTCCCTTTTCAGCTGAAAATCGCGTAATTTGCAAGAAATCCCGGGGGATGAAGCCTCGCGCCTCTAAATTTCGAATATTACGAGCGAGGTAAAAAAGAAAGAAAAACGATCCACGGGCATACGCCAAGAAGTAATCAGCCAATGCGGATTCGAAGAGCACGGGAGAGATGCAAAAAACCGGCTTCGTATGCCGTGGAGCTCTAGGGGTGCGGATCCTGGAAATGATAACAATGCGGAGGAACCGGATTTTGATAAATCAGTGGAGTTTTGGCCAAAGTTAAAGACCACAATTCATTTTGAATCAATACATCCTTCAATTCTCATTAGTTCAATAGTACTCATAGTTACTTATCACCATATTTTTGTATGAGAAAAGCTTTTATAAAATCGTGAGATTCGCTTAAATTATTGTTGGATCTGAGGGGAGCATTTAAGATATCTTTGATGACATCCATCGAGCTTTACTAGGGCGCTGTGGAGTGGTCCTTCCATGCTATAGATCCCCTTCATGCTCTCATGGATGATCAGGCACGTATTATATACTACAGGGTAGTTCAAGTTCGATGGAAATTGCGTTTTCTTACAATTCTTATGGGGTAGGTAATAAACGTTTTCAGGTTTTAATTTTTAAGAAGTAATTATTGAAACAAACCTCTTTGCACTATTGTTTTTAGCTTTCCCGCCAACCAAATTTAACATTCGTATGAGACCCCAACATCTCGACAACCCAATGTTGAATCTAGAAATGATTTCTTAAGGCATTTTTTTAAGTTGAATCTATTTCTGAAATGATAATAATAAAATCATGTTTCTGCGGTTTTTTTTCCGATTTTTTCGATAATGCGTTATATTTATCCCACGAAGCAAAATATCAGAAAAAACCCGAACATGTTCTGAAGTGACACATATGCTTGTGACTTCGTATTCCTGTACAAGAGAGTTTTAACGGCAATTTAAATTTTTTCTGTAAATTGTGCAAAGGTAAAATTGGAATAAAATTACATAATCCTTTTAAATCGGTATAAGAAAGCGTTCATGTTTTATATCCTATAAATTGTACGAAAACTCTAAATCCTATCGATTTTGGACTACTTTAGTGGCAAAGCGAAATGTGAATTTTTCCCAGGTTCAATAAAATTTATAAAACTGTAACCATTTTTTTATTTGGAAACTGTCAATATTAATACTAATCAATTAAATAAATAATATGAAAAACTTATTCAATTTTTGATAGCTAGTTTACATTAATAATTACCTGCTCTAAAAACCATGCACATTTGATTATTTTATGACCAACATAAGAATTTTTATTGGCGAAGTTTTCAAGAATCAAAACGTAACTTATTGCATTCTCAAAAAAGTGCGATGCGGTTTGCATCAATCATTTTTTATTGAAAACCGAGTCGAAAAAACGCAGTACAGCCTTAGCAGATGTTAAAAAACTCTTTAACTAACCATTCAAGGAATATTTTGCACCAAACGTCAATGAACTTACCTCTATTTTTTTACTTGTCTATATTTTATTTAGCAATTAGCGTGACTTGCGCTTGCGACTTTCGAGCTACTAAGGCCTTTTCAGAAGTTTCACTATGTATGTATATAGCAAGACCAGAAGCGCGCTCAGAATATACAAGAATTAAGGTGCATTAAACTGAGAATTTATCAAAAATCACTCTCTACCGTGGGGGGATCTCATTAGGGGACTGCGCCCTATCCCAAATACTTCAAAGAACTTGGCATAACAAACATCCCGGATGAAGACCCTCGTTTTAAAAGAACGTCTTACACATGTGGATTCGAACCAGAACAGTATTCGGCGCGTATTCCGCAGGGATGCAAAAAGGGAAATGCCCTTCTCCCTTCGGCCTAAAACAGTTTACGAGATAATGGGCCATCAATTAATCTACGCGCCATTGATCCCGTAAAATCTCGCCGACGGTCGATTAAAAAATTTCATTTATGCGTCATCCGCATAGTTTCTTGATATTTATTTCCCGGATCGATATTAGCGGGGTAGTGTCGATAAGTGGCCCCCCCAACACAATATTTCCATTAATGCCTCCATGCATGGAGGCCTATCAAGACTTTTCTATCTCTGGTGTACATCGAAGATCTCCCTACGTCTCGGAAGTTATTTTGCATCCCATTATATGGAGTTTATGGGTTGTAAGGCCTGTAAGGTTACGGGCTTGGCCTCATTGCTTCATCTTTATATCAATATTAACCCTTAAAATCTATTTTTTGCGTTTGTCCATGGGGCAGCATTTGTAACAGGGACATGTTTACAGAAATTCTTCGATGTAGCTGTTGCATTTCCCACATTCCCTGAGGTAGAAAGTCTCAAACAAAGTTTAGGCTTTGTGGATATTTGATACCCTGCTTCTGCGACATATTATTTCAATAATGAGAAACATGCTTCAAGAAAGTCGACACTGAAAGTTGCTTTTGTGCGAACAAGATTTTATTTTGACGAATAACGACAAGTTTGCTTTAAAAAGTTCTCCGATATCCGAAAAGGGTATTGAGGCCATGCCTGTAAGTTCCCAAGGCCACTTGATTCTTTTTACGATTCTATAAGAAAATCTTGTCACCGTTGATCCAGAGCCTCGTACGCCAAGTGCCAAGTTCACACCGTCGCGGCCTCCTTTAAAGGGCGGGAGTTGTGGGGTGGTTTTAAACATTTATGGAGAAATAGCGTGACGTGTACGTGAAGATGGTGCCTTCAGAAGGGCCCTTGCGTGTCACGTATTAGATACGCAGTTTCACAGATATCTCAGTTATAAGTTTTTACTCCAACTTTCCACAACGTACTAAAGGGTAATCAAACCCACGTCAGTCACATTACAGAAGGACTAGTTTTGAAACAGTTCTAGTAAATCTTCAAATACATTTGAACCAATGGACGGCAATTTAAAGAATTGGGCGGCAATGCCAGGAAAACTTTTAACGCAAAAGTGCAGTTTTAAGATTTGCCAATTTCGAGCCGAACTTTTCAAAATTATACACGATATCTGTGAGAGGTGGTTCAGCGCTATAACTTTTTTGTTTTCGCTCCAATTAAAATAAAATTCTTAACTTAGACATAAGCTTCCTTCTTACAGCGGGTGATCGTTAAGAAAAAACTCAAGTAGTGGTTCAAACATCAAAGGCATATCTTGGATAAATTCATCTGTTATATATTGCCCCTGTCAGATTTCTGATAGTTAATAGTAAATGGCTTAATCAACACCGTACGTTTAGGATTTACGGCTTATGAAACTACTTCAAAAACACAGCATTTTACATGTAAGTAAATGGAGTTAAATCGGTCTATTTCCACCTGTAAATTTGTGATATTCTTAGTATGTCCCTGTTTTTCGGGGACACCCTGTATATAGTAAGCTATTTTCTGCGATAGCGGTCAGAGTAGTGGCTCTATTAAAATTCCTTCGACATATATGAGTTTTCAATTATTTATTTATCTTCAATCTCTAAGGCGTGACACCAAAGTTTCAACCCTCAGTAAGCCTTAGAAACCTACTTTTATAAACCTTCTAAGAGTGGAGACTAATGTAAATCAAGAACAATGGGCTTACTTTTGCGGCCCCCAAAACCGCCCCAATCGCGTTACACACATTTTTACTTAAGGGTCCCCCACTCGGAGCGCCATATTAGAATTTATACGTTTCCGAATACCTTGCGGCGTTTCGCGATCGTATTTTGATTGGTTATACTGGAGCGAAACAAGCCTTAAATCCCCCTTTTTGCCTTGAATTGTATAAATTCGCCGAAATGTGAAAACGATGTTTCAGAGACGTTCCCCGTCCTTCCTAAAATAGAAATAAGATTTTTATACGTAAAATAAAATGGCCGCCTTTTCCATGTTTTTTTTTTGTTTTCCAGTGGTACCAATGCGACTTGTCGTCAATTCCCTCCTCATTAGGTGACAAATTTGTCCAACTCGGCCCGGATGGAGACACCATAAAGTTTCTAGAAGAATCTGAGAAGAAGTCGGACTGGATTTTGACCCAGATTTGGCACATGCTCGTCAAACTCCTGCTGGGATTTTTCGCCACGCAGACCTCCATCAACGGGTAAGTTTTGTCTCATTTGAGAAACCTCCTTCCATGGTCCGAAAGCCCCATTAACGGCCGCTGTTTAACCGTGAAGTTAACCGTGATGTTTTAAATTAAAAGTTGCTTATTGTACCCGACCGGCCAGCTACCAAACTACGTGTTTAATTATTTTTCTTTATTGTTTTCACGGGCTTACCACCTGGGACAGAGGCGGAATAACTTCTGGTAAAATTCCTTTATTTCTTCGACAGCCCAAAATCAACTTGCAAGAAAGAATTTTCAATCAAAAGGCGTCCGTTTTAATGAATAGGGGACACCTTAAAATGCATAGAAATCTGGCTGTATTAAGTTCAAGCTCACTAAAGTGTGTTAGAAAAGGATATGATTTATTGCAGGCCTTTGGCGTCTGGTTTAAAAACGAGTTAGATGTGCACTATGTTGGTCGAGAAATGCCAAAATGATTTCCAGTTGAAAGGCCTCACCAAGTGTGTAAAAGCCAAGGACGGTCGTTTAAAGGAAAGGGCTGGTCTGATGTAACGGCCTTCAAGGGTATTTTCAGTTGTACCAAAATTTTGGAAACTTTAAGAGTCCTGGCAAAAGGAGCTTTCTTCTTGGAAGTGAGGGTAAAGTTTTCTATCAAATAAGACAACAGTTCTCCCCAAGAAAACCAATAGGAATGCGAAACAAAACACGTTCATATATCTTGCGTGATAGTCGTATCATAGTTTTACATTAGATCTAGACCAAAATATTTAAGTTTTGAAACTTCCATACCTTTTGTTAAAATGATTGGTCTTCAGTTTTATTAACTCTTTGTTTCTTTGGAGATGAGTTCTGATCCTCAATGGATATGGTGCATATCTAAAAAAATTTCATGTTATTTTCGATAGCGCGAAGCTTCTTTTCTTAGTTTTTTCGGAAATTTGATAGAAAATTTAATCTTATTATTACAGTCATTAAAAGGCTTTCTTAGGGCGACGGTGTAAGAAAAGGACTGTTGTTTTTAAATTTTAATCAATATCTGCTATAAAATCTCTCGGGTGTATCGGGCGCAATTTACCATTATATGAGAGTGGCTGGATGAAGTTTATTTCTCTAGGACTCATCTATTCACAATGTGATTAGGCGACGTTTTTGAAAATAATTATATATGGACTAAGGTGGTCGGAGGGCTCCAGAGCGAGTTTTAAGGGAACAAATGGACCAATATCTGTGTCAAAATTAAAGGGCGACCATTTTAAGAAAAGGGCGGCAGGTTTAAAATTTGGTGATTTGGGACAATATCTGCAATAAACACTTCCAGGGATGTATCAAATGCGATTTACTGTGGTTGGAGGGCGGCTGGATTAGTTTCATGTCCAAAAAGCTGGAAATAAATCAGCAGGATTCAGCTGCAGCCAAACAAAGGCAAGCAGACTATTCGTTTTCTTATTTCCGTCGGGAAGTTTTTTTCACTCTAAAAGCAATTCCATATATCTCATGATATTTACGCGCGTTTATCTTAGGCCGTAACTAATTTGCAGTCCTGTTCACACGTAGGCGTAAAATAAATCAAGCAGTGAGTCCGCTAATTGCTTAGTTGCTTCGGATGCAGTACAAATAGCCCGTAACCAGATTAAGTTGGTGCCCATCAACGCCCGTTTCACTTATTGGGCGAGTACTCTGGTACGACCGACTCAATCGGTAGGTTAGAGGGCTTCTTCATTCTTCAGGCTAGTTCCCGGGGACTTTATGATTGATTGTAATCTTTCTCTCAAGGGGAGTGAAACGAATTAGGGTGTCGTAAGACCCTTTTATCCCGAACGTGACGGTGCGTTTCGCGCCTTAATTAGTAAATTTTATATGGCCATCATTAGCCGTAATGACTGCCAAGAAATATGGTTGTTTTTCGCACCTCGCCAGTCATCCTCCGGTCCTCGGGGCCATGTAATATTTTATTGCAGTGACAATAATTTATTAATTAACGATTATTTTTCGGTTTGCGAGCC
This sequence comes from Euwallacea similis, assembly GCF_039881205.1. Lineage (NCBI taxonomy): Eukaryota > Metazoa > Arthropoda > Insecta > Coleoptera > Curculionidae > Euwallacea > Euwallacea similis. The sequence goes on from NC_089609.1 coordinate 7,094,858, forward strand.
GAGATTAAAGTTTCGTGGAAGCGGCCGCCCCGATCTTTTGTCATTAAAGAATAAAAAGCTGAGTCTGTTCGTTAGTCTCTAATTTCTACCTGACTGTCATTTTGAGCATAACTAATTATATAATTACGTTTTTTTTACTTATTCACGTCCTCCGCGCCGGCCATCATTAAGCCCTGGTGAAAAAATTTATTATTAGTAGCCGCGTGAACACCCAGTAGTAATTATTATAAAATTACTCCGGTTTTTTAATCGGAATACGCTCCGGCGTTGTTATTATTGTGCTGGTCTGTATCAAAGAGTGAGGCGAGGAGGATATTATTCGAGTTTAATTCTGGCAGCGATTCGATTAACTTTTTCGCCTGTTTAAGCACCATTCCATAAAGAGTACGCTCAGACAATGCAATTGGGTTTATACTGTAAGTATTGACGAGAATTTGGAAGTATTAGAAGAGTCACCCTTGTTAAGCCGATCGTCTTTATAGGAATACCCTAAACTACTAACTTTGATTTCTTAATCTCTGCTAACTTTCTTCAATGGAAGATTTATTGATTGTTATTTTGAATCAACAGAACACTGATGTAAGACGAGGGTCGCTGTTTATTTGAAACAATGTCCTTTTTGGGTGCAGAAGATTTCAACTGCTAGCTCAGGTTTATTGCGTTCACCCTTTGTTCTTGGATAAGGTCATTTTTGGCTAACCTAAACAAATCTCCATAAAGACCTAATTATTTAGAATATTTTCGCATGTTATCTCCTTTTTGCCTATTTTTAAATTGTAACCTCGGTATCTCGGGAACCCGTGGAGCAAATGCTTTAATAAAATAGCTCAAATTAATCGTCTCTGTAATATCGTCGGTGATGTGCTCGATGATTCTGCAGAAACGGTTTTGCAGTATCTCTTGGTATATAAGACACGGGGTCATATTTGTACCCAATTTTTGCGATTTCGAAAATGTTGTAAAAGGAAGGTCCATAAGAATGTAGTTTTAGTATGAAAGTATTATTGACGCCATATTACGGCCGCTATACTACGATATCGTTTTGCTACGAAAACGTGTAAATCTGTTGAAATGAACGTTTCTCGAACGACCGAACGTTCGTAAGTTCAATCCCAAGTAACAGTTAGTCTTTTTTTTAATTCCATTTTAACCTTTAAGCAGAAAAAAAATAGAATGTTCAATTCAAATAGATTGTCCGCATCGTTTTCGGATTATTTGGCACTCCGCCTTGGAAGTCACATTCGAAACTACATCCTCATGCAATATGGCTATCTTAGCGTAAAACAGTATAATATATATATTCTTTGGGTTCCCATTATTTTTCTGTAGCTTTTCGACCATGAAAGCCCGTAATTCACCGATGGGACTTTTACTGACGGTTCATTCAACGTCCTAGTGTTTAATTCGGAACCAATACCGAGGAAGATGTAAAATAAAGAAACGAAAGCAGTACTAAAGAAAAAAAAACAACACAAAACAAGCGTGACATTTAGTTTCGGTGTTAAAACCGCACTTAAACGGGTTATTTATGGGTTGGTAATTAAGTAAGGCCGGCTTTTTAATTGTTATTTTGATTGATTTTTCTCGGAAGAGCTCACGTGTGATTGGTTGCCTTGGTTCGATCTTTTGCTGCATAATATCGGCTTCGAAAATCTTTTATGCGAAAACCTTCCTTCAGCATTCGATAAAAAATCGCCAGGAATGCCTGCATTAATTTCAAATGTACTGGGTGTCCCCTTTAAGTATTAAAGCTCAGAAGCATCTATGTAAAGTAGTCTCGTTGCAGGAGATAAGAGTCTCCCTGTATAGATGCGCTCCAGGTAAATAATGCAGATTGGATTGGTGGCCGGTCCACCGTCCGGACCTGTTGACGTGTGTGATTGAGAGTGATTGACAGGAGACGGCGCGTCTGCTTATAAGGCCGTTTCGTCCACCTGGACGCATTTAATTGGGATAAAAAACGGCCGCCGTTTATTTGCAAATTTCCTACTGTTCTTCAAAAAATATTCAGGGCCTGAAATCTACCTGAAACGTGTCATTGTTTCAGAGACGAGTCGACGTAAAAACGGCCTCGGAACGTCGTAGTCATCTAGCTTAATAATCTCTGTGAAATAAACTGAAAGAAAGGCATGTACGCAGTAATCAAAATAGAGATGTAATCATCTCGTCGATCAAGCAACAGTGTAATACAGTAGCGAGTTGGACGCGTTAAGGTATCAAAAGAACAAGCTATTAGTGTGAGACCCCATTGTAATGTGGTCTTTTGAAATATTTTGATTGGAATTCCCAGTTTTTCTCTGCTTTAATTTTCACCTTTCAAAGCTCGAAGCCCAGGGAAAAACTCGGGGCATTGGCTGCAAGGTCGAAAAAGAAGGTGGTTGATGATTATTCCTCCGTTCAAGTCTTCACCGGATGAAGATTTTTTCACAATTTGTGGAGGAGACAACATGCATAAACTTGCGTAATTTTTGAAGTCAAAACTGTACTTTTCGATATCTTGTCCACTCTCAATTGCTGTAGCTGGAATGTAACCTTTAACGACCGATGATTTAACATGTTTGAGGCTGGTTGTACGCATCTCGTTGGGCGCTTGATGTTAATCAGTTTTCGTGGCAAATTAGCAGTTTTAATAGTTTTTTCAACGTTTCCTTTTTCTTTTCACAGTGTATTAATGAATTTTGCCATAAAATGAATCGACAATTTCCATTGCATTTGTTATATTTTATGTGAAAATCGCAGCCGTTTCTAAGTTACTGCGATTTGAATTTCGTCTTCAAATATTCTATAAGTCGTCGTGTTGCCCACCTAGAACTTAACTAACAATTTTTGCAACTAAAATGATATTGTCTGAAGTAGATAGTAATATCCGGGTATAAAATATTAATTCTGATAAGATTTTTAGCCTATGTGTTTTCATTTTACTCTAAATATCATTGATAAATACTTCTAACTAGTAGCTATAACTTTAATTCTACTCAGTTAATTTTTCCCGAAAAATGAGAATTTAAATGATAAAAAATATATTTTTGAATGAAAATTACAGATTATATCATGATGTTTCTAAATTGTTACTTGAGCTTCAAATAGCCGACTAGCTGTTACCCGATTTGTGCTACACATTGGTTTCAAGTAGTGTCTGTTTTTACCTGGCAAACCACTCAATTAGCTTAAAGCTTCAACTGTACCAAATTTTTGTGATATTAATTTGAGACCTATTTTTACATTGCTTCATATATGTTTTGGTGAGATTGCAAAGTGGTATATCAGCTAGATTAGAAGCTGCAGCTATTTCTCTGAAGGCTTCAAGATTTCTCAGATTGCTACAGTTTTATTTTCCATTTGAAAGAGAATAATCGTTTCTATAAGTGAATTTCTGAGTATCCATTTCCATGATGTATGTGTAAAATATCTGTCGTTAGTGCGCCATTGTACTAAGGCTTTATTAACAGATGTATTATCGAAGCCTACTTTTTAAAGATAGAAGTCTATATCCGTACCAACTATGGAATTCGAATCCAAATCGGTTATTTTAGGCTCTCTCCTTTGAAAGATTTTTTTTTGCCTGGGAAGGCGGTATATCTTTTTAATTTTAATCGACGCGAAATGCAAACAAACAAAAGCCTCCCGAAGCGTCACCGAGCTCGAGCATTAACTCGGTACCGCTTTTTCGTTGACGCAAAAAAGCGGTACCAACCTTGGTAGAGCATAGTTCGGCAGTCCCTCTTAATAACAATAAATAATGCGTATTAATTGGTTTGATATATTACCGGCATTGCAGCTTTTTGCGCCCTCCGGTGGCTTCTGTCGAGAATGCGGCCCTCTTTTTTGCCCGAGACCAAGATGGGACACTTCGGAATCTCGGCCTTTTGGCCGGTGTTAAAATTTTGACAGCGGATTTTCGCTCGTCGTCCATATTGATAGTGTGGACCTCTTCTGTTTGCCGATTAGATGTCATACTTAAACGTTCCTAATCTTGCCAGTTTGAAATCGCGTTGACTGAAGCCTTAAGTTAAATACATTTATCTCGGAAGGCAATCATTTTTTTTCTCGTTTAATAAGGAAAAGATTCTCGTTCATTAGGGCGCAACTGGCCTAAAGATATACGTCAGTTCAGGTTTGTGCTCTTGCAACCAAAAAAGTGTCCAAATCGCGCAGCAGGTCAAACACACACGAGGACAAATTACAAAAGAAACCGATGACGGTATGACAATTGGCCGACAGGAAGAGGCATTTGTACGGTTTTTACCGTGGCAATCATAAACGCATTAAACAGATAATACGGTGGCATGCCCAATAATTACAAAAGTACGCTGCGACCATATGCTCGAAGGTATTCGACGTCCATTGACCATTGCTACCGTAGAGACCAAGACGCTCGGTTATGCCACAGGTCATTAACTGATGAGCAGTTTTTTCCGAGATATTAGAGCAATCGTGCTAAACTATAATAATATGGTGTTGCCGGTAAAAACTGATGTAATTATCAATTATTCTTCGAATTAGATCGGGAACCGTTGGTGTAACGTTTTGCGTAATCAGTCCCTCTGGGGCATTGCTCTTCTTTCTTTTTAAACTGAAACAAATGATGTAAAGACATGGAATGTCGTTGAAGCCTTGAGTCACTGGGTTTCTTAACTCATACAATGCACTTAAACTAGCTAGAGTTTTAGTAAGGGGTAAATCACATAATTCAGAGAGTTCCGATAATTTTGAAGAAATGAGTCACGCAGGAATAGTCGAGAAGCAAACCCACGAAAAACGGAGATTTTTGAATATTGAACTCATATACTTCCTCTGATCGTATTTTAAACTATTCTTGATGTTTGAGCTATTCTTGAAACACAAATCAATTTTGAAGCCTTTAGTCAATAGGATTACACTGGAGAACAATTTACAAAGAATACATAGATTGAAATTTTGTTACATCAAAAAGCCATTTTGAGTTTCCATATCCCTATGATTAGCCAATGCTTGGGTATATAAATAATGTTGAAGCCTTAGGTCAATGCTTATATGTCGGAAACTACGATTTACAGCCGTCAGCAGCAACTTTCATCAAAAAGTTGAGGAAATTATGGACTAAATTCCTTTATAATCCAGTTTAGTTCAACCTGTTTGCCTGATCGAAGTCCCTTAGCTTACGCGAAACGAGTGTCTAACTACACGAAAATAAGGCCGTGATTTATCTCATGAAGCCTTAAAATTTCCATAAATCCACTCAGTCCCAATGACACGAACGCGGTATTGATCTAGATTCCGGCAAATAAATCGTCTTTATTTAAATATCTGTCTGAGATCTAAATTTAAAATGCAAATCGGACCTATACAGACAATTATTTCACTTTGTGCCTTTTAATGAGACATTATAACGCCGTACTTTTTTTAAAGATTTATTTATTTAGATTTTGTTTTATTAATTATTTATGACCCATTTGTAAATGTGTGGAGCTCGTTGGAGCTGTGTCTGTGATTGTTGTCCTTTTGCTCTATTTTTTAAATCGCTAGTTTAAACTGTTTTTTTAAATAATTTTTCAAGTTGAGGCTGAATGTGAGTGAGTACTGAAGGTTTATTTCTCCGGAATAAATCAACAGACTTTATAGGGCATACTGGAACGCACTCGAACCTTAATTTGCATGCAATTATGTAGTGTCATTTGTAAAAATCAAGATAAGTCCACCGGTCCTGTGGGGTCGTTAATTAAAAATAATTCCGGTAATCAGTCTTGCTTGCCCGAATAAAAATTAACGACGGATTATTTCGTCCTTTTAACTGATACAGCATTTTTATTTCTAATTAAAAAAACATCTCCCAAATAATAATTATTAACAACGGACAATCGGAATGAAAATAAACCCACACAACGTTATTTCTGGGGCAATAAATATGTCCGAGTGGTCAGTACCACAAAAGCGGCCGAAATCCTTACAAATTCTTAATTAGTCCTTTTTTAATCCTCGTATTAATTATACACGGTGTAAAGGATGGGGCTTCGGCTTTGTAATTAAGAAAGAATGTGATAGTCATTAGTGGACGTTGGTTTTGCTAAGGCCCAGGGCTGGACTAAGATTTAACAAGTTTCGGTATTGTTCATCCAAATCATCGTCAAAGACCTTTTTCAATGAAAAGAAATAGTACTTAACTAAAAAGTTTCTGTATTATTAACTGAAATATCTGGGATTCATTTAAGGCTTTAAGTCACTTGAAATAATTTTCGTTCCCCTTTGGATTAGGTGTCAACCAAATACTTTTTATATTCCTCAGTGATTAGGTATTACGTTCGTTCACATATCATTAGACAATATACTGAAAAATGTTCAACATTTTTGAAGCTGTGAGTCAACTCATCACAGGTTAGAGATCAAAACGTATAACGACAATAGGATTATACAAAAATGTCTGTCCTGACAGGCTATGATTGTAGCTGATATTTTAATCTCTTAATTTGACTTGACCTGGTAAAAATCAATCTTAAAAATATTGTAATTAGTTTGTTTGAAGTGAACCCAGGTAGTCCTGAAAAAGCCTTCTCGTCATTTCTAGTTACTTCAAAACGACCTATGGATGAAATCTCATACTAATAAAACCTAAAGTCAAAATGACATACATATGTAAAGAAAAGCAGTATTTCATTAATGTCTAAATGGAACACTAAGGGATCCGATTAATATATTTTAGGAGTTTTAGATCTTCATTCCATCGGATACGTTCGGCACATTGTGCCACTTTGACTCAACATTTTCACAGTAAACTAATTTAGTAAAGCACTACGCAGTAGTTGAAAACGATTGTTGTCATTAAATCACTAAATTGGGAATTTTAAGGAAAATTTAAGTATTCTTTCAAAATGTCCAACAGCTGGAAAGAATGAAAGCATCAACTCAAAAATTTTTTAAGTTTTAAGTCAAAACCTCATCACTCAGAGACGGAAGCAGGCTTTTATAGAAAGAATGAATCTGCCTTTATTTTTGTGTTATATTTATGAGGGTTTCAAGCTCTTGAGTCAAGTTACAATAGCTGAGACCCCAAATCCGATAACCGGATGAGTTTTAGTAAATTTGACATATTTACTTGATTTCGGTATATATTCTTTGCGAGTGTAGAGCAAATATCTAGGCGACTCAAACTGGGACACGGGTCAGTTTTATATATTGGAATTTTTGAGGTCTGAAACATCAGAAAAAGGCCTACCTTCAAGGTCCTAATACGCTTCTTATACAGCCTTTGTCCAGCCGTCTGCAAGTTCTATAGTTAACATCCCAGAACGTTCATTAATGACTCGTCCTATAAATCATTTAATTACCACGCAAAACCCTCGTTCTCACAACTTCTCCAGATCCAATGTCTGCCCGATGAAACACAACGAAAAAAAGCGTGTATAGAGTATCGGCTACCTGTTTTATTAAAAACTCATATCATGCACCTAAATAGGCCTTTAATTATCAGGGGAGGCACAAACAAAACGGCCCCGTGAAATTCCTTTTTAATAGCTTCTGATGGACTTTTACTCTTCTTTTTTAACCAACCACTTTGAAGCTGCGTCCATAGCGCTGCTGCGGTTTTTCTCCAAGAAAAGTGTGGCAACGTAACGAAAACCGATGCAAAACAAAAATACTTAAAATAATTAAATAATTCCATGCATTGTCAAGAAATTGAATAGTTCGATCTTACCCAACTGGGGCACCGCATTGTAATAAATAATCGGATTTTTCAGTTATTATTACAAATAATTAATGTTGCGATACTTATTGATTTAATCAGTTTTTTCTTCGGCTGTGCAATCGCTTCGAAAATCGCCGCACATGCACCGGTGCTTATTAATTTGAAGCTCGAACATATCCGACTCTAAAGTAGACAAGCGAATGTATTGGGTACCACCTTCTGTCTACACCCCGCTGGTGCTCTTCTTCATCTCGCTCTTAACTGCGGGCTAGGAATTAATCCAATCACAATCATCAACTGCCAGTGGCGTGCCCACTTCTACTTCTACCTAATTTGTTTTAGTCCCTGAGTCAGCCCTTAAAAAAATTTTTTTATTAATGTTTTTAGTTACCAAACATCACTTCAAGGGGTTATCCAATTGGATGAGTGTCTCTTTAATGAAATGGGTTGCTAGTATTGCTGAGGTTCCGCCGCCTCTGTCTCAAATCGTCATATCTCAACAACAACAGAATGAGGCATTAAAAAGAGTCAAGAACATCACTTCAGGTGTGGGCCACACACACCTTGTTTGAATTTTACGATTATACCTTTTTGTTATGTTAAATAAACTTTATTCGACATAATTAAAGCCGGGAAACGGAGAGTGAGAGGGACAATGTAATATGTAAAAGAGCCTCAGTCTTTTCTTTCCATATTTACTTTTTAATGGTCTGGGAGTGGAAGTACCCAAAGCGAAAGTAACCCTCGTATACGGGAGGAACGGGGCGTGGCCCCCGAAGAACAAAACAAATTAATTCGTACAAACAGACGCAGAAAGGGTTCACATGCTCTATAATTATACGGTAGGAGCTAATAAATAATTAACCGATGGTTTGCTCTAACCGGTAGTTTTAATTTGACATTTAAAAGCATCCTTTGTGGCAGCCACTAATTATTTTTTCCTGAATAGGGCCTTATGGTTTTGGTCGGTAGTTTAGTCCGACCATTAATTAGAACCAGCTCGTATTTTACTAAATTATTCACTTCGACGATATGCGTTTAATTTGTTTATCTGAATGATTTGTTAAGCATGTAAATGACCTCAATGTAGTGACCTCGTAGAAAGAGGGTTAGGAATACCAAAAATCAAAACTTATAGTTTTCCCTTTGAAAGTTGGCACAATTTAATGTCACCTATGGGTTCCCAGAAACCTTATAATGTGACAAGGATAATTAGCCTGAGCTCACAAAAACTTTAAATTCTTTTTGGAAATTATACCAAAAAATTGTATCCATGCTATACAACTGATGTCTAACGTATCTAGCACATGTATAAAGTTTTCCATCATTTGGAATTAGATGCGTTAAAAATTGAAAAGACTTTTCGAAAATAGATAATTGTTCATTTTTGACTAAGATCTAAAAAATTTCAAGAAACTGAACTACCTAATATCCTGAATTAATCTGAACTAATTGTAAGATCTAAAAATATCAAAAATTTTCCTCAAATTGAAAACTTCATTTGTCCTTAACCAAGAAAGCTTTGAGTACGTGGTTTATTTTGTCGAATATCGTTACTTTATTACCTCGAGGTCGACTCTTCTGGCAGTAGACGATTTGTCAGTTGTGGTCGAAATAAAAAAATAACTCACTATAAGTTGACCTCAAATTGGAAATTTATATACAATTTATTTCTTTAAATATCCTAACTTGAAATTGACTCTTCTATAGTAGGAAATTCTTCAGTTTCACCGAAAATCTCGAAAATATAGATTAAAACTCTGCATCAGATAAGAAATTTCATAAACTCTAAATGAACCAAGCTTCCAATATGTGAATTAGGTTTTCTAATAATGCATCTAGTATGCATTGAAATTGATATTTCTACCATAGAAAAGGCTCTTGGTTTATCAAAAATCTACTATTATATATGTTGGCACACTGCCTCATATTAGAAATTTCATGAGTCCTCAATCAAGAAAGTTACGAATGTACGCTATTTTGTCGAATAGAAAACTTGTTTATCTTGAAACTGTATCAGTCATTTTCCTAGTAAAGGAGTAATTATTTGCAAGTACGGGAGGTGATACTTTCTTCACTTCCTCAAGTGTAGTTTCTTAGCTTTGGAACCACCCAACATATATCTGTCATAGAAAAGTTACTTAGTTGAACTTCCGAATACGTCTTAATAACTGGACGGCTTCTACCTCTCGCCTCTCGCCTCAGCTGCAAGCAGAGAAAACAAGAAGGTTGAAAATAAGTGATGAAATTGTGAATACATGTGATTTTTTCGGGTTCTATTGCGTCGCTTTTCAACGCAAATCCGACCAGATCAAAGTGTCGCGGCTGGCCGAAATTTCTGTAATAAATATATGTTCAGTGGCGGAACGTACTAACGAATCTCTAACAAAGTAAAAATAAAAAATAGTACCGCATATCCAGTAGATTTCGTTTTATAATTAGGTTTTTTATAAATTACAGATTGAACAATGGTGGACCGATAGTTTGCAAGTGCAAATAAAGAAGTGATGGCTATTTGTGTTTAATTAGTTTTTCAATATCAGTCAAATATCGATTTTTCTCGAATATTTCGGAATTTTCTAAATATTAAAAGCTACAATTAAATCGTCTTCGTAGCTCTTGCGGTTTCCAAGATTTCGAAATTGTGAATAGCAAATCTGAATAACCCTATCAACGTATCAACGTAGTAAAGCTATGTAGTTTGCTTTGATTTGATGGAGTTTGGGATCACTAAAAGGGTCTATTTAGGTTTCCTTGATCAGGTTTTTAAGGGCAGGACCCAAAATTAGCACAAAAACGTGTTCGTGAGCGTCAGCGGTTGTTTCAAACCCGGGCAAAAATGAATCGTCGACCGCAAGGTGTCACGTCCGTCGGAGACGTCGCCCATGTCAGAAACGCCACGATCGTTTCTGACATGGACACAATCGTACATTTCAAATTACCCTTCATATTCCAATTTATTTCGTAAATCGACCGACTCCGCGACTTATAAATCATACTCCAGGGCCGGAAAAATGATGGGAATAATTTTCGGGGCAAATTGGAATTTATTGAGCTTCATGCCATTTTTTGTTGGCGCTGATGAAATCGGAAAAAAATTGCAATTAGCACCACCAATGGCGAGAGAACGTCCTCTGATTGGTCTTCTAGAACGAAACAAAAGAAGGTCGAAGGCGTCGATCGTCGGAGCGCTAATGAACGTGTCCTTAATTAAGAGCATGCCCAGGAAAAGGGCGCACGCAGCTTGGAAATTACTCTCTCCCTGATTAATTAGGTCCGCCCTCGCTAATTAAAAGGCAGGAAGAGACGCCTGCGCCCTCGATCCAAACCCTTTCAGGGCGGCTCTAATTGTCGCCGATTTTCTAGCTCAAAATACTTTCCAGATGTATTTCCAGAGCAAAGGGAGACGCGGGGAAAGGAAAAAACACAATCTAATCCAAACAAAACGAAAAAGCTCACGTTTTCGATAAATCATCGGCCGGCCCCGTAATTTTCTGCTCCGTTTGCCGCACAATTAATTTTCTTGGGAAAATCCGGGAAAGCGGCCGCGCTATTGGTCCGGCTAGTGAAACAAAGGAGCGTCGGGGCGGGGATGGACGCGCGCTAATGAACGCTCTTAATTAGGAAACCGAGAGGCGTTGTCGACCTGGATTTTCGGGTTTGATTGGGGAAACGTGCGCCGAGTTCGAGGCATTTTCCTGTTTTTCTCGCTGAATCATCTTCTGAGAGCTGACTATTCCAGATTAAAAGCTAAAGTGGACGCAACAAACCCGTTCCTGAACTGGAATGGCAATTTTTATCCGAAATTCGGTCCCATTTTTATGTTGGCAATAAGGGTTTAATCGTAATTTCCCTGAACTGCGATATTGAATTTTTATACGTTAGTACCTAACAGATATATGCCAACGCTATTTCACCTAGTTCCAGTGGCGTACCTTAGTCCTATATGTTTCATAAATTCTCAGCTTCTCAAGTGAAGTTTGTATATATAGGTTCTTCCCAATTGAAGAAATTTTGTCTTTTCGTTATTATCTAGTTTCGTTACTAAAAAATTATAGGAACTCATGTCCACAGCGTTATTGAAAGTTTTGGAATTTTATGGAACGTTGTATTATGCAAAATGGATTATATTTTCATATTCTACTAAATAACAGAATTAAAGGCATTTTTCAAAGTTGGCAAGAATCCAGAAACGGTCCGTACCTGATTAGACTTTCAAAAATAGCACGATACGAAATCTATACATACATTTACCAGTTTTTCTCTACATCCTATTCAGAAAAAAGGAGTTCCCAATCAGAGCAATCAACATTTGGCCACCCTGTATATATATTTTGAAACTTTAAAAAACATCATTGGATCAATTTAGTGAAGGTAGTTAAAGTAAGGAATGCTTATCAAGACTGCGAAATTTTGATACTTGAAAATTGAATAACGTGACAATTAAGTCTGAGTCGTATTAATTTGATATACATATGTCGATCTATGCATTGGTATCTATGAGAAATACGTGGATATCAAACTATATGTCAATCCAACCCTAAGAAGTTCCACCCAATCTTAAACCATGAGATTCAACTGGGCCTCAAACTTCCGACTGTGATAATGAAACGTAGCGTTATCCGCATTGAAAAATGGGGTTGGCCGATTCCGATTTAATTTGCTTAATGGATTTACATTATAATTTGATTTCCGTAATCGATTTATTCAAATGTAAAAAACCCATAGCATTTACATATAATAATAAAACTGCCTACCCACGCGCCAAGATTAAAAACCACTTAATACGTTGTCGAGACTGGAAATATTCATATCTGACACCACATTCGGAGATTGAACGGTTATTCGATCTTCGATCACGGGAGAAAGGCTTCCCTTTTGTATACGTACAATCAATTAAATATCATTCACAGAGAAAACCACACGTTTCCCCCTGATTGCCCACGAGGACGCTTTTTCCCCCCTGATCGGTCGTAATGAAGACGATACGATTAAGTCATCAGACATGCTCAAGCAGTTTTACGTGGTAAAAACCCCTCTTTTTCGTCGTCTCACGAACAATATTGCTCTTGGAATGACGCAAAAACGCAGCTTAATATCTCATAAACTGGTCGCGGTGGTAGAAACGGTCATTAAGAGGTCGACGCTGCCCCCCGACCACAGTGCTGTCCACAAAAGGGCATCTGGCCGCCGCAATGTCTCCCGGTACCATCGAATAAATCACGGAGCGCGGACGCTAATTGGGGCGCACACTCTGTAATATGTAGATCCACGCTTAGATTGGGCAGGTACGACTCTTAAGGCTAGAGCCACGCTCTAACTCGCCTATATAACAGCCGTCTTTTTCTAGTGTGGATGGTCCTTAACGTCGTTGCGCAGTATTTCACGATTTTTGCGGTTTCGCGGCAAAGAAGCGCAGGTGGCAATTGCCCATCCGTTGATGCTTTATACGGGAAAACTAATGAACGGGCTTAAATGCTGCGCCGTTCGGTGTCGTTCTCTACACTTGGTTGCGTTAGAAGAGCTTCGATAAGGCAAGCATGTCGATTGAAACTCTTTTATTAATAGTTTACTCAGCGAAACTGGGAAAAATACAATTTTTACCACTCAAGTCAGTGGTTACACTCTATGAGTGTATGGTAGTTTTACATCTGTTTTTAAAAACATGATAAGGCTTATTATTCCCGATAGTGCAACAAGTTCTATCGAAAGTGAATGATGAGTTCATCATTCACTCTGGATAGCATTAGTTTCCTAGAATACACTCCGTTAGTAACACACACAAAATACCCCAAACCTCTCCAAATATGTCTCCCTCGGGAATAGGCCTAATAAATTTGCCACATGCATAACGGCCGCGAGAGTATTTAATAGGCCTTTGTAAAAATATTCTATCTTTTATTGTTAGTTATTGGGCTCCATATTCTCCGTCGCTCCTTAAACCGAGCTTATGCGTAAGCGAGGCTTTAATTGACAACTAAAACAACACGACAAAATGGTCAAAACACTGATGTTGCATCTTTTCTAAGACACAATTGGACTGACGTCTTCGTATAAGTCTCAAATTAGGTATTCGTTAATTTTGAATTAGTGATGACTAACCAACCACAGACTACAGATCGTAGTATGTTTTCCAACGTAGCCATTCTCTCTCGTCAACAGCCTAAATACTGTCAGCAGGACTGTGTCTGTGAAAGTAATTAGATTTCGGAATATGAGCAAATTCTTTATTTTACACTACAAGATGGCTTAGGGCAGCTTACTTACAAAATTCCACCTAGCAAACGGTGTCCTATCAAAAGTACCCAAGCACAGCTAAGTGGAAGAACAGGAACTCGAATCTAACGAACGCAATAACATTCGTAAAGTTAAAACTACGCTAGAATCATTGTGTTATGCGTTAATTTATATATCGTGTTTAATCAGTTTCAATTAATTTTGGATGAAAAAAGGCCTCACTTGCCGAAATATATTGAAGTTGCAAAAACAATGGAAGAGGACGTTAATTGCACAATTGCAACAAAGAAGCAAAAAGAGGAAAACGGCATTCCGGGACAAGTCCCGCATCACGGTAATTTGTAATTTGTTCAGACCTGATTAGTTTTCATCAGTCGATTAGGGTAATAATCGGATAGCCATAATCACATCGCACTGTGCCGATGCCGATGACGATGATAGGAAAACGGAATTGGACATGTATTGTTGCTTGTGACCTACGATGAGGCCCTATCAGCCAGAAACATTTAATTTTTTAACATCTGTCGCCCTCTAGTGCCTGCCACATATTGGTAATAGATTGTCAACTTCAAGATGGCGCTAGCATCTTGCGGTTTGACTGGAAAAAATGTAATGTCATGTGTTACAAGAACTTCTCAGGGCTAGATGGCGCCATTTCTTGCCAAAAGGGCCTACAGAACGGATGATTCCGGCCGGAGTAACGACTCGAAGGCCTCATGGTCAGATCATAAAGATGCCTTCACGCGTTGAACTATTTTTATGGCCTTTGGCTCTGGAGTTTACCACGGAAAAGAATGCGATTATGGGGATTTTTACAATTTTATTATTTTGTTGTTGGGATGCTCGGTTATGGGGTGTCCAAACGAGAGCTCAAGGCTTGATTAACCGCCCGTCGCTTTCGCGACAGTAAATCAGCAGATTTGTGTCGTCGGCGAAGGTGTGAATTATGTCGTCAGAAACCCCGGAGGGGCGCACAATGGAGTCCTGGACAACCTTACCACAACAAGGCGAAATTAATCGGCCTTAATTTAAGGGAAAAATGAGGCGCTCTCTCGGATGCAAATTTACGGACGACCGCTAATAGCTCTGCAACTTCGTGAGAACCAGTAATGATCTGTAATAACTATTATAACTTCAAACTGAAATTTCGATCCTTATTTCCATAGAGATCGATCCTATACGTTCGCCCATAATTGCCGACCATCGTTTTCTTTACTTTTAATGCTCACGGCAAGACGAGAGAGGAAAGTTATTATCTATTCGTGTTTTTTTGTGTTCCATCGTGCTCTGAGGCGATTTCTTCAAGCGCCATTTTGCCATAACACCGTAAAGTAAAGTATGTGAATTTAAGTCTGGAAGATGGGAGAGGGCCAAACCGCGAATTAGTCTCTTTTCGAAGCTTGGGGGCTTTAAACATGGACCTCTAGGCTCACGGTGCTTTTCCTGGAAGAAATACAGCTGTTCACTTACACGCACAAAGCCTAAAAAAACATTTTTCAATATTGTTAGTGGCGTAGACTTTAATGTATTTATAGTGTCAATTTTTTTTTAAATTTTTTCATTTCAGCTCCATTTCCATTATTAAAAATTTTAGCTTGGCTGTGAATCCTCTTCCCGTGCAGATTCTCTAATCATTTTAATTGTTTTCTTATAGGTTTTTATTTCACAAAAAAACAATTACACCTACTACCCGAATATACACAAAGTTTTTGTCTAATTCTTTATCGTATGAAACAGATATTCTTAATATGAGAAAACGGTTAGAAATATGTAATTAAATAAAGTCTTATATCTCTGACATCTGCGAGAAAAGCTCTGTTGAATAAGAATAAAATTTAAATATGTATGTCAATTCCACTTAAACTGGAAATCCTAAAAATCGTTAGATAGCTCTTTTAATTCAGTCAAAAGTATACCAAATAAATAGTATGAAAATATTATTCCAATCGGTCGAGAAAAGGAAAAGGTTAATGGGAGCAACAAACCTCTCAGAGACCTCTGATATATGATAATTTATTGAAAAAATCGCTTTGGTGTGTAACTTTTTTGTGTGCAACACTGTACTTGAAGGATTCAACTCAAATTATTGCCAAGCTTTGGTAAGAAAATACATAACGCGCTTAGTTCATTAATAAATTGTTGCGTAGAGCTTTGTTCTCTAAATAGCCGACTTCTGCGTCCTTTCGATGGTCGCTTTTAATGAATAAGAGCAAAAGCTTCCGATACTCCCCCAATAAATATCGGCGACGTATAGACGTGCAAAAAACAATCGCACGGATCTATACAAAGGCGGCGAAACCAACGCGGGACAAAGAAGCTTAACCTTTTTAATTAATCCGATCGCCCGATTCCGCAAAACGAACGGACATAAATCTGGACGTCGTGGAGGCCAGCCAACTCACCGTGTATTTTAAGTCTTGAGTCGCCCTTCATCAGACCCTTATTAGCCCTTTTTTAAGGACACTCTCCCGTTCATCGACGCCGCCGTCGTCTAAAAAACCTGCTCCTTCGATCAATACATAAAAATTTCATATTGAAAATGATTGGAGGCGGCAGCTAGGGCAGCTCTTCTCATTTCTTCAGGACCCAGTGGCGGCTCCATTATTTAGATTACTAATTATAAAATCTGTTTTTACGTTATTACACAACCTGCAGGATTACTGTTGTGGGAAGTCTCAATGAGAGAATGGAAAGAGCATAGATCGCCTATGAACTCGTATAATGACGAAAACTCAGTAAAGTTGAGCAGTATACTCTAATTTCCGATGTAAAGGGTTTTTATTTCGCTAAATCTTGCCTCCACCCCTGGCCCAATCTTTCGCTCCAGAGCTGCTCTGGCGCAATTATTATTAAACTATTTTTATCTTTTTCTTGGCCCTATATTGTTCTTTCGCCCGTTCGCTCTTTCTTGCCGGCTTCGCGTTCCCGGCTTAATCATTATAAGGGCTGGGAGAGCCCTATATATACATGAAAGAAAAATGTTTTTCATTTTTGCCCTCAAAGCGGCATAAAGATGACGAATTATCGTTGCTGTTATTATGCAAAAGAGTATTTCTTATCGTTTTTAATGCAACCCAAAGAGAGTGCAACATAGAAAAAATTGCGCCTTTATGCAGTTTCGGTTAAGAGATAAAGGACTAGATTTGGTCGATGTGGAGGTCAATCGTCACCACTCAAGGTCCTGTCTTAAAAATTTGGTCAAAACGTATTTCTGCTAAAACTTAAGAAAATTCTAGGAAATTTGAAATTTGACTAACTGTCGTTTCTAAATGACTTAGCCCGTGGAAGGCAATGCTACAAATAATCTGTTATTTGTAGTACCGTCTTCCATGCCGAACTTGATAGGAATGTGTTATATATTTTTTTATAAAGCGGCGCAGAAATGACGAATTACTGTTGTTATTATTGCGCCCTGCATATCACAAAGCATTACCGATCGTTCAGACCTTATTACAGCCCAAAGGGCAACATTGGAAAAATTTAATTGGGCTTTGCCGCCACTCGCGAGATAGCGTAGGAGGCACCCGAAGCATCGAACATCAGGAAAACTCATATACATCGCCTTCGATAGGTGTAATTTCATATTAAACCTGGTACTATGCAAGTGATCCATCCTTCAGGCCCTTACCGCAAGCCGGTACCCCAGGGACTCTACTTACATGGTACCGATCGAAGGTGCCACTATAAATCACTCATTAAAGCTCGCGCCCGTCAATTTCGTGATTAAGGAGGTTTGCAGCCCCGGGTCCTCCCTCCAGGAAGTTATGCGCAATCTAATGGAGAGTAGCATTTAGTTAATTAAAGGCAGTTTACCACGATCACGTTTTTAATTTTTACGATGCTCTAAAATTGTAATCAGACTTGAGATGACGACCCTACCGGGAGTCGTTTTACGGCCTGCAAACGTACTCTATTCTACTAAGTGCTTATTTGGAAACGGCCATGCTCGCTCCCTGTGCACGTTTTACTATCCTGTGTGTCTCAGCCGGAGTGTGTGTTTATGTGCCAAAGGAGTTTCAGTTTTAAGGGCTGAAATTCAACTCGGTTGTTGATGGAATATGAAGTATTCTCAAAATCGACTTAATTCAAGTTTCTACTTCTCAACTTGCCTTAATATTGAGTCGGTGCACTGTGGTTCGTGTATGCAAAGTGACCCAGATTCGTTCCTCAACGTATTGGGATTCAAGAAATATTATCACAGCTATAGGGCTACAAGGCTGCTACAAATGCACGACTTGGTGTAGCGCCACCGAGTAGGGCCCCTCGGTCGTTGTAAAACGCCTCTCATTTAAATCCGTAATAGCAGTAGACAAAGTAAATTCCCATAAGATATAGGATTGATGTCATTTAAAAGTGCGGTCGGTTCAGGTCCATTTAAGAGGTTTTAAAGTACAATCCAGCTTATAATACCACTGAACATATATTTTTCATAGAAAAGTCACTTGGTTAAACGACCGAATACATCTTTGTTAACTCAACTGCCCCTACCTCTTGCCTCGCGTATCGGTTGGAAGCAGCATTTTTTTTATTTCAGCGTGTTATCAGATGATAAAAGTAAACCAAAATAAGCGATGAAATTGTGAATACACCTATCTTTTTTGGGTTCCATCGATGTTGCTTATATCTACTATATTAAGTTGCTGCCGCTTTTATGAATATGCTATGATAAATACAGGGTGTCCCATTTAAAGTTGTAATTGAAGATTACTCAAAAACGGTACGTTGTATGAAAAACAGTTTCAAATAAAAATTATTTGATAAAGAGAGGGACATGTCATGATGATAGTGACTTGTAGCCAAAACACCTACACTTTTTTTTCCAAATGGCAATCCCGCATTTTTTTGCAGATCTTGGCAGACCTTCAAAAAATTAATATCTTTTATTTGAACAATTTTTTTATTAAGCGTCAACATGTCCCCCTCTTTACCAGACAACTTTTATTTGAAACTTTTTTTCAGTAATCTTCAATCACAGCTTTAAATGGAACACCCTGTATATGTTCAATTATGACACTATACTTTTTCTACGAGCATTCTCTATTACCAATTGTATGGTCTATTAGAACCTAAATCATATTGGATATATTTGTAGCTATTTGTTGCGATTTTGAAGGTGCCGTAAAATAAATGTGCTAAAAATACTTTTCCAGGGCACTGGGACCATAATTAAGGTATCAATATAGGGTCTATATCACTCCATTAAACCGAAAACCTGCACATTTAAAAAAATTAAATTTTTCTGAAAATTTTGAAGGGGGAGGGGGAGTTAAGGTAAAGTATTTTTTGCTACTTTTCGGACTTCAAACTTTGATACCTCGAGAACATGTGGAGCAAACCATGAAAAATAGTTGAAATTAATGGTCTTGATGCGCTCTATGTTCTTGCATAAATCTCGAGATACGGGGTCACATTAATACCCATTTTTTTCCACTTTGAAAGTGCTGTAAAACGAAGGCCTTTCTGAAACAAATAATTGAAAATAAATCATTCAAACTTCAAATTCTAGTTTGCTTAATCTCGGCTGAAATTTATATGCTAAATGTGTAATGTTGTGAATGTGAATTAGGGTGAACATAATGAGAAAAACGTAAAACTGGAGTTTGCCTTAAAATTGGGTAGCCACGACTGCGCGATCATGAAGTGCGCTAGCCAAAGTCACATAAGATCGTGATTTTGTGCGCCATAATAGGCGGATGCATTGCCATAGCAACGTTTAACCATGACAACATGTAACCAATGACCAGTGGGTATAAAGTCTTTACATCCCGCAGATCCCTGGTTATTAATGTAAAATCGTGAAGTAGCTACATAATCTGCTGATTAGTTTCGCTTTTTAAATTTTCTTCTGCGAGTCGATAGGTAATCCAGTTTACCAGAGTTCAAATTTACAATAGAATACGTCATTCTAGATCTTAAGAATTAAGGAAGAGAGATATTTATAAGGAAACATTGTCTCATTTTGCTCATAGCCTCTAGTCGTACCAGATTCGGCTCTAATCGATTAATCAGTACTTAATTTATTTTTGTAGGCTTTTTGTGTTTCCTCAGAAAGTCAGATGTCCTTGATTTCTCAACCTGAGACCTTGGTCACAATCCATGTCTTTATTCATATCTTGCTATTTTGGCGAACGAAGCAATCACTTGCCTTGAACTCAACGTCGTGTAGCACTCCTAATGGGCCTACTAAGAGACCAATAATTTTAATAAACCAGATGGTCAGACGATAATATGTGACTGTATGCGTGAGAACGTATGTAGTTAGTGCCTTACCTCTCTCCACTTATTTCTACTTATATAGAAACGCCATTTTTGCTCCGAATACAATGGCAACGACGCAATTTATTTTATTTTCCTTCTTAACCGACCGTCAGTTTAACTGCAAATACAGCCCAATCGTTCTCCAGATTTGAGTTCTAGACATTTTTATATGTATCAGCCACACTCACAAACTGCTCACGGAAATGATCGAAACAGCAAAATTTTTCGTCAAATTTAATAGCTTGTATCTCTCAAAAGATTTAACAAAATTTCATAAACTTAAAAGACCATGAAAGCTCGTTTCTTCCAGATTAAGGATCCGCGATTGATGATTTTTAAAAGCCGTTTAATGGTAACACCGGGATGAGATTTTACAATTTTTTCTGTAAGTACCTTTTATTTTTTGTAAGTTTCAGAATCGTTTTCGTATCCAAATTTTTAACGATTTCATAGATTTTTTAAAATCAAAACCCAACTTTCAACTTTCTCATACAAAAATATTTTTTCTAATTTTGACAACCTTCTTATCTTCTTTTTAATACTTTCATTTTGTAAATCAGTTATTAAAAAAAGGTCCAGTAACAGCAATGGTTATTCTAGGTCTAAAGGCACATATGTATGTACGTGACGCAGTTTGAATACGTTAAAATTTATGTCATTTTCCTGTAATTTCTTTATTGTGCATCCACATTAGAAAATAGTATATTAAAGTACAAGTTCCATAGCTTCATTGTCCCATTAACCTAAGTTTCATAAGGCCATTGGCGCACTCTTCTATTGTCAACTTGTCGCTTTACTCCTCACTTTGTAAGCTTGGATCCGTGCAATGTCTTATGAAACTCGTATTTTAATATACTGTTGTGTGACTTGTGTCACAGACCAAGATCTTGCTTCACTCATCCAGCAGAATCCCACTTGTTATATGACAAAAAAGTATTTCCTCGCCGCTTACATAAATTCTTATTATTCATTCGCATATTTTTAGTTTATGAAATTTGTTGAGTCTTTTGAGAGGTACTAATTCTTAAAATTAATGAAAAATTTAGCTGCGCCGATCTTTTCCGTGAGTAGCTTACTGTCTGATTTTTTTAGCTTTGTCACACCTGACTGAAATTATTGAGAGTCTGTCACTTGTAAAATACAATTCTACCCGGTAATTAAAGGGACATCTACTTAAGACAGTATAGGATCTCCCATGGAGCTGTCGCCTGTATGCAACCCGTCGCCTTGTTGTCCCTTAACTTAAGAAGTTTATCACCTAATTTCGAATTAATAATCCCGGATTGTCCGGTTCTGGAAGGCCGCGGCTGCCCATTCTAATAACTTCTTAATTTATAGGGTGATTTCTTAAAACTGGCGTATTGCGAACGAGCCGGCTACGACCTGCCCCAATCCTATCGCCTAGCTCTAAGTCAGGTGCGCATGCAGGCCAATTGGTGTAGGCCGCAAGCTCTCCAGGGACTGTTGAACTTGGACAAACATATTAACATTTCCTAATTATCACTAAAAGGCTTAAGCGGCAGTAAAAAATTATCTTTGCTGCCAATTTTATTTGAAACAGCGGGAGAGTGCCGATCGGTAATTAGCAGAAGCGGCAGTAAAATCTCGAACTTTAAGGACGGGTGTTTGGCCGCTTTGAAGCCTAGATTTAAGTACCATGTGGATTCTTACTTTTTTTAGGTGGCTACAGCGAGGTTCCATGTTTGTTGTCTCTCAAGCCCAGCTACTTAAATTATTGAAAATCTCCGAAACTGTCCATTATAAAAGTTTGCTGGATTTAGGAGCAGGCGACGGAAAGGTCACCGCCCATTTAGCGCCTATATTTGACGAGGTCTATGTCACCGAAATGTCGCCCTCCATGCGAAATTCGCTGCAAGCTCAGGGATATAGGTTTGTCTTTTCCTTTCTGATAGTCAACGGTATTAGAAAACGTTAAAAAAGGGTTTTAGACGTGGAGTCTTGGCACCGTAACAGAACGTTCAACGTGATCTCATGTCTCAATCTCGTCGATCGCTGTGATACTCCTCTGGACTTGCTGGGTCAAGTTAAGGAAGCACTGAAGCCTGATGGGGTGCTACTCCTAGCTGTGGTACTGCCTTTTTCAGCTTATGTGGAGTCAGGTATGATTCAGAAATTAAAAAAATTAAAAATCTAGTTGGTCCTTTATCTAGGGTCTAAAGACCACAAGCCGAAACAAATATTGCCTGTGGGCGGTGATACTTTTGAGGAGCAGGTTGACAGCTTCGTAACAGAGGTACTAACACCGGCCGGTTTTGAAGTTATTTCCTGGAGCAGAGTGCCTTATCTTTGTGAAGGAGACTTACAGCAGTCCTATTATTGGCTTGATGACGCCATTTTTGTTTTAAAGGTTAAAGGACCTTAAAAGTTTTTACCTAGTTTGACAGTATTTTTTGCGACCATACTTGTACCTATATATTTGAAATATACACATTTATTTTTTCAAAGTTTGATGCATTTGATAATCGTAACGTCAAAATTACCATCTGCCATTCTTGGATGCTTCATTACATTCCCAGGTATGTTGTTTCAGTATAATATAAACAATAACAATAGGAGTTTAAATGGATGATATTAACAATCTTTCTTAATTTATTTCAGGAATTGTCGGATGGAAAGATAGGAGCTGTTGATCTCCTCGATGGAGCGCTTGTAAGCACCTAACTTTCAATAATTACTTTTTTATTAGAGTAAAGAAACACCGTCTATCACTCTCAAACATTTAATGTAAAAGTAAATTTACTAATAATTAGCATAATACAAAAAAGTTCCTTCAAAAATCGAATTCCCTTCAGACGTACAGGATTTTCATTTTTATGTTGACATCCCCCAACAACTTTACCAGTACATGGAATCAAAATAGCGCCAAAAATAGACAAGTACTATTTACCGTCAAATATCTGATTCACACTACATAAAGTATCAATGTATTCAGAACATGCTTCTGATATTTCATAGGTCGATTTGAGGTTTCGCTAAGGACCATAATTTATTTCCATGACTTACCGATAAAGCTGCAAAGAGTGTGTCACAATAAAAATGAAAACCCTATTATACCTACAGCATTAATGCCGAAATTTTGTACCTATTTAGTACCCCGTTACAGCAATACGTCGCTGTAAAGATACCCGAGATGTTACAGAATTTTTCCCTAAGACTAATAAGGAATTCACACTAGTGCGTCAATATCGCCGTTGGCAGCTTTCTGTAGAAGTCTGGCACGTTCCAAAACGTAATAAAATAAAGACAGTCGAATAAATTGACAATATTGGCGCACTTGATACACACTAGTGCCAGTCTCTGAATATGCCATAAAAGCCAAGCATACATTAAGAGTAAAAACAACTAAGAGTTGAATAATACAGAACCGTACATAAAATACAAACTGGTCGGTACCTACTTAGTCAAGGCACCGATGTGCTTACGTGCACTTTGGTATCAATGTTTTTGTACTTCAATTCAAGGCAGTGGTAGATTTCACTAGAATCAAATACAGCCACAATTTGTTGGTATAGAAGGTAAATGTACTTCAAGTAGATTTGCTGTGGACAAACGTGCAAATTATTTGTTGGATCACTAATCAAGGTTGAAAATTAATACAAAGCAAAAACTAATTTAACCTAATGTATTAGTAAGTCTCGTTTTTAGATTTAAGAAATGGCAGTTCTGAAGAAAGCTACTTCTACCTCTATTGATTAGGTACCAAAGTACCCGGAAAATACTAGCAGATCAAGGTTATGCTTCCCCACTGGAAAACGCTATCACTTTTATATTTGTCAATACTTATGTCAGTAATTTCAATGCTCTGAGAAATATTTCAATGAGATACATTTTTACATAAAAAAAGGCAGAAAAAAGAATGTGATTCCATGGTCTACCGTTAGCAACTAAACAAAAAGTTGGAAACTTACTGGATAAATTGGTGAATGACATTTTCCTTTGCGGCACTGAGAACCTGCTCTTACTTTCCGTGCTGGAAGGGCTTTGTCCTTAGGAACCTTGCACACGTCATCTTTGCAGAGGTTCTTCTTTTTATCCTTTTATGTGAATATCGTTTTTCTCGGACTATTTCTGAGAATTACAAAATGTACAAATAAAATAGTTATCAGAGAAAATTTCCTATATATCTCACCTGTCAAGTGAGCACCTGTCTGTGCCCTAAGATTATAATGTGAGGATATTTCAACATTCTTGAAGAGCCAATGACTAGCTATGTCTGTTTTTTTAAATGACCTGATTTTTGGAGAGTCTAATTCTGCATGCCTATTAAAAGACTTGCTAAGATCCTTCGCAACATAGTGTTTACTCTTCTTTGTATATTGGTGAGATTTATTCGATACTGGGTGACAAAATGTCGGGCCATAGCTTAAAGTCTGCCGTATGCCATCAGCACACACGGGCATGATTTTAGCTGTATAGCGCTTTTGAGACAACTGAGAATCTTTGTGAGGTATAAATTCTATCTTGGTAGAGGAATTTGATAGATCAAATGATACATTTGACTCAGATCTACATTTCGATCGACTTTTACCTGAGTTAATTGGCCTGATATTGAGCACTTTAGTAGAGCACTTATGATCTTGCAATATACTGGATTTTCCATGGTTCGAGGTTTGAAAAACCTTTAATTCAGACAAATCAAAGGATAGGTTACTTTTTATTTGACTAGAGGAATTCTTCGATATGCGGTTTTCTTTTTCTGAAACAAAGCTTTCTAATACATAGGGTGGTCAAATTATTTTTTTTTAACTTTTAGAATTAAACTCATTGGACACAGACTTACCAGCCTTCTTTTTATTTCTGCAGGTTAAGTTTCTAGTAGCCATCCTGTTTAAAACTGATTCAGACATATTTTTGTGAAAATTTGTAACCATTGAGTCCTCAAAGGACTTGTGTGACAAGATGCCAATGCCCTGCATGTTCCTGGATTGCAGAATTGCACTAGAATTGGATGAAAACTTTCTACATGCTCTAGGACTAAATTTTTTTGACAATTCTTCAGTCCTAAACTGGTTTCGATTTCCTCCAACATTTCCACTAAAGTTACTGAAACCCAGCCTTGTTAGGCGGACAAAGAGTTGTTTTGAGCAGACGTCATTTTTGCTTTTAGAATTATTGTTATATTTAGAATTATGATTATTTAAAATATTGGCAAGCCTTTGATCTAAAAGGACAAACAATTCTTTTAGCACTATCCTGCTACTGAGAGAGGAATTCTTGTGCTTACGATGAGTTATAAAATTTAACTTGTTTTGCCCTTTCAATAAAAAAGATCCTGATTTTATTTTGCATAGCTTCTGCTCACAGGACTTGTAGAAGTTTAGTTCAAACTTTTCAAATTCCTTTAATGGTCTAGAAACAGACCCTGACATAAAATTAGGCTGTCTTCTAAGAGATTTAGCAATTTTTGCATCCATTTGATCCTTATAAAACCTTTCAAACTCATCTTGAGTCACACACTTGTACTCAGACTTAATATTATTCATATTATACTTTTTATGAAAGCTTTCAAAATCTTTATATGAGATTGATTTTGATTTACTTTGTTTATTGCAAATATTAGAAGTTTTGTTATTTGCATAAATACCATTTTCCTTTACAGGAGGACTAGTGACAGCTTTGCTTTGTAACTTCTCTATCACTAACTTATCAGTACTTTTCTCTTTTAGGCTTTGTGACTGGTTTCTTGTCATAACCCCATTTTCTGTTTTGTTGCCTTGAGGTAAGATCTTTTTCCAACTATCAAGTTCACTTAAAGACTCAATTATTATAGAGTTGCTAATTTTATCTGTGGCTTTAATAATTGGCAACATAAATTCAACTACTGAATTTTTACTTCTGGTTAAGTGGACTCGCATTCTGTTTTGTACAAGAACTTTTTGTCTAGATTTACTAGAAGAGGGTTGGACCTTCAGTCGGTGGTTTTGACTTATTAAATCACTTTTGTTGATGACTAGATTACTTTGAGTCAATTTGGTATCAGAGAATTTTGATCTAAGAACCATAGAGAGTTCCTTTTCTCTGTGATGTTTCCCCATTTTCTTATGATTGATAGTATCACTCATCCTCTTTAAATTACAAGCATTCTTAGATATGTCCTTCCTATTTGATTTGCTACAGAAAGAAAGCAACTTAGGAGCTTTAAATTCCATTTTTATATTGCTATGTTGTAACACATTGGTAAAGCAAATCTTTATGCCTTGGGAACTAGAATATACCTGTGGCACTTTAGGAGCTCTGTTAATGTTACCATTTGTTTTAGATTGGAGCTGCTTTTTGCTTAACAGAGCCTTGATTCTGTTGGGCAGATCTTTCACTTCTAACTTCTTTTTTCTCAATTTCTTTTTGGCCAGCCTCCGCTGTGCCAAATTGTTTACGAAAACCATGTCTAACACCTGTGCAGAATCTAGGCAGGGCTTCTTTTTGTATGTAGGGATTGGTGCCATTATAGCCCACTATTTATCTCTTTACATACCCAATTTGTTGATTTCTCTGCTTTGGTAATGTGTACTAATGCATTGAGCTTCTGTAGAAGATGTGGGAAAAAGGGGTTTCACTCAAAAATGTTATTAAATAACACTTAGGAAAATTGTTTTCCTAACAAAAATATAATAGAAATCATAACACAAAACGTCAGTTGACAGTAATGAAATGGATGACAAGAAAAAGAAAAATCGGTAATCGCCTCTTTCCAATGGGAAGCCGGGAAGCTTGAAATTGAGCAATCGGCAACCTTTTAGCGCCTGAATCCGGGTCAACTTTTCTTTAACGAAAATAAGATTCAAAAACAATTTTTTGTTATGAATTTGGCGGCTGGCATATTACAGCGAGGTATACAAATTAATTTATCAAAGTGTTCGTCTCAAACGTATAGAACACATATAATATTCTGTTCTCACATCAATAAACATAGCATTGGTCATCTTCGTGTCACATTTCAGTTTTCGTGGCATAATAAATGGAGGTTAATAATATATACTAACTACATAATGAATTTTATTCATAACATAACCCCAAAATTTACTTACATAACCTTTTATTTTCATAGACAAAATCCAGATACTCTTAATTATTTACTTTAAAAAATAAAATTTCCATGTAAATTCATATCAAACCATGACATTCGTGGATGTGCAGGACGAGCCTCCATCCAAAGATATCCCCGGTCCAAAACCAGAATCAAAGGGGCCCAATGACAGCCAATGGGGATATGATTTGTATCCCGAACGCCGTCAAGGCAGAACTTCGAAATCTATCGGTCAGGTAATGCTCGGCTTAGCGGGAAGAGAAAATTTAAGAAAAATCGATTGCGAGAGAAGCGTGTATCAGTGTTTGAAATCAAGCCCTCTTGTACGATTGATGGTGGGTGCCCTGAAAGCGTCAGGCTGCCCTATTGACATTCGAAGGCACATTAGTTGCGAGGATTGCGCTCCCAGTGTCAGTGGAGGCTATGATCCCGTGCTAAACCAGGTTTGTTTTTTCCATATACTATAGCTCTATTAAGATATTGCTTTTTTTTTAATTATAGATTTGCTGTGTAAGGAATAATCTGGATTCTGACTGTCTTTCAGGTAGTATTATGTCACAATAACTCATTCCGCGAGGGCATAGTCCAAGGAGTCCTTACCCATGAAATGATACATATGTTTGACTACTGTCGAAATAATTTGGACTTTAAGAACATTGACCATTTGGCATGCACAGAAATCCGTGCTGCCAATTTAGCTCACTGCAGCTTCCTGTCTGCATGGATGAATGGAGACACCTCAATATTTAACTTCAAGGAAACTCATCAGAATTGCGTTAAGAGCAAAGCTCTGAGCTCAATGTTGGCTGTGCGAAACATAACAAAATTGGAGGCAATTGATGCCATTGAGAGAGTATTTACAAAATGTTATAATGATTTAGAACCTGTGGGCCGAAGGCTTCGAAGAAACAGTTTTGATATACAGAAAGCTTTTCAAGATGGAATTTATTTTGGTTATGATGACGGCCAATAGAGCTTGTAAGTGAGCAATTGTAGGAATGAATGAATTGTTTCATTCTTGAATATAGTTAAGTCATTAAGTAGTTGGATTTTGTTACTTATTTGATAATAGTTAATAAAAATAACTGAATAAATGATGGTGTTTTTTTATAATTATTGATATGAAAGTTATTCTCTTGATTTCTTTAACAATAGTTCTTTATTTAGCGGTCTAGTTCTTGTTAATCTTTTGTCTTTCTTAGCTGGTGGAAACTTTTGTCAATATCACGCTCAAAAGAAGTTTTATTGTCCGGTTTTTTGCCCTTTTAATCCGATAGGTTATGTTACCAGTATCCCCATATGCTTGACTTAAGACGTCAATATTCAAATCAAATAAATGGGCAATATCTTCTTTGCTAAATAATACCACAGTTAACTGCGAAATACAGCAGGAGTTGCAGGAGATAGGTGATGGAGTCCCAGTGAATAAAATAGCGGAAGTGTGAGTTTATTTTGAATGTTGCGCATCAAGGAGTGAAGTTCTTTAATTTATCTATTACTAAGTTTGTTGAGACATTTATTTATATTGTGTTTTATAATAAAAAGTTTTTATTGTTTAATTGGTATATTTTTTATCTAAAAATAAAAATTAATACTTATGAAATATTTCTTTATTGAGGTCGTAAAATTAATGGCTTTATATGGGTATTCTTATTCCATTTTGGCGTTTCTCTATGTGTTAGAGAAAGACGGATAGTTATGAGCAGCCTTTTTCATCTCTATCTAACATTTTTTAAAACAGTTTCTTAGATTTGTCATTTGTCAGTTCGGTAAAATTCAATTGATGTCGTGCGTCAGGCTTTTGATTTTGTACGTTTAAAACGTATTTATTTGCGTGAAAAATGCATTTTTTAGTACGAGAGTTATGTATTCGTGTGCCTCTAATATTAAAGCTAAATATTTGATCGTATCTCACTTTGGCGGTTCGTTATTTTACGTTAAATGTGTCGGTTTATTTTTGCTGAATGAAGCCCCCGTATGAGCCTTAAAAGTATATATGGAAGATCCTCCGTGAAGATCCAAAGTTGGTAAGTAATTATCATTGTTCAAATGCATTTAACTTAGTTTTACAATCCCAAAAAAAGTGTCTTTTTCTTTGCAAAACTCTTTGTATGTAGTACTGTTAGTTTGTAAGAGATGGCGCTGATAGATATATTATTTTTCGCGATATACGGGGTGAGACCTAATGGAACCGACACAGAGCAGGTGCGCGGAGGGGACCTCAAAATGTGACGATTTGTTGAATATTATTTTTACGATTTCTGGTGAGGAGATATTAACCTCTGAAATTAGCTTGTAATCTTCTATAAACGACATATTTCTGTAACACATTATCATAATACAACCAAATTTGGAATATGTTTTATTGTTGTCAACATCTTTAATTGGTAGAAGTGTGAAATTGATAGATCCTTAATAAGGGTTGGATTAGGGGCAAGGTAAGATCTAAAAAGAGTCAAAATTTTTTTTCTGTCAAGTAAATAACAAATGGACAATACCATTTAACAGCAAATTTAATTCTAAAACTTTTATTTGCCTTCGAAAATTTATCGAAAACTTTATAATTTTTGATAAAATTGCAGTGTCATGGTATAGAACCAAATCAAATTTAAAGAGATTTAAAAAGATTGCGAGTCAAAAACGATGCAGTTTTTGACTAGTAAGTTGTTTTAATTTGCCAGTCATGCATGTGACAGATATCCTAAATGTGGGATTAAATCAACGCTATTATTTATTTGTTTATATATTTATTTTTATTTAAATTCGGAGGTCAATATCACTTCAACTATTAACCGTAGAAAAAAATTCAAGAAATCATTAAATTTTGAGGTCCCCTAGACGCACCTGCTCTGTGTCAGCTCCGTTACGACCCACTTTTTATAAATTATCCCATTATATGACTCAAAAATTGAAAGTCGCATAATGGCGCATCATATGAGTTCATATTTAGAGGTTTAAGGCGTTTAAAAATTGCAACAAAGTACAGATAAGTATTATCATGTAGAACTTGACTGTGGGGGCTCCGACGGAGTCTGTTGATACATATATGAAAGCTTTTCTCTAGGCATTCTATAAGCGCTAGCGTAGCACAAATGGAGCTGTTTAGGGTTTTGTCGTGAGGCCTGAAATGTGGTTGATAAAAGAAAGATTGATTTCGCCTTAAATCAAACAAAATTGAATGTAAATAAACGAAAATACATTGTTGGATTTCTTTAATATACAATTGATTACATAATAACAGTATTTCATCGCATTGCTATTATAATATAAAAAAAGTGGTAAATAAAGTAGTTAGAATTATTAAAGTTTTTAATGCAATTGCCGCGTGTACAACGTGTACAGAAATCCAAAACTCGGATTTAAATAAAAAGATTCTAAGTACTTTCTAGATTGTAAGGCGACCGATCCATCTTGACCTTTCAGAGCCAGTGGGGGGACCTCACGACGTTCCGTGTACATTTACATTTTTCTTCAGAATTGTAACCACAATTTTTCTCTTTCTAAACGAATCTTCAATTGAATCCTGGTAAAGAAGCTAAATGTAATTTAAATACGTAGACATTTTTTCTTACGTGTTGGCCTCTTTGTCTGATTAAAGAGATTTGAACGTCAAGTACTAGAAAGTTCAAATAATAGTGCGAATCCTGGGTAAATCAATTTGGAGCTACTGTGTATGCAAAATTGTAATGAAAAACTACATCATTAATTATATTTAGAACTACATCATTTGAGCGATTACCATAATCATTAGATTACGTAGCATTTTATAAGATTATCAGTGTGAATCCACATCACCTTTCTTTGATAAACGAAAATTATGTGCACAGTTAAAACTTTTTGAGTAAATTCTTGTGAACCTACGTCTTTGTGAGCCAAGATAAACACGATGGCACGTTTAGACATTTAATATATTGATCAATTATGGTTATTTACACTCATATAGAGTAGCAGCTCCAATCCTGATTCTGACTCAGACGAGGAGCGCGCACTCAGAGGAAATTTTTTTAGTTCCGTTGATGAAAACAACTACGAAACTCTAAAACATTTTTTTGAAACACTCAATCACTTATTGATGTTAAAAATAAGAACGACAACAACAATCTCCTGCAAAAAGCTATCAAAAGAAGGAAAAGGAAAATTAGTCATGACGAAAATACGAAAATAATCGAACTTTTACTAAGTAAAGGGGCAGATTCAGAGGCTACAAACGATTTCGGATATAATATGTATAATCTACTCGAAAAAAGATCCAAAAAGATCACAGATAAAGTTGACTAGACTCCGGTGAAGGACCTACTTTTATTTGGGAAGAACGAGGGCAGTAATATAATAGAACCTATGGAAACTGAGGAATGGAGTTTCACAAAGAATTTTGAGACATACAAATCCAGTGGTTTGAAAACCAGTTTACATAGAACGATCTATCAGCTGCGGCTGCTCTTGCTATTTCTTCATGAAGAATCATCAACAGCTTGTTTCATGTGGAAGTTGACTTCTGGGTAAAACTGCTGGCCGTGAATGATATTATTTTGAAATTCATTCTGAGCACGCATATGATTCGATTTTATTAGCAACCGAAGTAGACGTAGCTGATAAATTTGATGACGTGGTTTTGAAGTTTAAGACTGACGAGCAGGGTAAATTTTCTTGGTGTTTCTTGCAGGCCAAGCATATACAGCACATAGAAAAAAAAATCACTTCATCACAGAGGGTAAACTATTCAGTGCTAATGACAAAACAAAATTCCTTCTTGGCAATTATTTCCAATTTTTCTGCCAAATTAAAGACAACCATTACTTTAATGGTGACGAGTTTGAAGAGTTTACCTTACGTACCAATACGATATTCGATGATAGTGTGAAAAAATATTTTAAAGAAGATAAGCAAGTTAAAACAGATAAAATACTATTATATATATAAGAAACCAAGATGTGCGAAAATATAAGTTAACGGCAATCGGTAAAGAGAAAATTAAAGAGGTAGTACAGATGCTCCTAGGTTCAAATAACAAAATTGGTGAGAAACAAACAAATAAAAAAAACAACTAAAAAACCACACGAATTCTACTTCATTTGATAAATTTGTGAACTCCTCAAACAGAAATGGAAGGAATGTGCTACAGCACGCAATTTTAATTAACCAAATGGATTCTATTGGATATTTGTTTCAAGACTTGGAACTTCGTACTCTGAAACAGTTGATACTTGTCGACTTTAAGGGAGCGACGATTCTACATGATGTAGCTAAAATCACAACCCGGGAAGATGTGGACATCATTATAGAGGCTATTCGAAAGTGCCTTGATACAAGTGAAATCACTAGACTCTTTCTCTAATTAACCCATCAACGAAAGAGCAGTTCCTTGCATGGCTTAAGCACCTTCAAAAACGAATCGATACCGGCTATTTTGAAGTTCGTTATGGACATTTTGAAAGAAGATAAACTTATTCAACTCTTATGTTCACCAGATAAAGACGATAGGACAGGATTGCACTACAACAGTGATGTAATACTTATTCAGTTATTACAATGGCTAACTAATAATAGAGAAATGTTTGAACGTTTGGTGCTTTGGCAAGACACCCAAGGATATACAGCCTTGCGTATGGCAATGATGCTCAATACGTCGACTCAATCAATGGAAACTTTACTGAAGATTATTAGAAATCACTTAGGTAGTGAGGTATTAACTAGATTGTTATTGATACAGGATTTAGAAGAACTGTCAATATTGCAATTTTCGTGTCGATGCAAATATAATGCCAAGTGCTCTAATGCAATATTGAGATATGCAAAAAAAACTTAGATAGTTCAGCATTCGACTGCTTCATTTCTGTAATTGACTATGGAAGCAGAAATATCTTACATCACATATTTTACTCTTCCCGCGACATTTATATCGAATGTTTGAAAAATTGTGCGACATCGAGGTGTCGGTATCAACTATTGTCTGGAGTTAGACCCAGAAGAACGAACCGTTCTACACCATTTAATTGCAAGTAATGAAGTGGAAAATAGTTTTCTGAGAGATCTGGCGGAAATTCTCGATAAAGCTCTATTTTAAAACTTCTAATAGCAGTTGATAAAGAACAAAGAACATTTTTACATGTGACCGAAACCAATACCACACACTGGCCAATCGGTTTTCAAAGTGAGCATTGTATTCTATTATACTTTTTTTGGCATTGATACATTTTGTGAGTTATTAAGCATTCGAGACTGTACTAACCAATCAATTTTCTTCTACATCTTTGCCCATGTTAACCAGAGTACCTTCGACTTCCTGTCAGGATTTCTAAGGTATGTCATTGAGCATTACAACTCCTGCCGCCCTCTACTATTTCATATTAACGGACAACATCAAAACTTCCTGCATATTCCATTAAAACAAAAATATGCTGTTGAAGAGATGTACAATAAATATTCCTAGAGTTTTTCACCAGAATGTTCCCCCAGAATGTTAAGGAACTTTGTAATTTATTGAGAGCCAAAGACTCTAAAGAGAAGACGCCGCCTGACTGTTTATGTTTTGCATCTTATATGGAGCAATTTAAAAAGAATTTTTGATTTTATGCTAAAGTGGTGCCTCTATCGCTAACCTTGACATGGTTTGAGGATATAAACTTTGAGATTCGGTTGTTGTGGATTTTGACGGATTTGCTACGCAACAACGTGTTGCCGGTGGTGCTTGATAAAATGTTCTCACACGAGGAGGGACAAGTTATTCTTAATGAAGTATTTATGGGAGGAAATGTTGGGAAGCTGTTCAAGTATGCAAAATTTTATATTCAAAACAATCAATTAATAAGACCGGGGTCAATGTTTTTAAAAACATGATTGTATGTATGGCCATTCAGTTGATTAAGTTTTATGTTTTCATGTTATATCAAGATGTGTGAATTATATTATTCTTAGAGGTATTACTTATTGCTACTTTTTTATAGACTAATCCGCTTCATCCCTCATCAGGGAAATCCAGGCAGAGTGAATCAAAATCAGAATGATAAATCAGACATGTTTTCAGTTTGTAAGACTCCCAGCAAGTAACTCCAAAAAACACCTGAGAAGTTGTTAGATGTCTTATAGAAAATTTTTCTACTATAGTGAGATTAGGTTTTGGTAGAGGAACAGAAACAAGTTTTTTCCTTTATTATAGTTTTATTAGGACAAAGACAAGTTAGATCTGGATATTATGATATCACATTTACGTATAAGTAAATCATAACCATCGGTAATTTAGTTTACACAGACAAGTATAATAATATTTATTTTATGACACATTACGCTATTTCAATTGACATCGAGTATGGAAAGTGAACAGGTTTATAAGCGCATTAGGGCGAAATTTACTTTGATGTGCTGTTAACTTCAACTGCAGGTTTATTTCCAAGGAAACGTTGAAATAGAGCACAAGTATTGGTCAGATTCGTGATTTCTATGGAAACTAGCTTGATGTCAAAGTTAACAACACATTCATAATTTGGGCCTTAAGGGATCAAGTTTACTTCATTTTTTGATTCGACTCATTGCGGCCTGGAAAATCACCTTCCGTCAACCTCATCGTGTGATGGCTTGATATGTTACTGGCGCAGTTTAGCTCAATTTTTCAATACAAAATATGGGTCAAATTCTTAACGTAACCTACAAGCTGTAAACTGTATGTAGATATAGAATATTTTTAAAAAGAGTCGCTTTGACTGTATAGCTGATTGTAAATTAACACCCTGTATATTTTGCAGAAAGTTTTTTGACGGATATGCGCATTTGGAAGCCTTTGTTCGATTTCTGTTTATATTGACTTATTTTTGAGGTATGGCAAAGAGTTGATCAGAGGCCTCGATATGTTGGAACATCCACTACCGTAACCAGTTCAAGGTGCATTGCATACAATTAATATCTCAAAATCGAAATTCGACTAAGTAAGTTAATCAAAATACTTCTTGCCTTTAAATTACGGGCGTGCTCTATTTTCAAGGCATATTACCAATTTTCGTAGCTGTTTAATAATTATTTAATGAACAAGTAACACACGACACATATTTATTATTATATACTATTCCAACTTCGGTCGGTGCCATGGAAATAAATTGTTTTGTTCCTATATAATTGATAGACCGTGATAATGTCTGAATTTGAAATAAGAAGGAGGTTCGAAACAAATGTAAAATTTTAGCAAGCATCATGAGCTGAATTATCCCTAATAATGATTGCCCGATTTTTATAAGTTGGAACAGCATATACACAGCAAACATGGTCTATTTTTGAAAATGCAAAATAGTACTATAACAAAAATAAACTTCACTTTCACCTATTGAAGAGATTGATGTTGTGCGTATATTAAATCTAAGAAGTACGTGCTAACCTGAACCAATTTGAACACACGAAAATTGATTTTTTTTCTTCATCGCATTGAAATCAGTGGCCTAGAGCAACTACATAAATAAATTTTTAAACTAAATACATCAAATATATTAATCTTTATCTAAATTTAATTGTCACAAACTGCTCTCTATACGACACTGATTTTTTGAGAGATATACAAAAATGGATTTCAGTTTACCAAGGAATTTGTGAACATTCTAAAGATATAAAAATCGAATTTCTAATCAGATCAAAATCGATGGCGTAGTTCAATTTTAATGAAAATAATGTTTGTTTAAATTTAATCCTGCCAAATTACTCTCTGCACAGCACTGTTTCACAAAGAGAAATTTACGGATTATCTTCTATTTATACCGGAAGCTCTGGACATTCTATGACATAAATACCGACATTTTAACCACATTAAAGTCAGCGAATCTTCTATAAGCATAAAAATCCATCTTCTAGTCATATTATCACATCAAAATTAGTAACATAGAGCCATTACAAAACAAATATTTGTAATCTTTTCAAATTGGCTTCTATACTAGATTGATTTTATTCAGAGAAATCTCTCCAGTGTTTTAGCCGGATTTCTGCATCCATAATGGATTTGAACAATGTCCGTTTATCCATTGTATTAGTGCATGTTGAGCTGGTTAAAATATGGCATGTAAGTACTAGCTTGTTCGAAGTTTGGAATTTAACGCATTATTAGGTAGGAAAAAATGGGCGATAATGTAATGCAGAGAGATTGTCAAATTGTATTTCTGAATGCGTACATATTTCTCAGTAACAGTAGTCATTACAATACAATAAGCGTTTCGTAACGTATAAAACTCTTCATGCACTAATGGTTCTAAACTTCTGCAACTGATAACAATAGCTATAGAATTACATAAATCTAATAAACAATCGTTTATAAAATATATTTCTAAACATTATATAATATTAGTCACACAGCTGTTGTGCAAAAGTAACACACTCCGGTGAGCCCTTCATGAAAACTGAGCTTATTTTAATATAGGAATGGGTTATACAAAAACATATTTACAATAAGAACAGTCAGTGCGTCGAGAAGAACGATTGATCTAATTAGAGGTCAAGATTGTTACTTGTCAAATGTGACATACTCATTTTTGTAGAAAAAATATAGGGTAAGAACTTTAAGGAAGGGAGTACAAAAACTATTTTTTGCACACTTGCCTTTACAAAACACTTCTGGGCTGTAGCGCCCCACACGTGTACAGGGTGGTTCACTATTCGATGAAATAAGAGGTTATTTTGGATTTTTATCAGCCATTTTTTACGTAATACATAATTTAATATTTACAAGCTTATATGGATATAAATTACTAAGTAGATAAGTGAAAATATAAATATTTGATACTTAATATAGGTTTTAGTTGCGTGTCTTAAAGAGATCAGTTTAAGCTTAAAAACGTCGTCAGCTGATCATAATGGATACGTTGAATTTTAAATCAAAAATAGCAAATACAAGAAAATACGGTACAATTCAACTGAGTTATGAAGTGATGGTATCTGCTTTCATTCTGTAACTACTTATGAAATGAAACTACTTTAGTCATCAATTTTGATTAAGAAAATTGGTACTTTATTTTTCAAATCTATTTTTTAGTTCTCTGACACAACAGACAGAATGTAGTAAAACTGATTACAATTTTTAGAATCAAAGGTTAATTTATTGTATAAATAACTAATAAAAAAATGGAAATATCAAAAACAGCGAGTGACCTAGTCACTGAATTCGGTTAATAATACAATTCACTAAGAGTATGGGAACGACCAATGATTAGATTTAAGATGACACATGTACCTCCAAAAAAAAGCACCATCATTGAAAACTAGATTGTGAGGGAGATAAATCAATTTGTATCAGAATGAGAGTTTGTAAGGTTAATACATCCTGTGCTAGCCATTCGATCGATGTAAATCTCTTTTGAACGGAAGTGTCAAAGAAGGAAGAAACCCAAACTGAGATAGGTCACCTGCGCTAAAGAATCAAGTAGAAAATCTGTACTGAAAATCCATGGTATAACAGTCACAGTTAATATTCAGTTTACCTTTTTATGTATGCTCTTGAGAAAATTAAGCTGTTTAAGGTACGAAGTAGAAAGAGTTGAAGACAACGAGAAAACTTAGAATTGAAAGATCGGAAAAGAGAATTCACTGTATGCAGATTCGGCCGGGAAAAGAATACTAGCGATTTGTATTTCGGATTTTTATTACTGACAAGCGCAAATAGGTTGATGTGACAATGTGAATTATACTGGTTGATGTGGAACCTAGTTGATAAAATCGCAACGAAAAAAATGAACCATATAGTAAGTCCCAAACAAATGTTAGAAAAATGATTAGGAACTTCGTTACAACAAACTAAAGTCTCTTTGAAACAAGATTTAAAAATGTTTCTTCTATATGCATCATTGTCAAATTTAGTGAAAAACCTAAATCTCATCGAATCGACCACCCTGCAAATGTATTTAAATCTCCATAAAAATAAATCCCTAATTAATATTCCTTACTCTACTTAACGGCTATCCGTTGCCTCTGTTTTTTCACAAACTCCACCGCCATGCGGTCGTATGTTCGAGACTCCAATATCTGAAGAATCGGGTGATCTGAAACATTAACACACAAGTGAAAATTCTGCCATAACTCGTATCACTAATGTTCATACTTTTGTAATGTTGCTGCATGAGTACCAGATCCATGGGTTTCAAACCATGGAAATTATCCGCCGAAGAGTTTTCCGCTACCCCCGATATGGTGCCTAAGGGTAGGAAAGCCTCCCCTGCAAAGTCGTTCGCTGTGAGCACATCGTGATCCATGACCGTGAATGCAATCATTGCCCCAGGAGCCCTAAAAATGGGGTGAATTCCAAGTTGATTACCACTCCAACAGAAGTTGGACATTTATATGGTTATTCAAAGTTGATGCATTCACAACAACAAAAATCAGACATAGCCAAGGAAATCAGTTATTTTGTCCCTCTCTAATTAACGAATAATAGTAATAGTTCAGGTTGACATTTGATTCAAATGAAAAATTGAGAAATGCCAAATATTAGTTGGCATGTGTTGAACATCTAACCTCACTATATTATTGACAACATCGACAAAATGATTCAGTGTATGCCATTTGTCAAAAATTTTTTACACAAAACTTGTTAAGAAATTATCGAACTTCAAAGTTGTGGAAAAATATATGGTTTTTGTAAAAAAGATTTGGTTGGTCAACAGCATCGCAAAGCTAATGTTCCATCCTATATTTAATTTTATTTGTTTTACCATATGTTCTTTTATTTAATGTGGTAAAAAAATATGTTTGCTATATCCAACCGATTTTGCATAAAATTGATCCATTGGTACCAACCTGCATTGCTCCAAGGTAACGCTAAACTCGAAACATTCGTCGAAAATTGGGTGCAACGTCTTTTTGTGTACGTTAGTCTGTTGTTCGTTGCAGTGAGGAAAAATTCGTTTTGGGAGAAGTTCAATAATGACGAAGGGATCACTGAAGCCGTTGGGGTCCAAGGGGATAATGTCACGGGCGTGCAATACCTGTGAAAACATATCTTAAGTTACAACAAATATTTTGTGCAGTTGGTAGCTGTTCAGAGTGGAATAATAATTCTTTTGTTTGGTTTGTCATTCTGTTTAAAATAAAAAAGTTGAAATCTGTTTGTCATTGACTTTGAAATTTATCAAATATAAAAAAAAAATACGCAGCAACACGCTTACCGCACATGCGCATTTGGAAAGTTTCCGTTGTTTATTATCTCTCTACACGTTTTTGCACTCGTCTGTTCTTTTCGATACTTAAATCAATTTACGTTAAACTCACCTCCACACACAAAGAGTCATGATTGAAATAGGCCCTAACAGCCAAGTTTCCATAAGGGCTTGCAGTGATGTTATACTGCTCCTGCAACCGTTGGGCATAAAACATTTCTACAAGCTTCTCAGTGTCGGTCCGATGGTATTGCAACCTCTGCTCGATTTGACTGAAAGCTAGCGAGTGTAACTGCTCCGTGGTCAAACCTTGACCCTCGGCATGGAAAAAGTCTACCATCAGCTCTAAAGCTGAGTGTAACCGTTCGTGGAACATGGCGGGAAGGTCTTCATTAGTGGCTCCACCATCCATTTGATGGCTCAATTCCGCTAAGGTATACTCCCATATCTCGCAGAGCACTTTTTGGAAATTTTGAGGCAGTAGAAATACGTTCAGGGCCTTTAAGTGGGTATGTAAATAGTCAAACAGTGGGTCTACTGCTTGTTGGGTGGGTAATGTGTCGGGGGACCAAGCCACGTGGAACATGGCCTTCCTGAGGGCCTCCTGCATTTGCGGACCCACCCGCTTTAAAATGTCCATTATTCGAACCTGAAATGCTCGTATTTTCAATAGAAAATGTTAACGACAAAAGAGTAACTCACTTGAAACTGGCTTAAAGTGCTATCTAATTGATTGGTCAGTGTTGTGAAATGCAGTTCCGAGGCTAGGGTCTCTAACGTTACAAAATCGAAGTAATTTTCTGTAGCAAATAGCTTCAATAATAAAAAATAACGAAAATACTGATATATATCCTACCTAGTAAAGATACAAATTTATACACATATTCTAAATTATTGGCTGCAATACACATCTCGTCGCAGACCCTAAAAGGTCCCAGTCTGTCGAAGTAACCAGTCTCCATTAGGCTTTGATATGTGATGTCAGCGTAGAGTAGGGCTGCCGAGCAGATACAGTCCAAAAGCTGAGATAGCAGGCACACCGAATGAGCCTTAGGCCATTGCAGCAACCTCCAAAAGTCCCTCAGTTGGCAGAACATGGCGACTACATCTACTGCTGAAGAGCTGTGTTTCACTAGTTTATCTCCTTCACAGGGCTTTTGTAGATCAATTGATGTTCGAACCTATATTGACATTAGAGTTTAGTTACCAGAGAGTAGAAATCAAATGGAATTGGTCTAAATGAGTTGATAAGATTCAGGGTTATGTTTACTATTTGAGCTGATGCATAATTTTATTCAACTAACATTTAATAATTCTATGAGAGAGTTCCGACCACATGAATCATATGAAGTGGCCTTAAACATCATGGAGCTCATCCAGACAAATGTCGAGGCACATGTTTATTTATTTATTATGGTCAAAACACTAAAGTGCATTGGAAAATGTTTTGAATTCTCTCAAAAACAGGTACTGAAGTTCGTTTTGAAAAGTTAAACTGTTTTGCAAATTTTTATTTTTTCCGTGTATCTCCTGAACCACTCTGA
Source organism: Euwallacea similis (assembly GCF_039881205.1). Taxonomy (NCBI): domain Eukaryota; kingdom Metazoa; phylum Arthropoda; class Insecta; order Coleoptera; family Curculionidae; genus Euwallacea; species Euwallacea similis. The sequence continues at coordinate 7,135,718 of NC_089609.1, forward strand.
ATTGATTTACTCACAAACATATTTTTGAGTGGCCAATTCCGCAACTTTGCCACAAATAACTAGTCGTTAAGTATAAAACCTATGAATATTTGGAAGATGCCATCTAGTTTAACTAACGAACTTACTCTTTGTAACGCCTTTCCCTTACAAACTGTTAACCAGTGACTGACCGACGGTTCAAACCATTCGTGACACCTCACCAGTAGCAGTTTGTGGTCGCCACCCGAGGGAAGATTCTGACTGAAAGTGGCCAAATCTTTGACTTCCATGTAAATTGAAAAGATCAGTCTACTGTAGGCCGCATCAGGATGCTCGTTTTGGTTGAGGAAGTTGATTACCTCATCCGCCATTAATTTATCGATTTGTTTGTAAACCACGCTGAAGTACGGGATTCCATTAGTTCTAAAAAAAGAAATGTTTTGTTCCTATAAAGTCAAATAAACAAGAGCATTTTGGAAAAATAATAAAGCGATTCGAGTTTTCCCGCCTACGGCTTTGGTATTAATAAGCTTTTGGAGTTTATTCTTATCTGGAAATGTCTTTTTGGTATTTACTTACCCCTCAAATAAGGGATGGTAATGATTGAGCCCGTGTCCTAGCTGCACATAAACCTCAGAACAAAAGTCCACAAATGAGGTATCATACTCCTCAGGATTCATGATTATGTTCTTTAAGCTGTTAAACCACTCTGGGGTGCCTCTACGCAACGTTGCAACTATTTCACCCCTGATCTCTTTATTGAAGGGACAGCACTTCCAGAAAGATTTCTGAACGGAATATTCATTTAAATGAATTTTCCAGAGAAGATTGAGTATTGATCTTACCATATTAGACATATAGGCTAAGCACCGCAGGAGATACTCTAATCTGGACAGAGAAGCTGGGTGAAGGGCGGGGAAGAGTTGCCTGTGATGACGTAGCTGCTGCAGCCACCTCTCTACAGAAAATGAAACAACCTCTGGTAGGGAGTGCTTTGACGCAAACATTAATTATTAACTGGATACCACGAATGCCTCTCAGGCCCTTTTTCATCTTAAACTACGTGAAAAATTGTCCTTTATCATCACCTTTCGCCCGAAAGAGATTTATCTGACATTTTGTGCCTGCATTAGCACTGAAAGTGTATCTTGTCCCAGACAGGGGCAAGACATTGTTTCGCCCCCATTAGTAGTGCAACATTTAGAAACTGTCCCGTTCTTATGTAGTCTGGGAAAATGCTGCTTTTAGGGGTAAAGTGCTGATGGTAATTTTAAGGCCAACCAAAATACGTAAACGTGGAAGTAGAAAATGTTTGTGTGTTACTGCTCAGGCACAATAACAATTACTCTTGCACTATGAGTTACGTCAAATTGAGGTAAGTCTGAGACGCCATATGTGAAACGTGTGGTTATCATAATTATAAGAGACAGCACATCATTTATATTAGTTAAAAGTTATGCACTACTCGTATGTTGTAGTTAAATTTGGAACATTTTCATGGTTGTGGAAATTTTGATTTCTGAACAGTTCAATTTGTCGCCAATAGCAATTGAAACATTTATAATGAAATATTTGGCTCTTTAAATAAATATTTCGAATATTTCAATTCAGGTGAAATATTTCATGATGAAATACCTACTCGTAAATCATTTTTATAGCATTATTCGCAATATTTCACTGATGTTTTGTTTTTAAAATGGTTAGTTTGTCTGTTTACCTTGCATTGCATTAAACTTTTCTGCCAGCCACATTTCTTCTTCCCTGGTGAGAGTGAAATTGTGCCACGAATCCTCGATTTCCGTGAACAATTGTAGGATCCAGCGAGGGTCTAAAGGGCTCTTTAGGTAAATCCTGGAAGCTGCCACAAAGCGGGCCAGGGCGGTCTGTAGCTCGGTCAGGTCACCTGAAAATTGTTTGGTTAAGCACCCGAAATCCTGCTCGAGGCCCTTTACGCTCTATTCGAAAGGGCTTAAGTTGAATCTTCATCGAGATTGAAAGCAATTTTGAGTATTATCGAGTGTGCTTTATTTGCGTTAAGAGAATTTGTGGGTGGTGATTTAATGGTAATCGGGCGATTTTTTTAGAGCTGTGCTTTGAGATACTTAACAAACACAGATTTGGGGCTGCGGATGAGCCTTTCCTACTCTGAAATTAGGAAGTATAAAATGGAAAAATTAACATTTTTTTAAACTGTTCAAATATGGATATATGAAGAATGTTTGTAGTAATTTGTTTTCTTTTTCAGATTTCGAAGCTCCTCACAGTTTTCCAATAGGTAAGTGTATGAAAACTTACCTTGAACGGCATGCTGATGCAAGATGGTTAGAGCTGGTCCGGGCAAATCACCGCTCCACGTCCACGATTCGCGTCCCCAATTACGCAATTCGTAATCAACAAAAGTCTCATATAAACTTTCGTGCTGCGTGAGTTCTGTCCAGTTATCGTTGTCGGCGTTTCCGCGATTTTCCCGAGTGGACAACCACATTTTAAGCCTACAAAATTGTTATTTGTCATATTTAATGCGTATAACATTTAATTTTAAAAATCCCTGATAATTCGTTCTCGTAGCTAATTAACGGTTTTGAAGATACTAAGACTCAATCTGATAATTAATAAAATTTGTATTTTTAACATTCTTCTATCGAAAAGATGTTTTCAAGCGAAATCTACTGTATATTCTTCAACAATTGACCTCTCAAAAGTTCAAAATCTTAATTCAAATCGAAGCAAACAAATTTTTGGACAATTAATATTTTAACAAGGAAGCGAATTCAATTTTGTTTTTGAGATCGACTCACCTAATTCGGCCTTGCACAGAGCTTCTCTGAGACCGAGCGTCTAGCTTGAACCACCCTTCCAGTCCTGTGGACGGAATGTCGGAGAGTGGTATGGTCACACAACCCAGAAAATCGTCCTGGGAGCTTTGCCTAGCTGATTGGCAGACTTGCTTAAAAAACCTTCCTAGACCTAAGCAAAAAATAGGGAGTCCATGTTCATTATTCCTCAAGCACATAAGAAATTCACCTCTAACTCCTCTAATTTCGTTGAGTTTACTAACGGCCTCTAAGACTGAGCTTTCGTCATCGTGGTCCCAAATGTCTAAGTGTAGGGAGTCGCTGTTTGTGTCGTCGATATCGCTTCGGGACGAGAAAAGAAAGAATATTTAACTTAACCGGTCCAAGGGGAATGTCGGATGAATTTGCTATTACGAGGGTGTTCAAGACCTTTCAGGCTCGCGTACCTCTTGTAAGTAGCCTCACGTACCTCTGGGAGCAATAAGAACTCGTGGTTTCGACCGGTCTACGTGCTAAAATTATCTGCTATAGTGGTGTATGCATAACTTTAAAACGAATTCGTCTGTGTTGCTTCATTTCAGCCAATTCCAGGGGGATTAGTTGGAAATTGGAACAGGTGGAATGGAGAGCCGCTCATTAAAAGTTACCTGATTTGGTTAGGGCGTATGTAGGTGCCTGTTTACAAGAAGTTTTTGAGACAGGTCAAATACAATTCTTATCGTTAATGGGGCGGTTTGAATTTAACGTCGTTTATTCAAATTTCCATGCATTTCTCTTACTGTTTAATTATCTAAGAAATTTGTAATGGAGGTGCAACATAGTTTTAATTTATTTAGGGAGTCTTTTTGCTGATTACACTTCTTCGAACAATGGTTAGTCTTTAGAAGAAAAGCCCACTTCATCACTTGAAAATTTTTGAAGCGATAGAATATTTGAAATTAAAAGTTTAAATTATATTTCTTTCATTCATTATATCACAAGTTCATTTTTCAAGTTTAAATAATATATCTATTCGAGAATCTATCTGTATTCAGTACATCTATTCGATGCATCTCGAGTCTCAAAACAATTAAACCCTGACAGAAATGGGCAATGAGAAAACGATATATATGTTCGGCTTACGAGAAAAAGTCCTACCACCGCTGTCCGACGTACCTTTTTTGGGGCATTTTGATTAAATTTTCGAAAGTAAGCAGCAGGGACTGCATTGTGCCTCATTCAAATTCCTGGTTTTATAAACTTGCGCACCTCAAATACTGGTTTCAACTCTATTAGGTCTCGTCAGTTCTCTTCATCGCGAGTTAACTAAACGTAAGCAGAATGGGCAGAAAAAATCCTATTAGCATTTCCGTGTTCTCGTTTTTGGAAACTTAGACGGAAAGATTTTCTGTTTTGAAAACTTTTTTCAGTCGAATGCAAAAATAGTTAAATACAAGAAATTGTTTCGCATCTACAAACAAAAATTAGCATACAAAATTCAGCAACTCGAGAAATCATTCCTGAGGGTTCCCATGGCGCTGTTTTCTAGTAAGGTGTTAACTGCAGGCCAGTCAGGCCATTAGCTAAAAATAAGAAAACAAAGCTTTTTCTTTTAGTCGATGTCGGTCTAACTGATTCTATTTATAGAATCTCTTATCTTTTAGTTACATCGCACGGAGACCTCGACACGATATGTAATTGCAGGTGCACACATCGTGTAGGTAACAATAATAACATAACATCTTTAAAAGAATATCTTAATTAAGTGATCGATGGCGTATTGTTAAAATTAAAAATAAATATTTATCGTATTCACAATCAATTAGTACACGCATATATCATGGATTTGTAGTAATAATTATTAAAAAATATTGTGCACTTAAAAACAAACTTCAAACGAAATTTTGACATTTGAAAACGGTGTTAATATTGCGTTTTTCTAGTAGATACTCTACCGATAATAACTGTGACTTGTGTGAATCTAAAATAAACAAGTCCAATCTCGTTTTTTTCTCAGTTTTTTTCTCATTAACGACCTTTACTACTTCTTGAGAGAATCCTTTATTCAACTTTTCTTTGCTATATCTTGTCCAATCAGTGGCCTTTTCTAAGTGTTCAAGTTCCCTTTCCAGTTCAGATATTTCATAAATATTTTTCGTTCATTCAGATAAGATTTTTATGTCTGCCTTTTTTGTGTGGGATGATGGTTTGATCTGTTATTGAGCTACCGTTCGGTGTGTCGATAATTTGAACTAACCAGATTGCCGGTGGAGATTTTTAAACCCGACAATATTTTCAATAGCAAGGAAAAAGTTACGATCTTCAATGCAGGCTGGAAGCCTGTGTTACATTATATGTCATGTGTCCAAAAACCCCTGGACATCTTGTGGCAGTCTTTACATGAATCTTTGTATCTTTATAATTTAATTTCGAAAATGTAATGATGCATAAACGTGTCCAATTTCACCAGACCTCATGAGTTAAATTATTTAAATTCACTTCAAAATATCTGAATAAGTTTGATAGAAATTAATTACTTATAAGTTAAAATTAAAAATCAGCCCAATAGTAAATGGCAAAGACCACTCAGTAATAGCAAAGAATGTTGTTATTACGATTCAAAACCTGTTCGAAAATCCTAGATAAATACGGACAATGTACAAAGAATGTCGGTCCATATTTAAATTCTCATCGATTACCACGGCGATATCTGTTTATTGATTTATTTTTCCTCTTATTTTGTTTTGAATTAACGTCTCATACACAAGTAAGAGTTGTTCAAACCGTGGAATTATACACAACTATATAACATAAAATAATATTCACCCTCTACTAAGGATTCAATCGAACAACAGTCCTTGTTAACCTTTCAGTAACCATCTTCAGAACCTATGAAAAGATGTTCTTTAAACGTAAATTAACAGAACTAATATTATTTGATGTAATATTTTTACGCTATACATATAGGAGTTGTAAGGAGTAAATCAAATTGGTAATAGTATTTCCAAGAAACGTCTGATAAGATATTGGATGAAATGCTTTTTTAAGATTATTTAAAATTGCTGTATTAGTTTGATCATCTTCCATATTAACATTAGATGACAAATATTTATAAATTATTACATTGAGTTTTACTCATATAATTCAAAAATGAAAAATGAAATCCAATAAGTCTTAGTGTTGTTTTGTTAATATTTTAATTACATAATTTTTTATTTATTTGATTTTCTATCTTTTGTCATTTCCAAGATTCTCATATTAAATAATTGTGCTCTGAAAACGCTCATCTGTGAATTATGAAAGGCACACAGACGGTCGTTTAGGAGACTCAAAAATATAAGTGAACCTATAAAAGCTATCAATGTTCATGTAAAAATATAGTAACTCCTATTTATTTAACCTAAATTGATGTTTGTCGGTCTAGATGTAAATCTCTAAAAAAAATCGAGAAGTGGCGTATTTATTTATATATTAAGCCTAATCTGCATTAGTTTTAGTTTATTCAGCTTTAGAATCCCAGAATTAAGCGAGATTTAAATGGTAATTCAATATTTAACCGGCTCTGATTACAAATCTGGTTCCGTGCAAATTGATTTTTAAACTCATAAAATTTCCCTATTTATCACGAACGTTTTCAAAAAATTGTTCGGACAAATATATCCGAGAATTCGCAAAAGAAAGCATGGAGTTTGAATAATATAAGACCAGAGATAATCAAATTTGATTTATTGCTTTCGTGGCACAAGAATCGATGCTGTATGTGAGCTATTATATTTTAAACATTCTGAGAAATTCCAGAGGGTAAATATACGATCCAAAGGATTAAATATTACCTTAAAGGGAGACGAATGTGATAAGGCCCTTGTTCATTTACTTGAAAGCTTTCCTGGCGGTTTTTGGGCTTCACCAATAATTCGACGAAACAAAGGGTAGAGCGCACAAAAGGCCCTCGCTTTATATTATTAGCTCACGAGATCCCCATGCTGGATATCCTTATCGTGGACATGCTGTAGGTAAACGGCGAAAAATAATTCCGATATTAATTGGATATCGTGAAAACGGTTAAATGTGTATTATGCGGTCTTTGTTCATAATTTTGTAGAGAATGCAATTATTGAGTCAGTTACATGGTGATCCGTTAGGAAAAATCTGTTGCTTTGCGGTTATTTTTCGATCTTGTTTACTCTATAAAATACGCGGGAAAGAACCTTGAAACGTTTTTGTTAATCTTTTTTTTTATCTTAGTTTAGGTTCTATCTTAGTTTACTAATCTACCGTTTCCATACATAAATTCGATTCTATATTCTACAAGGGCATTTGCTTAGGACCCCCATAGGCGCACACAAAGAAAACTTTCAAAAAGCTATTTACTCTCTGTTCTACTTACAATCGGAACTTTTCATTCCACTTCGGGTTCAAAGTGTGCGGCTTGACAGACGTCGCCCTAATAAATTTCGCGGGGAGGGCTCCTCCCAGGCTGTCCCTGTGCTCCCTGACTCGCCCCTCCTTGCGCTTAAAGCTCAACTTGAAACTGAAACGTCCCCGTGACGTATGCAGAACACCGAACTTTAAGTCGCTTTACCTGTGATGTTTCCTAAGTTTCTCGCTGCTTCCACTGTGGTTCATGTCACCGATACTGCCCCCGGGGCCACATGGAGAGCAAGCGTCGGACAAAGTCCGATTGGGGATCAGGGACTGCGGGGAACTGGGGGCCGCCATCGGCTGGATGCCTAACATGCAGTAAGGGTCGCTGAAGCCTGAAATGTGACGAAGATTATAAAAATTCCGATTGAAACTTCGTCGATGGATGGAATGTTCATAACATATCATTCAAGTCATATAACGTATCATTCAGACCAGAAAAATCCATATTTTTCGGTCCTCTTTTGCTTGCTATTGGGGATAGCGGATGAAATTATGGAGCAGATAAAATAAATAAGATTCCTCTTCAGGATGTTTCGCCGGTTTAACGACATAAAGCTGGGCAAACATATGATGATATTAATAACTGGAAAAAGTGAAGGAATATTTAGAGTGATACAGGCTAGGAGTTTTCAAAATTTTGTATGGAAGTTGGATAACTTTGGGAAACGATATGATATTTTGACAAAATTTTGGAAGTGCTGGAATAGGCTTTGGAGGGTTTCATGTTTCAAGAAATCTCCCCGAAAGAATTAATTGAAACCTTACAAATCTTGAAAAATGATATAGAAGGTATTTCAGGGAAAATTGATTATTTTGGCTATATGTAGAGCAAGTTTAATGATGAAAAGAGGATATCTATTTTAGTTTTAATTTGAAGTTAAATGAAAGAAATAGGTTTTGTCTTCATCCGATTCAATTTTGATGATAGCTCCAACAAACGGAATCTCGAAGTTCCAAAATAAGGTTTACCCTTTAATTGCTTACAGTGGGGTAATACCATAAGAGCATACTTAGCGTAAGGTGCTCGTAAACTTTCTAATGAGTAAATAACGCACGGGGTTAAAATTTGTAAACCGAGGCATAGCCGAGGTTTATAATCAACTCAAGCATTAAATGCTTAGGTGGAACGTTTATTTATGCAGAAGTTGTGTTAAAATGTAAATAACTCACAGTAAGAGATTCGCTGAATAAAATGGAGATTTTGGAAGTCTCAAATTAACTACTAAAGGAGGCATAGTGGAATCAATTTTCATGTATAGTATTGAAAAAATATATTGTTCGGCAGTAATAAATTACTCGTATCTAATAAATATGCATATTTTTGCAGGTGGTTTCAATCATAACGGTCAGAGTTTATTAATAACGGTTAATTGTATCTATTTTAACATATTGTGTTTTTTATAGAGTCGTCAGGTTACATTTTAAATATGACGGTAATTTGGTTAAAACGCGTATTTCTGCACTGAGTTTTCATAAAAAATACCATAAAAAACATTACAGTAACGATAAGCATGTAAAATACATTTACCTGGAACTAAATGAAATTCAGTGTAAGGTGATTCACATGAAATATGCTTAGAGAGTTAGGGTGAATCGACAATTAAAACAAAATATAGCATATTTATTTGAAGATGAAATATTTGATTATCATACGGCTTCATCGAAATATTCTGTATTCATGTACATATATCTAAAATTAAAATGAAGTTGAAGGGTCTTGTTTCAGTACAATATCAGTTTTACCTTTAAACAGTAAAGAATTGAGTGGTCCCTGCTTCGAATGAGAGCGAAGGATTAAAGAGTTCCGGTTTTACAAGCATGAAAAATCCACAGTAAACTAAACATGTTTGAAAAAAGTTTTACCCAACACACCCTCAAGGAGAGAGCAATAAAAGCTTTACGCCCCCGTTTTAACTGGGTCACGATAGTTTTCCGGACTACTTGTTGCCCTTGGCAGTTAATATTTGATGACCAGCGTAAAACTAATTTAAACAACTTTTATTGCTTCAATTTCCGTGTATTTCCTTCTCCGGCGTAATTCAGGTGCTGCATGATTCGTTAAATTATTTCAAGAGCCCCCTTAGGTAAATAATAACAATCGATGGGCGGTCCATATGTATCCCCAAAGAGTAATCACACCAATCAAGGTAACTGTGTTTAATAGTAGATTACACGAGAAAAAAACTAGTTGGTTACTGCTGGCAATGAATACTCTCCACCACGGTGTGTTAACTATTTTATGTATAATCACATTTTAATAAGAATTTATCTCATCTGTTAAATTTGACATTCCAATAATGCACTCCTGGCATCACATTTTTAAGCTAAACCAATCACTGGTGAATTACAGTAATAGTTTCTTGGGTTGCCCTAGCAACGTTATAACAATTAGCAACTAGTAGAAGCGACGGAAAAAAAAAATTTTACAACCATTTTCGAGGATGTGATTAATGAAATTTTCTTCTTAATTACAATTTGTGCAACGAAAAGGAATCTATAATTTTTGATGATTTTACATTCGTGCCATTAAAACTGAAAAAAAACATTTGTGTAGTGCGGGCACAAGTGCTTTTTTTTTAACTTAATTTGCCTTTATGTAAACTTCCCAAAAATTATCGATAATTTTAGTTGCCCTTTTATTGAATTCGTACCGGTATTTGCATGAAAATGTCTATCAAAGCAAACAACAAATTTTAAAATCACATGTAGAAATATTGTACAGAGCCGTTTTATGTATATATTCTATGTGATGCATAAAGTGATACAAGAGGCCGAAGTTTTATCGCATGCTTGAGATATCATTTAACATCCACCCAAGATGAAAGTGGCATCCGCCCGGGTGGGAAGTGCATTCGGGCGGAAACTGCTTTCAGAAATAGAACAGTTTCCACTTGAGTAAACCGTAAGAGATAACATAATTAGATATATGGTTATAAATATATACCTTTCCCCGTCTTGGTCCCAACTAATAATTCACTTACCATTGGCGTCTTTCGCCTCTAAACCCTCAGCCTCGATGACCACGACGCTGAGGACAACTATGGGGGGCTGTTCCTCCCCCGCCACGTGTAGCATCCTGTAGTGCCTGTCGGGAGGCATGCCGAATGCCCTTTGCCCGTACAGGTATAGATCTTCCTTGTAATGGGCGTATTGGCCACCAGGGGCAGGAGCACCCACCTGAACATAAAGGTTCGGTACCATAAAACATAATAGTAGTAGTAATAGTATTAGTAAAAATAAATAAATAAGCGGAAAAAGACATGGCTTTTTTTCTGTTCCTTTGTTGTTTGTCAGATTAACCTATAGCAGAATATCAGCAATTACAGCAGGTGCTATGTAACGAAGTTTCATACTGTTATGTAATAGTATTACGCACAGCTAGCAGCTGAATTGTACTGATGTCTTTGCATTTCCATGGCGACTACGTGTGTTGTTTCAGGATTTCGGAATGCAAAGAAATACGTACATTCTTTGAAGAGTTATGATTTAATATAAAAAGCGTAACAGATAGCAAGAGTGTATCCGCCATTATAGTGTTTAAATGTTTGTTTTGTTTTAAATTTTCTTACCTTGCACACCAGCTTGAAGCAGCGATCGCACTGTTGAATAATACCCGTAAATCAAATACGTAATTAAATTATGAGTACAAACAGAATTTTTCGAAATCTATCGGCACTACTTCGATCTCAATTGATCAAAGATGCGAAGGCGAACTGAACTTTCTATGAGTTTATCTGTTGCTTCTTAAACTGAGAAGTGGCAATGCCTTTATTCGTCGAAAAAAATAGTAAGATAGCATCGAAAGTATTACCTAATTAGATAATCAAAACCACGTTGCCATTATCAGCTTTTACTAAAGTTCCTGGGATGATAAAACTGCTCTTTAACTTAAACCAGGCATTATCAAAGATCCTTTTTCCTAGGACAATGTTTCCAGTTTTTTTCTTTTAAGTTTTTCCATTTAAAGTTTATGGGAAAGTTAGCTCCCGATGTCCTGAAGCTTTCCAGGTCCATCAAACTTGGGTAACGTTTTTGGAATGATTGGAGAATAACGAGGACGAGTTGGCGGATTTTCATGCAGGTTGCTTTTTATATATATTGGATTGTCTTTTAGGGATCGTGAAAAGTGTTTCGTACAGGGAGTTTTGTATGTACTACATCCACTCCTACTGATAGCGATCGATGTTAAGTAACGATATTGAGATAATTGCGATGTAGATATAATAAATTAGTAATCGTTAAACTAATTAAGCGAATAATCGAAAATATATGTGTCGATAACTCAATATCTAATTAGGGATTGAAAAATTGATGGCTGCTATAAATAATTCTGTCGATATTATCGGCGTTGATTTTTAGTAAAACATAAACTATTCACCAAATAATAAATATTGTAAAATATGGAGGCTGATTCTTAGCAGCAGTGAAAGGTAAAAACTAACATAATTACTAAGAAAATGGAAAAATGTATATTTATAGATTATTCGTAAAATTTATACAGATAAACTTTCAATGAACATAGAGCTTATCCCATACATCTAACCGTGACGATTACTGTTGTAGCATTATAAATCGACTTTAAGGAGCAATAATATAATGCTCATAATGTAAAAGTTACTTCCACTAAATAGTTCTATTAGTAAGGAAAATTAGATCTAGCTCAAAAATACATCAATTTTAATCGTGAAGATCTTTAAAATTTATGTCCCTTATAATGAGTATTTCACCATCCTACCCCAGCTAATCCAGCTTAAAAATTTTAAATAATACATCCTCTCGTGAAGTAGAATTTATACACAATACGTGGTTTTAAAGGTTTTAAAAATACTGATTATGTTGTATAAATAAAATAAAATTCGGTTAGCGAATATCTAGTGGCTCAGCAATAAATTCCTTAAAGTTTTTTTCGGATTCTAAATTGAAAATGAATGGACCAATTCCAAGTTTCTTAATATATACAGTTGAATCAGAATTTTTCAGACCTTTAACAGATATCCCTTAAGATGAAGCATGCAATTAAAGATTTTTGAGCCGAGTGAGCTGGGTAGTGGGGTGAAATCCACATTACAAAGAACGCCAATTTTAAACGCCATTCTGGAAGCCTCAATTTACGTGTTTTCGGTGTAGACCCAATTTTCTTTACAACAGAAATAATGAATGTAGCTACATTTTTCAAATTAAATCAGAAAGCACTATATGAAACTCCATAAGCAATTATTTCCCTGAGAGAATTTCCTTTCACTTAAGGATCAACTAGAGGTAATAAAAGTGCAAGTAGGTAGAAAGCAACACTGGAGATAAAAATGTTAAAATGCGTTAACACACAGTCAAGGGAATTCAGGTAAGATGATTTTAAGATAGTATCATCATAAATATCTCGAAACATATTTTCTTAAGTTTAATTTTGGTAAATTAAGGTAACTAAGAAATTACACAAATTATTTTCTTCGATAAAAAACCTCTCAGTTTAATATAAAAGAATCTGAGCTTCTAAGAGTTCTTATATTCAATTTAATAGCGAAAGATTCACTGTGTAGAACATTTAGAGATACCTCCTACAGGAATTAGTTTATATCAGGCTGGGATTTTCCATTAATCTGGCCGACACTTATATTTGACTCGTTTCATTTCATGGACTAAAAGGTTATTTGACGCTGAGTTTTGGTTGATGCGATAATAAACTATCTTTAGTTTTAATATAAATTTACTCCCTTTGATGTGTCAGTAACGCTCATGGTCTGTTTATTATTTAGTTCGCCAAAACATGCATTTCATGTTTCAAACTAATGCTGGTTTTCAGTTGAGTCAGTAAGCTATTGTCATAATCGATTTCAAAACAATCTAAATTATTAATTACATTAATTGATTCTCTAATTAACTTATTAAATCTATCAAGTTAAGATACAATTCAATTTCATGAACTTCATTGAAAGATCTATACGTTTATCAGTTTGATTTCTAACTATAAATAACTTAAAGTTTTCATTATCCAGAGCCCTGCAGTTGTGTACTAGTCTTCGACAAGTTGAAAACTACGAAAGGATTAAGGATATCTTTCAGGTATTGACCTGTGTTTCACACAAGAAACCATTTTACGAACGTATTTTTACCTGTGTGATAGTTCAATAAGTGATACGTCATATAATTAGGTGTTTAAGGCTCAGCTTTTATGGAAATGAAGAAATTGACTAATGCTCTGCTCTCATTTTGCCGTTTCCATGGCAATTATCTTGCTGGAAAAGTTACCTCGAGTTTGAAAAACCGGGCCAGAGTTGTATCTGCATATGGAATGAGGATCGCTATTGAATGCTTTTAAAATGTGGTTAAGGTTTCTTTCTACAGAACGTAGTCCCGATATGTATCGCAAAAAATATTTACATTTTAATTGGTTCGAAGAGACTGATTAGTTTAATGACAAACTGAAGGGTTTGAGCTTTTCTAGAACCGATCGTCTTGAAAACGTGGGAAGAGAGCTTACTAGTACCAATTGGAGAGGGCTTTGTAGTGAGAGTTGAGAATAGCGATGCACTTCTTGACCTGCACTTGAGTTCTTGTTGTACCCGCGCGGGAATATGATTCACCTCTAACGGAACTCCGAAGACAGTGTGCAAAATTATAAGTTTTCATTCGAATAAGAAAATAGAGCGATACTGTTTTTTGAAAAACATCACTAGAAACAATGTTTTTAACACTAGGAATTTAAGGGCATCTTCCGTGGGCTGAAATAAGAAAAAAAGTGCGAATAAATATATGTTCGGAATCGTTTCATTTCTGAAACATAGGATGTTGAAAAAGTCATGATCTAAAGAAATTTATTTAGTCTACACTTGCGATAGACGTTATCAAATGTTTTGAGAGTTTTCGAAGGCAAAGTATTCTAAGATAAGATAAGAGTCACAATCGTGTGGTTTATGCAAATTTAAAGTTTACGCAAGTTGACTGATGGCCCTCCGCTTACGCGATTATTCTGTTGGTCAACAGATTTAAATGCTGCAAATAGGATACGTCATCACATAGCTTTAAGTTTTTGATAACGCACAGTGCCCATTTAAAGCAACGCATTTGCCTTGAAGCAAAAAAAAATCCATCGGAACTGTTACGTGTGCACTTGCTGTAAAGTGCGCATGCCCTAATATGTTAACTAACAATTTAAAATTAGGTAATTTTTGCACGTGATTTTTTTAATTAAGCGGTGCCGTGCATTTGTGTCATATTGCAAATTATATATAATTTCATAATTATAATAACCTGCGTTTTTTATGCTCCAAGAACGAATATTAGTTCCTCGAACATAGTTATACCCATACTCACAGTATTGGCAATGGTATAAAGCATCTCTACATAGAGCTTCTCCTTCTCATTTTGTTGGGGGGCGTAATCGATGGGGTTGATTCCCAAGTCGTGCTCGGGGAGAGGAGCCTCCGAAGCCACAATTTCTGCATTTCTCAAGACGCTTTGTCTCTGATTCTCCTGTTTCCAGGCCAAGGCAGTGAAGCTTTCGAAGTAGGACCCATCTATTTCTTGTACCCTGCAATAGGTTAAAAGAGAATTGCGTTAGATTAATAGGGAAAGTTTCAGGGTTGCGTTGTTAAAATGTTTCGCTTATTAGCTATGTACCGAGCAACTCGAAACGCAATTTTCACTTCGTCCTTTGTTGGTCGAGTTTGAAACTCCACAGATATAGTGGGAGTCAATTATAATATGTTTTAATTTCGGTTAGTTACTGTTTAATTGGGTTTGTTTATAGAAGAGTTGAGTACGGGTTAATTAAAACAGTATTGTTCGACGTATATCTTTTTTGCACTTTTTGCCACAGGGTGGTGGTTTCGCCCTAGATTCTTTGCTCTAAACGCGTATTTGCAGCAGCCCTCGGCACAGGAGATATTATTTAAATGTTATCTTTTGCCAGCACATTTTGAAGTTCCGGAAACTTCTGGCACGAATAAGAGTAAATGGCGTTTTATATTATTGCAACTGCAAGTTTGATAGCATTTGCATAGCTTTTTACGTTTCAACAAGTTTTAATGAGAACTTTCTAGTGGATTGAGCATTAATTTCCTAATTCTAACTTAATTTTTGGCACTGCATAATTAGTGCTTCCGCATTTAAGATGTTCAAATATACTTCAAAGGGTGGCATGGAAGAACCAGGAGGATGTCTTAAATTCGATAATAACTACTGAGATCCTTAAAGTTGTAAGTACACTAATCAACCTATACAGGATTATTCATTCAACCCGTTCATTAAAAGTTTACTATGATCTAAAAGTGATACGAATTTTAAATTTTGAAGTTAACTTCGACGTGTACTATTTAAAAAAAATATTTTCAACTTCCTGCTATTTCCGGTTTAACCGGAAATAGATGTCAACTTGCTTATTGCAAATAGGATCCCTAGTATATTATTTTATCTTTACATTTTACGTAATATTTGAGACACATTTCCTGCACAATGTCTTATTCTTAGTCCTTGCCAGTTTTGAGATATTTGATCTTTAATTAATAATGTGCCTCCGTTATGACCAATTTTAAAATTGCATATCTCTGCAATTATTAAAGACATAATCTTCATATTCTGCAGAATATCAATACATAGTCTTAAATTTACACTTTTGCTTTTTATATAACTTGGTATTATATAAGGTGTCCAAAATTTAGCCCCTAACATTCACATTTTTGAAGTTGCAGAAGTCTATTTTTTTAAATGCGACACCCTATCACTTTAAGCAGCATCAGCCACAAAATCTAATTCTTTATCGAACTGTATCAGGGTTACTTATACCTATTCCAAATGATTTTTGAAATAATTAAGTTTTATGTGAAACTAGTAGTACATATTAATTTTGGTAAATTTTTGCTCTTTACGTAGTTGACCATGGAAAAATAAATAATGAAATAAACAAAAATAAATAAATAATAATAATTGTTATGTATTTTTCCATTCACTTTTTTTTTGTCTTTAATTCAAGGTCAAATATTTCAAAAATGGTAAGGGCTAAGTATAGGACATTATATAGAAAATGTGTCTCAAATATTGTGTTGAATCTACAAATAAAATAATATACTGAAAGTCCCATTTGAAATAAGCAAACTGACTGCTATTTCCGGTTAAACCGGAAGTGACAAGAAGTTAAAAATAATTTTTTAAAATAGTACACGTCGAAGTTAACTTAACTCCAAATTTTCAAATTTGTATTACTGTTAGATCCTAATAAACTTTTAATGAACGAGTTGGGGGAATAACCCGTATACGCAATAGTTTTTTGTTAGATCAAACTCTGTTTGAAGATAATAACAGATTTTAAAAATTCATAACGTTGGGATATAGCCAGAAACAAATCAGTGATGATACGATCACAAAATCTACAGTTATTTCAACGGCGATTGCAATTTTGTTCTCTCTTTATTGCGCTAGTTGTTACTTTGTAAAACTTGAATAATTTACCCTAGAGGTAAACGAAAAAAAAACAAAAGGACCACCGGAGGGAGATACACAGAAGGGAAATAAATTAATTATGAAGAAAGTTAAAATAGGGAAGTAAACAGCATAACATTATTTTGACAAATTATAGTCTAAGATGCTTTTTCTAAAATGTGTTGGTCCAAGGAAATTCCTTCTTCGCATTTCGATTACATTCGCGATGGATATTATCAAAGATGGTGAAGTAATAGACTGAGTAATCTCCCTTTTATTCTCATTCAAGTTCCACAAAAAATTCAATAAGAGGGAAAAATTTACCGCCGGGAACCCAAATTGGATTGGGAGATTGGCTAGATTGTTTTGGATCTCGACGATGTCTCAATCAGCTTCAACAAACCATCTTGCTAATAAATCTGACAATAAGCCGAAATATAGATACTTGAAACTCAGAGTTCAAATAAAAATTGTGGAACACGTTATTAATTCTGTAATACTTCTTCTGTAAATCATCTTCTTCAGTAGCTAAATGCTGCCATGTTGTCCTCTATCTTGTAAACTCTTCTTCTTTTTCGATTTTACCACTGTTCGTCACATATTTATGAAAACATTGAAATGATAAGATTCAAAAGGTGCCATGATTACAAAAAAACATTCGAACATTCATTTTTAAATCTAAAACCCTGTCAAGTCAGACTAATTGTGACTCCTCGGACGATGATGATTTTGAATTCATGATGTGCTTGAGAAATGGGTCTAACAATAAAAGTAAATCGGATGACGGTAAAAGTGTGATTTCTAAACTCGAAATTCTAGACATTTCCGTTGATACTTTCGTATAACGATTTAATCGAACCGAAGATAAATTCAGAACTTTCGGGTGGCGCTTCAACCTTCATAATAAATTTTAGGGACGTTAAGAGTTCAATTAAACCCTTTGATGGTTCCAAGGGTTTAATATAAACTATTCAAATGACAAATGGGTTTCGAACTTTGAAAACTTTAAGTCACTGTTGGGTTGGAGCACTTTGCAAGTATTTGATTTCTCTAAAAAACAGTTGGCAGGATTGGCTAAGTTGTTCGTTGAATCTAAAAAGAACCTTACTGCTTGATGCTCTTTGCTTGCCACATTTTTGAAAGAGTTTTCTTCGAAGTTTATTTCGGAGAACACAGTCTCAAGCGACTGTTATATGTTGAGACAAAGCAGAAAAATAAGTGGCAGAATACCCGAGGAATAATAAAGTACAGCATTGCGGTTCCTCCTCGTGTTTGTATCGATTATCGAAAAATAATATCTAATTTATCTATCGTTTTCCATGCATAATGGTCAATACGATAAGTGGCAAATTAGAAGCGTTCTCTTAATCATTGGCAGAAGCAGATGTGTTACTCCTCACTTACCTTTTTTTGACCATCTAGTACCTTTTTCGGAATCTTACCTTCAAAATCCTTGATCAACGGGATGCTGGAAAGCAAGATAAAATAGGATCGCTGCAGCAATGACATTTTTATAATGTTAAAAAAAAGGACAGAACGTGCCGTACAAAATGAATAGCAGGACTGTATAAATATAGGAAAAAATTAACAACGAAACAAAGAGATATTAGTCGGGTGCAAGGATTCAACAACTAGCAGGATAAACCATAGACAGCTCTCAATTCCGATAATTATATCCCATAGTGCTTCAATCAATCCTACTCTATCCAGCTAACAAAACATCAAGTTAGATGTCTTTTGAAAATTTTCGTCGTGAAAAAAAGATCTTCCTAAGAACCCTCCTAGTCATCAAAAAATAAAAACCACAAGTATAGTTTGATGGTGCTGAACAATTTTTCTAAGTTTGTCTGCTAGTATCCCACAATCTCTATAATCAACACAGAGGACACTACTAAGTTAAATTTGCGGAAAAATACTATAAAACATCACAATGTAACATGTTGTCTGCTAAGAGCCGAACAGTCAAATGTGACGCATAAATTCTATTATTGTAAACGTTTCGGGAAATTCGTCCATAGACGAGCCCGCAAAATGGTTCCTTCAAGTTTTTTTTTATATGCAGAGAGTTCAACACCTCACATCAAAGAAGTATCACTGCGGTCAAAATATCTTTAAATATTTTTAAAACCGCGTATTGCACTCAACTTGAATATTAAATGGAAAAAGTGACAAGTTTTCTAATTAAATGAAGCACATAAATGTAAACGAAGAAGTAAATAACGAAAATGAAAAAAAATTAATTTAAGCTAATAAATATGTCGACCAATCACTGGCTGGACGTTTAATTTAAAAAAGAGTGAGAAACAAACAAGGTTTACTTTGAACACTTTAGACAGTAAAGTGTTCTTAAAATACAAGAATTTCCAAATAATTTTTTTGGTTCTACACATACAATTCAAGTCGTGATATTATCTGTCATTTGGCGTGTGAACATTAACATCAGCTGGATCATCATGTATGAATTTTTTTTGTAATAAGACTATGGAAGCAAAATCCATAAAAATCGTAGTTTTTAGGATTCCTTAACTCTCAGTTTCTCCGCAAGCCAGACACAATATGAAACATTTTTCAAGGGAATTTCTGAAATTGCCACTTAGTGCGTGACGTAAATAAAAGCTCTCGTCATGTAACGACGTTACTTCCTAGTGCCTGCGCTTATTTTGCCGTCATCCGTTGAGGGAGTGCCTTTTTAGCATTTAATTTCTAAATCTTAACTTCGTTTATTATTTGTATTCTGTTTTGCGTTCGAGACCCTGTACACTTATTAATGCATAAAGTATTGATATTTTCAGAATCTAAAGATAACAAATTTTTGCAAGAGAATGTATACCTTGTGGGCTTTTTCTCCTCTTTTTATCATTCATATTAATGTTTCATTATAAATGAATTTACCGATTATCTTACTATCTGCGAACAACGCATGGTTGATTTCTTGGGAATTTTCATTGGGTTTTTTTGCTAATCTGCAAAGTACAAGGATAGTCCCAGAAGTGCTCGACCTAATACTTAAAGGAAGACAAATTTTGGAAAATATTACATTATTTCTCAACATAGTTTCCTTTGAGATTGAGATATGTACTTTTCCCAACGATATTCTATGGCTTGTGTACCCTGTTTATAGTAAGAAGCTTGGAATGTTTCAAAATCGGCATCAACCTCGGACTCCACTTCTCCATTATTGGCATTTTTTTTCCCATCGAGCCATTTTTTCAAGTTTAGAAATAGAAAATAATTTGAGGGGGGCTAAATCTGACGAGTAAGATAGGTGAGGAAAAAGTTCGAAACTAAGTTGATTGATTTTGGCCATCTCGATGACGAAGTGTGGACTGGTTCGTTGTCTTAATGAAACAAGACTTTCCTTTTCGCGAAACGCGGTCTCTTTTTCTTAATTTCTTCGCTCAAACGCTACAATGAATTTGTATAATATTCTCCGTTTATTGTTTTTTTTTAGGGAGACAGTTAATAAAAATGATCCCACATGCATCTCAAAAAACTGACGCCATCACCTTTTCTGCAGATGGAACGGTTTACGCCGTCTTTGGAGCAGATTCTCCATTTTGAGTTAATTGTTTTGACTGTTCTTTCGTCTCAGGTGTGAAATGAAAGACCTGTGTCTCATCTATGATTAGGAATCGACGCAAAAAGTCGAATTTATTGCTACAAAACTTTGCTAAATACTCCCTTAAAATATCCTCACGGCACTGTTTTTGTTCAATTGTGAGTAATCGCGACACCCATTTTACGCACAGCTTTCTCATATTCAATCACGTATCGATGACCAATTTTTTTCCATGTTCATAAAATCTCTAAAAGAGCTTATTAAAAACGGCTCCAAAACAAACACAAATCAACGTTGCACGCTCAAATTTTAGATATAACCTTTTTAAGTTAGTTCAGTAGTAAGGTTTGTAATATAGCCAATTTTTTTACAAAAAATCGCCGTCTATATGTCAGATCGGATACTTCTAGGACTATCTTCATATGTATTGGTTAGGTTGGGATTAGCTCTGTAAATACACAGGGGGTCCCTAAAGATCTTAACAAGGACTCCTATATCAACAAATAAGGTAAAATGTCTATTTCTAAACATAGATCTTAAAGGATTCGATAATGAAATATGGTCATCTCATTGTCCTACGACTTATATGAGTAATAAAATAAAGGGGTTGGCCGGTTCAATTATATACACCGTGGTGTAACGACAAGATCAAACTACTTTATGACTCCTGGTAGATTTAGAAGAAAACACCCGAACATGTCAATTTTGATTTCTAGGGGAAATAACCCGGAAATTGGAAATTTTCCGTTTCTGATACGGGATTCACCCGCCTCCAGGGGGATTTCAGGTCAACCTTTTTTGACCTGAAATCTGCACTTGAGTTATTGCCTGATGTCTTGATGAATCAAAGATAAACATAATATTCATCCGTTATCATGCCGAACTCAAGTTGAAGACTTCAATTGAAACCACAAATAACAATATGGAAATAGATTGATTTAAATTGATGATTTGAGAAACTTTTCGGGCGTTTACGTTATAAAATTAGACTCACATCTGGCGTACAAACGTGTGAATTTCAAAGATAAACTCCCAGTTTATACTAACAATAATCGACTGAAAGATTACTGAATAATGAGCACATTATAGCATCTGAAACTTCCACCTGTTCCACCTATAGAACTTGTTCAGAAACTCGCTGAATGGCGAACTTTCGAACATATAAACCTTCGAATTCAGAGTTTAACATCCAATTTACTTTTAATGGAGTTGGAGTGATTGTTGAACCTCCCATTGGAGACCATCGGAAACAGATACATCGAGCAAAAACGACCCTTTGACTTAGTCAGGAACTAAAACAAAAACTCCTCCGAAGAAGAATAAGTTATTCGCCAGAGCGAAAGAGGCAAATAAGGGCAATTCCTTATACTTTACTAGAGACCTCTTTCGCGACAAATTAGGGCACCTTATCCTACATAATATAGACCACAAATGATGACATATCTCGTGTTTTATGTGCGTGCAAGTATTTGCCCTTTGGTCCCATGCAGAAGGATAACTTCGTTAGTGAAAAGGGAGCATTAATAACTTTTCATTCAAGTTCTAGATCATTAATTAAATTGTATTTACCACTAAACCCTCCAGGAGGAGTATGACGTTTCATTTAATTTCGAATGATATCTTTTAGTATCCGGGGATATTACGACATAGAAATCCTACTAAGGGAATAAAAGTATGTTTTATTGGCCATGAATTGTTACGATCGGTCTGATTAAGACAGCCAATCGTACTGGTAGATATTTATTAGTCTAGAATATTGCCATTATTGGTCGTCACGTGAACTATTTTTGCATTATACTCATCATTGTAATTGGTTTGATTATTACTGTTATACAGACTGGTTAGAACTATTTACTTGTCAATCCAATTCAGGGAAAGTATATGAAAAAGGTATTTTGAAAAGCTATATCGGATTTAAGAAATGATTCTGGTTCACATGTACATATTAAAATCCACAATTTGTTTTACTGGACCTAATGCCCACCACAATTTATTATTTCTGAAGATTTCATCAAACCATTCCACAGTACAATGGTCAGCAAGTGATTACTGAATTGAAATACTGAAGTTTTATCCATATGACTTGCAAACTGAGCAAAAAATTGTTTCATTCAGTATTTCATTACCACACTATTGCTTTATTTTGCGACACTAGTTTTCATTACGAGAAACTTTAGATGTCTCTATACAAAAAAGAGTAGTGTCATCAGAATGCTCGACACACTCCGAGATTAAACAAAACAAACCCGTTAAACGCCGGAATAGATTAACCATTTGATACGGTCGACTAAACGAAGAAGACTATAACAAGAATATGACAAACAGAAAAAGAGTTAAAGAAGGAATGAGAAAGAAACTTATGCAGCGAATGCAGTGGAGAAACCAACGAGCGTCGCAGGCAGAAGCACAAAGAAAAGCTGAATACATGTTTTGAATATCTAAACCTAAATAAAATAAATTTCCTTAGTTAACATCAAGTAAATTCATTTAAATTGAGAGTATAGGACCAATCGAATGTAATAGAATAGGAGATCAACTGAAGGAAGGCCTGTTGTTTTAAGTATTTTCTTACGTTAAATATACTATTACACGAGTATTTTCCCAACACGAGAATTTGGAATCCTCAAGTAAATAAAGTAATTACTAAATGCAAATTAAGCTTTATTTCAATACCACATCTACTTAATTAAAATGTAGACAGAACTAGAAGGAAGAAATAAACTTTATCAATTCAACAAAATATATCGTTTTACGAATATACGAACCTAAGAATATTCAATAAGATACATTAACATTTAATTCAAGAATTTACATTTTGCTGCGTACTAAAAACATGAGCTTGACGCGATAAGTGTTGAATTATACAAGGAATAATCACTCAGCAAGCACCCAACAAGACAGCTCAACACAGAAAAAGAACAGAGAGCCGACAGACAACGAGTTAAGCGAAATTGAATTGACACACAGAATTAACATTTGAAAACTTAACAAAATCGCTCCACATTTTACTCTCTAACACCAAACAATCATTTGTACCATTTTTTCGGAGGCACCCTGTATATTATTTAATTTTTAGATTCGCTATTTCCTATTGATTATTTCTGTTAAATACTTGCTATACCTATTTCCAGCGATTTTCGAAATACTCATTAATGTTTGAGATTGAAATGAATTTCAGACCGAAAATTCACTTAATTGAAAATATTTTGGAAACCGTTAGAGATAGGGCTTTTTTATAGAACATCTTTTTAATGGAGAATAACTCAAGGTATCAGAATTCGTAAAAATATTCAAATGGATGTTTTCAGTAAATGTGTTGTACCCAAAAACTCCTCGAGAACCACTTTTAACTCTACGTATTAAAAATTGAGACATTTATTCTCAATTTGCTCCAATTCAAAAAATTACTGCGACACCCTGTATAATGAAAACAAGCAATTTTTGTATGAGGCAAGTCTAGCAGAATCGCTTTGGCCTTTTATCCGCCAGCCGGGTAAACTCATTCGTACCAATGTTTCTAGGACGCCCTCTATATGTATAGTAAAATGTGCAACTTTACCCGTCTAATTGTATGACTTGTTTATCTTCTTTAACAAAAAAAAATTCAGACAGGACGTTTCATTTTAATGATATCCACAACGACATATCTTCATTTACAGAGGAAAAGACTATCGGCTATTTATTCTTTCTGCCATTGTTGCGAAAACACTTACATCTATACATAAATAAACACTCATAAAATGCAAAGAAAAAAATTGATCTGGAAATGCTCCAACAGGGTGATTGAAGGGAAAAGGAAGCGGGATTTTTATGTAAGACAAAAAGAGTTCAGATTGGTCCCTCTTTGTCAATTTTCCTGAATTTGTAGGAATTTTTCGTTTATTCTTGTCCTATGGGTACGCTTGTATGTTCGTACAAAATGAAATTTACAAACGCAGAGATATGTTATTAAGAACGGCGGACCTATGTACAAGGCCAACAAGAGATGGAAACGTGACCGACACGCGCTGACTTCAAGAGTAAATAAAAACTCGATTAAACAACCCACAAAAAATTTCCGAAAGTAGAATTTTCTTTATTTGGCCTTGAACCAGACACCCTTAAAGTCAACCTGTTTGTCCAGGGCTTCCATTTGTCTGGGCTTTCATCCTTGAAAATAAGCAATAACCGGCAGATTTTTCCATTCTCCTCTATGTCCCCGATGACACTGAGTCCAATACAGACCGTCCTCATTATTAACACCGGTCACGGGTGTCGGGATCGATTCCGGACACCATCGTATCAAATATGCCCTGGAATGAATGGCAGTTAGTTTAATTACGTTTTATACACACGTGTAGGTGTTTTATTAGGAAACGAGGACTATTTCGCTTTTAGTCATACCCGGCTAATGTGCCTAAATCCAAGTTTTGTTTAAATAGCGACAGCCATTCGGGGAGACGATTAATTGAAATTTCTCCTGGCAGACGCTGCGAGCAAATAGACCTTCTCTGCCCTCCCAGAAGCTCGCCAACCGCAAACGTCTCGGGTTAATTGTCCTTTAACCCTTTTGTATGCAAAGAGACAGAGACCAAAAAACGACAATCTCGACTTTAAAGCCTCTAACTTCTCCAAGGAAGTTCACAATCTACTAAGTTTTTTGAAAGTTCTGTTCACAGATGTCATTTATGTCGTCTGTCAATCTAATACTGGTTAAATATATCGTAAACTTACCCAGACCTCACTTGGTGGTCGATTTCAGGCCAGCTTTGCCTTCGACAGCAAAAATTTGAAGGGCGATCTTGCGTTGTTTTGGGCGAGCGCACTCGGAAGGAGCCGGGCCTACGCACTGGAGGGTTGGGCACCAAAGCTTCGAGGGTACTGCGTCTGCGTTGCACTAGAGCTGAGGCTCCCGGTGCTGGCACCACTTTAGGAAAGCCGGGAGTGTTGCTATCGCCCGAGTTGCTACGCGAACCAGGCGAAACTCCCGCAGAGCTTTCCGATGTGTCAGTACGACTTAGAGAGAACCTGGAAATTATTGTATGAATCAACCATTATTTCAAATTATTTTATTTATGAAAGACGTGTAATTTCGTTGTGAATTAATTTATGTAATTAAAAAACATAATAACAATTCATCAAAATGGCGGAGTTTTTGGAATAATAAGATACTGTCACATTTTCAAAGCAATTCATTAGAAGACAGCCACCGTTAATGTTATTTGGCACTGTCCATGTGATGTGTCATTCGAAATACCATGGGTATCTTTTACTGTCAATGCTATTTGAAAATTGACGTTGGTTATAGCGCCCTGACGCAAGGCCTTGGAAAAGAACGATTTATCTTAAGTCGTTTTGAAAACATGATTATGTTTTCTTATTCCTATCTGCTAAATATTAATAAAGTAATATCGTATTACAGGAATTCTGCACAAAATTTGCCAATAGAGATGTTTAGGTCGCCTTAGAAATGTTTGTGTTAACGTGTCATTTTCCAACTCCTACACATGTAATACGTCAGTTTTCAAATGTGTATATTGTCTTGTTTATTACAGTGCTTTACTTATAAGCTTAAATTTTCTGCGTATTTAAAAGGATCGTAATTTATATTTCGAAATTCCCAAACTTTCTCCTCTATTTTTCTTAAGAAGATTAAAAGGGACGGAAGTAGCGGCAAATCTGACGCAAATATTTAATTAGTTAATACGAATTCGAAAGTTTTATCTGAAAAGTTTCTGGAGGGATTGTCGAAACCGGCCCGAAAGGCAAATAAAAATAGTTAGATTACTGTATACAGTTGAAATCCCAGGGTGAATTCAGCTGGTAACAAATTGGGCGAACCTTGAAGCCAAAAATGATGTTTCAATCCCTGAAAGTAGACGTAAACTACTAGGTTTATATGGCTTTCGTGACAAGGCTTCTTCGTAAACGATGAACAACAAATTTATTATTTGTCTTTATTTATATTCAATTGTTCTAAATAGTTTTTAAGGACATTTGTTGCACGAACGGAAATTGTTACTTAAATTATAGGTTTGACGAATATGGGCACGCAAGATCCTTAGATTAATGTAATTAAAAAACTTTCAATACTTTTGATACCACAGTTTAAAATGTAAAAGGGCAACATGGCAAATGTTAGAAATATTGTAAGAAATTCGATATACTCTTTGCTTATTTTAAAACAAAAAAGATCTCAAGGTGAACATTTGACGTTTTGTGATTGAACACCTTGAATACATTATTTGACAAAACGTGCCAAATAAAAACCAGAATTGGGCATTTTTCAAGGAAATAACAATAAAAATGCACAAAAGTTGTTTCTATAGGCAAAAAAATCTATTACGAGATTTTTACTTGCTTCTTGTAGCCCAGGTAAAAACCGATTTTTACTTGGGTTACCATACCCTTTACCATATGTAGCATACATATTGTAACGGCCACCCGCCACAACAATATCTATGCATACTATGGTCGGCCGCCGTAACAATATGCACAGACTCTCAATATAGGTATTTGGAAATTTCACGAAAGTTTTACACTTTTCGATTTCTTTTTTTACTTCGAAACGTGCCAAGTCCCTGCCTTACAAAATCAACGTACAAAAGAAACCAGAGAAATGCAATTTTCAGTGAAAATGGCACTATAGCTATGATTGAGGGAAATTATTTCTTATAGTTGTCGAAACATTTTATGTATAATATGATCAAACCTATGCTTCTCGTGAATTCATGCATACCGATATCATCCCAATGGGTTGATAAACATTACGTTATGTGCAGCGTTTCAGAACCAGTCATTGCCGATTTTATAGGCTCACATAAAACAAATGTGAATATTAAATGGAAAAATCAGTTATTTGTTGCCATTATTTTCTCTCACACATTACTGCACGAGGGTATTGCAGCGATTTATAAATATTTTAGAACGTTGTAAACTTTAGCCGGTATGTATCTTCGTATTTTTTTTATCCAGAATTAAACGTTAAACTGGATTTTGAAGTAAAAATTACATTAATTCATTAAAAAAGTTGGAGTTGTGCCCCGCCTATCGAAAATCGATTCTTGCAACTATATAAATTTTTTATGAAAATGCATAATATTTACAATGATAAATAAAATAATGTATTATTTTATATTTTCTATGATTTTCCAGATCTTTTACTGTTTTTTCAACATGAACCACCTATCTCATATCTAACGTTAACTTTCTATGAATTGTCAGTGTTAACGAGAAAATTTATCTGTTTATTTTTTTAATTAATTAATGTTACATCATTGCTTAAAATTTACAAAAATAATCAGCTGCTGCTGTCGGGATTGCCAAATTACAATTTTCTTGAAAATGCTATTTTTTCAACCATAAAAAGAAATTAATTTTAATTTAAGAGTTGATACTCTAAAGCCCACGGCCATGTTGTCTTTACGAGGGCTAAATGTACCCCCGTAATAAAAATGAGAAATGACGGCATTACAAATTGAAGTTGAGTATTCAGCGCCGGCAGGAAATTTTCCTAATAGAATTAAGCCCCGGGAAATATTTGTTGTTTCCTTTCCCTCCACCCTCCGCACTGTTGTCGATTATATTACTAAATAAAACGTTTCATATTGTCTAACCCCTGTGGCTTTATTAAAAAAAACAATTCCGGACTATTTTTATACCTACTCTATATATAACAAGTTCTATTATTCGAAATATTATAGAAACATATAGGTACAGAGTGACACAAAAAAAGTGTAGAACGTCAACTGATATTCTCTTATTTCTAAATACGATGAGTGATTCTATGCATATCCATATCTAGTATTCGTAATTGATTCTAGAAGAAACGAACATTCAAACTCTTTTTCTTCATAAAAATGGTCCATGGCGTTTTCAAAACATAAACTCTCAAGAATGGCTGAAAAATGTGGCGTGTCGACTATTTTTGCGAGATAGTTTATGCTACTTACCGCTTGGGGCTCAGCGACAGTCCTGCCACGCTGTTGCTGACATACTCAGATAGCGAGTTGAAGAAACTCATGGTTTTCTATGTCTGGAAAAAAACATTAAAAAACGTTAGTAATGAAAATATTGTTACGTTTTGCAGATATTATAAATAGTGAAAGCAACGATACTACGAGAAAGGTGACGTTCAATGATCTAAAAGAACTGGATGTAACATCGTTTTTTTTTTAATAGCTTTGACGTCCTTTTTTGTAAATAAGAGATACCCTTATCAATAACGGCTAAATCGGAAAAAGTGACGTCATTATGACCCCTTAAGTCACAGATGAGCGGATTGAGTCGACGCATGATGCACCTTTGATGACAGCATTACATGTCATAGGGATTGGTAAAATTCCGTAGCTTTTGAAATAAGATAGCTAAAGTCAAGTTGTCCTAGTTAAAGGCGTGCCAAACCTTGTTGAATTGCCACGTTCGGACAACATAAGAAATGGTTTTATGACATGTCCGTAGAAGCACATGTTCCATTTTTGTTACCATAATTAAAAACGTTCTAAGATTTTATCGTCGCGCTCGCAAAAGTTATTTCCACTGGTTAAAAGGTCACACGTTAAGTTGCCATTATTAAAGACATGTTAACACACGTTGGTGAAATACCTGTGTCAAAAGAAGAAAAAACTGTCAATATAATGCAACTTTAGGGACAGATGATTTAAATAGAATAAAAACATTCAAATTTAGGTGATTTTATAACCGAACGACGCACATTCTGTTGTTCCATATTTAAATAGAAGGTAACATATTATACAGGGTGTCCGACATAATATGATCCACCCTATTCTCTAGACATCTAAGAGCTTTTCGAAGAGACGTGTAATTGTAATCTCTCTAAGTCGGCTAGGTCAGACAAGATACTTTTCGATACTTTTTATACTTTCAAAAGCCGTAACATCCAAGCGGTTTAACTTTGAGTGAATTGATTTTTACATCTCCATGCTGATTTTTAAGGCCAATACATATTTCATTTGATATCTGTCAAATTTATTAACATTTATGACATCTATAAGATGATATATATATCTATATATACTTATATGTATATATATATAGAAAGCTGCTAGTTATCTGTAATTGATTGATGTTTTACTTTATCATTCTTAGTCGGATGCCCTTTATAAACACAATAGTTATTAAGTTTTATTAAAAATTTAGTTTATTGGTTTTATTTATTGAACCAAATTAGTTTATATTAATTCAGATCTGCCATGAACCAGAACAAACCCACAAATTTTAATTTTTAATATCAAATTCAACATTGTGTATAACGTTTTGTTTTCGCTTCGTCTCTAAATTCTAATAATATTTAAGGTAGAACGCCCTATACCGATTTCCTTCAAATATCAAATTTAACAATTTTTTGTTCTCGGATATTATTGGATAACCACCACGAAGCGGAAAGAATTAACAGTCTAAGAGGTCTAAGGGTGCACACTTTCGTCCACAGTATCTAATGCACTTATACGATTTTTCTATTACTTTATAGAATAAAACTTTCAAGTCCGATTTCGAAAGTTTATAAATGTCAAAAGAAAAAGTTGATGAAGGAGATAGTAAAGCGTCGAGTGCTCAGCCAAAAGCACTAGCCAACGTCATGCCTGATAAAGTTTAACACAGAATCTTTTTTACTTTTGTTGCTATACCGACCGGAGGTAAAATGGCATTTTCCTTCCATGAATAAGGGCGGAAAATCGAATTTTCTATTTAGGGAGTAATAAAAACTATTTCCTAGTAACTCGTACCGTTCGGAAGTTTAGCATTATTTGAAAGTGTGAAAATAATTTAATAACTCGTGCATTTCCTATTTTATGTTCCTATTTTCCATTGTGTTTAATGGTACCGTTTGTCTACCTCCTTAATTATGAATTCTGAATTGTTCTAATTTTTATAAATTAGTAATTAAAATGTAAGGAAATGAATATTGATGCATGTACAATCATTTTAAGTTTAATAGACCTAAAATACGTGTAGCCATCTTTTGAAAGGATGTTGTTTGCAAGAATTCCTTCAAAAAATGGATTGCAAAAGCTACTTTCAGAAAAATAATTTCTACATCAATAATTGGAAAAATGAAATCGTAACTCTGGGAATCCAGTGTGACTTTAGAGAAGAGAGAATATGTCGAAGACTGCAATCTAACAAACAAAGTATAAAATATTGAATGACAAAAAAAAACAAATAAAAATTAGAAATTTATAGTTGGCAACAATGACAAACTTTTCTCTAAATTGAGTTAAAGGACAAAAGTAAAAGCGTCATTAGTACAGACCTATTTTGAAACAACATAAGAAGTCCTGTTTTCGTAGTTAACAAAGCTGTTAAAAGATGAAGCGCCAAAACAGGCATTGGAGCTTAAATCTGTTGTGCCTTTAGCATGCTCTACGAAACACTTCAAGTTCCATTAAATAGAGGTCAAGCAACATTCATGAAGGAATCTAGAATTGTGCATCCAGGTCTCTGCGGGTTCTATTACCGTTGTGCTTTGATCTGATCGAACTAAAGCGCTGAGGCCGACTGAACTTTCTATGATAAGTATTTGTTCGATGACGTTGCCATATGTTTAAGTGCATTATGGAAAATCAAAGTCTCAGTAACCATCATTGTCTCGCCAAATACATTGTTTTTTAGTATGTTTGTTTTATTAGAAAGTAGTTGAGCATAATGAAAACCAAAGAAAATGCTGTTGACATCAATTTATTAGCTTATAAAAAGCTGTTATAATTAAAAGCCGAAAGTTGTTAACACTGACAGTGTAGCAACTCTCGTAACAAGAATCGCCGAAGGCGACGTTGCCGTAATTAGTTCGTTGGAAAAAGTCACTCAATTAGGAGACAGCAACGGAAATTATTCACACAAGGGAGTCTTCATTTATAAGCTGATTTTTGGGATTAATTAAGAAACCTAGGAAATGGGGTCGGTGTCGAGACACGGGAGTTGTTTTGATTTGGGTTTGTTTGTATACCAGCCATCAAAAGTTTAATTATATAGAGTTCCGGTGAAAATCAATCCGGAGTTTATTGCAGCTTAATTCTGCTTGCCTGCTTACTAACTGCTCGATGAGAACACGATGGGCTCACTCGATGAGGTAAGTTAATGGAATGTTTATTGAACAAACTATAACTAATTGCTTAAGTCGTCGTTGATTAAACATGTCGCAAGATAAAAGCAAAAACCCCACGTTTTTATTTCAAATGTAACATCCGAGGGTATTAAGAATCTCAAATTCCGACGTAAAAAAGCCTCTAAAGGTCGATTTAGTATGAGACTCCTACAAGGAACATAAACATCTTCTTCTGTTGACATTAAACGAGA
This sequence comes from Euwallacea similis, assembly GCF_039881205.1. Lineage (NCBI taxonomy): Eukaryota > Metazoa > Arthropoda > Insecta > Coleoptera > Curculionidae > Euwallacea > Euwallacea similis. Next base: position 7,167,164 of record NC_089609.1, read on the forward strand.
GAATTACCTTTTATGAGGCCATTTGCATAAGTGCCAGTTTAATCTATGACAAAGCCGACTTGTGATTAAAAATTCCAATGCCTACTCAAGAGTGTCTCGATACCCTCGATTTCAATACCTTCCATGTGATTAATGGAAAGCAAAGGGCCATCAACATCGTGGTATTGTATAGACAACCACCTGCGCTTGTTGCTATTATGGCGTCCCGGCGCTCTGAGAAGGTCGTGTCACGATATAAATCACAACCCTGTCATTTCTAATGCGTTAAGAATTTCGGCTTCCATTAAATATCTGGCCTGACGTCTTGTTTTTGTTTTCAGAATTTTCTCCCATTATTAACAGATGCTTATTCGTCGAAAGCAGTGATTTATTAAAACGTTGTGCCCGTATTTTTAATCTACAGGATTCCAAAGAATGGGCGGTATAAACGGCAGCGCCGTGTTTGCGCTTAATTTGATTGAGAGATATTAAAGGTAAATGTATGAAAGTTTTCATTGATTACACGGCTATCTGATCTAACAAGTCTTTATAGGTTCATACTGTTGTCCATGTTCAATTAACATTCCTCCACTTCCGCTTTACCTGAATAACTTTTGTACAGAGATGGTTTGCTGGTTTATACCATTTCGATTTGCCTAGATGGTTGAAATCTTTATTGGAACGTGTTGTTTTCACAATTAGTAAGACAATGTCGTCTTTCTGGTCCGACTTCAATGGGTGTGACTCTCATATTCTCCTTCTGGAGGTAAGTTGTCTTCAAGGTGTCAGCTCACAATTGCTTGGGTCGCCCTGCTGCAATAAACTGGTCAAGAACCTACATCTTGAACTTCTCTTTTCAATGACACTGATCTAAAGATCAAAAGGAGAAAGTCGAAAACTTGCAGCAGGGAAATGTTGCATATACAGGGTGTCCGTTTAACGGCCCCTTGGCCTTACATGAGTTTATTTGTGATTTCATAAAAAATCGATTATGGAGATGCATATGAAGTTAATAAAGGTGAATTTTAAAATTAGTGACATCCCTACAGGGTGTCCCAAAAAGGCGGAGCGTCATAAATTTTTTTTTTCATAATGGAACCACCTAAATTTTTTTCACGTGATAGAATCCTTTCTCGAGCCTGTATTAGACTCTATGCTTTTTTACCCTGGAATGCAGCGACTCGAAGCTATAACGTTTTAAAACAAATTTTAGATGTTTGCAGTACCTCATAAAAAAATTAATATTCTAGTTGATTTAAGTTAGATTTTAATAATTTTAGGATAGATTCTCATGCAAGATCACCTTAACAGACACGAATACTCATTTAACAAAAAAACTCACATAGTGTTCTATTACGTGAAAAAATGCAAGTTGTCCTATTAAAAAAAAACTCTTTATGACGCCCTGTCTTTTTCGGATACCCTGAAGGATTGTTACTAATTTGAAAATTTGCCATCATAGTTTAGTTAATTAGCCTCATATACATGTCCATAATTCATTTTTTTATGAAATCCTAATTAAAATCATAGGAGGCCGAGGAGTTGTTTAATGGACACCTTGTATTTTGTTCGTTCCATTTAAATTGTTAACCCATACAGGGTGCTTCACGGTCGATAGTAGATTAAACGTTAACGGAACATGGCACACATGATCTTTCCGAAAATTTGCAAATATAGTGAGAAAAGTAGGATCACGTTGAGTATTATAGGAGAAAACTAGATTGGACAGATTTAATCAGGAAGAGCGAAGCAGCTTTCAGCAGCATACTATTAAAACAAAGTAGTTTGATGCAAAATGCCTGGAAAGAATATCTATAAAAAATAGAAAAATGCAAACGGTTGATGACAATCAAAATATCTATTTTGGCGTTATTTTTAGGAATCATACTACTGTCCAGATTAGAGAATCTACCTCACATCTTACAATGTTCCTGATAAAAGCTGTGATTCTGCAAGGGCAATGTGAAGGAAAGACGGATTGTGCACTCAGACATAGATATCTTTTTAGACGTCTGTTTCTTGAATTTTTTCCATTCACGACGCAAGTGGTTCCAAGTCTCTTCTGCATGAGAATAAACTACGGTTTGCATGCTCAATATTGCCCTTAAGTTTTAGGTTGCTGCCAAGTCTCACTGCCAAAAGCCTCTTTTCTGGATGACGATCGGATTTTTCAACTTTCTCGAATTCATCTTTAGGTATCTTCTGTTTGGGCCTCTCCCATGGTTTTCAATGACAATGAAATCCTTCCTAAGGCCTTTCCCATTTGGAACTGGTAAGAAGTTGCAAAGAATACTCTTTTCAAATTCCCCTTGGCGATATAAATTGTCACGTGATCCCTTTGGAATTGAGGCTCTATACTATTGGGAAAAATGCAGTCCTAGACCAATTTTCCCATTGAACGACAATTGTCTTCATCACGTTCGTCAAATTGAAACTTCTAACGCGCACTGAACTTCGCTGCTATGAGGTAAGAAAAACTCACTCATTGGATGGGATACAATATTAAATTGAATGATAAAATAACAGTTTTCTGGAATTTGCAATTCGAATTGTGAATGTATTAATTTTGGTACATCAACAAATAAAAAATCTCGGTTGGCCACGCAAATCAGATGTTTTCTCCCTGTGTATAATAAAAAAGTGTCTATGAGAATCAGTGACGTTGAAAAGTGGCGCAACGGCTATAAAATTAGATAGTTGCTAAATGTTTAATCCAGCCCCACTTGTCAAAGTAGGCATCTGTCAATATTTATTTACACAGGGAAAAATAGTTCCCTTCCACGACGAACCGACATTTTTTGGAAATTTGAATAAGATATAGTTAATCTATAAAACCGTTTAACAGTGTCATATTTTCTTAAACAGTCCTTCAGAGCTCCATAGGAATAAAAAAATCTGAATGTTATTTACGTAACCTTCAACTTCAAGCTAAATAGTATTGCTCATATTCTTGGTTTCTATGGAAACACCCTAGACGTTAGAGTTAATAGCACATTAATAATTTGGCACTTATACAAATCCGGTTTCGTCCTTCAGCCGGAACTAGGCCACGTTGCACCTGGAAACACACCTAGACCAAACCCGTAACAGGACTGTCGTCGCTTTTAACATGGAACAAGGAACAACATGCCGTCGAAATGTACCACGGTTTCGCCGCTTCAACTTGTTCCCTTGTAAATTAAACGTCACGGCGTCACGGCGTTTTCCCTTCTGGAAACTTATTTCAGCAATCTATCCGAATTGGAATAAATACAGGGTCTTCATTTATGATTGACCACGACGTGACTTTCACGGTGAAATTTTATTATTTCTGAATTGGTTACCTTGGCTTTTAGTAACTTTTCTAATCATCTGTTGATTGTTGATGTTGGGTTAAGATGCAGTTTACAATTACTTAGTTACTGTTGTTGCCAACGTAAACAAGTACAGTGCCGTTCATTCATTGACCGGTCTTCTGCAATTTTCCGGTTGTGTGCCTTTTTCCAAATATTTTCAATTTTCTTCTTGCTATTTTCTCCTACTTATCAGAAAAAGTTTTTGTAAAAACTAAATAAATTTGCCTTTTATTCAGTTCGATATGTTTTATGAAAATATGTTTTGAATGTTATCGGTTATGTTTAACATATCACTTTCCAATAGAGTTTTAACCGAAAATAGTCTTTTCTTTGGCACAATATGCTTTCATTTTAATGGTACATTTTCGTAGTGCAAATCGCAATGTTGACGAATTTTCTACTCTACACGCCGCCTGTGACAAATTTTATCAGCTCTTTTTATTTAGTGGATTTATTTTTATGACAGTGAACACTCTTAACAATCGTTGCATGTTTGATTGTCTACATTTTTGATCGCGTAATGTTTAGTCATTAATGAAGACCCTGTAGATGGAGATGGAATATTTCCTGATATTGTGGCAACATTGAATCGGTTTTTTTGCCTCTTTTGACAGCTGTCAATGCCGTTGAACAATGCTGTTGTACTGCAACTCGATAGCGGCCACGATGGATTCGATGTTGCCGTTTTTCGCCTTTTTTTCTACATATTTTTTTGGGATAGGTGATCGATGTTAATTAGTAGCTATAAGCCTTACAACCCGAAAGTCGCTGTTTGCTAAAAGCTAACATTTTAACGAGTAATTTCCTGTTTTTGGCGTTTTTTAATTTCGGCGATTACGTTTTCCCCGAGTCATGCCTTTCCACGTCATTATAGAAAATTCGAAAATTGACTCAATACAAGAACTTAGGAAGTTGGCCGGAAGGGAAATGTCGAGACTTTGTACGAGATGCAACTTAGCAGGCGCTGTTAAATGCCCTTCAGGCTCAAGCGGTCTTTTGAACTATGTTACGTAACTAAAATTTAGGAACGTCGGCTCTAGATATCCCGCTAATCGAAAAACTTTCCTGATACTTCTCCAAACTTTCCAAATAACGTCATAAATTGGGAAGCCTTCGGCCCTTCGATCTACCGGGAGTTAATCGTAATTACTCCCGAAATGTCATATGTGGACATAATAAGGAAATTTTTATGATTCAATGCTGCTATGTTTTAAAGTGTAGTAGTCATTAACGGAGAGTGTTCTATGATGGAATATTATGGCCATTGTATAGATAGTATCCCTTACCGAGATATTATCGCTTGACAAGGCTGGGTACATTCCAAAGTAATTCTTTACAATAAACAAGCTTGACCCCGACAATTACGTGAAATTTATTTACCTTTCTTATTTATATTTTGACGGGATGGTGGCAAATTTGAAAATGGTCCTACAGAATTAAGGTACAGAAAAAAGTCATGTCTCAAAGCTACTTTTTTGTAATAGACGCCTGTTAAATGTGATAAAACTTGCCCTTTATGGAGCTCAGTAACGGCCGGTTTTATAGCTATAAGAAAAACTTCAGTTCAAACGGCAGAAAACATGTAGAGTTTAAAACGAAGATATTGAGAACAATAGCCTTTTAAATGTTGCAGGTAACCATTGTATTTAACCAACTAACTGCCATTTGAACTGTCCCTAAAAAACATTGTTATATTCAAATCGAAAATCTTCATTCGTTTCTAATTTCATAATATTCACCAAAATAACTTTTTCCACACACATTTTTCCAACAGTCGCAAATAATCTTTTTTTTTAGATTATAAACTTCCGATTGAAGTTTAAACCTCAAGCCGCATTTTAAACTGAACTTTTAAAGGTAACCCCTACGAGTTTGCCGCATTTTTAATAGTTTCCGAGATATTTGCATAAAATATGAAAACTAAAATCCAGATAACCTAAGCGACAAACTTAAAACCAACATTAAAGTCCTCTTTTTTTAATTAAGCTTGTAGGTCTATGGAATGGCAACGTTCGAGACTAATTAGCGTTTTTTTCGTTTAGTCTTTATGCAATCAATTAAATAAATTAACGATAATTGTTTTTGGCGTTTTTTTCTCGTTAGTATCTATGTAGGAAATTAAAGAAGTTTAAAAACATATCGTTGGGTTTTGCAATATTTAAGATTTAAAAGAGATGTAAAGACTTAATTGAATAGAAAATTTATTTTATGCGAGAAATAGTTTAAGTTTGGAATTTTAGCGTTTACGTAGAAGTAGGTACAATAAATATAGAGTAGTTTGCAGTTTGCAGAGATTAAAGAGTTATAAATCTTTTCGATTTAAACTCGCCTTCTATCACAAATAGTTTACGAAATGAGATACAATAAGTAGATTTTAAAAGTAAGAAACTTAATAGTTCTTACACCAACAAAGAAGTTCTTTTTAACAGTAATCCTATTAAGTGCAAATAAACCGACACGTTTAATGTGAAAATTAATCGCTTTTACAAATCTCCCTAAAGTAACTTTTTTATATCTACAAGAACAACTGCTTACCTCATTAACAGTACAACAAAAAAAAGGTTAAAATACAAATAAAAACATTAATATCATGGTGTTATTCGATGCAGGGATTGAATTAACATTGAGCGTCTCTATTTCTTGATAGGAGAGTTTCTTGGTTGAAGTAAAATAATTGCAAAAAAAAATTATCTTTTTGACACTCATAGCTTCGTATTGGGAGAAATTACCAAAGAAACATTTTTTATCTCTTTTAAGGATTTGTAGACGATCTTACCGGCAGCAAATAAAATTCCTTATTACCTGCAAGGAAAATCTTTTCTTGCCTGCTCTATTTCCAACGTTTTTCAAAACTGTACTTCCACTGTTACGTTTACCCCTAGCACTGGCACAATTTTTCCGCGGCAGGAAAAGATTTTACCTGTCGGCGATGAGCGGCAGGCAAATTTTTTACCTGCCGCCGGAATGACAGTAATAAAATGAAATTACTTACCTTCAGTTATTGTGCCAATAAATGACACAATGAGTGATGGCATTTTAAAGAAGTTTTAAGAAAAAAAATAGTGACGTGTGTGATTTCAAGTGTGAAAAATTTTACCCCCTCTAATTTTTTGTGATTTTATTTTATTGCTTCGTTTGCAATTTGATTTGAACTTGCTGTTTAAATTTATAATACTTGAAATAATTTGTTTTCGGCTGATGTCATTGTAATTTTCTTCATCCCAAACGTTTAGATTGCACGATATTGCTGCGCTACATATTTATAGCTGGCAGATTCAAATGTCTACTGTTGCTGTTAATATGGATACCATGCGGCACCATGATTGACTGTTACTAACAATCAGGCAGTACGATAAAGTCGAGTAAAAAGCAAAAATTAAATTAAATTTATACTTGATTACAGGCAAGTTAGCGGTCTTCAGAAAAAACTTAAGTACTTTCGGAATCCCTTGTAAGGGTAAAAGTCGCTCTTCCGATCTCCTCCGATTCAACAAATAGCAATTTTTTTTTTAGTTTAATTTAAAGCAGTTTAAAGACATTTTAGAGGAAATGTAGGTAGATAATAGAATTGGACATATCACGACATACAGTAACAGAAACGTCGCAATGTGACTTCAAAAACAAATTTAAAACATTTTCTGAAATAGCAGATTTACACTTTATACTGCGACTTCCTGTATCGCTTTCAGGGCAGGAACATAGCCCAGGATATATCCTTTTCGGTACCGTCATGCAAAACTATTGAAGCATTCAAAAACAGGGCTTTTTTTTGTTTTGGAAGCTTTTATCTCGATTTCAGTTTCGATTTCTATGTGTCACAATGGCTTCTGTAGGCCTCTGAGGTCCCTTGATTCTCCTAGTTTCGTCGCAATTAATCGATATTGATGATTTGCATTGTAGGCCAACCGAACAAAATCACATGCAACGGCATACGCCACTGTTTCGCACCCCCCCCCCCCTCTCCCTCTTCGACGGTTCGACTTCGCATGGACGTCTCGATAAAACCCAAACATTTCTCTTTCGAATGAACCTCCACAGCGTCTCGCCCAGGCAGAACGGAAATTATGCAATAATTCAATAAAAAAACATGTAAAATTGTTTTTTGTTTTCCAGCTCTTGCAACACTCACTGATAACTAAACACTCTTAGCGTTTTTGTTAACCGCAATTCAATTTTTCCTAGTGATGAGAAAATACGGTATATGGTATTTGATTTTTTGATATTGTCACTAATTCATTTAAAACTTTTATTGTTCATTACCCCGAACTTACTGAAACATCGTACAATTCTACCTGCACTGTGCACTAATATTACATTACTGCATGGTGTATGGTAATGAATAATTACATGGTATAAAAATCATGATATTACGTCGTCATGGTATTATTCTAAATTGCTACAAAACGATTCCTGGTATAAGTGTTTACGATTCTTTTCCTATTTTGCTCCAAGAAATATCCTCTTAAATATTTATCATGTGTTTAGAAAACAATGTACCAAAATAGTGATTACAAACTGAACTGGCATGCAATAACAGTCTATTTAATATACAGTTACACTTATTATACGTATAATACAAATTCATCCTATGAAAACTTAACTCCCCCCTTTAATCTTGAAAAATAAGGACATTTCGGAAAATTCTCAAATATGTCAAAATAGTTTTTGAGTGGGACGAAATTTTATATAAAATTTAACCCCCAAACTTCACCCTTATGCGCATTACAGCAACTCTCTCAAAAATTTTAAATGACGTCAGGGGTCAGGTGTCACATTCTGTACTCACGTTTTATTTAATGAGTTGCTCAAAATGTCCCCCATTAACATGTAAACAATAATAGAGTCTGTCATGAAATGATGTTCTAACATTAGTGAATACCTCAGGTGTTATTAATCGGCATTCGTCTGCAATGCTCTGGCGCAATTCATATAATGTCTGAGGTAGCGTAGTGTACGCTCGCGATTTTAAATGGCCCCACAGGAAAAAGTCTAAAAGAGGTAAATCAGGTGATCTGAGTGGCCATTCGATGGGATCGCGTCTACCAATCCAATTTTCAAGAAAACGTTAATTCAAAAACGGGACAAAAATACTTTTAATTTGATGTATGCATAACCCTTCGTGCCATTTAAAACCTTTGAAAGGGTTACTGTGACGCGCACGAGGATAAAATTTGGGGGTCGAATTTGAAGGTTGAAGTTTTCGTTGGAGGACCCTGTATAATAGAGTATTACCAATATCGAAGCTAAAGCATAACGATTATGGGTCAAAGATCTATCCATAATTCCACGTGATGAACTCTGGATTCCTCCTCCCCTGGGTTTGGAGAACCAATCCCGGAGAAGGGGGAAAGAAGTAAGAGATGCGGACGGCCGAATGATGAATGTGTAGTGAGTAAAACCGGAAAACTGCCTGGACACAAGTCTGCCGCGACCAATGGTTATAACAAAATGGTGATGTTCTGAAGTCAAACCAGGTGAGGGTGTGCTAATCGACCGAACCTGCAACTACAACGAGACTCCTACTAGAAGACGAGTTGATTGGATAGTAGCAACTCGCTGCACTCCCCTACTCTGACATTGCATCCCCCGTTCGACGAGGACGCAACGAATAGAAGATAAATCGCACAAAGCCATTTTGCATTTATGTAAGTAAAGAGGGAAAAATAAATTTTATGTTCAACAGGATGGTATTTAAACTAGAGAATAAGTATGTATTTACATCTAATTTTAATTTTAATGAAAGTGTTAAGATTAAGCAAATAATCAATGCTTAAGCGATGTTAATGCTTGTTGTGTTGCTTGTGTTGCTTGTATTGAATGTTAAAGCGATCTCCAAAGCATTGACGTAATCGCAGGTTTTCCAATGATAACCGCGATAATTGCCAACATTGATTCAGTGACTCGTTTAAAATCAGCATGGTTTTCCATATTTGTTTACATTTTGTAGCGGCCTCATCCATAGTCGCTAATAGAAATTAACAGAACGTAGAGCGCGAGATTGCCCCTTTGTCTTATGCATAATTTGGTTTATCGATATGAATAACATGATTTAATGTTAAATCTCGCAATTAAACGTCAACTCGTCTAAAAGTGATACGGGTAGAAATTCGAGGTTTAAGGAGCTTAATGTCAAGGATGACGATTTGTTTTTGTCATTCCAATTACGTATTCCGGTTGATTTAGGTTAGTAGTAATGTAATAGGTATGCTTACGCCGCAATCCCTCAACTGCAGGATGTCCGGATTAATATCTCCCGCACCCCTGACCGCCCCCAATTGTCCACGAAATGTTTCCAGGAATTTCAGGGAGAGGATTACATGAAGTAAACCGAGATTTAAAATGTCTGATCCGTGTGATGGAAGGTTTATAGATTTTCCACGGTCCATTTAGTAATATTTGAAATAGTTCCAGTAATGATGATAAATGGGGCGGAGAAATTTCCATTAACGGAAAAAGCAATGGAAAAATATCCATTTTAACCCTGCCATAAAGAATGCATTGTTAATGACAGTTTCTAATGGAATCGGCTTGTATTTCAATCGGCTATATAAATATATTAACCTTCATTATTTTTATAATTTGTCCTCTTTTTTCTTTCATTTCTTCTCTATCTGTCTCAGTCCCCCGCTAGAGCTGAGAGATTTATTTAAAAGAAAAACATTGCGATCAGGGTGCTTAAATACCTACAATGATTTAAAAATAGCATGCTCCCTTTGGGTTAGTTAACTCTGACTGAGTGTGGCCTTTGGCTAAGTTTTCATGTGGAACGCAGAACTTTCATTCTATCCGCCCAACTAAATGGATTCCGTAATTCATGAAAATGATCTTTTCGACATGTACGGACGGAAGATGATTAGAAGAAAAAGGAAGATCTCAAGATCACCCAGGCAGCCAGAGTTCGTAGCATCCATAGGATGTATAGAAGATTAGTCACGCTAAAAAATCCTTAAAATCGTCTGGTAGTATTGATTCTGGGAAGTTTCCGATTAACCATCTAGACCCATCCCATGGATGCCCCCATTAAGGGAGAACTGAAGAAAAGAGATAACTCAATAAATTGCTCAAAGGCGTAATTTCAGACTCCATTTCTCACTCCGACATGTACAATAGGATATAATAAATTAGTGAGGGCAACGTATACAATGTAGTTAATCCACCAGGACCCGGATATAAACCAAGAGAAACAATCGAACTGCGGTTGCAACCCTCGACAAGATTAAGCCCTAATTACATAATGCAGGGCGCACACAGCCTCGCGATCAAATTAACGCCTAATTGCTATTAGAATAATAATTACAATCTGAACAGGCTTTGTGCCACAGAAAGCCGCAGAGTATTGTAATTGAAATAACTTAGGACCAACGTCATAAGATTGAATCCATCTCCGGATCGGTTATTCTATAGCTGTGTCACCAGGGACCTTCTCAACATTGCTCGACTTTCGAGACAGGAACACTACGGCAAACGGAACATTTCTAAATGCCAGGATGGTGGAGATGTCACTTGTCATGTGTGTCAGCTGCGCGGTTGGGAAAACATAAAAAGTTAATTAAAAGCAAAGCTTCCTATATTTTAAGCTAAGTAGCAAAGTAGGGCGGTTTTGCCTATTTGGACACATTACGGCGCAAAACGTATCGAGGAGTAAACACTACTAAACTAATGTTTGAACAGTGTTGCCAATTTCATTTCATAAAACTTCTGCAAAAGAATCTACTAAGTTAGCCCGAGTTCGACAAACAGTATTGCAAAGACCTCGAAGTTTCTTTGTTAAATTGCTATTTAAAAATGCAATTAAATTTCACAAAAAGACAATCGAATTCGAATTGAGATTCCAAGAATCACGTTGCTGATCTCAGTCCTTATATATTATTAACTACGCCCAAGGAACTGTCACTTCTCAAGTATCATGCAGGTTGCAATGTCCGCAGAACTATAGGCGCGTGAGATGTAATATGTCTAGTTGCACCGGGAATGTGTTTGGTATCCTCTAGTGCAGGATTTTTTGACACTGTTGACAGCATCGCCGTTCGAAAATTCGAAATAATTGCGTTGATTTTGTCCAAATCTGCGCTGCTTCACGGTTGTAAAATTTTAACACACCGCAAAACTGCTCTGATATGATTTTGACAAGACTTCAAAATTTTGACTCCCGATGATTGCCAACAACGTCCCGGACATTCATGTGTCTTTTAATATGCGAAATTCTGACAGGTAATAGAGCAACGTTTTCATACATAAATTTTAACTATTTCCAACTGCTTGAATAATCTTTCGTAATTGCGAACCGTGCTCAGAACTGCGGGGGCTCTTATTTAATTATGCCGAGGATTAAGGGTGGTTTTACACAGTTTTTCCTGCATTCTCGACTAGTTTTAATTAAAAAATTGTTTACGGTGAGGCCATATTAAGGATTAAGCGGCCTTGTCTGATGCGAATTTACGAGATTTAATAAGCAGACGTAAGCGGGCCGGTTGTGAACCAGAAAAGATTCGAACCTTCATTACCTGAGGGCATGTAGCGTTCAATTTGATTTCCTGTCAAGGCCCGATGGAAAAGTCAACAAAGCGGTAAATGGGTCAGGATTCGAAACGTATTTCAGGAGTAAAAGTGCCCTTTTAAAATCCGGCCACTTTCCAAGAGCAATTCTTTCACTTTTTGCTGCCGAAATGCGTGATGCTTGTCAAATTTCGTAATCATGAATTATGTTTTAACAAATAAAAAACCCATTTCGGGATCATTAGAAACTGTGCATACTTCTGACGATGCGCAATCGGTTCGTTTCTTTGCGCGAACAAACCTATAAGTAAATCGTTGATGTCAGATTGGAACTAATTTTGGCATGAGTGTATTCTCGCCACTATTAGGACGGCCAGGACACTAATTCTATAGGAAGATGACTATAGGAAAATTGGCTAATAAAATTTTTTGATCAATCAACGTCGCCATAATTACATTATCACTCTTACATGCTCCCATAGAATCCGGCCCTAGATTCTTGAGATGCGATTCGAAGGATTTTATATTTTGTGCATTTTTTTTTCTCATATACCTCTGTTTTAGAATTATGTGATAAACTATTAAGTATTGCATGTGGTTTGCCCATTGATCAAGATCTTTATGCTTATATTTAACTTACTTATCTCTTCGTATGTACGCATAGAAAAAATCAAAATTTTCCCTGCTAGCATTGGTTCTGTTTTAGCTCCCTGGAACACATTTCGAGAGCTCAGGCGTAACTTCTAACTCACCCTGTATTTGTGCTTCTAAAAATAATTTGAATTACAATAAAAAGTAGAGTACTAACTTGTATCTCAAAACGATATTCCTATTTACTCTTTTGAAAGAGTAATTCAGTGAGTTTCTTTTTAGTGCTGATTTCTGCTAAAACTAAATTATCATCTTTTCTAAAACAGCTTTGCATGTAAAGTTATTTACAAAAAAAAAAAACTAACTTATCTGGAGCAAGTAACTCAATTCGAGTTAATGCTTCTCGTTTATCACACGTCCGAAATTAATTTTCTCGTGCGCGCATCACCGTTTTCCGTATGAAGCGAGACCCTACACGGGAAGTTATGTCATAAAGTTTGAAAATGAAGCGGTATCGGACATATGCGTATATGCACTTTTTTCTTATTCTGACCCAAAGAACTATCACCTTAAATTTGTGCTACATCAAACCCTCTATTGTAGCAATAAATTGCTGAGAAAATTGCAGTCTTATAGCGTTTCCACTGACCGTAACAGGGCAATGCGAACGTATTCCTTACTTCATGTTAGCCTTAAGTTAATAGATATCTTCACCCTAGTAACTGAGGATATTGAAATACGCTAACAGGTCTGAGCATATATTGTTACATATCCATTTTGTCTTTTATTTTTCTGGTTATATTCAATTTTGATTCCTAATTTTTAGGTCCAGTGATTCCCGTTTAGAATAAGAATTGTATAATTTAAGAAATATACAAGAGCATGGTGCAAAAATTCTTAAGATTAGTAGTCTTTTGAAATTGCACTAGATTTTCAATGTTTGGCGCAAATATAGTTTTCGGAATAGAAAACGCTATTAAAATATGTAAAAAGCACAAAAAGGTAAGAAGACAGTTAATAATATTGCAGCACATCTCTTACTTAAACTAATAAAATAAAGGCACCCCTCGCAGTTCCATCGTGGCCCGCCAAAGGAGATTACACATTAAATACGGTCCTTTCAGTAGGCGAGTGCAGAAGGAACATAAATACGGTAAAAGCTGCCCCCGACCTGCCTAAAAGATTATCAGCACTGCTTTGAAGCTTTATGTGGGTTAATACCATTGAATTCGTTTCCATCTGGCCAAAATGGTGGCCACTACGAAAAAGTTCTCAAACAGCAACGTTTCTTTTTAACTCTCAAACATGTCAAATTTTAGGAGGTAGTCACCGTCTCAATTCACGAAGAAAGCAATAATTGTTCCAAAAACGTTTTTTATATTCTAGTCCGGCATTAGAAGCACGGCTGTCGCTTTCACGAGCGAGATAAATTGCCGAACTGCGAACGGCAAACTAAATAAAGTCTAAACTTTCCTGAATACAAAAACTCTTTTAAGTCGATTTAGACTTAAAAGAGCGGCCTGAACTTTTAAAACGAATCTAGTTCTCCAACTGGCCTTTTTGTCGCTTCTATTTCCTATTGAAAATTTGCTTACGTGTTTTTGCGGAAAGTCGGCAACACTGCTGTACTCATTTGTTTATAAATGTCAAAATATCAACAACAGTGTTGTCAACTTAAATGCCCGATTGAAACGTTTCATGTACCGATTTAGGACTACAGTATGCACAATGAACATTAGGAGTGCATGATTAATCAAATTTGAGGGCGACATCGTTGTTTGTAGTCGAGCACTGTTTAGAAACTGGCTCACTTTAGCCCCACAGAGTGGCCAGTGAAGCTCTAATATAGCGCTGACAAATCTGTTTAACGCAGATGAAGTGGATGCAACGTGACAACTCCGTTCCAAACTTTTGTTTCTGAACAGAGAGCCTAGTTGCCAAAGTTCCTGCCTCAGTAATTATTTTCAGTTCTTAGAAAAAATCTTAACCGTCAGGATTAAAGGCATTTCAATGTTGAGACAAGCCACCGTTAGACCAGTTTCGAGTCCATTAACTGTCCTCGGTCAGATTAATCTCCATTAAGATTTAGATTACAGGGAGAGCCTACACAAAGGGTCTCTACCAACGTTTTGGAAAGACGTAATGAATTATTTATGATAAGCATGCTAAACGTGGCTCCAAACAAAAGCGCAATCGAAGTCTCGAGGGTGCGATCTGGTTTAAAAGTTAAATTAAAAAAATCAGGTCGAGCCCAGATAAATCCGTACTTTTGATATATTGCCGGAGAAGCTTTTGACTTCCCCTAAATGATGAATTAACGTGCATATTCGGTCTCCAGAGGTGTAGTGGGGCACACATATGGCGAGATTTTTTATGCTTTTAATAAAAGGAGGGATATTTGAAATTTCATCGAAGTGGAATCGTGACGTAAAATTAAAACATATTTATAAATATTTCTCAGTTACGTATTTGTTAGTATTACTCCTTTACCTAATCAAAATACATCACCCAAGTGAACTGATAGCAAACACAATTTCACTGTAATATGTGGAGATACCCCCTGTATGATATTACTCATTGGGCATCTGAGGGAATAGATATCCCCTGTATGACACTCTGGCTTAGCAGGCAGAGATTCGAAACTATGCAACTGATAATAGCAGATACACAACAAACTCAGAGCTACAGATGCCCACTAGCTAACATAACTTCAATCATTATGGAAATTGGACAAGTGGATTTTTTCGGATGAACCGTCACTTTTTCAGCTACGGAACTCCTCAAATGAAAAATGCCCAAAAATGATTCGAGATATTGACATCGTCTACACATTTTCATATAAGAGCGAACTAAATAAGTTTTTGAGAGGTTAGTTCAGGTTAGTTTAGGTTATTAGAGATTTAAATTTTTTACATATGTTTTTTCCGGCCCTATTTAACGCACTTAGAAGTTAGTCATGTTAACGTTAAATATTTTGATAAAAACTTAAAAACAGCATAAGACGTAGTTAAATCTTTCTATCAATTTTAAAATTATAAGACTTTTAAAAAGTCCCATGAAATATTATTACCCGATTGCACTGATGAGCAGTTTATTATCTGACTAAGTACCTATACTTATAAATCAGTTAATGTCTAAATTTTATGACTCCGTGTGGGATAATCGTTGTCTCAGTAATGATATTCAGCTTCTGAATATTAGGGGAATAACGACCGGAAAGGTAAATTCCCTTACTCTACATTATTCACGGTTTGATATAACACCTAGCGTTATTTGTTTGATGTGGTTATGAAGGGTTCTTTATGATATTCTTTGGTAACCACATAAACAAGTTTATTATATTGTTAGTATCATAAGGCAGGTGAATTTATAATGCTTGTAAGGTAATGCAACTGGCAATGAGAGGATATTGACTAATGAAGAAAAATTTCTTTTAACAAGTAATTTCAGAGGTGATTTAGTTTTGAATTAAAAGATAAGCAATTTACAAATTGATATGAAATCGGTATAATGTAGATGGAATGCGGTATTATTTGATTTATCCTGATTAATCTCATAAAACCGAATATTACGTGCTTATTCCATAAACGATAAGATAAATTTAAAGGTCTTTACAGCACGCGTAACCTCTGCGGAACGGAACAGCGGAGTGCCTCGTAAGGCGCAGGACTTCTAATGGTATATTATACACTAGGGTTGTGAACCTTATTACGGGTGATACATTATTATACCCGAATATAAATTTTAAATCCCGAAGCGTGCAGCAGTGAAGGATTAAGACATGAGAGTCATAAGTGCGTCATAACCGTGGTATATATACGATTTTTTTTACTATAAAATTTAACATTTTATGAAGGTACAATAAACTTACCTAAATTACATAAAGACAGCACGTCTTGAATCAACGGTATTGTTTCATTTCACATTTCTGTCTATGGCAACTGTAAACCAAACAACATTGATGAACACGAAATTGTGGTTGATTAGCTCGCTAGGTGAATGTTATACGTACTAGGTAAATATTATACACGTCATTATTTAAACTTGTTTAGGAAAAAGGCGGAAGAACGTACTTTACTCATATATTCAACACGACCAATAATGACCTCTTTTAAAAAAAGCGGAAAAACTCTTATACACAAATATCAAGCAATATTTTTTTCACCACAAGGGTATTAATATTACAGCCACGAGTGATTAACGCTTTTAGGGTAAAAAAGTAATGAATTTACTAGAGTATTTAGGCATGCCCAAATTAAAAGTTCTAACATTATTTCCCTGATAGTCATAAACATAAACACCGTTTTATAACCGCTAGAAAATACTATAATTATCGATTGTGATGACGCTAGATGACCCCCGTTTAACTTCAACAAATATTGATTTATTATTAAGGGGGCGTTGACAAAATTTATTTCTGCCATTATTCCTTCTACAAAACCATGGCAGCAGTGCGCGAAAAGAGCATCTACCTACACCCAGTAAAATCATCGTAAATAGGTCACCCTGTACTAAAGGTCACTCTACACTAAAACGACGAAAGTTTCAATAATACCGTACGTATTGAGCTATATTTTCCACGAACGATGTTTTCGCGACGTGTACTGGCAACTTGAAATCAATTCACACCTGTCGAAAACCTTTCTTCATTAGGTCCCACTACTTAAGAAAATAATTCACCCGGTTCTCCATTGATTTCGAACCAGTTTTCAGATATTTTCACGTATTACTGATTAATTTTCAATTAACTTGTATTAATCATTAGTGAGACTGGAGAAAGTCAAAAGGAATATGATTAAGTACGCGCGACGCATTTGACAGATACGAAACAGGTACTTTTTATTAAAACAAATTCCGAACGTCACATTGTCATTTGTCAGTTATCAAGCATTTTGATTAATATTTGACGTTATGAGTTATAAACAAACCACGGTCACTAATTCGAGTTCTAGCTGTCACAACTTTCAATTCAATTAGTGTAAATTAGGACCGCACTATCGAAGCTAATCCACATTTTCAATTTGAAATTACCATCAGAGACGAAGCGTTTCCCTGAAATGATACAATAATAATCCCTAGTAAATACGAATTATTCTAGATGGCGCGCATTACCCTCGGAAGATGGATACTTCTGCCATATACGACACACAAATGCCATTAAGACCGCTCCCGCATCCCGAATACAATTCCTATTCTTCCCACTTCCAAGGACGGGTCGCAGGAAAATACTTGTAACTCCCTCTGGGAGTTGTAATTTTATTATGTCGGGTCATAACTTCCAGCGTATGAAATCATGTAGTTTTGCAAACAGAGATCTTAGAGTTGCAGAACTCCCAACCTTCATCACTTTGTTAATTGTGTTTGAGGGTGTGGTCTTTGCATCACAGAAATTTACATATGTACGTTCGTTTGAATCTCTTTTTCCACTCATATTAGTGTGCAAAGTCCACCCTTACCAGAATTTGTATGCAGTCGTAAATGACGTTGAAGTTTTTTCTGTCGTAAAAAAATATGGTGTGAAACACGTGCGAAAATCAATTTTCACCCGAGTTAGTGCTGCACGGCAGGCGAGTCGCACAAACGAACTTTCCTTATGGATGTTTCTTAACAATTCCATCTTTCTAGTAGTATTTTACCGAGAGTTCAGCAAAATGGTTTACAGAAGATTGAACACAATGTCACCCAAAAGTAATCCTCATTATGCGTTCTCACATCCGCGCTCTCAGTTTCAAATTAATCCATTATCCATTTCCACCGAAGTTATTCCAAGGTGTACAACACTCGCACCTAAACCATCGAGATTTTCACGCATTTCCACAATTCCAATTTCTCGGCGTGCGAGGCTTCGGAGGAAAATTTTGTCGGTTCTTGTGCTTGTTTGTATGTTCTGGCAGGGTATCGATTGTTTGTTTGTTCTCTTCTATTCGGTGTTACCTCAGACAACAAACGGCAGCATCGAATTGCTTCTACAAACGTGTCTTAAGATAAATTCTGCCGCAACGCGATGTCGAAATGAAAAACTAGAATGATCCGACATATATTCTGTTAACAAATTAAATGTGTCTAGTTAATATTGAACATTTCATTTTTTTCGGCGCATCTCTTTTTGGCACATGTTGAGAAGACATTTTAAAAATATCAAAGTCACAATTCCTATAAAAACAACGAGATTCATTTAATAAGCGAATAACCATATCCTAAGTCTTTAAAAGTGAATGTTCAGCTGAACCAGAAATGGAACTTGAACCGTTCCATAAGAATAATTTTCAACTACTGAAAATTTGTTGCTCTCAAAATAACTTGTGAGACTTAGAGGCAACAATGCTATTCTTATAGGATGACATCTTAGAGCCTGAGATCCTTATAGTCAATTCTACAATGTCCTGCCGAACTGCATATGTAGTAACTTACAGTCATGGATAATAACCGTCAGTGAATGAAGTTACATCACCGGTTTACTGTATTCGGTTTTACAATCGGACTATTCGGATTACTCAATGACGTTCGTTTATTGCTCATCGACCACTTGGGGAGCTCGGTCTAGCGTTCGTTTATTGTGCTTCTGAGAACTCCTCAGCAACTCGATTTGATCAGAGATCAGAGAGAACATTTTGAGTAAATCCCGCAAATAACCCTTTTCAAATAGTTGATTCAGGTCGACCCTAAAATATACAGAATTGTTCAGTGTTCAAGTTCTGCTCTACGAGCAGTAAAACGAACCCAGTATTAGTTGACAATAAACCAATCGGCCTTTAGGACGATGGCATTTCAACAGGACAATTCTGTTGTTTTGAGGAAAACTTGTTTCTATAAATATTTTCTTTCCTCTAGGGTAAACTGAGCACAAGGAATAGTTGAAGAAGTTGCTTACAATCCTGACAATGCGAACACAAAAGCGTACTTAACGTTGCCTGTTGTCGGACGAAGAAGGATTTATATAAAACTGTTTGGGTAAGTACGGCTTAGGGGTCGAAGAATGAGGGCTTTGTTACAGATTGAAGTTTAATATTTGCCACTCTTTAAGAGATTTTTAATGACGCAACACAAAATTACTCTCGTAATGCTACGAAAATAAAAATCCCTTTTAAAAGATTGTTCCATTTATGAGCTTCAGTCTGCATTACTCATTCCCTTTCGAAAGAAGTCTGGAAAAGCACAACTCTGACTGTCTTTAGGAGATTATTCTTAGCTGTAAAAGGAAATTGCCTAGTTTCGACCGGATTACATTTAAAGGTTGTACAAGAGTAGGGAATAATTTGCACTTGTCTCTGCGGATTTAATAAGTCGTTCGAGATATATCTTATGTCAGTCCGGGTGATAATAATATCGCTCCGTCGGAAAGCATGTAAACACCATCTGCCAGCTACCGATAAAGTGCAGTAATTGCCCCTCTTGTATTGATTTATTCATGACTTCATCATGATCATCATCGCCGACGTCGCCATCATCAGGATCTCTGGCGTTATCGCCCCTGATAATAAACAAGCTTCTTTATGGCAAACTAAATTAACCGAACAAATAGTGTCTGCTGTTTTGAAACGGACTCTTTCCCAGAGGCAAAATATGACGGCACGTCACTGTGGTGCAGGGAAATCAACGTTATTTTTCAATTAAGAGGTCTGAGTAAACCGGGGAAATAGATTGGTTTTTGTTTTTCTGCGGAACAATAAAGTCTCCGGCAACGTGACATGGAAAAGGTTTTGATGTAATAGCGGTAGGCGGCAGGGTGCATTATACCGATGGCGAAAGGGCGGCCACAAGTCGCGTTGGTGTCCTTCAAAAAGATGATAAGCCTTAAAATATCGCAACACCTTTAAAAAGAATCAAATGGCAACCTCGCGTTGCTCAACTGTTTTGAAACCAATGTGACTGTCAAACATTTCTCAAGGCCCACTGCGAAGGAAGCTAAACGAAGTTATGTTAGTTCAGTGTCAATTTAATTTGTATATTTTTACATTACCTCGAAGAAAAATAGAGTCGAGTACAAATAAGGGCACCCTCGCAGCACAGTACTTTTAGGGCGATGTTGATCCTGTCACTGTGACATGCCACAAACATTACAAAAGCATTGTCACATCGCTATGATTTTCATTACTGAACTTTTTTCTTATTTGATATAAATTGATTCAATCGTATATTTTTCTCCTGGGGAAACTGGATTGATGAAGACCTTTACCAACTGCCATGAAAAATTAATTAGTTACCTTTCAATAAATTTCAGCTTCTAAATCCAATCGTTGGCAGGTAATTAATGAAACGAAAGAATATCTTTTCAAGCAAATCTGGCCTGGGGAGACTTAATTGAAAACGAAAAAATATTTAGTGCAAGATCAAATATATACGTAACGCGAGCAGAGACAGACATTAATTGGCTTTTCAGGTGCGGCAATGTCGCTCAATTGACAGCCTTAGCATTCCGACCTTCTAAACTAAACAATATCACAAGGCTGCCAACTTTTGTGTAACAAAGTTCGGCTGTCATGTTAAGCCTCATGTTCATGTAACCGAAAACTGACATAAACTCCTTCGGAGAATCGGAAAACTCTGCGAGGCGAGATTGATTTTCTAGAGCAAACTTCTGCTGCTGCTCCATCGAATTAACACTCAAATCTGGAGTTAGTTTCAGGGCATTAGGGCGATTATTCCTCACTTTTGTTAGTGCTTTGATAAAGCCGCGTCTGATTGGCTGTTTTAGCTGGTGAAGGATGCGTTTAAATTGACAAACAAGGGCTTGATTATGACCGGGAAGTGTTTGTAAGATTATACGTACTTAAAACAGCGACTTTGTCATATTGTTTTCAACACTTTTGCTCCAGAATAAAATTACGCGGTAGGAGGACGACTTAGAGTACGAGGAGAACTTAAAAGCCACTAGCAAATCAGTATGAGGCAATTTTAGGAGTTCTAACAATTGTATCAAACAGTACGTAGATACAACAAAAGATTAATATACATATATGAAGGGAGATGGAAACACTGCGGTTTCTGGTCATATTATTCCAACATTTCCGTCATGCGACTTCTTATCGTAAAACTCATAAAACTTCAATAATAACTGAGATTCCCCGTAAAACCATCGAATTTCAGATATCTCATACAGTATGAGGGTCGCCGGCATACACGTAACTGTTACAAAATTGTAGATATTTCATGAATGAGGAGATATATAAAATGAACAAAAATGGACCCAATGCGGAACCCCGCTATCAATTATGGAGGAAAAAGCTCGATCTCCAGAAGAGAAAACATATTAACGTCGAGGGTGAAGGTTATGAGCATGATGGAATTTTGGCTTAGAGTAAAGCTGAAAAGAGTTGCTAAGAGTAGCTCAAAGTTGATTCTATCAAACACTTTCAAGTAGTTTCATACTAGTATTGTCAATGTGGCTTTATTAGTGACCGACGTGATACCATAAATAACTGACCTGCTTCCTGATACCCAATAGGTAATATATTGTCCTAAAGGCCAGATAATGAGTTTGGCATATTCTTAAATCTAAGAAGCATATCAATGTTGCACATGAAACTTCTCTAAATCTAGGGAAAAGTTGTACAACTTGGTAACACCGCACTGAGAGGTGCCCCGTACATAATATCCTAATATGAAGTCTTAACCCTCTACGCTTTCAAATAAGAGAGATGCCTATATAATTAGATGTATTTATTTTGCATGCTGGACATGGACAGCCTATGTAACTACTTGTGAAGATGTCCCGGTATAGACTTGCGAGAATATTCCCGGGAACTCATAGACGAGTAACGCATACAATGATTCGAAGACAATCCAGAAATTTCTCGGGATTCTAATCTATAGATGTGTAAAAGAACGGTATGTCATAAGACGAGGAGTTATGTAAAAAATCATTGTAGTGATCAGCAGTACGCCTTTTTGTATATAATTTTATATACTTCAAAGCAGTGTACGAGTCATTTGCATTTTATTAATTGTTGTATTCGTGTTTAAGTAAAGTTTATTATTAACATACCTTTGAGAACAGGGATAAAATATTAATTGGCTTAAGTTCAGACATATGTATCTATCAAAACTGGTATTATTTCTGGACAACATAGTCATATCATACGTAGGTGAATCTATTCATCACCAGTACATTTGGAATGCCGAAAAGAATTTTTAATGAAATCTCATCCACTTGCTCGCAACAAGAGGGGTCCGGCACACCTTGATTTCACGTTGGAGGAACATCTGTAATTAATGGACCCGGAGGGCTGATATCCGTTTGAGTAGCTGTAATGAAGTGGTTGTTAATTAGGTCGATATTCGATAATCTGATAATGTAGTAGTCTTAGAATTAGAAGAACAACTTTATGTTCATATCTAGTGAGCAAGCTAACATAAATTTATCATTGAATTATTAAAATTATGGAAAAAATTCCACCATCTTCAACTGGAATTGGACCAATGACCACTAGCAGCTTTCCGGGCTATCGCTGTACCAGCTAAGCTACAAAGGCACATTGCTTTCACACAAATGAGGACACCCCCATAATACCATCGGAGTACCCTTTTTCCATAACGTTATGGTATTGGTTTAGGTTAGGCCAATACTGGATGCTCAGTTCCTAATAACCAAATTTCATATTCAATTTAAAAACTTTTTCTCGTTTTGCATTTTTTCCCTATCAGTAACTGTTGTCGACCTATTGTATTTGTGAAAATAAACGAAATATCAACTCAAATTCACCTGAAGTTGTCCGTATTCAAAAACTAATCAATAGGAAAAAAACGTACATTATTCTCACGAGTACCTCGAAAACAGAGATAGATACCAAAAAATACAAGACATAAAAATATTCTTAACTGAGGTGGTAAGTTGAGGATTAGGGACCGAGCGACCAGTAGTACAAATGTTTGAGATGGAAAAATAGTACCTCACCCCAAAACACGAACCACGTTATAGTTCTTAACAACGATTATTAAAACCTAGTTGTCCAGACACTAAGTACTATTTGCTACAAAAAAGTTCAACTTAATATCTCAACATCTGAAACGGTTCTGAAGCAAGATTGTGATAAAGTTCAAAACTTTAACATTCTGTATTTGAATAACGAAGCGTTTGCGACATCATATTTAAACGAATGATCTTAATTTAACCCAAGAAATTGCCTCCCGAAATATTTGCATGCCATTTCCGGACACTCTGTATATATAAAATTAATCTGAATTTAAAATGTAGATTTTAGGAGATAAACAGTAGAATTAGCATGGAATCCAGTATATAAATGTGCCTAACATGAAGTTTTTTTTTGAAAATAAATATATTTTACTTTCGCGAAAACAAAAGAAAAAAATAATTGTTGTCACATCTTTTTGATTATTTAAAATGCTCCCCTCAATCTATAGTACTCAAACGAGGGCGGCAACAACGTCAGACATAACAAACATCCAGGAAATAACCAAAAAAAAGCCAGCGGCGTAACCAAAACGTATCGATTAAAAAATTAATTTCAGTTCTTGCTTTAATTATGTCCATTGGAGTGTGCAATTCACTGCTTGTCGAATATTGCTAATTATGCGCCATATCCGGAGGAAATTCAGGTTTAATGCAAATTTGGTGCTTGATTGCTGGTTAAGCATAGTTAAATAGATTACCCGTATTGTCCAATTAGGACCCTGTACCATCACGACAGCTACCAAGGGCTGAAGGACAACAAACAAAGATACACAATGATATTGTTTACCCTTGAGGTCTCCTCACAGAATCTCCTCGGGATGCCCACTGTGAAAGATCAAGAAACCTCCTTCCTGCTCTCAGGATTGGCAGGAGACCAGAGACAAATGACACTTACCTCAAACTTCACGTCAAAACAAACTTGGCACGAACGAGTGGCGACGCAACAATTTGCGCTCAAATACAACAAGTAGTCCTCGGCCCGAGTGAATAAAAACAAATGCCTATCGCAGTCGGCGGCCGCGTTTACATGCTCAATACGTCAGGTTTGCGCGTCCGTGAGGGTGAAGCGTCGCGACGCTAGTGAGAAGCGTCGGGACGCGCCACGGTGGGACAGGTGCGACGATTCGGCGCATCCGACGCAATCGATCGGGAGGCGGACGCCCCGTCTTCGACGGTTCCGCTGACACGCACTGTCTTTTTAGGATACGCACGGCCACGATTCGTGTTTGTTTATATTTACTTAAGGACGGTTGCAGAGAGCATGTTCTGCGTTTTACGCGGGGCGCGTACATTTTGTGGCTTCGATTCACGTTTGTTTGTTTTATTGTCTAAACAAAGCTCACGGTGGGATACGTAAAAAGTCTGTCGTAGCTTCTCGTCTTTGTCTGTTGTTGTCTCATCTTTGGGACTCTAAGGAGGATAGCTGCAAGCATGCATGCCATTGAAACTGCGTATCTTTGAGGAAGGTGACCTAATGCCCTCTGAATTTACGGGGTGGTCTAAATTCGAGGCGTATCGTTGAGATCTCAGAAACTATAAGAGATACGAGGTCGTTTAAAATGGGACAAAAGTGCATAATTTAGTGCCCAAGAAAGTACTGCGTTGAACTCGGAAAAATTCCGAATACTTCAGGAGATGCCCAGAAAAAAAACGAAATTTTGCTATATCATTTTTATTTCTTCCTGACGTTTTGAAGAGATACTTCAAAACGAACGTCACTTCATTATTATCACTTTTTCGACCCAACAAGATGGGGTTGTGAAATTTGAAATCCGACGTTTCGTCTTCTAAGAACAGTGACGTATAACAACCCCTGAAAAAGTAGTAGATATTATAAAAATATTCTCTTAAAAAGTGCATAT
Source organism: Euwallacea similis (assembly GCF_039881205.1). Taxonomy (NCBI): domain Eukaryota; kingdom Metazoa; phylum Arthropoda; class Insecta; order Coleoptera; family Curculionidae; genus Euwallacea; species Euwallacea similis. The sequence goes on from NC_089609.1 coordinate 7,192,339, forward strand.
ATCTATCACTCTCCCACATATCGTTTTTAGTATAAATTTGTCTTCGTTGCAGTTTCTTCTGCTTGCATAGCAGATGTTTTAAATCAATTTTAATATACGAAATAAATAACATAAACGATGTTTTATAATGTATCACAAATAGATAGAATTTATGAGTATTGAAAAAAATCATATCTGGATAAGCCAGTGGCTATGGATTCTTTCTACTTTTTTTCTAAATAAGTAAATAATTGTGAAATCGTTTAATTGTCAAATTGTCGATCTATCAAGTTTATTCAGTAATTACAAAGTTGATATTAATTATTATTAAAGTAAAATAAAATGTTCTCATCACTTGAAAAGCGCGATATGATAAAAATCTAATACGCTTGTAATAAAAGTCCTCAATTATCTTCAGAGAGCTATTTGTAAGAAAAAAAAGTTTAAAAGTAGCATTAAAAATAATTTAAATTACGGATCAAATTAAATTCTTTAAAATGGAATGGTAATAATTCAAGTTTCCATTTTTGGTAAATAAATGCTAATTAATATGCTTAAAGATCTCAAAAAAAGTGGTAATAATTAAGACACTTGTTTAGAAAAATCTCTTCAAATAAAGTTAGGAAAAAATAAAAATGATACAGCAAATTTTTGTTTTTTTCTGGATATCTCCGGAACTATTCAGAATTTTTCTGAGTTCGAAGTGATATTTTCTTGGGTACTCAATTGTACAACCTTGTCCCAATTTAAGTGACTTCGAATCTCTCATATTTTCCGAGATTCCAATGACTCTACTTGAATTTGGAACACCCTTTACAGTGCGTTGCAGTTACTAATAATTTCTTTTAAACGTAAAGAATCATATCGTACACGTCAATTTCGACGTAACATTAACAGCAGCAAGCGTTTTCTCTTCATTAGCGCCACACCTTCCACAGTTGGCAGTATGCTAGTCCACAAAACTAATTTGTACCTTGATACTTTATTTGTCTACCTCTATCAATTTTGATTTGTTCCTAATTGAAAAGTAAGAAAATGTGTTAAGTATCTACAGGGTGTTTCCTAAATGTTAGGAAAAAATTAAGGGGGCTATTCTCTAAGTAATTTTAAGAATTTTTTATCTTTCGATGATGAAAAATGCTTTGTTTCCTAAATACAAGGTGATAAATGTTTTTCATGAAATTTATTAAACGCTACGATAATTATTCAAAATAACTGCCGCTAGCTTAGATGCGTGCTTCTAACCTTCTCATTGTCAGCCGAACTCTTTAAAAAATGCCAAGGCTATTTTTTATTGAATTGTACCCATCAGTTATACGATTTCTCAAATCTTCCAAGTTTTCCACTGGATTAGTGTAAACTAATGCTTTTAAATGACCCCATAGGAAATAGTCCAGAGGGTTCAAGTCTGAGGATCTAGCTGGCCATAAATGAGATCCACCACAACCAATCTAGCGATTTCCATATGTTTCCATTAAAAACTCGCGAGCAATTCTATTAAAATGCACAGGTGCTCTATCGTGTATAAACCACATTGCATTTCTTGTTGCCAATGGTATATCTATAAGGAATACAGGAAGCAATTGTTCCAAAAAGTTATGATAAACTGCGCCTGGGAGTCTTTTTGGTACAAATATTGGTCCAATTAGCCAATCACCCACAATTCCAACCCAAACGTTTAACGAAAATTTGTATCGAAAATTAACTTCTAGTACTTCGTATAGATTTTCTTTGGCCCATACATGATTGTTATGAACATTTCTTATTGCATTTCTCGAGAAATTTTCTTTATCGGTAAAAAGAATCAACGACAGTAGTTGCGGAATTTGCACCAATGTGTGCAAAAGGCATTGACAAAATGCAATCCTTAAGGGAAAAATCTGTGGGAAGAAGAGCCTGAATACGTTGTATGTGGTACAGGTAAAACAAATTTTCCCTCAAAACTTTCCACACATTCTTGTTACTAACATCCAAACCTCTTCCAATTTTGCCGTTCTCACTGTCACTGGTCTTCCTGCATCTCCACTTCCTTTTAATTTACCTGTTTCACGAAGACATAAATAAATTCTTTCGAACATTTTTCGATTGGGAATATTACGATTCGGAAATCGTTCAATGTAAAATTGCCTGGCCCGTAACGAATTTCCATCGGCAAGTCTATACATGAAATGCATGTCAGTCATATCAGCGTTCGTATAGGTATTCGTGATAAAAAAAAGATTAAAAGTGACAAATTTGGAAGCGTATTCAAATTAAATGACGTTCAACGTGTTTACTATTGTTATTTTCAAGATTCATACTATCTTGCTATGCTTATTTTCACCATTTTATTAAAAAGAAAAAATCTAGCCTATAAACATTTAAGGCCTTGTATCTAGGGAACAAAGTATTTTTCCTAAAATTGTCAAAGGGCAAAAAATTCTTAAAATTACTCAGAAAATAGTCGCCTAAATTTTTGTTTAACATTTAGGAAACACCCTGTATATATGGTCTATGTAGATTGTTTCCTGAACATACGGCGCAACTTTAATGACATATTCATTGGGTCAAAATAAGGAAAAACTTCCTATAAAAGTACGTCCGAAATCATTTCATTCTCGAAATACAAAAAGTTTAAAAAATCAATCCAGGTGTTTTCGACAGAGTTCGTCAGTCACTTAGACTTTGGGAATACAAAATAGAACACAAACACACTTCAGCTCACTTTTAGCATGGCCAAGTGGAAGGCCCTTTGACATATCTTAAAAGCTTAGAGACTTTAACAGAAATTCCTATTAAAGTGTTGACGACAAGCAGCAAAAAAGGAAAACGTGACACGTGAAAGAAAAATAATGAATCGTTAAACGTGTCGTGACACTTTCTACTTACTAAATCAATATTTCGAAGTACCGCTGAAAGTATTAATGAAGAGGAAAGTGTTCAAAAAGGAGTTGAACTTAAAAGTGTGAAGTAATAACTTTGGGAAGATGTACAATAGTAAAAATGTCCAGGAAAATGGTACGAGAACACAGCACAAGGTGATATAAAATGTTGTACCAGGGGATGACATGGTGATGCGCTGCAAGAGGCTGCCGAATGAGCTAATTAAACAGATACGAAATTTCTCAAAGAAAACGTTGAAAATAATGAAAATAAACGATAAAAGTTGGTTGAAGGAGTGGCGAACCATGGCATTTGGACCGCCCTGTATAAAAGGACAGTGCGACATCAAAAAGGCCAATACTTGAGGTAGTAGTTAGAAGATGTAATAGAGGTAAAAGTGTTCTGAATATTTAGTTCAAAGCGTTTTCTAAGAAGTTCGCGTGTCGTCTATTATCGTGTTTGTGCCTAATAAAGTTTGTTGAGTCGTCTCATTTATCCGCCTACACTCAATAACCTTTTTGGTTTTCAAATTAATTCCGCCATTAAGTACCGGTTTATTAATGTTTACTAATAAATCGGAATTATTGCGAAAGTATCGGAAGGGTTGCGCATGCCTGCCGCTTCAGTAACTAGTAGCCACTTGTCGCAGCCTTAATCTTAAGTCAGGACAACTCATTCCGTTTCCCGAATGACTCATATAAGTCTTTACGTTTATCAATCAGTATTTGCCTATTACATTCATGTTGTGCTCATCAATTTTATCTATAAAATAACTGAGAATAAGACACAAAACTCTCTGCATTTGAATGAAAACTAGCTAAGGTTCAGGTTGTGGGTAAGGATTGACGAAACGATACAGGACATTCTAAATTTGATTAGATGATTTTTTCGACAACTTCGAAACAAACATGGGAAATTTTAACAGAAACACTGAGAAGGTTTCAATTTTCCATATTTTGGTTCATCCAAGTTCTTCAAGTAATTCTGGCGGTTTCTCTACATCAAATACTAGAGTCTCAAGTTGAAAGTTTTGTTGCTCTTACAGTTTTAATTCGACGTTATTGGTCTTTACGAAATTTTTCGTCTAAATGTAAGCAAACCCCCGCGAGAACAGTAGTCAAATCCCATCACAAGACTTAAAATTCGTTCGAAAAGCATTCATTGGAAACTAACGAGGGCGATTAAAGTTTAATTTTTCTCCTTTTTAGGGGAAGTTAAGAGTGCATAACTTTGATCGTATTCCGCACTATTTTCAGGATATTTTCGAAAATAGCACTGCTATAAAGGGGATTAAAGCCGAATGCTGAGCGGGCAGCCTTATCGTTTCGAACGAGGCCAGCAGCTCCGCAATTATTAAAAGGTGGAAGATTTTAATCGAAACTTTAACTAAGGGTTTAACTGGAATAAAGTATGATTTTACTAAGTTCGATGGCTTTGCTCGAAACCCCACATTCCTTTGAAGAATCAAGTGTTCTTTTCATTAGACCCATTTTGAAGGCGCAGATCAAAGCTTTCTTTATAAGACGACGAATTTCAAAGGCCCTTTCTTAAGTTCATAAATACGATGGAAGCTTTTACATTTCGGTAACATAATAATTTCCAGCCATAATAATTTTACGTTTGAAGTCCGTTCCTTTCATTGTAAGAACTTTTTTCGCTTTGTAATGCCATTTTTTCAAAAGTGTAGGTTTGCGCTTATAAATAGATACATAAAGTACCTCTTGCGATGTTGCCATCCGTTTACTGCCGAAAATACATACCTACGGCTTTGTTGCGTTTTCCCGCCAGATAAAGCAATTGTTTCCAGAATGGCCTTGATGTCCCCATTGATAACACTGCCGGGGGCTATTGTTAGGTCGATAAAGCCCACTACGATTTCGGAGGGCGATAGTAGTAGTTTATTTCTAGCATTGATACGTGTTCAAAGTTGGTTTTTAATAGCTTTTTCTGGACCCGCATAGCATGATAAGTGATAATTGGACACGCACTATTTTGGGTCAAATTTGTTCATTGGGTTTGCAGTATTTTCTCTTTTTGTTAGAGCAAGATCATCTTTGTCAGTTTTTTGTTTATGAGTTGTCAGAAGCCTGTTGATTGCATTTGTAGGAGCCCAAAAATGTGTTACCACAGGTTTAATTGTGTTGACATAGGACAGATGAAAGTTAAGTATTTATTAAAATTTTAGTGTTAAAAATAAAGAGGAGTTAGCAGAGTGTCGGACACTTCTTTGGAATTTTCTCAGGTCACTGCACACCAACCAGACCGTTAAATGTCTTGATAACTGAAGCTAGTCCACTCTATTTACAGTGTGGGGCAAGTGAGGGCCAACATTACGAAATCCGCTAAATTTATAACAATTTATGTCATGGTTTTTTCTACACAATTAGGAGCTGAAAGTACGATTTTTCTACACATGTGTGGTAGAAATCGAAGAATTCGACCATACCAATCAATCATAGCGTGATTTCAAGAGAAAAGCAGACGGAGTTAATCTCTTGACCAGATGAAGCTAGTATTAGGACTTGGAAGTCCAAATCACTCTTTACAATGGCCTGTGTATCTTGTTGAGGAGTCTTGGGTCCTTAGTGTTCGCCCAATGAGACGGGAGAAGTATGATCAAAACATTGCCCTCAAGGAGCGGTGATTCTTCATCAGTCTATTAAAGGTGTTTCTGAGTGCTCATCTATATAATCAAACTTAATAATTAATTTAGATTTTACTTGGTTTCGCAACTGGGAATTTGGCTGACATATGCTAAAATAAAACAACATAAATTTTAAATACTTTTCTATATTATCATCATTATTATTATCATCATCGTCATCACGAAGAAATATGTATATTTAATAAATGAAAGCATCTCTTTCATCCACATACCGTTAAAAGGGGGCGCGCTCCGCGCCTGCGCAAAAGACACAACACTGTAAATTACAGCTAAATACAATGCTTTTAGAAACAGTATTTGGCTGAAATAACGACGATTTCATGTATGTTTGGTTCGAGGCTTCAAGACTTTTAATACAAGATGTGTATAAAAATCCAGGCCCCGGGATACGGATGTTACGTGTGTATAAATATCAAATCCTTACAAGTAAATAAATGTTCAGTGCAGGGTCACCAAAATAAGCGCCAAAATGGCGCCCACTTCCGAGATCCGAATAAAAATCGCAAAAAATTAACGCACCTTCTTGCACAGCCATGCCAACAAACTGGCTGCCACATTATATGCCTAATAAAATAAATTTAATTATTCTAATATTTCATACTAATTAATGCCAAAAGAAAACAAAACTGTACACTTGTGTAAGTTATTATCCTATACCAGGGCCGGCTCTTCCGAGTTCGTTTGATTAGCTAAGGGTTACGTCACAGGCAAGAGAACAACCGGCCCTTAAGAGACAACTTTGGAAGGCCATTTACGCGCCGCCACTGCCTCACACCGACAATAATGGAATTACTTTTACTAAATTATTTTAGTACGAAGTGGATTTTTCGTTTTCACCTCTAAAATAGACGCGCAAACTACCTACTAAATTTGGTCCAAACATTCTAATAAATACACTTAACGCAAGCTCATCTGCTTTAGAAAGAAAACAAAATGGAGGGCGATGTTCTTTTGATTTTTACTACTAATAACTACGTTTTTAAATCAAACAAAATGCTTCGCTGAAGATTAATAAGTTAATAACAATTAAATAATGAGCAAACCAATTACTCCATTAGCGGAAGATTGCTTTTTAAGTACTTTAAGATGACTAGCGACCTTTCAACTTGGCAACGTTGTAATACAGGCGTTACTAGAGAATGACCCAAATTCAAGGGGAGATCCTCAAGCCATACGACGAAATCACATTTTACTTCATTTTTACCGCTGTTCATGTAGTTTTTGAGATCTCGACGGTTATACTTAAGCTTGAGACACCCGCCACTGGAGGTCTCAGATTCGTTCCTTACCATTGATATTTCGAAAATCTCACGAGACAGATATCGACCGTATTCTGGCAAAATTAGATAGGTGTAGAAAAACTTCAGCATTTTACATTCGCCGTCACTGAAACTTGATAAATGGAGATTGAGGAACTTTTCACCAAATGCCTAACTTCTAAAGGTAACCCATCGAATATACGTATAAAAAATGACCAGTCTAAACGGCGGAATATGTCCTCGATAACTTGACCACCCGTACCTCTTACTTTGCACATCCGCTGCAAGTAGCGAAAGCAAAATTTTTATTCACTTTCTCACGGTATCGGATAAAAGTGAGCCAAATGGCAACTTATTTTTGTAAATACACCTGACTTTTTCGGGTTTCATTGATAGTGGAGCCACGGCTGACTAAAATTTCTCTGATTGTATAGGATCGGTGGTGTTAGAAACTTCCATAAGTCGTTCTTTAGAGATAAAATGTGAAAATGTGATAATTCTTTAAGAAGCATTGAATAGGTAATGTCGGCCCAGAGAGAAAAGTTTTTGTTAAAATTGAAAGTTGAAAGGATTGTAGAATGAACTGAGCTGAACTTTCTCGAAAGTTCTGGAACACGGAATTGGTGCGTTGATAACGGGTTTCCTTTTCCATTATAATTGCAGTGCATAACAAATTTAAGAGCCCTAACTGCGCGTCTCCAGCCGACCCGCTCCGACAGGCCCGCAGCCTTAACCGAATCTCGGTTGTTAATTTAGATCAATCTTTCGGGTCGGGTTTGACCTCTAATATCTAGGCTTGGGTATGGGTTGGGTCAATATTTTTCGTTTAATTTTTTTCCTTTTGTTTTTCATATTAAAGTTTAGAATTACAGATATCCCCAATGTATTATTACGTTACTGCTATTGGATAAGCCCTCGGGACAGGAAAAAGACAGGAAAATTATTGCATTTGAGGATTATCGACATGAAAGTATTGATTGGCAGTTTCGACTAGACTTCGTAATGGAATGAACACCCTTGGATGTCGGGATTCGAATTAGTATTTTCTGAAAACTACCGAAAGTTTCTAGAAATCGACGCATTCAGACATTATCTCTTTCAGATTAAAATTCTCTCGGTTCCCGACCACTAAGAATCAATACTCTTAGGTTTGCTTGACGCTTCATGACTTGAGAAAATTAACTTTTTCCGCGATAACACATCTGAGGAAATTTCTAGAAGTTAGTGGAAAACGGAGTTTAAACTCCTGGGAGTCAAAAGTTAACAAGAGAGAAAACTCTTTAAGGTTTACTATCGATCTCTTGAGCAACAACGGTATCATAATTTAATCGGCTCTTTAGTTTAGGAGAATGGTAAGGTTCGAATTTGAGACACCTTATACAGGATGTCTTACTGTATTTTCACCAAAGGACATTTCAGATCACACTCCGTAAAGGTTTAAATTAGAAATTTATTATTTTGCTGTAACTCTTCTAAATCAGCCGTAAATTTAAACCAATTACCAGCATCAATCCGCCCAAAAAACCATAATGCTTTTTTTAATGGGACATCCTTTATTTCCTGCATCAAGTATTTTTGGAATCTTAGTAGTCCCAAAGATCCCTTCAGTAAACACAAAACAACTAACCCTGTACAGTTTCCTGTATTTTTCAACTCAGGAAAACAGATCTCTTAATTTCACGGTATAAGTGGCATCCTGTAAAAACATGTTACTGCTTTGTTTGACAATTTCATTATCAAATTGGTTAAAATTTACGGCTAATTAAAAAAATAGGAAACTTTGTTAATTTAAACATTTGTATATAATAAATAGTCACAACGGAAAGATCCATTGGTACAAACATAGGGAATCACCCTGTACAACCGACCGACAGCGCTCTAAAGGCACTGTTCAAAACGCTAAACTAAACACACCTACCCAGCGTCCCAAAGTTGTCTGTGATCCTCACGCGCGAAACACAACTAAGGCCCATGAGAATATAATAATATGTACAAGAAACATTGTTAACCATCAGAAAAAATTATATGCTGTTAGATATCTACAAAAACAATATACAATGCAAGGTATTCGCGAATCATCCCGACTGCTGGTGATCGATGTGAATCGGCGTCGATGGTCAGTTTGCATGATGACCGTCCTGGTCCCGCGCCTATTTTACATATACATACAAAAAAAAAAAAATAGGCGAATCGACAGTCACTATTTACGTGTAACGTGGAATGTCAAATAATATCGACCCGGGTTTCACATCACTGGAATATTGAAGCGTACGGAAAATACAACGATAATTACGTAGCGTAGTCCACCTTGTCCCAAGGCAGAGTGAAGTCCGCGGGCGCCCGGAATTCCTCCAAGTTGAACGGATCGAACGGGTCCTGGACCATCCCTAAAAGAGGGTCGAAGCTCATTCCTACCACGTTATCGCTATGCGGAGCTGCGCTCCCATTGGTGCCCAACGAGGCCACATATGGAGCCTCGTTAGGCATCAGCGCTTCCAGCCACTCATCGGTGTCCATGGGCACTTCGCTCTGCAGGTTGTTGTTGTCTAGGTTGCCCTGCTGCCCGAGGTCCATAACCAGCTGGTTGAAGTCCATGTTGTCCAGCGACTCAAGCAACTCATTGGGATCAATTCCGCTCAGGGCCGAGGGCTCGGGACTACACCTGTCGATCATTTGAACGTTGTTCTCAAGGTCTGCAGTCACTCCTTGCATGTTCGGGTAAAGCGGCTCCTGTGCTTTGGGCCCTGCCGATCCGGGCGTTGAAGGATATGAAGCGGCACTGGCAGGGAGCTCCCCGTTTTTAATCAAAATCTCCAGCACATCATCCACGATTTGACTCTTAACGCTGCTCTTCTTGTTCAACTGTTTCGTGGCCTCCTCATAGAGCGGCGGCGGCTTGGGGCTCTGACTCACATCCCTATACTCGATTTTAATCTCGGGCGGCTGCTTTACCTCCTCAATGTACTCGCGTTTTACATCCGCTAACAAAAAGTTGGGTATGTTGGCCTTGTTGTGACCATTCGACAGTTTAACTGGCGGCTTGCATTGCATCAGTTGATAAACAAACGTCGCTTCCGTCCCGTTGAGCACGATCCCCACCGAGGGGGAATTTTTTTGCTGCTCCGGCGCTAACACCAAATTCTTTTGATTCTGAAACGCTAGGTGCTGTTGTTGCTGCAGCCGTTGCTGTTCCTCGTTCACCTGGGCCTGCTTCGTCTCTGCCAGTAGCTGCTTTACTTGCAACGCAATGTTTTGCTGTTGAGCCTGCTGCTTGGCCTGCAAGTGCTTCTGCAACAGCAGCTGCGTGTTGTTCTCCGCCCGGTTGGTATTCAGCGCCTGCAGTTTTAGCTGGCTGAGCGTGAGTTCGCGCTGCAACTCCTCTATCTGTCTCTGCTGCTCCCGCACTAGGTCCTCGTTACTCTTCTCCGGAGGTTTATGAATGGAAGGGACGGGGCTTGGGGGCTCTCCGATATCCATCAGCTCTGACTGCTCATCTTTGACCTGTGGAGAGTCCTGCGATTGGTCCATACTGGTGGCTGTCGACTCTACCGAACTGGGATTGTGATTTATAGTGTCAGAACTCTGACTCGAGAAAGATTTGAGTCGCTCAATAAGTTGGGGTTTGCATCCTGAGACTGGAAGACTGCGCCTCTTGAGTTCCGCTTTCAGATCGCTCACTTTCATATCTTCAAGCTTGCCGGTGATTCTGCTGGGTGTTGAGGACGATTCCGATGAGGTAGAAGGTGCCGGAGAAGGCAGTTGAACATTCAGGCTAGCGCTACTGCTGGGACTCGAAGCGCTGTTTGGAGTTGGTTCAGTGGCGGTCTTTTGAGGCCCTGGCAAGATAATCTGGGGAAATTTGTGCTGTAACTGCAACTGAAATTGCAGAAGCAGTGTTTGCTGTTTCAGCAGCAAGTCATAGCTGCTCTCTCCGTTGCTGTTTAAAATGCAGTTGCTCTTCTGCGCGCTTGGCGGTCCTTTGTATTCATGAAACTTAATTGTTCTGGCCTTAGGAGCCGACTTAGACTTAGACTTTTTCTTGTTCTTGTCCTTGCCCGGGGCGTCGCATTTCAGCCCGGATGGTACCACTCTAGTGCTCAAGGGTAACGGTGGAGGTGGTGGAACGGGAGTAGGAGTTGCAGGTTGAGAGGTTGCACTCGGCACCGGACTAGCAATCGAAGACAATGGACTCAGGCTCGACGTCGACGATACTAGAGACGCGGGACTTGCCGCGCTTCCTTGAGACAGCAACGGTCTGCACAAGTCCGCAAACACTAAATCACCTCCATTGTCTTTAACAGGCGCGGCTGTGGTCAGAACCACGGCGGTTCCTTCAGAAGGTCGGATTAGGGACACCACGATGCCCGCAGACTTAGCTGCGGTCTCGAGCACATCACTAGGTCCCGGACTCACAGCACTGTCTCCCTCCGAACTGCCCTGGGAGTCCTCCTCGGGATTAACGTAATTAAGGGGATGTTGCGGCCGTTTTAACGCGCCCTCGCTGGTGGCTTTGTAAGGGATTTTGCCTGTCTTGACCGCCTGTTCGATCGGCTCCTCGGTATGCAGGATGTTTTTCTGGATCAGCTCCAGCGGCCCTGGCCGATGGGAAAGTTGGTCATTGAGCTGGTCGGCCAGGCGAGCCTTCTTGAGCATGCGCTGCCGCTCGGCCAGGCTCGGGTCTGCGTGCAGCGCATCCGCCTCGAGAATATGTCTGCGTTCTAGTTCTTGTCGGGGCGGCCGTTGCTGGATTTTCGCCTTCAGAATGTCACCCGTTCTCGCACGTTCTGCCGACCGGCGTTGCCCGTGGGCTGAAACAACAAAATCTGATGTTAAAAAATAACCTTACGATACGTTTCATTTTAGAATTAAAAGCAAACTAAAGTATTACAAATCACAATCAAAAGAGTAATAGAGGCGACAAAAAACTACTATGACAAGATAGTCCTTAGTGATGACCAATAAGCCTTGTACGCATTATTTGTGAAAAACTTGTTTCGATAGTACGCCAAAGTCAATGTCATTGCAGCCGTCTGTATTTGTTCTTCTAGCATGGGAAGGAATGAAATTGGAAAAACCACCTTGAAATGCTTTGTAAAAGATAAACTTTGACGTATCTGAGTAACTCTAATCCATATTCAAGCGTGCAATGAACTAATTTCACGTAAGTGCAAGCAGGACGCGGATTTTTCGCATTTTTGCTGATTAACTAGAACAAATTGAAGAAAAAACACGGGATTATGTCATTCCTCGGGCATCGATCGTTGTTCAACATTGCAACACCGCGTCTTAATCAATGCCAAACAAAAGATACGAAGGTTATTAACTCTTTTTCGGTATTTTTATCCTGCAGCCTGCTTTTTCTTTATCGAAAACGAGCGTTTTCGATGGGCAATTTGCAGCACATGTGGATTAGAGGAATGTGTGCCTTTTCGAAAGAATTTAAAGCCTATAAGGCGCCCATGTGTTGTTCCTTCGGTCCTCGCTATGACAGCGTTTCGTAATCGAATTTCGGCGGCTCCTCGAATCGAATCTAAATCGTGCTTCTTCAACGCCATTCAATGAAAGTGAAATTTATGCCGCACAATGTCGTCGATTCTTTCAATATTTGCGTGTTAACGACCAAATGTCCGAGGAACTGCCCTTTACAGAGTGTATTCAATCTCTGTCCGAGGAATTTTATCATAATTAAGATTGATGCGACCAAATTCGCTTGCAGTTTTGATTTTTGGGTCAAATCGACCTAACAAGCAGATTTCGTGTCGATAAAATTAGTAATAAATCACTAATACTTACGGGGCATTATTCCCTGCGCTACCAGCTGGTCTAGCGGCCTCCGCAGAAGAAGTTTCACCTTGAGGGCTGCAACAAAAGGAACAAGTTAAGACACCCACTCTGGCCATTAAACGAGTCAAAATGTGGAAAAAGGGACCCAACCTGAGAAAAACGCGTGGTCCGGCAGAGTTCATCTTTCGATGTCTGCGAGATTTTGGGTCACCGAATGGACGGCACCGAGGCACATTCCACGTTCAAAGGGCGACTGGGGTGACAACCCGACAGGTTCTGTTGGTAAAGATCGGCAAACATCCACCGAAAACGCACAGATGTTCTGATCGAAATGCGACCAAATGGTGGTAATCGACCGGCCAATGTCAATGCGATTGCGACAGGGAGAGAGACGAATAAATAAACAACTGCAGGATTGCGAATAAATGAAATTCGAAATTGGACGATGGCCGGGCGGAACGCATAGTGGGATCCCCGCCCCGAAGACCTCGGCCTCGGGCTAAGATGTGTAGGCGCCACTTGTCCGAATTTTTTCTAAAATTCTTATCTTTGTTAGTTATTACTTTTGACCAGTGATCCGATAGAAAATAGTGTCGGATCAAGCTGACAGATATGCAAGGGATCAGAATATACCCAGACTTGAGGGATTCTATAAGTCATTATGAACCAAAGTGTCACTAATATGCACGAATACACGTATGATTGGTTTTTGTATTTATCGCGTTAAAAAAAAACGATTGGGAATCGACCCTCTGTCATCCCTAACACCCTTGTTCGTCGCTCCAAATCTGCACATGGTTATTTTCGTAGTAGCCGGTCCAAACCAGATCGCAAGCAATCTAAAGCCGACGAGTGACGTCAGATGATTCATTTTCGAGCAATCCCAGAGTAACACGTCGAAAACGCTATGAGACAGGAATGTAAAAACCATTTTCTCGGGCGTAAGCCGTTTGGAAATTATAGCGCTATGAAAGTGCAAAAATGGTTGGTGACCGCGATCATATCACAATAAATAAAAATCAGAAAGCGGTACTCTTAATGAAATATTCGTAGAATTCCGGAAAGAAAAATTGGAAAATGTGAAATAGAAAAAAATTATTCTCAGATTTTTTAAACTATTTATGTTGATTTTTATTATCTATCTATCTATAGTAATCAATGGCAACCAGTGGAATGGGCGCAAAGCGGATTTGCTTGCACATTTCCATTTTGCAATTTTATTACTTATTTCATATTTCTCGTTTCTGCTTCTGCGTAAACATTAAAAATTCCAAACTTAAAATAATTTCCGTGACTAAACCTTTAGTATAACACTTAATAAAACCTGTCCTAATGAGTGGGATTTTAAATTAACAATTTGCATATAATTATTACCCAACAAAAAAATTAGTAACGTGGGACGGAATAACATTAAATTAATTACGTCTCGGTTAAGTTTGTTGAGAAAGAAAAGTTTTTGTGAAGTGCTCGCAAGAAGAGCTGAATCAAGCAGTTGTCGCCATCTATCAACGGGCCGTAAAAGTTGCGGATATTGTCTAAGGAGCCATCTAAGGAGATTTCTTTTTTGTTAAAATATGAGCAAAAAGGAGGGAAAAGAGCCGAACAAATCGCAGGAGCCCCGGTCCTTGGCAATCGTCTCGACGGACAATAAAACAGACTTATGCGAAGCGTCTACGAATGTTTGGCAGATTAAACAATTAAAGAGAGCAAATATAAATAATAAATTCGACTCTCACGCGCCGAGCAAAATAACTCGTCCGTTCCGGCCGCCCACAATTTGTTTGTGTCAAAAGGACGAAAGTGCCACTACCTGAACGTTTTATTATTAGACTCTTATGTAACATTGAAATTATTCGCTGTCTTTCACCGTATTATTATTATTGCTAAACCTAAATATACTGCTGTCAAAGTTTTTCTGCGAAAATTGGCTCGGAATCCGGCGCTATTGAGATCAATCCATGCCCCAAAACATTTCGTCCCACTTATTTTTTTAAACTACGCCAAACTATTTTTTTAAAACTCACATTCCTTGTTTTGATCCATATGGATCGGCGAAGAGTCGATAATCGCTTTCGGGGGCGATTCCCGGAAGGGGGAAGCAGAGCGACTTCCATTCGCCCCTCCACCATTCCCCCCACCCTCCGCCATGTTGTCCTTGAACCACTCCGGGTAGATGGCCGAGATGGTGTCCACCAAATCCCGGTCCAACTGGAGTTGCCAGTATCCGCTGCCTGGATCACTTCGGTGACTCGATTCTGGAAGAAAATCAAAATTTTCTCGTTAGGACTATACACTCGCATCAGTATAATAATTACAAAAATAGATTCATTGTAACGCTCACTATCAATACCGTAGGTTAGTTGTTAGTCATCTGTTTTCACTTTTGCATAATTTTCGCTGAAATATTACGACTTTGTTTTAGACGAGCGTCCACATGGAGGCGGTGACGCCAAGGGAACCCTCCACACTCCATTTGGAAAATTTGGCAACACTGTACGACGGCAGTAATTGACAGCTGCCATTTGGGTCGAAGCTTAATTAAACCACGTTGGCGTCTGAAATGGTCCAATAACATTAATTGAGCGTTCGTAATAATTTACGCAAACATGGATTTCGGACCGTCTGGACCGTTGCCAGAAAAATGCCTCATTTCGAACCGACGGAGATGTTACGAAACAGGGACTCGGCTAGGTTTAAGCCTTCGGGAGACGACAATAGTTAGCAGGACCGGACCGGTGGTGGTTATATGAATTATTCTCTTTGAGAAATCAACTCGCTGGCAATTTTTGCACGCAATGATAAATATGATTTATACTAGTTTAGGATTCAATTGAAAAAAACCCAAAATTCTGACACCCAGTATCTCAAAAACTAATTGTTTTCCGACATATGTTTATATTATATTTTTGAGTTAAAACATGATTCTCCATCCTATGCCAGAGTCGTATTAGAATAGACTATTACTGTAAGGAACGTTTTTGCGTATATCGGGTAAGTTTTTTGTGGTTAGTTCAAGTTAGACGAGATCTCGGAAAACCGAAAATCTTACCTATTTAAAGCACCACGTGATAATTGTACTTAAGCCATTTCTGGAATATTAAACCTTTTGAGATTTTACAATGTATGCGTATTCTTGTCAATTTCCTTGTCGAATTTTATGTAGGTTTAATTTAACGAGAAAGTGTAAATGCACTGTTGGCAGCCAACAACACTTCAAATATGCTCCTGCATAATGGGAACAGTGATTATTGCAAAAACAAAATACTTTGGAGAAAATTAACCTTGGAGAACATTTCTGAAACGCTTTGTTTACTAATCTCATTCTATATCGACATCATCAGGTTTCCAAGTCTTTATCCAAAATAAATAGCATTTCCTAAGAATCCAGACATCTTTAGTGAATGCAGAACTAAATTCAGCAGAATTGAAATAATTCAACAAAAAATTCACAAGAGTATCCAAGGAGTATGAAAAGTCTTTCAGAAAAATTATAGATCCCATTGAGTTCTAAAAATCTTTCCAGGCACTCGGTATATCTGGAGGAAAAAACCGAAGAAGCACAAAAAATCTAGTGAACCATACTAGCTCAGGAGCGAGTGCGAAAACTGTGAAGAATTTCAAATATTTCAAAATTCGCAAGAATTCCTCTAATAGACTAATAAAGGAAGTTATCAAACTTCTACATTCACGTTCAACTTAAGATCGAAAACATCTCACAGAAAAATAAAAAAGCTGTTTCCGAAAGAAAGTGTCAAAAATCATTTTTTAGGCCAAAATTCCAAATCCAATTCTAAAATCACTACACTGCATCAAATGAAATGATGTGTCACTGTATTTTCATGCACAGAAATTTAACGCTGTGAACCAAAATAAATAAGGTAAGACACAAAAAGTTTCAGTCAAACAAACATGAAGAGTTTAGTGCTTTGAAAATAGTTTTTGTAATAGTAATATGAAGTATAGAAGAAGGCCCTTAAAGTTCGCGCAATACCGTTAAAGACGAATTATCACATAATATTTTTATTATAAATGTTTTAGTGGCCGCATTCAGAGAAGAGCAGCACTGTGGCGCTTTATTGAAGCTGCTGCATTTTGTCTTAACGCTGACTCAAAAAGGTAAAGCGCATTACGCTGGAATCAGAAATTTTTAATCTGTAATTTTCAAAAGATCAATTTAACAGTTGCTTGTCAGATCAAATTCAAATTCTGCAGCGCTCCATATGTGTAAATTCTCTAAATGCCACCACTATCACAATTGATTGAGATTTTCAGGCGTCAAAATATGCAGAGAAGTGTTATGAATTTGTCAAAGTATAGAGGCAAGGCGGAATTAAAATGTCTAATACTGCTTGACTAGTAACCATATATCATTATCAATAATCATGTAGCTATCATAAATGCAGTTTTATGCACGCTACAGTGTACTATAATTGTCGGTTATGGTGCATACCTAATAAAAATGTAAAAAAAAACGCAAGTTATATCAACGATTTTCAATGCATTTCGAAAGTTAAAAAATATGGCATCCTGTTTAATATTGGCTCTCACACAACCAGTCTAGGAGATTCCGGAACTCGAAAATATGTCGCAAATTTTCAAAAATGAGTATGCTGTGTATCAAAAAATACTAATAATTCTTTTAAACCTTCAAAATAGAGAATCTAAAAATTACTCCAAATGAAAAACAAAACGGACAAAATTGCCTTGGACGAAAAGAAATCTCTAGGAAATGTTTAAAAAAATACCTTGAGTATTTCTTCCAAATTGACTTTTAGTTGGAAGAATCAACATACGGTGCGTGCAAACAACCAATTTAGCAAATTTACTTTGTGGAGCAGCAGACATGCCTAAAACACTCTGCGAACGCCCGACAAGGACTGTGAACGCGCCCCCCTACAAACAAACAAAAGTTCCCCCTTTCTATGCTAATTAAATATTGCTTTAACAAAAAGGCTTCAGCTATGAATTACAATTATTTGACAGCGAAACGCAATTATCATTTGAATAAATTCAGTTTTATGTTGTTGTTATTATTCGAATGCACGTGTAGTCCCAAATTATGGATATACCGCATACAAAAGCATACCTCAATCGACGCACTAATAACAAACAACCCCGCGCCATTTGTCACGGGTGCTGGAAACATCAAAAGGTCATTAAATATTCTAAAGGAAAACACAAGGAATCGCGTGAAAACCATCGAAAACACCGCGTCTACGTGATACATTCCCGCCCACCCGGCATTTTTTCTCCAATTGAACAAAACAATCGAAACCCGCAGTAGAAATGTGGAAGGTCACCGGGTACTCATTTACACACACACACAAACACCGAAGTCGGTACGGGTACGTCAAAAACTGAAGCAAGGCCGTGAAGAGGTGTTATGCGAACGGCACCGGAACTTCTTACCCACCAGTTTTTGCTAAATTGGGATATTTGCGGAAAAAATGCATAACATGGCAGCGCTGTAGATAGAGTGATGTTTAACGGTAAAGGGATGCCAAAAATAAGGTTAGAAAAACTGTCAACGTCGTTCGAAGGAAAACGGTGACAATTCCACCGTTAGGATCTCCGCTCGCGACGGCGTTGCCTCAGACCAAAAAATTTCCCTAATAATGGGAAATCAGATTTGGACGAAAAGAAATAATGGAGAACACGACAATTCCCGGGAAATTGCTAGGAGACGCTCACAAATTAAAAGCTAAATGGTTTGGAACTGATCTTGGCACCTGGTGGAATCACAATTTGTCTCCAACGCGATCAGTCTAAGCGCCTGTTCGAATTATTTCCGTCGTCGTAATTCTGTTTATTGTCCCGGTTTCTTCATATGAGAGTAAATGCACTTGCGAACAATACATTTTTTTCCAAAATCTACTTGTTTTGATTCATTGTTGAAAGTCGACCCTAAGCAACGTTGTGACGAAAAAAAGTTCTGCGTGCACAGTGTTGAGAGAGCTAATATGTGAGAATCAAAAGTATTTTACAATCGCGCCGTAATTGCAACTTTTTGCACTACTAGAGTTAACTAGAATTTATAAAATTGTAATAAAGATTAGCGGTGACGTTTCACTTGAGAGTAATTTCCATGGTAATCATGATAAAATAATAATGGGAATGATCACGAAATAACGGCCAATTAGCTCCCTAGGTAAATAATAATCTTTATGCATATCATGATTAACCTGTTTTTCACCTATTTTAGAAAAAAAGGCGAGAAAACGCACTTCTCAATCATTTACAATATTACAGAGCTAGTAGTGGAAAAAAATAGTATAAGGACAACAGTTACATAAGCGTTTGTTGATAGGAATGGTGGTGCGAGGAATGAAAATAAAGTCGTAAATTAGTTTAATGTTTAACGATTTTTCAATTTCTTTCCAAAATCTTTGATTTTCAAGGCAAGTGAGAGCCGAAACAAAAATCAGTTTATTAATTGAGCATTTAAGTGAAAATATTCACTCGAAGAGTGCTTTAATAATAATAGAGATGCAAATCCCAAGATCGGAGAAAATTACTTTTAACTCACGAATAAACGAAACTTAACTCACAATAGTGAAATGTTGCGCACGAGCCGCCAATGAGGGCTGCACTTGCGTAAATGTGACTTTTTTTGACAACTTTCTACAATAAGTAATAAAGACTAAACCTTCTTCTTAGAAGATTGCAAGTGATATTTTCAAAATATAGTCTTTTATAGGAAATAGCGGTACCTCTCTTAAATAATTTTTAGGGTACTAAGGGTTTCATTGTCTCCTCTATTTTCCCTAATCTAAAATTTAAATTCAAGTAAAAACCTGCTTATGAAGTTGTCACCGGAAAAACAAAAGAAAAATAACCCCGAAAAACATTTCACTACTAACCTCATCAAATGGCAACATAGCAACATTCTTTTATTTTGACAGCTCTTAGGACGGCCCACGCGTAACTTATATATCATTGACCGAGGCCCTGTTGCCGCTGTTTAGTTTTCAGGGTAGTTTTTGACTATTTATTTAGTTTCTCTTAGTTTAAACTTCAGGCATGCATACCGAAAATAGCTCTTAAGTATACCATAAACTCAGCGGTACTATATGCGCCATTCGAGCCGTACTTGAAATAAATGTTTATTTTGGTTATCAGAGCGGCAGCTGCAAAATATTGCACGTTTCGTAATAGGTAATAGCCGATTGAAGCGATTTCAAGTGCGTTTGTTGTTGAAAGGTTCGATTGGAAATTTTCTAGCGAATGCTTCCAAGCAAATGACCCTTTCTGGGAAAATTTTAATAAATGCGCTTTACGTAACGGCCCTCTTGTTTCCTTGTTACGCTGCGAATTAATAGCGTTAGGAGTTTTCAGACTAGTAGAAGTAAGTATCCGCACAAACTTCTTGAATTTGAAGTTGTCACATAAATTGCCAAAGGGAGACGCTAATTGCCTGTCTCGGCACAAACCCCAGGCCCAAACGAATATGTTGTGTCCGTCTCGCATCATTCTCTAAATTAATTGGTTGTTAATTTCAAATTTCCATTGGAATCGTTTTCTCGTAACGAGCTTGGTGCAATTAATTCGACATCGTTTTCAGAAAAACTCCAGCGCACAAAAAGCCTTTATTTTCCACTTAAGAATAAAATATTTAATGAGGGTCTCGTTACAGAGTGCTAAACGCCCCTGTTTGGGACTTTCATCGTCTCTGGATTGAGCCTATTTTATTGTTCCGGGTACATAAAAGCAAGCTGCTTTTTAATTCGATATGTCTTCGTTTTTTGTTGCTCCATAAGGTAGTGATCACATTTCCAAGTTTTAATCAGAACCAAGGGAAGCTTAGCAACGTTAATCCTTATCATGTTCTAACTCTAAAGCTGGTGGATAATCCTTCAAAAACTCCACTAACGGTAAATTTTATAGACGACTCAATAAAAAGGATCCTTATGATTGAACTCGACATTCAGAAGTGACAATTCCTGAATTTAACCTACATGTGTGATGATGTGATGTGACATGATGATGGGAAATATCGAGAGTATAGACGAGATAGAAATTTTTATAGGGCAATTATAAACATGGATTTATTTTATGATACCAGGAAAAACTAGAAAAATAAGTAGTATCTCATTATTCAACAAAATAATAATAATCTTGGCAATGGTTCTTGAGATTAAACTGGCAAAACTCGCCTTCATCATTGTCAAGAAAGTAGCAACAATTTTGACAATGGCGAATGAGTTTGTTCCTGAGATTAAATCATATAATTCACAAAACTCACCTTAAAAATTACATTTGCCAAATTAATAAAAAAATCATTTCGCAATTAATAACAACTTCAGCGTACGATTATAGCGTCTAAACAGTGCCGAAATTTAACCGTACATATTGCCGAAAAAGTAACGAAATAACAACAGAACCATAATGAAATCTCTTAATATTACAACTTTACAGTCAGGTGCATAAAAACAAGCACCTTAGAATTTTACTAAAACATAATAGAAGTATTATATTACTTTTTCATTCTGTATCCAATTTTAATGGTTATTCCAGTGGGTACTAAAAATCAAGAAACTAGTGACTAAACGAGTTTCATTTAGTAACTAGTTATACAACAAAAGCTGATATCTCCATTTCATAACTCAGAAGAACAAATATAAGCTTTTTTTTAATACAACACTCGTATTTATCTCTTTGCCCTGCACACTGCTGGGACTCCCTTTACGCTTTTAGCACATTGCTAAAATCGCTTGCAAAGCAAAGTTTGAGGTGAAAAAACAATGACTGTGAAAAAGCTCATTAATAACTGGGAAGACTTTCAAATATGTTTATGTGTTTTATGACGCACAAGACCCATTTCTTGGCAGGCCACTGTGTGTAGTATCCTCTATTTGGTTTGGACAATGACCTCTTGACCAATTGGACACATCTCTAATTCACTTACAGAACGTTCGAATCATTCAAGGTTTATTTCAAGTTGTACAATAGTCTCTTTCTGCATAGTAGCAATATATGGACACTTGAGCGATATTCATCGCTCTGCTAGTAACTGGGACATATCGCTTGCATTAGTCACAATTTTTTGAGTGCTTTCGTAGCGATTTGCTCTGCTGAACGCGCCTGAGAATCAAGGTCATAAATTTTATTTCTCTTTTCCTCCCAATGCTTCCTTGCTCACCAAGCCAATTTAAATAAAGGATTATAGCTCGGGGACGGGTTAAAATTTCCACCGGTAGTGCGCGCCTAGGGAGACATCTACGACAGTTTATCTAGATCTAAAGCGAATTCGTTGACATGCCCCGGTACAGAAAGCAGCGATTAAGGTAAACTAATATCTCGTAGCGGTAGCACGCAAAAGGGGTTTATAATCCCCAAAACGGCTCATTAGCTAAGCACAACAAATGCCTCGTCGAACTAGGGCAAAAAGGTTTAATTGCCCCTGTCGGGGGGGTTGATTAATTAAACCTGAGTTCAATTAAGACGCGCGATCTTATTCCCACGCGTCAAACCGGTGCCTGAAACCTTAAAAGAAAAGCTGATGCGGAATCAATTAAAAAGTTCCTTCTTGTTCTAGCAAAGAAAAAACACGAACGTCCGAGACAATTTCGAATTAAGGTCTTTAAGCCGACATGAATATTTGGCCTTTGAATCCAGCCTATTTGTAACGGTCAGCTATGCCAGCGTATTTACTGGGCCCACCTGAAAATAATAGTTTCAAACTTATTTTGATCATAGCACACACTTAAAATAGATCAGGCATTTAATCATTTTGATTGAGGCTGATCCGGTATATGGCTTACATGGACGGCGGGCAGTTGTTGGCACGCCCACCTGATTCAGTTCTGGTCAGTCAAGTTTTCGTTAAAAAAAAAAAAAAAACTACGTTAACCCGTTAATACTGGTAGGAAAAAAACGTTTTTATTAGCATTTTTCACTGGTCTCGCCAGGACAATTCGCAAATATCTCTAGCCTTCTATTACCCTTGAGTTAACAAATGATAGAGATGCCTTCACATATACATACACTACTTTCTCAAGTTCGTCTTTGCTACAACATGTCACAAATTTGGCAGCTCTCACGAAACAAAAGAACGGAGTGACGTTGTCAATAGAAAAACATGAAATGTTTGTCTGCAACGTTGAATGTTGAACGAGTGTTAATTTAGTTTTGCGAATTGTGGTCTAGTTTAACATTCTATAGAAGTAGAGCGAGTGTTACTGGCAGTGATCGTTGAAAACCTCATCATTCAAATTTCTATCCATCGCCTCGTTTCCGTTAATAATCAAACTATTTATTAACGGTCATGAAAACACTCGCTCTTGAAATTTGACAGCTTAGATGAAATAAAAGGAAGCTATAGTACTGCCAATAAAATTAAATTCAATCATTAGTTCTACCAAAATTTACGAGGAGTGAGCTAGTCCTTCGTGTTTTTCTCTTCGTTTTCTGCGTGCGTGTAATTGTTCTGAATGCGAATAAACGTTAGCGGCTCCCTGCTGCAATGCTCAAACTACTTTTGTTGTCAAAGGAACGTGATAACGCCGTATTTCAAATATGACAGCTGCAGCGAAAGGAAAAAACTCCGCAGTACATCTTGAAAATTCGTGTTTTTCACTAAGGACGCCTCTGACGAAACAAAAGAAAGGAGCTGCGTTGCCAATAACCTGCCCATACAAATCGCATATTGTCCAATGCGGCGTTGCAAGATAAATCAAGCTCGCGGAATCTATTTTCTTTTGAACTTGACTCATCTGACATGGGTACGGAATTAGTCGACCTTCGATTATTTCTGCAGGTATCGATCGGTGTGCCGCGCCCCATTTCCAATCTTGTGCGGTATTTTTAAATTGTCATTCGCCGTGTGACGGTATACACACAGAACTAAATTAGAAAATAAATTGCGTCCGTAGATTAAAAGTGCGCTCACATCAACAGTAATAGTTTAACGCGCCCGGAAATTGCTCCATTGAATAGTCCAAACGATTCCTGGATGTTACGCAATCAGATTTCATTTAGAGGGGCGCCCGTTATAGCTATCTTTAAGCGCACGAGTATACCAAACATACTAAACAAATGTCAAGGCTGTTACCCAGTCCAAAATGGCTCGCATAGCCCGTGTAACCGTACTTTCGGCAATTCTTGGAACGTTGGCAACATCGGAAGTGCCGGAGGATTGACAGCTGACGTGTCACCACAAACAAACAAATGAATGCAGCGGCGCTCTTGACAGTAGCATTTGTACTATATATTATGAGAAAACAGAGAAATCTCTTTAGATCGGTCTTGACAAATCTTTGCGAATGGTGAAGATCATAGAGACAAATGATAGCTGCTGTGACCCCATTTTTATCAACGATGTTGGATACATACGCGTAAAGACTGGAGAGGTTTGTCTAAAGCTATGTCCTCACGAGCTCAAACATTTACAGTGTACTTGACAGCGCAACAGAAATCAATGAGTTTCATTGGCTGAAATTCGCCACGTTGGAAATTTGAAGGTAACGCTATTAATTACCAGGTTAGACGTAGAAAACCAAAATAAAGTTAACTTTCGCGTACTTTACGCGGCTTCCGCTGTCGGCTTGACATTGATGTATTTGTTAACATGTCTGTCTATTCAAATTTGAAAATTGAGTTAGTCTGGTTTTTGCTTCTTGCTGTTATTTAATCCTTAGTATCTAATATCTACATATAATTTTAGTTTCTGGTCATAGAAAATAACAATAGACCATATTTCATTACCAAGTTTTTTTCCATTCGGACGATGTGTCTAAAGCTACGTAACATACGCCCACAATATACTACGCTATATTTACGCTGGTGAGCGCATGACGTTGACAACGTAGCAGATAGCGTCGTATTGACAGCTGATGTATTAACCGCGGCGAAACAAGTGAGTGTGGATGTGTTGTCGTCAAAGATGTGACACGGTGATCGTGACAAATGACAAGCCTGTGTTACCATTTTTTAAATAAATTTGAATGTATACACTAAAAAGCTATCGAGAGGTTTGTTTGGGGACGGAAAACCCCTTAAGCCTATCCTGTCCTTATTAAATTACAGTACTGCTGTGAACAGCTCAAGCTGGTAATTCGCCGACCCTATAGAACTCTATTAAACTCAATTCCGCGTTTAAGCATCGATTTAGGGCCTTAACTAACTATTGTTAGTCGCTATCCTCGCATCGGTTACAAGATAAACAGATTGGATAAGTGAGTTATTGCGCCGCCGACAATATTCGGGCGAAAGATGAAATATTGCTGCCTGTGTCTTGCACACGCGCCGCATATAACAAATCGAGACAAATTACCCGTCAAATCCTCCGTATAAGCAACGGAAAGTAAACAAAAAACAAAAAGTGTCGGGGAGAAGTGAATCAAAGCGTAATGTTCACCTGTTGTGCGAAAGTTGAATCGGGTTTTAATCAGGCAGGAGAGATGAATAGCAGCCCCATCAGTGAAAATAAGATTTATATGAATTGAATTTTACCCTTCCTGATGAAGCCCTTTCAAATGGGGTAAAGACTAAGAAATTGAAACACTGGCACCGTCATGCGTTCAACGTCAGATGTAATCTGTTATCGCCATTTGGATTATGTAGTCTTCCATTAAACTAACGATTTTCTGATAGAATCGACAACATCGCAATTATTGCTATTGACGCGCCGACCCTCTCAAACCATGGGCGGGATTGTCAGAGCTCAAAATAATGCCAAGAAATGTGTTTTTTTTTAAATCTTTTTAAAAAAATGTCATGAAACACACTTTGCTACTTGAATTAAATTACAGTTTCAAGTCCTAGCCACATTTGAGCACGATAACAATCCAGGACTTTTGCCCTTTTTTGCTCTCCTTCTGCTCGTTAGAATATCTAAATTGCTCTTAAAGCATGTCTGCCTTTCGGAAATCGCTACAATTGTCGCCCTTAACTTTTCAACGGATGCCTGCGGGATACGTCTTAAGGGATTTGGCCTTTCGGGCCGTCTATCTAAACGGATCAGCCTAAGAGTTTCGTATTATTCTTTAAGGTGTATGGTCTGTTTGCGAGATTAGAAACCTGAACTTTTCTTATTTAGGGCGGATTTAGTGCGTGTTCGTCGGTTTATAAAAAGGATCCTTGAGTAATAAATTGCGCTTAAGAATGAATTTATAACGTTGCAGGTCATAAATTGGACCTTAACTTGACAATCGAGCCGACGTATTTAGCGCGAAAACTCAACTGGAAACGTTTCCACATTTTCCCCCTCGTTAATGAAGACACCCGAAATATAACTGCGTTCCTGATTTTTCACATAAAGAAAGATTACTGCATGAACAAAATCTGACGATCAGTTTTTTCAAATTATTTAAAATAAAGATGGAACAGAGCTTGAAAAACGGAAAACTTCCGAGACCTAAATGTGAATGATAGAAAAGAGGAATATCTCAATTGGCATAATATACTACAAAAAGTTTTCAATTCAATTAGCTTAGTTCGACAGGATAATGACCCTTAAAAATAATGAATACGAAGGGGCTTCTCCCTGTTGACTTAAATAATCAAAATACAGGAAAGTAAAAACTTTGAGTAAAATTTAAGCCTCGTTACTGTGTTAACAATATTAACACAGTAATGATGACAATTTCAATTTTAGCTGCTATGCGCGCCCTTCATAAATTCCATTCTTAAAAGTACCTTATTACTCTAATTAGCAAATTAATAATAACAGAGTTAATAAAGAATCACATCACACATTGAGTGTTCTACAGTTTTCATTAGAAAGATTCACATTCATCCTCTTGTCTTTAATTACCTCTTTGATACTGATTGACACGGAGTCGCGTTTTATATCTTTTTAAAATTTATCTTTATCCCTTTGAAATTAACAGAAACAAGTCAAATAAACTGCGAATATCAAAGATGTCAATCAGTAAATACAGATTAATGCCCCGTTTGCCAATCATGCTAGACACGGTGGCACATCACAATCCAGACTAGAGGTGGAGAAAACGTTTCTACTTTGATCAATTAAATGAGGTAAAAGTATAGGAAATTTAAAATTTACGTGAAGTGCAAGACGCCCTGTTAATAAATACATTTCCATGAACAGCGAAGTTTACATTGATCTTAATTACTGGGAACAATGAGAATCTTTAGAGGGAAAAACTCAGGATATATGAATGAACTAGATGACTCCACTTATCGGATGTGAACGTGTTTATGCTAACTTGAATCAATGGAAATGCCTGAATAGCTCTATGGAAAGAGAAAGTGTGTTAATCTATAATTTTCATTAAAATGTGTAGTTCCAGCATGTAATTCATGAGCCCTGATCGTGACTATATTTACTCAATAAACGGGGTAATCAAAAACTTTACGAAGAGAAATTTCACATTATCCTTGGAGTATGCATATAAATTTGGGTGTAACGATGACTTTCAAATTTATTAAATCTAATAGTTCTGTAAAAAACAGTCGGCAATAAATAACTTTATTGCCTCGTATCTATCAAATTTGCAGCAATTAAAAAACTTTAATGTCAAGGCAGTAAATCTGCAATTTTACAGCGAAGTTTGATTTTACAACTTGCTTTGGATAAATTGTATAAAAAAACAAGTTTTCTGGACTTGAACCACCCTACACCTGCTATTAATTATTTTTTAACTGCAAATATCGAGGAAACCACAAAACTTCTACATGGGAACATTCTAGCTGAGGTCAAATTAGAATTTAACGTAGAATTCAAGAATAACATAGAGCATGCTAAAATAAAATTTGCCGTTTTCAGATATGAACTGGACGTGCTGCTATCTTTAACTCATCTGATTACTTTTGAGTTTTCTCAATCGGGGAACGCAGCACAGACGTTTCAAAACTGGAATACGAAAAACATTCGTTAATCGACCGGGACCATTAATAAGAGGCAGATGACGACTAATGGCGCGAAAATAAATGTTTTGGTCGTCGCGTGTGTACACGTTTCTGGAGTGAGTTCAGCGTAGTTTACTGACACACATTCGGGACAGGCCGGGCAAAAGGAGTCATCCGGTATAAACACGTCTCTTTTTCGAAATCCATCTGAAATAACGGGCCATTAATCGCCGCCCGATTTTGTAACTTGTTTTCAGCTCCGAAATAACGAAAATTCGCCCCGAATGAATGAGATGACGGAGATATATTTCTTACGGCGCATAACAGCTCAGTACTCTTAGATGCGCGTGCCACAAGGATAAAAAGCAATCACTCAAAGAAATTACCCACATTCGGGTGGATAAATTACCTCTCGTCGAGATATAATGCGTCGTTACCAGTTGCGCTACAATTATCCGCGAGAAAAATTACCTTGTAGATTTATAAATCGCAACATTTAGCCCAAACGTCTGAAGATGCAATATAAAGACCCAAAGCCATTATTATTGAACACTTAAAAAAATTAACTTAAAAACGCGATAACGTGCATGGGGAACGTCAAAGAAAAGCCAAAACAGAAACCACAAACCAAAATAATGAACAGGGGCGACGTCGTCTTGGCGTCTGGCAGGTGTCACCAATCAGCGGACTTGTCAACTGTCAGAATTCAAAAGTGAAAATTGAATTGTTTCATTTTTACTTTTTTGAGTGGTGCGAAACTTAAACAAATACGAAAAAAGCGACTCGCAAACCATAACCTCAATTTTCCAATAAGGATATTTAACTTTTTGTTGAGCACAATTTTGAAATATTAAGTACAATTTTATTTTTTTACAAACCGACTTCGTTGGTGTTATTTTATGTTCGTATTGAAAGAAATCATCCTTAAGATCTATAGATATACTATAGATGAATGAAAATTAGTAACAAGACTTGGACAGTTAAGTCAGGTGTGACTCAATAATCAGCGAATACTGCTACCATTGATTTTTTTAAAGGTTATTGATAAGTAGAATCTATTTAATGAGAGGTAATCTCTGAATGTAACCTACGAAAAATTACTCAATTTTTCTAATAATTTTGATCGTTGATTGCAAAAACTTATTTTGTTGCTGACGATACTTTCGTATAATGTTTGAAAACGCGTCAATAAAAATAAAATAAAGTGTGAAGCCATGGGAGACCAGATGCCTCTCAAATTATTATTAGCGTAAACATTCACAAAAATTTGGCAATAATTGTTCGACTTATTGAAAAACTGTTTTCGAAAATGGGATCCAACTCATGAGTAATAGACCATGAATTCTGCTATTTACCATTAACGACCAATTATTAAAGTGCCATCAACTTTTAATATAGAGCTAGTTTGCATAGATACCAAAAATCTGACCAATAGCCTGACTCTATTCCAACGTTTCTATAAAAATTTGCTGGTAGTTAAAGTTGACGTCACATTAATTATTTGACTCTAATAGACATCAAAATGTGTCATTTAAAATAGCTTTGTCACCTGCCAAGTACAGACAGTTAATAGAAGCGATTTATGACTGAATTTCCCAGCAATTTTCTGTGCCTTAAAAACAACTTTAAAGTCAGGCACGCCCTTGAATAAGTTGTGAAAGATTATTATTCGAAAAACGCCTTTGGAATTTATAAGGTCCTGTTAATAACATTACGTGGCCTCGGCTGATGGCCATTCTCCATTTTCCAAGGGGACGCCGCATGCCGTTCCGTCCGCTCAAAATTCTGTCCACGACGGAAAACTCATTTTTCGGGGCTGTTGGAATTTTGCTTTATGTTTTATAGTTTTTCTCTTTTTATCACGATGTTAAATTAAAAACGCACAAAACAAGCAGAGAACCGAAGCAAATTCTGAAGCGTAAAAAAATGCTGTTTTAAAAATTGAAAAATTTCTACCGTGATACATTCGCAATAACCGAAATTCTGCAAAAAATTTAATATTTTCTCCTGATTCTGTAAATTGATCATCTGGATTTTTTTAAACAATATTCTGCATTTTTTTAATTGAATAATGAATCTTCTTTTTATTCTTAACACCTAGACATAAAACACTTTTATTAACTTATAGGTGGGATTTTGAAATACATATGGATTTATGCTGTTATAGGCCTGTTTTATTCCTAACAATTCATAAGTTCACTATTAGGCATTGTCTGTTGATCGAAATTCCTAAGTTTTTGGTCGGCATAGGTAAAAATGACTAAAACGAACCATTATACTGGCCACTAAGATTTCCAAATATGACTCCCTCCCTTAGATCTCTTTCTTTAGGCGATTATTCCACATTGTTAACATATTTTTAACATAACATAGTTTTTTAAGCCACTTATTTCAACATGCGTTAATCTCATTTTGACATATTTTCGACATTAGCATTAAGTTAATTACCGTTCAAAGATTCCGTTATATACTAACTGATACCGCAGTTACCTCAATTACTTCCCTATTAACTTTATCAATGATTTTTACATTTTTAACTGTGAAACACAGAAATGTCAGAAAATGAAATGTTTTTAAAAGGATAATTTATTGGCGGGTTCTAGTAAGAAAATTAATGGAGCTGAGTTTGTTTTGAAACAAACTTTTAAATTTAATGGTATCTTGTTGCTTCATTAGATGTCTAACAAGCTCATGTAACTCCGTAAAATATGTGCTAATGCTAATTACGTTTACGTGTTTTGATAACGTGACATTTCCTTCAGTGGCTTAAAGGCTCTCTAATAAAGAACAATTACGAAGGTGAATTACTGAGCCATTTTTTCCACTTGAGACATTTGAAAGAATCACTCCAGATGTTGATTAATGACTCATAATGCAACTGCAAAAAAGATGTTACTATTACCTTTGTTTAAAGGCAAATAAAGTGACATCTATTGCAATCTATGTTGCTGTATATGGTTTTCGCTAAAAATTGATCATTAATTGCCAATGAGTAAAATATATCTTTAATTTTAAAGATCAGTCGTTCATTGTTTGTACATTTATTTTTTTATTTCAGCGCCATTATTGCACAATTTTAATAACTTTTACCTGCACAAATCAAAATCTTAAAACTTTGGGTACTTCTTACTGCTGAAATCGCAAGAAAACGATAATAATTATAACCAGCAAGAGTACTAATTCATATAAGCATTAAAATATAACCTAAAATCAATAAAATGATTAGGTATTAGATGTCCACGAATTCAGAATTAAAAATCCAATTTAAAAAATCTTGGACCGTATTTATGAAAATCAAGTTAATGATAATTGCAGAAAAACGAAATGTGGGATTTTAACTCTAATAATGTTATTGAGGGCAACAAGTGGCAATGCTAGTGTCAATTACTTTGAAATAACTGTTTAAGGAAAACAAGGAGAAAATAAAAACCTTATTATTTTCGAGATATCACCCAGTTTACTTTTATGTTGGACATCCTGTATAACAGGGCACATAATAAGACATCAAGATCAAATTAATAACCTCATTGCTGAGATGACTCAATCTCCTCCTCGCAATTCTGTAACTGAATGGAATTTTGAGAAAGAAAACAGAACTTAATTCAGATATTTCTCCGATTGTAAAACCGAAACTAAATTATAGCGGTTCGATCCAAGAATTTTATTGTCGATACCATGAAATTATCGATTTGCGAAACACTGATCCGTCGAGTCATTGAACTCATAAACTAAAAATTGGGAAACTTCAAATTCGAAGAACATTCTGAAATTAACAGTAAACGTTTGTGTTCAGATATAGTCATTGACAATTCGGTTTCCGTTATTTCGAAATAATATAGAGTGCACACTAGGAAGCTTGGAGGGAAAGAAAAAAACTTTGCTTCAAATAGTGTTTTGGTTGCCACTATTAAAGGGAGGTTCATTCACAAGTATTTTAATTTTGGAACATATGCTATGCAATACGTCATATTAAATGTTTTTTTGCAATCTCTAAATAAATCTTTAAAAAGTTTAAAATCGACGGTGACATTAGGATCTTTAATTTTTGCATCGAGATTTCTAATTGATTATTAGAGTATCTATACCCATTTTTGGCAAAAAGATAGGTTTTAGTATATTAATAAAAAAAAAAATGAAATTAACCTTAAACTTTAACAGCCTTTATTATATTAGAATAAGACTTTTACAAACATTTTGTTACTTAAATTCTTTATAATTAATTGAGATAATTTTACCCACAAAGTTTGTATCATGATAATATTAACACCTTATATAAGCAATAACAATTTTTCACCATTTTTCTTTATTACCAAACGTTATTTTACTCCAATCCATCCGGCATTTAACTCAACCTTTAACCTACGCAATTCACCATCAAATCCTCGTCCCACAGACTATCATGGTGGATCCTCATGAATGTAAATTCACCAATTCACCAATGCGTATTTGACAATTGTGGCGTTTTTGAAACCAATAATGAATTGACTCTTTTGAGTTAAAATGACAGTTGCACTGACATCACGCTAATGACAACCCATTAACAATCTCTTTTATATGACAGGTGACAGTTGGCATCCTGACATAGTACTGTAGAAAATGCTTAGTACTATTTCAATATGTTTCCAATATTTTGAAGTCCTCCCAGATGACATTTCTATGAAAAACATTTGAAAGAACATTTTATAGCCCTGTGAAAAACTCGCGGAAACATGTTTTTCAAAGTTGCTAAATTTAATGTAGAAGATTCCTCTAATTCAAATAACTGTTGCAAGATAAACAACAGTTTTATTATCTAAATTACCAGCCTATTTTTACGGATTCGATTAACTACCTTGAGAAAACAAATGTTTCTCGAACAAAACAGCAATAATTAGGTAACGATGATCGTTTCGTACCGTCGTAAAAGCGGATTCACATAAATTCCTCCAACGATGTTTTGAACTGCCGCGGCCTTTATGTGCGTTAAGATTTACCATAAACACGACCGAGACTACCAGACTTGATGCTCTATGACGTAACAGCGCTCGAAATGACGTCACGCCTGGCGACCAACGAACTAACCTATGGTCGAGCGTCCGCGAAAACAACAATTAAGAAAAACTGTGTCAAATTAAAAATAAAATCAATTAGAGGTATGTTTATTCGTCATTTAGAGCGGTCGCCTTCCAACTATACCGAGTGAGGTACACAGCGAAGTGTTGAAATTTGAATGACTCTATTTTCGACGGGTCCCGATCTATTTTTATAATAAAATATACAACAAAACGGTGTTTCTAGTGTCCGAATGCTGCCCGGCATCAACCAAATTACATTCTAAATAAATATGTCGGTCGGGAATAATTAGTAAAGGCCCCCAGACGTCCCGCATACGGCCATCTGTAACTGTGACACTTATTAATTAGGCCCTGTGTTTGGTGTCTCATTATAGCTTATCCTACATATCACGGGACATGTGGAAAAAGGATCCTTTTTTGATCTACTTAAACACTGCGTGTCTATGAGAAAGTTTACATTATTGCTCGCCAAGGACGCCATGGACTTCTTTCCTATAAACATTTATTTGATTTTCGATGATGAGTAAGAACGAATTTCTTACTGGAAAATTGTTATTTTTGCTGAAAATAGATACCCCATTTGAGTGATTTTTCCCATTGCAGTAAAATTTAGGACCAGAATTCGCTGATTTTGTTATTTGCAATATAAAAAAAGACTCTTTGGCAACCATGACATAAAGGGTAAAACCAGACAACATCCGACAAAATTTAGAATTACATAAATTTAATCAGGTGTCTTACAGCCTTGTGACCAATCAGAGTACTCGTCATATCATCGAATCGTCGAATGACCGACGCATGGGAAATAAGCTTTCAGTTACTGACCGATGCATGCATCATCCGACGAGACGATGGACTGACAATACTAGAATTGCGTGCACAAAATGCTAAATAAACAAAACTGAAATATGGTTATTCAAAAACAAATATTAAATTAGAAATCGAGAAAAATACATCGGGCACAAGTTACTGAAAAGTAATCAGTGTTGTTCACACTGAAGCAAGTGCCTCGCTCTTATGCATTCTAATGGGCATTATGCTTATTTGACATTACTGTGAGCGTGGTTTGACCCCTAGTTTGAAACGTGTTTAAGAATCTTAACGTGAGAGACGACATTACACACATTCTAAAAGGGTTACCCTAGCTTATCTGGCTTATCATTAAAGTGAAAATATTCGTCAGTAGACGCCGCACTTTGCCAAAATCTAAAGGTTTATTTAAAAATTTCTGAAAGCGGCAAAGTTTACACCTCAGTGACACAATGATGAATCGTACCATATACATAAAAC
This sequence comes from Euwallacea similis, assembly GCF_039881205.1. Classification (NCBI taxonomy): domain Eukaryota; kingdom Metazoa; phylum Arthropoda; class Insecta; order Coleoptera; family Curculionidae; genus Euwallacea; species Euwallacea similis. Next base: position 7,226,043 of record NC_089609.1, read on the forward strand.
GTTGTTTATTCCAGTGACTCACTCGGATCCATCGGCCAAAAAGCGCCGCTTTTCGATTCGTATTTTTGGAACTTTTACTACTGGGCTCTGTCACTGAAATTGTCCGAAATCTATGTGCGGTTACGTCACACATATGTATCTGGTATGCAGTCTCCTTAGACCCATATAAAATGTATAACGCACTCATGGAAAAATTTTCCTACGCGAGCCAGAGATTTTTTCCGTGACACGAATTCGTTATAATATATCCAGAAGAAGTGCCAACGCTAGTTTATATTCCGCTTTTTGCTTTGATGCATGCACGTGTTTGCAAGATCCCTTATTTGAAAAAAATCCCGAGGGAAATACTTGTGAGCACAAGGAGATTTATGTCGCGCATCCGCCATAATGTCGAGAATTTCGATCATCCCTAAACTGTCGCTTTAACATATGAACCCTTTTGCAGCTTATAAATGTTGAAGTCGACATTTTATGCCTTAAACAGAGTTTAAAAGGGTCGTTATACGCGCACATATCCCATATTTCCTCCACGTCTGAATGCTTGCCTTCAAGGCTTGTAACGTCGAAATGTCGACATGCCTTGAGGCCTGTGTTCCTGTTTATGCTTTAATACAACAGCTTATAAGCTCATGTGTATCACTATAATGAAATTGTTCTCTCTCTTTATTTTTGAATAAATAACACCAAATTACTTGTTTCTGTTCATGATTAAATTGCAACAAAACATGGCAACTTCGCAAGTTTTAATGTTGCCGGGTTGTTTAGGTTACTTATTGGATAATAACTATAAGCTACTTCGGTAATCATGATCGGATGTTAGATATGTCCTTTCTGATTAATTTTTCACAAATCCAAAACCACACAAGGGAAATACATGATGAATGGCAATTATATCTAGGAAAATTCGAGGGCCTGCCGAAGTAGGGATTCACGCTCAATATTTCCTTAAGTGCTATGAGTAGAAATTTCTATAGCACTGTCTAATATTGTTAGTTATAAGCATTCATATCCAGGGAACACGGAATGTCACGTAAGCAAGGGAAAATTTTCGAAGTCGCCTTTCTCCTCCGGGAGGATTCTCTCCTTTATAAAGAGGACGAGCCATTTGCGGAGAGACAGGGGGACTACATGTAGTGAAAAGAGGTAGATTGAGAAACGAAAGGGACCTTTAAGAGCCTATTTGCAAGCCTTCTATTCCCCAGTACTGTTATTATTAGTATAAGAATAGTGTAGCAATACTTAACACTAGACTCACAGGATATTTGAACCCTCGTAATTTTATTTTTAAGGGATGATAAACCTCAAAAGAAGCTAATTACACATGCAGGATTTCCACAATAATCAAACTAAAAAATTTAAGTTTATAACTTCATTCCTATGGTCACAACAGCTTATACCGACGAGGTAAATCTTTCGTTGCCGAAGAAAGTCACTGATGTCGTATAAGGCTTTTATATCATATAAGGTTGTTGCATGATTTTTGTCGTATTTTTGAAAGATATTGAAATTGCCCTAACTTTGCAAAGAAATTTAAGTAAGTGTCATCATATTTTCCATTGTTATCAATAACTTGTTTGCACTTAATAGGCAGCTTATCTATCCCAGCTTCAAAAATTTTTTTTTTCGAAGAAGAAAATTATCGTATGGAAAACGACAGAAATTATGCAACAACTTTATACTATCTAAGTAAATCTTTTTACCCCGTGCATTACAGCACTTGACACTGTTAAGTTGTTGCTAAGAGACATTCATAATTGCAGCCGTTCCCACTTACTTAAATTACACATTTTTGTCTTACTATGAGCATACTGGGCACTCATGTTAACCCAAAAACAATTTAAAATATTGCAATATTAAATTTTTTAAATGTAAATAGCCATGTTGATAAAAATAATTTTTGTGTACCCGTTATACAGGGTGACCGAAAATGACATGTAGGTAATTTGGGAGGCGATTCCTTACAACAAGAAACAGACAAGGGAACAGGCCCCACGTAAATGTGACTTGCAGATTGACAGAACATTATAATGTTGCAATTACACACCATGAAAACTTCCCAAAAGTACACGAAAATAAGTGGCTCAAAATAAAAACACGAAGGACAAAATGAATCATCAATATCTGTCAAAGGTGAGGTGATGAAATAACGTCCTTTAGTTTTGATGTAACAACACAGCAGCGTTCTGTGGAATAGGTCCAAAAGCGTCTAAAATATGTTTTTCATCTCGTCCTAATCCACTTTAGCGTGGACACGCCAGAAAAGTATTATTAATACCTATAGAGACTGAGTTATTGTACATCTGTCACGCTGTATCACCCAATTTTTCATTAACCTTGAGCCGGCCGCAACTTATGGCTTGTTTGCGCCGCTTCGTTCGCAGCTACTTAACCGAAGGTTAAATAAAGCACGAATATCAGAACAATTTTTATCTGCCCCAACTGCCCCGTATCTCGTTCGCTCACGAAACAGAAACGATAAATTTCCGGTGTTTTGGCCGAATGTTCCAAAAACGCGAATTTATGACTTCTACTTTTATTTTTTTTTATCAAATTGATATAATCTATTACACCTTACCATCAAGGTTAAGATCACAGTCATGACATAATTTTAGCTATCTCCAAGTCGACTCCCCCTTCTGGTGCAGTTTTTGCACACGGCAAAATCGAATCAAAATAAGGCCCTAACCAGATGACCCCGTACGTACCAGTACGCACACCTCAACAGGCCTGCAAGTCTATTTTCGTATATAAGGTCTTTTGCCTATTGCCTATTTTAAACCCGAGATCTGAGTAAATAACCTACTTTCTCCCGACCAAATGGAACTTGTTTCGGGAAGTTTGTTTGACGAGCCACTCCATAAAGTCCAATTCCGGCAACGGCTGCTGTTTAATTTGAAAACAACACGTGTCTTCACCTTCACGTCAACAAAAACTGAAATATTGCAAAACAGCAGACAAGTCAATAATCTAACCAGTGGATTGCGCCTACAAACCCTCCTGGCAAGAACGAGAGTGAAAATGTAGTTCTGCTGCCACCATTTTCAGTTGCTGGCAAAAACGCTTCTAACCGAATTTTTTTATGTCACTCACGTGCGGCAATTGCGCCTATTACTCACGAGAATCGATGCATTTCGAGGTTTATTTATAAAACTTAAAAATCCGAAACATATGCGGACAGGAATGGGCGCATAAAAAAGGTTGTAAATTTACTATTTATTGGGGCTAGGCTCGTTTTACTACTCAAAATATTAACCAGCGTACTTATTTTTACACTCGTAGTACTTATTCTTAAATGTACGGGCCAACACATAGTGATGAAAGTTTTTAAACATAAAAAAACAGGGTATTCCAGAAAAACATGGGCAACGAATGCCACAAATTCTTTAGGTGAAAATAGGCCACTTTAACTGAATATGCGAAAATGTCTCGTTTTCACAGCAGAGAGAACTTTAAAGTTGATAAAAAAAACATGTTTTCTCTCATGCAGCTTTGAAGCGCCTTGTAGCATTTTGATTGAACTAGGTACACTAGTTTACATTAAGTAGTATTAAAAATTGTTTAAACTCGATTAAATTCAATTGTTATTTTTTGATGAGTTGCAATTGAATTCTGTTTTGTTTTTTAGCCATAGCTAATATAGTATCACATAAAATGCGTTTATCAAAGAAAACTCACTTGACTAAAGGCCCAAATAGACCCTTGATAAGTCGTCTGTCTTTACGTCTTGTCTCACGAAGCTACTGGAAGCAGCGAAAGTAGTATGTTTATCAACTTTAGCGCGCTATGGGATAAGAATCAGCTAAAATAAGCGACTAAATTGTGAATACACCTGGCTTTTTTTGGTTTTATCGGCGTTGATCTGACTGATCAGGTTGTCGTGGCTGGTTGAACGTTTTATGATAAATATACTATTCTGTAACAGCCAGTAGCGTAGAACCTAAGAAGCTCGTAACGGTTTAAATGTAATTTATAAAAACGTCTTGCTAAGAACGAATTGCTCTAAAACGCTTCGAAGTTGGCAGGTAACGAAAAAGATTTTAAAAAATGCACTACTTATTAATTAAAAAAGAGAAGGACATAAACTCATAATCAGCAAAAAGTTATGAATAATTTATCTGAGTTTAAATAACTTTAAGAGTAACCCAGTAAATGGAAAACTGACATAATATCATTGCAACTCTTGGTAATAATGTAAACTAGCGTACCGAATTTGAGCAAAATGTTAGGAGCCTCAAAACTCTTATATAAAAAAACGCACTTTTTTAACACAACTTTTAGCTTCTCTAGCATGTGGCCGAAATATTTTCGCATATAGATAAACCGATTCTATCATATATTTTTCCGTTACTAATCGGTAAGATTGTTTTATCTAAGATTTTCTGAGACATCCTCAACGGAAAAAACGCATTCTCTGCAAAATGGTGGATATGCCTTATAACACCAATCATGCCGTTAGCAAAGCCATACAATGGGTTCTTTTTTGCTTTCCGTTGATTTTTTATTTCGAAACTTTTCAATTACTGTCATCGTAATCGAAAATAAGCGCGAGTCTTTAGAGAAGACCTGTAAAACGGTACCTAAGTGAAAACATTTCTTTCGCCGCTTTATAAAAAATGCGGTAAATTATTATAAGAACATGTGGATCGCCTCATGCGGTAGGCCGACTCAAAAGGCGTCAAAGGGTCGTAAAGGGATGTGTGTGGCGCCTTTAGTGGCGCAAAAGCCCTACCGTCACAAAGTTTGCAGCGTTTGGCCCGCGGAGCCTCCGATCCTGCTGAGCCCTGATGATGGAATGACGTCAGTCCGGTGCTCACGGGCATCTCTTCTGATCCCCGGCCGATCACAAAACACCATGTTGCACCCGAACGCACCCGCGAACTCCTTCATATCCAGCTCGGCACACCTGTTGGGCGAGACTTAAGGGCGCGTCTACATGAAACCAGAACATTTTAATGTGAAACTCAGCACCCCGGAGGTATCCATGCATGGTAAATTTAAGAGCGCATTCGCACTGTGCAGTGGCGACTAACCCGAGTCTGCGGGGTGGAATTTTTGCTTGGGCAAATGGCTTTGGGTCTGGTATTTTGGACGGCCGGTGCAATGAGTGGCGGCGTCGCGATGCACAACCGACTTACTGAGGCGTCCCGGCGCCGACGTCTGGATACTGGGCTCGGTCGCGCTCGGAACTGACCGAATGAAGACCCGAGGGCAATGTGCATCGACTGGACAATTGCGAGAAGATTTTGGCAGCCAGTAGATTTTTTTCCAAATATTATTACCGTCAACATTAGCTTATTTTGCAGGGTAGCTGGAAGGTGTGGGAGGGATAAGAGAAGGTATGTTGTTTATACAACAATGAAGAAGAAATTGAATAAATATATTCTCCGCAAGGAATGGTTTAGGTTTGGAATTTTAAGCGTTTTCGCAGGAATAAGTACAATGAATATGAAGTAAGTAATGAAATTAGAAAATGGAAATTTGTAAGTAAACAAGCTTTGTGGCCATTCCATTGGTTGCAATTGAATAGTACAGGTAGATAGAGATTGAAATTGAACATGAATAGTCATAAAATAAAGCAGACTATTGAATAAATAAAGAAAAAAATTAGATTTGATTTTGAAATATGGACCAAAGTCAACATATGGAATAAATAGATAAAAAACTTATTCACTTTTAAACAGAGTGGCTGTAAAATCACTTTCTGTAGGAGCCTAGTAGGCGCACTTATGCATTACTACAGCAAAATACGACCCTTCAAAATCGTATCAATTTATGATAGGTACGGAAACATTTGAAACCTATATTATTGAACATAGCAGCAAAGCAAAACTCGCATTCGCATTCCATGCATAGCATTTTGAGACAGAAAACAAGCTCAAAAAGGATATTTTAATTCTGCTGGCAATCAGTATTTTTTCGATAAATCCCTACTAGAAAAATTCCATTTACATCAAAGAGAATTTTACCTTGAATACGACTTAATTTTGCGATGTTTACTAAAACCACCTGAAACCTTTATTTAGTGGCAGAAATATGCAGCGTACTAGAGGTCTTGATCATGCTAAGTTAAAATTCCTACAAATAACAATAATTACAGCCATGAATAACGAATAATGCTTTGAGGGAGAATTTCTCGGAGAAAACAGGTCTCAAGAAACGTAATTTAAGAAGAATGAAGTAACTTGAATCTAATCGAAATTCTTTAATAAACTCTATTACAAATTACTGAATTCACTAACATTCGCATTGTCGAAATTATCTTAAAACTTAACCGATATGGGCCAGATTTTTCGGGAAAATGAAATATCCCAAGAATACATTAAATTTCTTTCAAAAGTGGTCAATTCTGGTTAGTTAAACTCATCCATTTGTCAGATTCGGACACTATCAGTCCCAACGATCTAAAAAAAGTGGATGCTGCATTGTTTTTTAGTTTTGTCCGTCCTTTTTAGCTACTTAGGCGCCATCTCATCTATGGCCATTTCTATCTCCATCTTCAGCCAAAATGTTTCAATTTTGGATAAATCTACAAAATGGTGAAATTGGTGCCTGCCTGTGAATTTCATGTTCATTCATTTTTCTATCCTTTCCAGGTTGGACTAGCATATTACACTATATATAAAATGTTTCAATTTTGGGTGAACCCGTAAAAAAGCGAGGTTACTGTCTGCCAATAGTTTCCACTTTCATTTCTTTTTTCCATCCTTTCCAAGCTACACTCGCATTTACGTATGTTTTCGGACATATATTCCACGGTGTGTGTGTACCTACTGTGTACACACATGTCTAATGAAACAAATAAGTAGAAACACGTGTCGCCAACTTGCCCCACCATCCTCTTTTCTTTCTACTTGAACTCTCATGAAATTTTGTGGAAATGCACTTTTCTAACATATCCAACATCCGCATAAACACTTTCTTATTATCGAAATTCCTATCTAAACTGATCAGTTCTAGTTGGCATTAAAAATAATAAAACATGACTCAGATTTGCTTCGATCAATTTAGTCACAATACCGAAAATTCTGCTCAAAATAAACTTCTGGCCAAACCAAACGAATCAAGCGAATTTTAGTACAAAATTTTAAATTCGAAATCCCGAAAACAACTATGAAAAACAAAAACTTTGAAACAAGACTATAAGATCGATTATTCACAGCTGATAAAATTCCAAAATTTAAACTTTTGAAAATCACATGTTCTTCAACCAATTGAGACATCAAGTGAAGCAGTAAAAGGTCTTGCGAGGGTTCTGATATAAGATCATCAACGACTTCGATATTTTGTTGCCCTAATATCTCATTTCATGCCGATATAACACATTAGAGATGGCTTAGCCGAATTTCTAGCTTTTCCTCTCCTCTGTATATTGTTTGCCGTCTATTAGTCTCTCACTTACAGAGAGGTTGAGATAGATCTACTGCAATTTACCTATTATGAAAACGGAAATAAAAATATTGCTCAAAGTTCAGATGAAACCAAAATGTTGGAAAGAAAAATATTTCTGTAGAACCAGAAATTACATCGATGACGTAACTCGATCAGGCAACAGTTAATAAACTCCACAGAAACGCCATAGTATCACTCAACAAGAACTGTATGGAATAGTAAAAGTACTACGACTTGTAGTATTTTCGCCAATATACCACTGCAACCGTTCAAATACTACTGGTAGTTATGTTGTTTGTATTTATAGGACAGTATCCCGAACTATCATATTCCTCTCAATGTGGTGGCACATAAATATTCAAGGAACAGCAGCGCTTTCATTTCGCTCTAAATCTGGTCATAAGGCCGTAAAAACTTTCTTATACTGGAAAGTCAGAATGTTGACTCTTCAATTTTCAACTAGATCAAATTAACAGCTACTTGTCAAGTCAAATTGTCAGACAAAAAGCAATCATCAGCAAATTCAAGCTTCAAGTGCTTCGATTGCACCACCGCTGCAAATTTCCTGAATGCACCCATCGTAGTCAATGAAGATTTGCAATTTTGAGAGTTTTTTCAGCACATACATTTTTATGAGCTATTTAAAAACCCACCTTAGCTTATCTTTATGGGGAAAGGGTGCAAAGGGCCGTAAATCTTCAAAATTAAATCTAGTTTTAATTACTGCGGTTATTGCTAAGGTTTAAACCCACAATCTCAAAAAGAATAGTATAAGAACAGGAGTATTGTAGTTTTAGGTTTCTCTACGAAATTATTCAGAAATATTGATTGCAACTAGTTTCGAGTTACCTTACAAATATCATCAAATAAACATTCATTATAGACTCGAGAGTATTATTAATGACTCTAACTCTTGCTGGAATTTTGGTCTAAAATAAATTTAATGGATTAGTAGAAGCTTAGGTTAAAACGTCAGTCTTCTGCAGCTTTTTACAGAAGACTGACTCAAAAGCAACTTTAATAATTTTTCATTATTCATATTCAGTTTTCCACATTAAATCTGATTTCACATCAGGGGAGAGCTGCAATTATAATTTAATATTATAGAAACAATAGTTGGAAACTTTATTAACAGTCTCTAAAGGTAACAAACATCTTCCCTTTTCTAGTAGAGTGTAAACATTGTAGAACGTAGGCCAACACTATACAGGTGGCAAATGTAAAGCAACTATTTTAGCAATTTACTCAAGTTAAAGGTTAATTCACAGAAACGTGTATAACACGCGGGGGGACTCGCACTCGCAGGGATATTGAATCGTAATTCCCGTTTCATCGGCCAATATAAAACAAATAAATTACTCCGATATTACGTCACCGAGTAATTGAAATTATTTTGCATTTTGGCTCACCGCCAGGAAATTTACGCTTGAATGAGTTAATAAAATATTTAAAAAACAAAGAAATCCGCCTGCCAAATGCACGGAAATTTTTAAACTCCCTGAATGGTGTTTTACCGAAAAAAGCGAAATTACTTAGGAGGAAAATGCAGCTAATGTAAAACATACGCCCTACGAAAATAAATTACCTACCTGGCATGAGCTAAAATGGATTAAACAAAACGTATATCTATCAGCCAAGGTAGAATTCGAAACATTCGACTCATCATCAGGTCCGATTAATAACATCAGCTGTAAATGCCACTAACTACTGTCTATAGTAGTTATTTCCGAATGTCATTAGCCACTGGGCACAGCCAAGGAAATCGTTATGTGCCTACTTCGTTTGACTTTTTGTTTTGCTTTAAATTCAAATATATCACCTTGGAGGCTATTTTAGGACGATGTAGCTTAGACGATTTCAAATATTCATGGAAAAACTCGTCGACATGAACAAAATCAGAGCTGTCCTAATGGAAAATTCTGGATCAGATGGTGAACTCCATGTGACTATCCATTATTACGATTAAGGTACTGTGACAAGCGTGGCACAAACTTCCAAAAAATCCGTTAGGAAATCATTTTACTTTATTGAATTAAAGTTTAGTTCAGAAAGTGAATCGAGTCTCAAACTAAACGGGCTAAAAAAATCGAATTCCGTATTGGAATGACGTCAAAATGACGCAGTTTAAAGAATTATTGAAGTTGGGTTTATACAGCAAACAAGATAAAATGAGAAATAAAATAAGAATAAAATAACAAATAATTTATTAAACATTTATGCAGTCTGAATGAAATAAGAACGAAATCATTCTTTTAACATTATATTTTGTGATTTTTGTATTATTTATTGTTAATGTTGTTTTCATCTTGGATCAGGAACGCTCTGAGGCAGCAAGTGTTGACTGACAACATAATTTCTAAAAATGTTTTCATATTTAAATTCATACCTGACATTCGAAATTATAATCAGCGATAACTGCAGACCTACGCATTTTCATCTTAATAAAAAATAATATTACTTTTATCTTAATTTTTATTCTTATTTGATGTTATTTTGCTGTATAAACGCATTACGTATAGATAAGGCACTATCTTTTATTTTATTTCTGATAATCTATTTCATAAGTTATCTTATTTGCCACACCTTAAGATCTAATAAAAGCCGTCCTTGTAAATTTAGAGGCCATGCGAATTCGGAACTGTCTTATTCAAGTTTCGAGCGTTTAAGGTCAGTTCCACCTTCTAAAGAAACTGAGAAGAATTCTCTTAGGAATTCGTACTTACATGATACCTGCAATTAATCAAACGATATTTAGATACACATAAATTTATGTATGTTTACGTTCTTGAAATTCGATTTTGTATTCGAGAATGTTGATTTTGAGCCCAATTGAAAACAGTGATGACTTTTTAAAAACAGTCAAAAAGCTTGATGTATAAATCGCGTGGTCTTCTATAGAATTATATTCCACATTTCAAAGTTGAATACAAATAGTAAGAAGGGAGTTGCGTGAGTAGAGGTGGAGGAAAATGGTGACCATTTGTCTGTACCTTTGAAAATAGTAGTGCAGCCCCCAATTTAGCTTTACAAAATTAGTTTTGAAGTCAATTTTTCCAAAAAAGATAATCTTGTAAAACTTTCCACCCACTACCCAATACGTTTTCCGGCTTAAGCACTGCTGACTTTTTTATATTCTTCGTTTGCATGAGAGAGCCTAATAAGAGATTCTACAATATTACAAGGAAGTTTCCGGATTCCACTTCAAAGACTTGACTGTAGACTTCAAAACTGTCACAGTTTTGAAGTCAAACTTTTAAGAAGTAAGATTATCAATCTGCTATTATTATTGCATCGATATTATTTGCCTACAACCTACAGTAGGTGCACATGGCAAACTTGTAGAAATTGCATGATATAAAGCAGGTATGTTTTCTGGCACTGTTTCTGAGACATAAAAAACAACAGATTTAGTTGGACTGATGCCGTTTTCGCTTTCTATTTATTAAAAATAGGTTAAAATTCGAAATCTTCTAGTTGGCCGGCGACCAAAAAGCCTCTTGTTCGGCTGTCTTATATTTTTAAGTTGTTTTGTATTTGGAAATCTTTCGAAAACTAAAAGACGACCGTGTACATTCCTCATAAAACTATTTTATTTTGTCATCCGAATCTCGTTCAGTGGGTTGATGAAACGAGAGATTAGTTATATTGCCAAAGGAGATTCTTCTGAGCCGAAATCTACACAAATACATAACCTGCTAACGCTTTAATATCAAGAACTAACAATGGTGCAACAGACAGACTGACTCCATATTTATTATTGTTATTGCATTAATAAGATTTTACCAAAGCTGATAAGATTACAATGTTGTCGACAAAACAATTGTGGAGTCATCATACTAATATTAATATGAATTATTTTTAGGCATTGCAATTTATTTTGAATTTAAATTTTTAATCTGCAGATTAGCATAATAAATACCAACCAATAAAACGTTCGATACTTCTATTTCAAGGTAAATATAATTTTCCTTTATTTACTCAAATCCTCATTACTTCTCTGCGCTATTTTCCTTATATAAAACATCAGAATAGTAATACATATAATTGCTCAAATCAAATTCCTACTAGGCCATTTACAATCCTATACAAACATAATAATATAACAACGCTGAGCTTAGAGTATACATATTTTGAAGCACATTTAAAAAGGTGGACAATTGATGAAGAACATTACCACTGGTACGAATGAGGGTATACTTTCATAATAATGCCAAATGATAAACAAAATATGAGTTTTTTCTTTTAAACATATATTTCTTTACCGTCATGTGAAAAAGACAACTCTCATCACAGTTTATCCTGACTGAAAAGTTTCTTTCTTTAAGGTAAAATATTCCAAAACGTTAACTTTTATCTCTAGAGATGGACGTTTGACAGTGACGCATGAACGCAATCCGCCATTTGTGACAGTATTGTTGGAAGTTGATTACTGACTTTCATTTTGTGTTTACTTAACTATCTATAATGAAATAATGCACTGCCAAAGCACAGCGTATGCTAGTGCGATTGGCGATATTATTAATGATAATTAATTAATTTAATAATTTAATTACTGTTTGTATCATGCATGATCGTTCTACTCGTTGAAAATCTTTTTCTGTAATTCGAGAACATTACTAAATCAGGCGAAGCCGAGCTAATCTACACTTTAACTGACCTAGATTGGTCTCTTAGTGACATAAAATGCTATTTTCGTAACTCGTTGAACAATATGATATTACCTAACTAGGTATTTCATCAGATCCAAAAAAAAAATCATTTTTGTAAACGTTTTGTTGTCATATGTCCACTTCTACCGTACGCAATCTTTCTCCAAGTATGGATCCTATTATTTTGCACACAGTGTATATGGAGGAAAATGTTTGAACATCAACAATTTAACCAGCCTATGAAATCACAGCACTTGCTTCTGAATCACCCATTTATATCACACGGATAACAAACGTGTTTATGCTGTTCTTTCCTATTTTTCTCCCACGTATATCTGACTTGCCTATAAGGTGAAACCAAGCACACGTTTTAATGGTAAACAAGCCAATTTATTATACAGATTTAAAGTAAAGCATGCACCTACAGTTGTGTTTACATTGCGATTTGCACTATGCTCAGTACTGTGGTGTTAGCTTAAATCCTGATGTGCACGGGTATTAAAATTAATCGTTAATATAAGGGAGAGAAACTTGAGATTTTGATTTATAAGATTGTGTGGTAGGAAGTAGGAAGATGGGGCAACATTCTAACTAATCTAATAGGTACGGGGGATAAGAATGTAGTATGAAGTTCTCAAATAATTAAACACGGAAAGAAGTTTTCCTTGCAACTTTAGTTCTAGTTACGTGGAGTAACACATTAGTTTAGTCTAATTATCCGGCTTAACCATATAGAACTATTACAAGCGTCTACTGCATAGTGAATTCCTGTGGAGCCTATACGTAACTAAGGCCGCATTAGCTACTTAGTGTACGTGTACTTGTAATTGGACAGGGTAACCAAAAAGTCTAGGACCCCTCTATTTCTTGGAGCTAGAAGCAGTGTAGAACAAACTGCTCAATATTAAAATTGTAAAGTGTCTTAGCCATAAAACGGTAACACAGAATATGTTAAGATAAAGTATCATTTTAAATGTCCCGAGCAGCGAATGTCATTAATAACAATACTCTCAAAGTGACTGCAAGAATGAGGAAAATATCGGGAAACCAAATATCGGTACGTTGGAAAATTGATATTTAAAGGAAATGAGCATTCTAGGAAGAATGTACATATGTCGGTTTCTCGTAAAAAGTAATAAAATTCATCGATTCAGACGCCTAGCACTGTAAATTTTAATCGGCAGACTTGGAATAAAGCTCTTTGTAGTATCCTGGGTGACCCAAATCCAATGTATACAGGGAGTTTGGTAGGTAGTACATAATGTGTGTGTTATTTGTTGTGTGAATTTCCATTTGTTTTTAAGTCTATTTAACAATAAAAATAATAAATTATTATTTTTTAATCAGTGTTATTTTTTAAGACTTAATTATCAGAACAACTATAACACTTGGTATATATGTATGTATGTTTGATTAAATCAATTCAGAATGACTTCGTCTAATACCCTATTTGGTATATTGCACTATTTACCAAACACTCTATATAGTCAAATCTGTTACTATAGCCAACAGAAATTTTTAATTTTGAAGTAAGGTTTTGCTAGTGGCAAACGCTATTTTACAATTAAGTGCTTTAGTACCAATTTTTTATTTTTAAATAGTAATTAATATTTTTTAACACAAAATCAACATTTGCTCGACATTATCTTTTCAACGATCTATTACACTTATCCCTTTGATAAGTGAATTACTCACACATGCACATTTTATAGATTTAAATATTGTATTTGCACCACGTATGAAAAACAAATTTCGTAGTAGTAAACCACGATTTCTTAATTTTTGGACCATGCCTGACAGAATATCAGGTACATACTGATCAATCTGTTTTTGAGACTAACAAAAGAATTTAATCTATTTTTCAATTTTACTCTTTAAAATACAAAAAACCCATTTTCTCAATGGACACTTTTGCTTTTTATCATATAAATTCAATGTATTAAATTTGATAAAAACATTACTAACAGTAAAACACTATTTTTTTCTATTTACTCCTTGAATTTATGTAACAAAAACCAAACTTGATTTTTCAAAAAACTAGCTTGTTCCCAATTTTAAATAGTAAAATTAAAGAATATATTAATTTCATTTTTATCTATGAAAACAAATGAACAAATCGTACTTGAATCTACATTTAAAACTTCAAATATCCAAATTAGGACTTTGGCATCACCTCACTTATCACTGGAGATATCGCACAGGGCGAATCCTAAATATTGCAACAAAATCAAAAATAGAGTCATTGAGTCAAAATAAGGCTGACTTTTGATATAAACCTTCATCAGTAAATATTTGGTTTCCGAGATATGTTGAAGTCATATGTTTTTTCAGATGAAAAATTACCATGAAAATTTCACAATTACATTTAAAGGTCAATAAAAAGGACTGTTTTACTAAATTTTTCTAGAAACACCAAAAATCCCTAATGATGTGTCAAGTGTGCAGAGTGGTATTCTGGGAACTGTATTGAGTATTTATCGAAATTGAAAAATAATTAAAGGATCTTCACAATAGAGGAGCATCCTTTTAAACTGGAAGTAACTGACACTTTGCTTATCTTAAATGGAAAGCCCCACAAATCTTTCAATTTTTAAGTTTACTTTCAAATTAAAGAAATATTTCATAAAACATAAACCCCATTTTAATTGTCAAACTGTTCTCGAATAAAGATGTTTGAAATATGACACTTTTTGCACTTTCCACACTTGTAAATTTCAACAGTTAAAGTTCAAGCAAAATAGACTTCACATATTTAATTTTTCAAACCCTGTCTAATGACCTATTTTCTTTTTCCCATGTGTCAAAATATTTCACACTTGAAATTTACATTCACCTCAGAAAATTAAAATAAAAATGAAATTCGTTTCTCTTAAATTTAAATAATTTTTATGTTAGAGCCATAAAAAATGCAAAATCTATCAATGTCAAATGTCAACAGGCTCAAATGAAAGCTCATCAAGAAGTCCATACTTATGTATGTACCTATACAATTTGGTTACAGCATCTCACAAATATTGGTAAAAGTCAGTATTTTATGCTAGAGGGGAAGGTAGCAAAACAATTGAGCTAAACATGTCTTATACAAAAATTCACTAATTTTATTCTAGAGGGTGTACCTAACACAATTTTTCTCTAATATGAAAATATTCAGTTGCTCACAGGGGAGTATTTGAATATGCAAAATTAAATTATAATCTTTATTCTGAATTACCTTTTTTGATCGGGACACCCATCCACTGATGTTTTCCCAATATTAGCATGCAAAGAAGTTTAATTTTGAAAACTTTTAAAAACTGTTTAAATAAAAATAAGGTGGATTCTTTTGTATATTATTAGAGTAATATAATTCACCCTAATGTATTGTTATTATGGTTAATTCTGGAGAGTTGCCATACATTCAGGCTATTCTCATTTTACATTAAGGATCTACCCAATTTCTAAATTGGGTCTTAAATAATGTCGACAACTTAACCTACTAGTCTTATCCATTAAGAACCTGGTTATATTTATTGCAACAATATAACATAGAGAATTTAAGAAATCTGACACCAACAAGGACATCAATGGGGCTAAAAGCCCTAAATTCTAAACCTACAAACAAGAAGGTACACACCCTTTTCCTAGGAACATAGGGATTAAATTTTATCCCATTACTATCAAAAATATTTCTGTAATTGAAATATTACTAAATATTTAAGTGTTTACAATAGAGTAACTAAGTACTGTTATTTTTTCCACCAAAAGGGATGAAAAAAACTGAAGGAAAGCCTCTTAATACGTGCCGACTTTTAAGGGGATTTACGTGCCGGCCAAGACAACGGATCTAAGATACAATTTCCGTTAAAACCGGCTAAAGAAACTCAATAAAAATTACCAATATTGGGTGATTGTTTAGATAATAAAAGCCAAAATATCATCTGTATTGAAATAGCGAAAACAATATACGTGGGTGGGTTGAATAAAACGTAAAAAACTGGTTTAGATAAGGCTTACCCGTAGCGGGACTCTAAGAGGCGTAACTCCATCGATACGACATTGGAGTTAGGGATCGAAACTAACGAAAAATCACTGGGAAAACTGTCCATTCACGAGAAAAACAAAGCGGAATTTTCAGATGTCACAACACGAAAACTGAACATACGCCATTTTACTAATTTTGAATTGACAGACATACGGAAGCCCCATCTTGCGGAGAGCAGCGCAAAAAAACTTCAGGTTTCATGAATAAATTACTGTTTATTTACAAAACATACAGACTCGGGTAAATTTAATTGCTAAAAATAATAAATAAATATTAATTTAACTATTAGAATAAGACATAATACACAACAATAAATGAATTTAGGCATACGATTCCAAATGTAATATAATTAAATTACAGTTACCTGTAATGCATATGACATTTCGGACAAAAATTATGGCGAGGCACTGTTGTCAGAGTTGCCAAGAGAAAAATTTCCCCTGATTTTACATTAAATCACTTAAGTCAGAAAAAGAATTTGATACTTTAGATACATTTAACTATACAGAAAAAGGAAAATCTTGCTAGTGCAACTAGTTTAACTGAGGTAAAAAAATTATTAACTGGCAGGTTCCAGTGTTGTCGCTTGTTTTTGTTTTGTTTAATTGGCATAGGGATGGGGCAGAAAAATTCCTTAAGCCACAATGCCAAAAAAACTACATTTGGTTACTAATGATGGACTCAAACTAAGAATTGTCTAGATACTATTGCCTAGAAGGTTCCTCCTGCGCAGCAGTGTCTTCAGGAAAATAATGCTCTTTGACTTGATCGACAGCCTTACACCACTCAAGCGCGTACCCCTCAGGATCCTCAAGGTAGTACTTTCGGTTTGGCTAAAAAAAGAGGGTGTAATCATTTACAATGCTCAGGAAATAAAAGGGCTCAGGAAAATGTTTGCACATTTACCAGCAATTTGATTGACAAAGTCACAATAGCCATGTTTTTAATTGACTAGAATAACTGTTCCAGGCAATTAAAAAAATAATAAAACATCACAAAAAAGGAAACTAACTAACTATTGAGAAATAATATACCAGATAACACAGAAATTAAAGGGGACGTGACAGAAAAAATGACACCCTACAAACCAGTTAAAATATCTGACAATGTAGGCCCTAAGAAGTTATATATTCTATACATTTGAGATGGACTGCTCATTCTTTTATCTGTATTTGAAAATAATGCTTCATACACGAATAAAAGTTGTTGCGGTGAAAATACAACTATTCTCAGTTGAAATTCAGAATAACATTCACCATTCACTAAGGGCTCCCAAGAAATGCAAATGAGCTGCGATATAAAATATAAATTTTATATCATTATTCGTTGATGAATAATTGTTTTCTTAACCGCAGTAATTGTTTGGCTAGTAACTTCCGTGTCATTCGATATTTGCCTCACCGTGTGTATAAAGAAAGTCTTAAAATTCTTGGCTTCCGTCTTCAACTCTCTACTCCAAGGTATTTCACCCTTGTAGGACATGGTGGCGGGATCTACGTAATACAGATGGGGTCCTAAGGTCAGCAAGAACATGCGCCTACGTGGAAAAAGTCCCTTGCGTTTATCTATTAAACCTGTCATTGAGAAAGAGTTAGATTGTACCCAGAATAACTTTGGTAATATATAAATACCCTGTTTGAGTATTAAATTGCCCTCGACGAATTGATTGAACGGATTGCTCCCCTGAGAGCGCAGCCTTGACTCGATTTCTTCAAGTGATATTTCGGTTAATTTGCGACCCTCCGATCTCTTACGGACCACAGTGATTTTCGTCGGATCTGCGAGCATGTCTTTGAAAACTAACCTAAAAAAGGATGAACATCGTAAATATATTCTATCCATTGGAGGTGGATTACTTTGTTTGGGAATAACGCCTCACATATATATCTAAGAATTGCTGGAATATTTCGGTGATAAATCTGTCAACGTGTTCAGAAATCTGTGTAACAATTAATGATTTTGTATCTCTGACTCTAACGATGGACTAATTCATTTTGTAATATTTTTAGTTTCCTAATTGTTTATCACTTAATCGAGCATCACCAGGCTCCTATATTCTATGTTAGTCAAAACTGAATGTAAAGTCTAAGCATGGCTTAAATTGATAGTTTTGCGTACAGAATCGCCAATTCAAGTCAAAATGGAAATTAAATATTATACTTGTGTGCAACTTGTGATTCTCCAAACAAATTTGTTTAAAAATGAAAAATCCGTCGCAAATGTATAGAACACATTTACTCTATATTACTATTATTTAAAATTATTTACAGCAGTGAATAGCTATAACTTTAATTGCTTTATCGTTGTATATTAAAGTTACAGCTAACATCGCTAGCATCAAAAACAAATCGTTACAGAATCATACTATTAATTTCCATTTACTTCCAATGAAACTTACCTAGAGACCTTCTGACTATCCAATCCTGGCTCCAAATTCCCCGAAATGCTGCTATCGCTACCACTAAGCTTCGAATCGAGATTGGAATCAGACAGCGATGGAGGAGGCCCCAAATCATTCCAATTTAGACCGTCAAACATTTCATGTTCTCGCAAACTAGTGTATGGCACCACATCCAAGACACCCAATCGTCTGCCGGGCTCAATAACTAGCAATTTTTCTACAAAGTCTTTTACTCTCTCATTAAAGCCGTCGGGAAAATTATATTCCAATTTGATCACTTTCTGGAACACCAAGTATTCGCTACCACCCGTAAAGGGCATGAAACCAGAAGCCATTTGGAATACTATACAGCCCAGTGCCCATAAATCAGAGGCAGGAGATGACTTGCATTCTTGCAGCATTTCAGGGCTGACGAATTGGGCGGTGCCGACAAAACTGTTGCGTCGCCTTTGGCGATTTTCATCGTCCTCATTGGCTTCACCTGAAAATCTTCACTGAATCCAGATAATAAACAAAGAAAGTTCCGGCATTACTATTTGTTTGATTGATTATGACCTTTTGTTGAATCTTAGCGCTGCCGAAATCCGTTATCAGAATATGAAAATTGTGATCTAAAAGGATATTTTCAGGTTTCAAGTCGCGATGAACTATGTTTTTCGAATGAAGGTATTCTAGAGCGAGAATCAGCTCAGCTGTATAATACCTGAAATGTTTCACGTTGAAATTAAATAACTCTTAAAAGCTGAGTCACCCTCACCTAGTGCACTCAAAATTGAATTTGTTATGCATGTTAATATGTTTCAATAATTCACTATTTTTTGCATAAGTAAGAACAAAATACAGTCTTTCGGCGTCCTGGAAGGTGCTGTATAGGTGCACAATGTAAGGACAAGAGTTGCCAAGGATACGTAAAACCTCTTTCTCTCTCATGACATATTCGGTCTTTTTCTCCCTAATTATGTGAAGTTTCTCCAAAACTTTAACTGAAAATTGAAGTTCATTTAAAAGGCTTATTGTCCTAAACACATAATGATTTATTATTTCTATATTGGAATAAAATTCGGTATTATAAATTGACATGTTGGCAAATCAAAACTGGATTTCAAATCAGTCAACGTTGCAAAATGTATGAATATTATTTGATTTAGTACTAATCAAAGAAAGCGAGTATCTAACCACAAAATCAAATGGTATTACATGGTAAAATGAAGGTCAGAATTACTCGTTTTCTTTGACTTACATTGTGCCCGCCATTCCATATCCATTTTTTCCACCATCCCAAGAGGAACAAAAAAAAGAATTTGACAAACCTCTTAACTATTGATTGATGGTGGGTCCTCATGAGAGTAAAAATTTACTGCGTAACTGTAATCTTCACTAAACGTCGGAGTTGGAAGATATTAAATCCTCAAATTTTAAATAGATCTTCAAGGCTTTAAAATCTCTATTTGAAAAAATTAATGATAATTTCAAATTACTTACTTGCAAATTCTTTGCTAGTCTGCACGTCTTTGGCAAGGTATACAGTACTAAAACTGCCCTCCCCAATTACCTTGCCAAATATGAAATCGGACGGTGTCTTCTTGCGAATTTCTTGTTCTTGAGGAGGAGTCATTTTTGAGCCCACTCTGTAACAATGTAAAGGGACTTTTTGAGATGTAAAGTATCAGTTCATTTTTTGGACATACTTATGTATGTGCTGCAAGAACCCGACATTTATTAATTATTACTCAAGCTTAACTATCACAGAAAAATGCAAAATTTCAGTGAACTATCCACAAAAGTACTTTTACAATTGTCATGAGTTCAGACAGCACTGCAGATATATCACTGACATTTATGGACACCATTTTCTGAAATTTTTCATTTGTAGTTCATGAACCAATAAGTGTATTAATCACTCATTAACACATCAGTTAACTATATACACTGTTTCAAAAACAATTCATGTCTTTTTTGAAGACTAGTCTAGTGAAGAGTTAAAAGTTTGACATTATTAGAACACTCTGTGTAAAGATTATGGCGATGTTAAGGAATTTTTTTTAATTCAAATAATTTTTTTGTTATAATAACATATAGTTGTCTTTCCTCAAATATATGTGATTACTGATTTACTCATCATCTGAAAAAGGATTTTCCTTCTCTTGAAAATAAACTATGCCACGTTAGAAATTAACTTTTCATTCTAGCTGGAAAACAAAAGAAAATGAAACATTTTAATCACTCCACTAGACTTATTTCTACAAAAGACATTGAGAGTATTCTATTCATTTTTATAACAATATTTTCTAAAGTTACCGAGATTTGCTACTCAAGGAAATATTAAAGGAGTCGAACTCACTTATCAATATTGAGGGTACTTGAACATGAAAACAATATCAAATTACTGCAATCCACTAGAGAATATCATAAATTAAACAGACTATTAGGAGTATATAATACCTTTAACTACAAACAGTACTACAGTAATTGCAGAAGCACACCATGAAAAATTCCTAGATATGACTAGAACTGCTTGTTTTTGTCCTAAACTACTTCAGAAGGGAAATTTCACGCCCAAAACATGCATATGAACTTAATTTATGGAGAAGTGGAGTGGTAGGGAAATTTCCTCGGAAATTCCTGTTGGTATTCACTAAACACAATCACTTAATAAACAACTGAAGTTGCAAATAAAATGGGAACAAGGGGAACGAATACAAGTTCCCAAACAGTAATTAATTACGATATCTATCTGCAATAACACAATCTATTACAACAGAATTAAAGTCTGGCAAAATCTGGTTTATACTTCCATTGTTATGTCACATTATGGTGGGGTAATTTGAAAAATACAACCTTTAACCATGCATCTTTCATGAAAACTGGTTTCATGATTCATGGAAGGGAAATTAGAGGATAATTGGTTTTTGGGGGATTTCCTCTTTGGAAAAGATATGTTGCAAATCGGATTAGTGCAAAACTGAAAGTGTTTTCTGGCGCTAAATGTTGAAGGATCTTAGAAGAGCATAGTTTATCTTTCAAGTACTTACCCTAAATTCAGGAATTTATAAATTCATAAGGATTTTCTTTAATTTTCTTTCGAAAAGAAGAACAAAAGTAAAAATATATGGTTTTTCAAAAAACCACTGACACTGACACTAACGTTTGACATGAATGTCACGACAAAAAAAACTGTCGTTTCTATCTGCCTGCAGTGACTATTGACGTTAGCAAGAGTTTTAGACAGTCTTATGTTTTATCTTGCTTCCACATACAAACAGATGCGTAGCAAACAAAGACGAAGCATTTGAAGTTTTCTATGAAGTCCGACGATGGCGCCACCGCTAGAAGTTTATTTTTGCAAACCGCACCCTCTGCCGACTGTCAAATGGTCAAATGCAAAAATAAAACAAAATGTCTTCCTTCCTAAAATTCGTAATGGTGTCGGACCGCGGATTCTAGTGAAAAATTACCCCAAGGGACAATGTCCATCGAAACCAGGACGAATTCGGCCCTCGTGAAAAGGGCCGAACAACTGAAACGATGGGAGGAATCGGACACGAACCGCGAGCCGGTGTCGCCGAAGCAAAAATCTCGGAAAGTCAAGTTCTCCTCGGGTTGTGTATTCCTAGCGGCATGCGCCGCTGGCGACAAGGAGGAGGTGCTCAAATTACTGGAAAAGGGGGCTGACATCAACACGGCCAACGTCGACGGCCTCACGGCTCTGCATCAGGTAGGTACTGTTTGGCTGTTTGAATAAGGAAAAATTGGGGCCCTTCCACCTGTGTGAAAAGCCTCACTTTATGACGTAAAAGGCCCCAATATGGCCGCGACAGCTGTGCTATATTTTAAATCTAAAAATTTCATTCTGTACCATCCAGGGAGATTGATTAGTTTGAGCTGAAATTGGTCCTCAAACTCTGAACTGCTTGGATGACCCACTTTTTCTGAGTGACATTTTCCTGTTTTTATTTTTGAGCAGTGTTCCTATTAGCAATCTATCTTGGTCCAAGCACCCAGATAGAGTCAAATAGGTAACTCTTGTTTAATTATATTCCTACTCCTAATTATTGACATAATTATTATTTGCTATTCTTGTGGAACCACAAAGGGCAATGACCTAAGACCTAACATACACTTAGTGCTAATTGCTAATATAATTCATTCAGCAATTCCAGAGACAAGAACTTCTCTTTTGGGTCTGAGATTGTTTTATTTTTTATTATAATTACAAGATAGCTATATTTTTTGTACTAGGACTTAAAGGCATATTCTAAGTCCATAGATATTATTACCTATAATAATGTATGTAGTAATGTTTCTTCTTATGTATTGTTCAAGTAGAAACTGTTCAATAGTGTTATCCATTCAGCTAGGTTTCAAATTATATCTTAAAAATGCAACAAATTCTCTTCAGTCTGTTTTTCAACTTAATCCATAGCTTATATCTTGGGAAATATATTAGAAAAAAACTACAAAATGTTTTCTTAAAATTTCCTTTGACAAACTTAAAGTGTTAATTTATTTATGTCATGCAATTTTTACCAACGCAGAGGTACAATTGATTTTAGATGAATATACAATGTCTAGACAATTTTTTAAATAATTCCATATTTTTCTCTTTGCTTTCTTTTATAATATATGATTTAAGTAAAATAGTATATACATTACAGTGGAAAGTAATCTGTATGTTTTGCACAATATTTATTCTCAGCATAATGTAGCTCAGGTATACTACCTTTTGCTTTCAACAGAAAAAAACACTCCTCCTGGATGAAGAACCTACTATTGATATTTACTTTGCCCCAATTTTTTTATGTATTAGAGAAGCAGTTTCCAAAATAGATTTTATGTGATTTTCAAACTTGAATCTCATTAGTTATTAGTCATATATATGTGGAGGTGTCTTTATTACTTATTAAATTGTTACTTGCCTATGATCACATGAAACTTGTATTTGAAACATTTAAATGTTGGTATGTTGGTATTATTAAAGTCAAGACAAGGGGGGTTGATGGCATACCATTTCTAAAATCTCCTTATATCTTTCCTAACCAAATCCTTTAGGTGAAAAGCATTTCGATTATGCTGCAAAATCTCAGTGTCATTAGCAAAAAAGTTGTATCTTCCATTTCCCATCACTAAAATCAGATAATTCATATACATTAAAAACAGAACCACTCCTAACATTAAACCCTGTGGAATTTCAACACCAGCCCTCCACTTCTCATAAACAGAACCATAAAACTTTAAAACATGAAATTTCCTTGATAGGCATGACCCAAATTAGTCCAGCATTCCATCCTTAAATTCATAGAATTGAAGTTTCTCCAGCAGTGTTCTATGACTAACACAGTTGAAAACCTTGATTAGAGGCATGTAGACTGCATTCTAAAGTAAAAGATGAAAAAATAAAGCAAAGAATGATATTTGTTGCCATCAATGTATTCACCAATGAATAAAAAAGAGCACCTAATGCAGCTCTGGTTTGCTTTTGCCATGTCACGAAAAATTATTTTTTTACTTTAATTACTTTACTTTACTTTACTTAATTACTTTAATATCGTTTATTTTTTTGAAATTTCATAATCTTGATTACAGCTTACTTCACAGAGTGCTGGGAACATCTACTTATTCATTTAATTTTAATTTTATTTTCCTAATGAATTTTATCTACGATTTATGCCCTACTCTGTGTACTGCAGGCTCAATTGGGCAAATTCGGTGATGATCTCCTATTGGATTTCAGTATTTACGCTTCATCCCGCATTCCATTAGATACATATCTAATGCACACAGAGCTCCAGACACGAGCAGTTGACCACCTCAACAGAGCAAACATAAAAATAACAACGCACTGCGTGTAAAAATAGTAACTTAAATTAGTGGCTGACTAATGGTGCGAGTTCGCAACTGCCAATATAGATTTAGGAAGTTGAACGAGCATGTGGAAAAACGCAAAGGTATATGGAAAACTGCATTGACTGACTTTTGTGTTTCGCAGGCATGTATAGACGACAACCTGGACATGGTTGAGTTCCTGGTTGAGCATGGAGCAGACGTGAACAGGGGCGACAACGAGGGTTGGACCCCCCTGCACGCCACTGCCAGTTGCGGGCTTATGTACATAGCAAAGTATCTTATCGAGAAGGGCAGCGATGTGGCTGCCGTCAACAACGATGGCGAGTTGGCCATCGATATAGCCGAGTGCCAAAAGATGGAGGGTTTATTGAAGAGTGAAATTGTGAAGAAAGGTAGGTATCAGCAGAAGCTCAGAAATTTGTAGAAGATGAAGGGACTGAATGAAAAGTTGAATTCCATAGACGCGTTCTTAGTCTATCTATGACGCTCTTCAAAAAATATTTTTGTCCCAATTTCATTTTACATACTTTGAAGGCAGTGAAGTTCTAGTCACTTTAAAGATTCCTTTTGACATTTTCCGTTCAATTTTTGGTTAGGCACCTCCGTTTTTTTGGCCCTTAGTCTCAGTTATATACTTTCATGATCAAATAATTTAGCAAATTATTAAATGTTTCTCGAAATTCCAGAATATGACATGACAAATAATAAGGAAACATATTTCTTTTAATACAACACCATATAAATTATGGCTAAAAATAAAAGTCGCGTTTCGCTATTGACACACACTATATCCAAATATTAACATATTACAATACTTGTTTATATAAACGTTATTAGAAAATACGTAATTTTATGAAACGAAAGGGATTTTAAAAAACGAGATATTCTGGATAATATAATTGTCGATTTAGGATTAACGTAGAGATTAGATTAGTAGTAATGATTTTTCTTCAGGTATTGATTGTGATGCGGCCAGAAACGATGAGGAGAGAGCAATGTTGAGAGACGCTAAAGAATGGCTGGCAACTAAAAGTTCCTTAGTTAACGAACCCCATCAAAAGACTGGAGCCACTGCCTTACACGTTGCATCTGCTAAGGGCTACGTCGACGTTATGAAGTGAGCACAAAATTGATTATTTATCACCCAGTTATTTAATTAGGGCTTGCGAGGTTTATCTACGCTCAGTTCAAAATTAATTAACTGTGGTTCACTTAAACTTGAAGTGTCATACCATAAGAATAACATTGCTGTTGCACCAAATATCACCGTTAAGTCACAACAACACAAATCTTATGGGATGATTAATGCACCAGTTCTAATTTAACTGAACTAATTTTCATATATCTGGGCTTTAAACCAAGTCCACAATTTCTTTAAATTATGGCAAAGTTCAGGATGTGCAAGATAAGATGTCCCACCCACGTATCCATATCTACCAGAAACAAACTTTAAAGTGTAGTTATGTACATTTTAAAGAATAATGCATGTATGAAAATTGTACTGACAAACTGGAGAAGCTCTAATATAAAATGACAAAAATAAAACTTTAGCTCCTTGTATAATGGTAACTTAAGATTTTTGGAATATAGTGTATATGGATAAGAAATTAGTGTTATTTATGATTGAAGATTTTGTTGTC
Source organism: Euwallacea similis (assembly GCF_039881205.1). Taxonomy (NCBI): domain Eukaryota; kingdom Metazoa; phylum Arthropoda; class Insecta; order Coleoptera; family Curculionidae; genus Euwallacea; species Euwallacea similis. The sequence continues at coordinate 7,251,987 of NC_089609.1, forward strand.
TAAATTTGACCAACTAATTGTAGGATATATTGTATATGTAGGTAATTGGATGAGGCAATTTATCACAGACATTGTACTACATATGTCTAACAGCAAAATTGATAAGTGGCTAGTTTAGCTGATCCATAGTTGATCAATTTGTTTTTAATACACCCTCTATTCCCTTAAATGTTATTTGCGTTTAGGATCCTCCTACAATGTGGGGCAGACATAGATGCTCAAGATGTGGACGGCTGGAGCCCCCTCCATGCCGCAGCTCACTGGGGCCAAGAGGAGGCATGCCGTCTGCTTGTGGATAATCTGGCTGATTTAGAGTCCAAGAACATAGTCGTAAGCAACCCTTGACCCGACCCTTTTATTTTCCACATAGCTAATTCCTACCAGGGCCAAACCGCATTTGATCTGGCCGACAGCGAAATGCTAGGCGTTCTTGAGGACCTTAAAAAGAAGCAGAACAAGGAGGAGGTGAACAAAAGGAAAGCAAAGAGGAGAGACGAAATCCTAGGCAGGACCATCGAGACCGATTCGCAAGTTAAGAAGGTTACGGTGGAGATTACAGAGCCTGAGGAAATTTTGAAAAATAGTCAAGTGGGTAAGTTTCTCATTTGGCATTTCCGGAACAATACGATTTTCCACTCTTTGACTTTCTAAACAAATTCTATTTACCTCATGCAACTCCGGAAACAGAGATGGAAGTATCTAGTGAAAGCGAGTCGGAAAGCGAGACGGAGAGCTCCGAAAGCGAATCGGAGGAGAGCAGTTCCGAGGAAGATGGTAAATTTGATTCCGAAATAGTCGAACCAGTGTCGTGTTAATCTCCTCTTTAATTACTAAAGCCCCTTTTAAAGAGGGAGTTTTTAACTGTATATAACGTTTATTGGAGTCTAGGAATGGGCCCTTTTAACACGGAATGAAGCTTCACCTGCCGATGGGTTATGACTAGATTTGCCCCCAAGGAAAAAATTACGCATGCCTTATTCATCCCGCTTTTTACTTGTTCATGCATTAGCCAATACCAAATATTTCAGTTAATAGTCAGTTTGATAATTTACGTAAATTATTGGTTTATGCTGTCCATTTCTTATGCAAATCTCATTACTCTTAGACGTTTTTGGTATGTCTTGTTTGAATTCCTCGTAATTTATTAAAATTGGTCATTTGAAGTATCCTATTCTGATATAAAACTTTTTGCAATTTCAATAGTCACAACTTCTAGATGATTTGTGTAATGGCAAGCTTTTATAGAAGCATGTCTGAATACCAAATTTGACATCTGTTAAAAATTTCACTTTAAGTAAAGACGCATTCTCTAGATATTATTAAAATTTATTCTGATTAAATCGCATTTTTGTAATACTGATTTTTGCTTTTGTTTATCATTTAATTCACTAATTTACTTACCCGTGATGTCATGTAATTTTTCTTTAATTTTATCGTTATGACTAACCACCATTGCCTCATAAATTCATTCCTATATAAGGAAAAATGAAACAATTTTTCTTCTGGCAACCATTTAAAACTGCATTTATACCATTTTTAAAATAACACAAAAAAGTCTGCTTAAGGTATTATCCAAGTGAATATTTATTTACTTCCATTTGAAGTGATTAACTGAAAAATGCCAGATGAAAAATGTTTTTTTAGATATCCCAGCTATACGCCATATCTATAACTCTTTAATATCTCATGCTTCCGCCATCGGTACCTTTTCTCACCATTAGGTCTGTTACAGAAAAGAAGAAAAATAGGGTGAACTCGCAGACAGGTCCCGACAAGATGATAATAAGAGAGCCCGAAGTCGCCAAGCCTCCGCTGCCGCCCAAATCTGTCGAAAACAGCGAGGAAAAAATGCCTTGGCGGCAACAACCTTCGATTAAGCCCAAACCCGATTTGGGAATTCCGGAAAAAAGTTCCGTCGGATTCAGTAAGTTGATTAATTTTGATAAGTTTTTGACGTTTCAAGCCCAAACTCGATTTAGAAATTCCTAAATAAAGTTCCGTAAGATTCCGTTAGCGGACTCGCCATGAGGCGTGTAAGCTAATCAATATAGGAATGTGAAAAATCTTTCTCAAATCAAATAATTTTTATGAATTTTGAAGCAAAAACATAATTTTATACTAAATTTTATTATGATTTTTTAGAAGACTTGAAGAATGTCCCCTCCAACTTAAACAACGATAACGAGGTCGCATTGAGGAGGACGAAGAGTTTCCAGAATGACGAGCCGTAAGTTGTCTTTCAGTCTTTTGATTTCAGCTGGTGACTAACTTTTCATTCATGATTTAAACTAGTGTTGAGTGGCATTAATATATTAACATTTCATTTTAATTATCACCAATATGTTGGTATTAAGTGGATGTCGTGTACAGGGTGTCCCAAATTCAAGGCTCGCCGTCGTAATCTCGGAAACTTTTAAGAGCTACGATCTGGTTTTAATGGGGGCAAAGTTGCGCATTAGGGTAGTTTTTTAGCTTCAGAATTTCAAATACTTCTAGAAATATCCAAACAAAAAACAGCAAATTAAGATTTTTGTATTTATTGTTTCCTTTTTTTGGAATGGCCTTCGGTGCCGTGGAGATGATCGATATTGTAATGATCTTAATTTGTGCTTGATTGAGTTCACCGTCATTCAGCTCCGAGGTATTTGGTGATGCCCAATGGCATACCACCCCTTATATCCAAAAAGTGTAATCCTACTCTTGTCTGTCCTTTAAGCTATTTATAACGTATTCCTTTAAATAATGGATAAAATTTCGACAAAAACCTGTATAACTTTCTTAAGGAATAGAATTATTGAAATCCGATATGTCGTTTCTTCTAGAGGCCTCATCATCAACTTGTCATTTTTCAGTATCTACGGACCTGGATATTGGATACTTTCTGCATATTTCATATTTTACTGGGACACCCTGTATATCCATAAGAAAAATTAGAACTATATTTTTTTAGTCCAGTTATGAATTTTACATCTGCATGCTGATTTTAGTTAAAAGACATAATCTAGTCTATCTACTTCAATGCACTTTTTACAAGGTTTTTTCAATAAAGAAGTCGGTTGAATATTAAAAATAAATAAATTTGCAATTCAAAGTCCAGGTCTATATTAGACAAAAAAATATTTAATGACAGCTCTGGAGAAACAAAACTCAAAAACAATAGAAGCATTTTATGTTCCAACAGCGTCCCAAGTAAATTATCTGGGTCTTTCTCTATATTTGGAAATAAAACTAGGATCAAGTAAATAAGAAAGTTGCAATTTCCGCATATTTATAGAGATACTTATTTGGAATTACCGAGTTTTTAAAACTGAAAATTAATGGTTACCGATTTACGCAATTTTACCCTATTTAAATCAGATCGTATCATTTAAATTGTAGTTTTTTACGAAAGCAATGCCGTAATAAAGCACCCTCAATTTGAGGTAAATAATGCTTTCTAACGTCAATAACGTTCTTGCCTACCGCTAGAAAACCACACGAATGTATAATGCATGAGCAACGTTTTATAGCGGAAGGTATATTGCTCGATAGTGTCAAATTTGGGATACCCTGTATTTTTTTAAAACGATTTTTGTCGAGAATTCGTTCAGCTACCGATCGTCATTTCGAATTAGTGCCACATTCACCGTATTAGTTCAAGACAAACGAAGAATCAACATATCGTAAAGATTGCTTTTATTTTTTTACGAATTATTTTAATTTTGTTTTATTTTTGCCACATTAACAACGTTTTCATGCGGCTAATCCCCTGAGCGCCCATTAACATGCGCCTGCTTTCTAGGTTCTACACGAAATACAAGGCTCTGCATGCGCGCATTCAGGCAAATAACGTCACGTCAGTCATATCCGCTTACAATACCCCCTCCGCCCGGCCAAAGTCTGATATCATCCTAACGAATAGCACCGAATCGCATTACAGGTACGCAGCCGTCGTCTGTCTCTTGTCTGTGTGTGTTTGTATGTCGAGGGCAAAAGCTCGGCTTTGATTCGTCATTGCGAAGCTCTGCCCCTGTTAAAAAAATTATGTGGAGGTAAGTGGAGTTTCGCAAACCGAAGCCCAACCTCTAAGTTCTAGATAAATGATGACATTGTCACTTTTTGACTCAAATAAACTAACGTGTACTAATCAGGAAAGTAATTTGGAAGTTGTGACAATGAGGCAAATATACCTGCAGAGTGTGAAGATCTTAAAAATAAAATATTTTAGCAAAATAGAACTATTTCTAAAGTTGAAAACTGGCGGAGATAAGAAATAAGTATTAAGATTGTTTAAAGTTAACATTACAACCGTGCACTATTAATTCTTACACATTGTTTATTTCGCAGATATACTAAACTAGATAGAAAACAATCACAAGGAGTTAGATTTAGACAGTTTATAGGCCAAAAGTCCTTCGGTCCATTAGGCCCTAACTGAGTAAAAATGCTTGAAAATAAGATTCAGCAAATTAATTAAAAAAAAATTATTATAATTATACCGTTATATTGTTGTATTTCTCAAAAACTAAAAGTCATCTTGTAATACTGTAAATATTATAGCGGTAGTGTCATATTGCATTTGGGGCTCACGGTATAGGTTAATTTTTAAAACATTATCAATTATTTGAAGCTCTTGAAATGAAGGCATAAATTTGGAAAATTCCACCCTGTATTTTTTGTTTGTTTTTGTTTTTTTATATGCATATTTTTTCAGCATGAATTTAATTTCAATTCAAAGTAGAGATTTCATTTGTTTCAATAATAGAAAGAATCAACATTTTATTTCTGTGCCTTTTCGGGACTTTTGCAGGAGCAACAAAGATGACAAGAGCAACGAAGTCAATAGCGCCGCTGGCACGAACGTCGCGATGTCGCCCACGAAGGTGACGTCACCCACGACCAGCCCGCAACCACCGCCTACGCCAACCAATCAGAGCCCCCTAAGAAGGTTTGTTTTTTTTTTATTCGTTTGATACTCGTCCAGAAAAAAATGTTAAACTAAATTATTGCGAAGTGGCCTAAGGTTGCCGCTCAATCAAACCACTGTGACAACGAACGGTACCGTGACCACGCCTCCAAAGGTGGCCACACCCACCAGTGCCTCTACCACACCTACAACTCCCGGAGCCACCCGGTTCCAGATGTTTAAGAATTTCTTCAAGTACGGCGCGTTCTAGTGTGATTTATTTTTTTCGTTGTGCTTCTAACCCTTGAAAGTTTTAGTTTAGCGACTGCCTAACCTAGGATTGACATTGTTTTGTCCTTATTGTTGAAAATTTTAAATACGTCGACGTTGTTTCAAATGACAATTACAGTGTAGTTCCACGCCTACGAAGGCGTTTCAGTTATTCATTTACATACCTCTCTTCTCATAACTAGACATCATATAAAACAGTATTTAAATATTAGGAAAACTAAAATATGTTTTCTCTATTTTACATATTCTCTTCCTTTTCTATAGACAAATTTACAGAGATCATTTATCTATTATATTATGTTGAGGCGTAAATACCCTTTCTATCCAAAGAACAGACGGAAAAGTGTAAGTCTGAAGACTTTAAGAAAGACTATAATGTCATATTATTTCAATTTAACTAACTGGTGTGTGGTAAAACGATGGCTTCATAAAACTTTCAGGCCCTATATTCCGAAACTCGAGTTCGGGAAATAACCTATTCATTTTCTGCATGTTGCCACGGTTGTTGGAATGCGTCGATAGATGGTCCTTAAGTTGATATCTAAACATTTATAAAATTTATTTTTCTATTTCTAAACCAGTCAATTAACACTGTTCAGTTCGGACAGTCTGATAGATTAGCATATAACCATGACAACCATGTTACTATGTTCAATTCAAAATTGCTCTGAAACTCATATTGATGAAATAGCCCATAATAAGGCAAAAATAACCATGTAACGTTTTTGTAGGTCTTTCGTGCCTCCCGTAAGAGATGAAGAGAGCGAAACTCAAAGAAAAGCACATGCGAAGCGCGTGCGAGAGACGAGACGGTCGACGCAGGGTGTCACATTAGAGGAGATTAAGTCGGCGGAGCAGCTGGTTAAACTGCAAAATCAGCCTAACAATAATAACAACACGGATACGGTAAGCAAGACGTTTTAGCTACTTCCATTTGTGTGTAATGGGGCCCTTATAGGCCGGAGAAGTGGCAGACAACACCACGGTGACCGTGTCCGTGACCATCCCGACGGCTACGCCTACGGTGATCACCAGAACGGAGGCCACGCCTTCCGGAGGTGGATCTAGCGAGTCCTCGATCAATGGCAGCTCGAATGACGTCCACACCATGTCTGCGCCAAACGATACCCACGAGCGTCGTCCCTCCTGGCGACTCAAAGTAGACGGAGGTAGCAAGGTAAATGGAATTTTCCTGTATTCGCTTGTTTTTGGGTTATCGGGGTGAGTTTTGGTGCGATTTTGTTTTTATTTTCAGCCTATCTGTACGTGGTGCGCAGCCTGATTCGAATTTGTTATTTTTTCCAGAGCCTCCTGCACGCGGCAGGCTGCGCAGCTCTTTGCTTCTACGTTTTGTTGTATCCTACGCATGTTTTTTTCCTATGCTTGATGCTCATACTGATTTTTTTTGTGGAGTAATTTTTGGCTTAGAAGTGGCAACGCCGCCTTGGGTTTCATTTCTCTTTCTCGGAACGTAGAAGTTTTCCTCGTTACCCCGCTAAGAACAATTATATATCTTAACTTTAAAACTCACCTATAATCGAAATGAGTATATGTATATCCAAAACTGAAACTTCATTCCTTGTTTACTATTAGGATATTCAACAGAGTTTAAGTACTTCAAAATCTCAGAAATGCAATCACCGTTCGGCGTAGCCACTTCAGTCGGCTGACATTTATCTGTCACACGGCAAATATAGGGTGATTAATATTACTGGATTTTATTATATGGGGGAAAGGCTTTGAGTGCGGCGTTGCCAAAATGTTCCATGTTTTTTGTTCGTCCCAAAAAATTTTGTCCGCTCTGAATGGATTTAAAATGGTTCGATGAAAATTTTGATGATTGCCAAGTCACTCACCTTATTCGCTACTTTACAAAAGCCAAGGGGGGCCAATTGAGATCGCAACTATCCCCTCTCATGTTGTTTCTAAAATGAGCAACGTCCATGGAGTTTAATTGCACCATTCGTAGGCTGCTTTATTTACATTGATTTCTTTTGTTTTTTTTTGTAACCAATATAACAACATTGCGCGTTTTATTTTTAAGCTTGATGGCAGTGTACTCGGCGTTTTTTTTTTGTTCGAGCAGTATTACAATTTTGACAGATACCAAAAGTCAGTTAACTTTTCAGGATAAAATTTATGAAAATGTCGCAACAGCGTATTCTTGATTTTGAAGCCAATTGTGTTATGCGAAATTGATAAGTGTTAGTGAATAACTTATCATATGAGATATATTATGAAGATATGAGATGTAATATGAATATATTATGAGATTCAAATTTGTATCTCATAATATAGTTATATAGCATTATCACTTGCAAGTGATGTAGTTAACTGACGAAATTGACGTAGTGTTCCAAGATAAGCGAAATTATGGAAAAAATGTGTGTGTGATGATCTTACTTACAATAGTGCGATATTTCCATGTTGTCCGTCATACTTTCCAGTTACTTAATTACTCACCCAATTAGGTCAGCAACAATTTTGTGAGTCGACAGATAGGGTTGCCAGTGATACGAAATACGAAGCTCCATTTTTTTAAAACTTTTGATTAGTCGTTCACCGTTGCCACTTTTATTTCATAAATATCCACTTTCAAAAGTATTATGCATTAATTAAACAATCAATGTTAACTGAAAGGAATAATTTAAAAAAATGCACGAGAAAAAAATGTTTAGGATAATGCAATGTTGTTCTTATATTTTATGATTTTTTGTTTGTGCCTAACCCGTGTTCCGGTACGTATTCACCCCCACTTTTAATGAGTACATATGTATAAAAGAAAAATGAGGTCTAGAAATTGAACCAGCATTTTCAATTTTTATACATTGTTGCCAATTTTGGGTTGAAACGGTATGAAAGAAAATGTCAATTTTTGTAGATATGGTTAGGATTCCTCGTTTTAGAGTTCTGTTTTTCAGGCGTAACGCAAGATTATTATGTTCTGGGGGTTCCGGACGTTTGTGAAATGTGGCAACAGTGTGTGCTTTAATTATATTTTTATCTCATTTTATGTTCCTGTTAAAGTTTGATTTTGATGACGTTGATTGGCCAAAACTTTTCTTTGGCCAAAAAATTCTTTTTCATTTTCGCATGTTCCTATAGAATCACGACCCTGATAGTTGAGGAGTAATATAAATTGGTATTTAAGTATTCCGGTGTCAAATTCTTTTATTTTTCGCCTAATTTCAATCCACTTCAAAAACTCACAACATCACAACAACTTCAAATACTCGGCAAACATCATCATGGTCGTGACCAAAATTTGCAGCTTTCTCTTGCCGCCGCCTCTTTGGCCTCTCTCTTCAAACTCCTTTGGGTAGATATTGATATGAGTGACCTATTATGAAGCTATGCACATTCTTAAACTCTATTTTATTTTTGTAAATAATATACAGATAATTGCTTGGGTTTTGTTGCTTAATGTACAGGGTCCTTCCTCGCTTAATATAATTGGCATAGTTTCCTTACTAGTCTCGTTTGTTTATACCAGTCACGGTGGTTGTGGCTTACCGTCGCGATGGCTACCAAAATGCCCATCGTTTGTGTCTCGATATACCATTGGTCGACGCCTAGCACCGCCTGGTGAGCATTGTGACCGCAACATTACTATTACTGATTGGTCCTCTATTGTATCGTTTCTCCAATCCTTCTTGTATCTTTCTATTCTAATAGATTACTAATTATGAAGTAAAGAGGGAAGACCCTGTACTTAACTAACTTCTGCGCCGTATATACATCGGAATATGTAGTAGTAAGTTATAGGTTACTGCTTTTTGTTATTAATTATTAAGTATTATTCCTTTTGATGGCTTGAATTAAAAACAATTGTTTTTCGTTATAACTGCGTTCCAAACGTACTTTTAACGTAGAAGTAATTTGTTTGTGGTTGGTTTCCATATGCTTTTTAATTTCAATTTGCAGACTGGAGGACCGATATTAATTACTTATTACGCTTTGTTGCTGTGAATTTACGTAGTCACTAACAGTATTTAAAAATCGCTGAATTTATTGTTTTTATTATTTGTTTTCAATAAAAAAAGTTAAAACGTTTGAGCATTTTTTCTCTCAACATCCAATGATTCTCGGAACGGCATAGTTCACATAACATTTCCTTTTTGTTACGACAGTTCAAGTTGGAGGATGCCACTAAACCGGAATTGCCGAGTACGCCCTCTTTCGTCAGACGGCTCAACCCAACGAGTAACTTGATTAGGCCGTCTTCGGCGCCCATCGACACCGCAGAAACCACTACCGTTACCATCCCGCTTCGGCGACCCAAAACCCTCGATGAGAAAGGTAAGATCTCGGTGGAAGTGGTCCATGGGTAGTGAAAATTAAGTCTTATGTCCCAGATCAAGACAAAGAGAACGACGCCAGGACCGCGCAAGCCACACTGGCAACGCAGGCGGCCATCCAGAGAAGAAGGCGACCGAAACGCAGGTCTACTGGTGTCGTTTCTTTTGACAACGTCGAGGTAAGTATTCAGTTAATTTCATGTCAATTAAACAGCAATTTATTCTTGTCGAAGAAGTTGTACCATTTTATACAGTCGTTAGATAAAACGTCAGCATCAATCGACGTGATTGGTCCAGCCAATTTGGAATTTTCAAGTGGTGTAGCCACCCAATTTTATTATCAACGTACGTTATTAACAAATTGGTCTTAAAAATTATTGCTTTACGTTAAAATAGTCTTATGGATCAACCTAATTATATCCTAATTAATGTCAAATAGTTTTATGCAATTGATGAAAGTCTGAAACACATATTGTTAAAGTCTATATTTGGTTTTAGGACTGTAGCAAATTTACCTTTATCTTAGCTTAGCGAACACAAATGTTACCCTCACATGCCTGTTACAGGTAAGCTTACCAGGAGTTCCATGTAAGATGTCTGACATGACCCTTAAGGCTTAGTTGTATGAAAATCGATTCAGCTGAAGTAGAACAAGTACAATAGACATTCGACACCATAAACAAAATAAAGCAATGCACGTTCACGTTAGCGATTTATTTACGTAAATGGGGGTTAGTCTAAACAAAGCAGAAAACAGATTATTTGGTGACAAAAAAGTCTGAAATCTTAATTTGGTTCTTAAAATTTGTAATTTTTTACACAAAAGCTGTTTCTCTAATTTTTTTAAAACTATGAAGTCTGTGATGCCCATACCACTATATTTTGCACACTGTATTGCAGTATTTGCAGTCATAGCACCTTTCAGTGAAACCTTACTTGACATTTCTTGAAGATTCTCGACTACATGAACTTTAAATTCTTCTTGGTCGTTTTCACATTCCTTGTCAGCATCATTCCATTCCAATATATCAGCTTCCGTGAATGTGACCTATAAATATACGTAAATTAAATATGTAATAACAGATTTAAAAGGAAAAGATAAATCCCTCACTTGTAGTGCTAATGTATTTAGAAGATTACAGAATTTCGAGACTAAGCCTGCATTGTCATCGTCCCATAGACGTTTTAAAACAGAAAAAGATAATTCATCATTGTCGTCCTCGGACATTTCATTGTTCTCTAAAATATTTCTCTAACTTTTCGCAGTAATTTGTAAATTAAGTCGATTCCATGCAGCCGTTGACAACAGCTCCCTTAATAATCAGATTTTTCAATGTATCAGTTATGTTTAAATCACTTGCTATAACATCGGCAAGAAGGTTATTCCTGTAATATAATTTTGTAAGCCTAATTACATTTTGATCCATAGATTGGATAAACAGTTCATCATTAGGTGGAAGAAACATCTATGCACTAAAAAAAGAACAGTTTCCATTTAAAAAAACGACAGACATGGTACTTTTTCCGGAATCAGGCCATCTGTCGCGAATCGAAAAAAGTTTCAGGCAAGTCCTACGTAATTGTCGTTGCAGAATTCGAATCTGCAATAAAAAATCGGGGTTGCAATTTAAGATTTTAAAGTTACCCCTGCTCCACCCCCAGGTGGTAGAGTTAGGAAGTCATGGTTGGTGTCATTCAGTGGGTCCCTTCGAAACAAACAAATTTCATTTGGAACTTTTTTCAATTCGATGCGTAATTTTCGAGAAATTCCGATTTGTCAGGTTAAATGAACCACCCGGTATAACAATATGTATTCATTTAACTTTTCGGCAACCGTTCAAAAGTAACCGGCAAATGTTGCAATGCAAAAAGTGAAACAATAGGCGATCGTCAATAAACGACAAAACAAAACTGGGGAAATACCGAACACGTATCGAGTGCGACTGTCAGGGAATCCCCGGAAGTAGTTTCCCTGGTAAGGGAATCATTTGATCATGTTATACGGTGGCTAATGTAATAGAAATGTTATCTACGTTATCCGATGTTCACGGTATTGAGTGTCTACTGTATTTCATTCATGTCATAAGATTGCCATTGCTGTCGCTAAGGGTCATAAGTGACATACATATATTTTACTGTAATGTTATTCTTATGGTATGATTGAAAAACCAGTTTTGGTTTAGCTGAACGATACTTAACCAATTTACATATAACTGGGTCTAAATCAACCTGAGTGTTGCATCATGTGGGTGCATATGTAGTTAAAGTACTGCCATTAAATTCCAGTCATCCTGTATAATCTTTCAATAGTACTCGATGAACTATTTCTCTTATTATATATTGCAGTAGATTATGACAGCAAAATTACATTTTGTTTGTGCAGAAGTTTTATCAATTAATAAGCACAACTCCGATTAATTCAGGTTTAGAATTATTAATCACCACTATTTGATCGAAACTGCCTTGACATTTGTACGCATTGTAGGTACATCTTTAATTTAACGATTCGTTTCTGTGATTTTGAAGGACATGGACCAGGAAAAGGACCCCTCTGCCGGAGGCGATACAGCGTATATCAACAAACTGTCCAATGAGGTAGGAGCCAAATTTTTCTCTAAACCGTTTCGATTTCCGTTTGCGTAAATCAGTTTTTGACGTATCCAACCTCCCAACAATGATTTTTCTTTATTTGCGTATATATGGGTAAAATCCTGACACGACGCCACTGATTTGCTTAGATTTTTCTCTCCGGCTAATTATTGTTATTAATAGAGCCACAGCTAGCACCGTTTACGACGAGCGAGTTTGAGTCATTTTTCGTTATCAGACTACATATTTTCGTGGTATTCTTGAGCTATTAATAGTTTTTTACTGTTTTATGCAGAAAAATTGATGGAATAATAATTACTGATTTCAAACACCTGACAAGCAAGATTCAAGCTGACCAGTATCATTTAAGGACCTTCAAAAACATTAACATATTCGATGTATTTGCAACATTGCGTCGTTCATTCTTTGACATATGTCTTATAAGACCTGAGTAATAGCTGAAAAGGTTGAGTAACTACGCCTGTATTTACTCACGAGTCACCGTCTCTCAGTTAACATCCGTCACATTTAAAGTCGGTGACACACATATAGTGGAATAAAATTTTGGTGGCTAAAATGTGTGAAAGCGGTATGACTACATTAAGGAATTTGGGATTCCTTCGCAATGTCGAATTCTGCCTTAATACAATACTTAACGGTGCATATGCTGTCGTGTAGTTGTTTTGTTCATCACTGAAATTTACGGGATCGTCATATTGCTCAAGTTTCAATTAACCAGAAAATCTTTCGTGAGTACCTGCTCCTTAAACGTTGACGTATGACCAGTGTCGAACATTGCCAGCGGACACAATTAGACATTTTGGGAAAATGAACTATAAAATGTACTCGACCCACGTGTCTGACGCGTTGGAAACCTGGCCCGTTGCCAGATTTACGTAGCCAGTCCAGCGGCGTACATGGGCGTTTGAGGCCAAGCGGTTTTTTAGACCTAGAATACTTAATCTCGGGCTATAATTATTGTCTTGCTTACGACATAGCCATAGCAACTAAAAATAGACGCAGTGTTTTTGTTTTCCTTTCTGAAGTTTTACCTCAGGATAGATGATCATAAGACATAAATACAATGCACTAAGCGCCGTTCACTACTTCTTGAAAGTTATTTATAAGTCGCAGTCTCATACAGGAATCATTTATTTCGGATTAATTTTAGTCACATTGGAAGCGGGGGCTCGCGCGGAAGCTGCATTAAACTCACCCCCGAAGACGGCAACGTCGCACGGGTCTCAGTGGCGGCGAGCGCTGCTGCGTTGACGCTTTGTGTAGTTTTTCCCCGCTCTAAATTTTATCGTGTGGGCACAGGCACCAGTTATTATTAACGCAAGCAGTGTATAATTCAATTTCGCTGAATGGAGAGGTTATTTCGATCCGTCCGATTTGTCGATATAGAAAATCTCTCGCATCATAGTGTATTTTTTTTTTGTTTATGGTGGTTTTAGTGCGGCTGTTTCTCGTAGTGCGGGCTCGAAACGCAGCGAAAGAAACAGAAACCAGACCACCTGCTTTAGCGCATACAGCGTCAAATTCCTCGGAACGCGCGAAAATTTACCTGGCAAACACAAAGACATATTTATAGTTCTAATTCCAAAAAAGCGGTAATTTTTAAACGCGCTCTTTCGAGTGACTACCATGTCGAATTCCGCCTCGTACCATCACACGCCCAGAAGCAAACAACCTATCCCGCCGGTGCGGCACAGGTCAGCCTCGGCCGTGAGGGCAGGTACTAATTCGTATAACGGCCGTCCCCGCAGTGTGGGGTACTACGGCAACACCACCAACCCGTACAGCGCAAGTTCCAACCCTTACAGCTCCCCATACGGCAGCAATAGCAGCCTGTTATCTTCATACGGCTCATACGGGTCCTCCTACGGTTCAAGGTTATCTTTTGTTTCTTAAGGAACCAAAAAGGAATGTTGTTCTAATGCTTACAGTGTGGGTGATTCAGTGTAAGCCACTATTTTACGACTTTTCTGCGTTACGTTTTTTAATTTTGCCATTTACTTAAACCACCTTTATATAGCAATGTAATGGTTGTTCATTATTTGTTGTAAGTCTGGAATTTTTCACGAAAAATCATAGCCACATTGGTTTCGCAGGTACGGGGTCTGTTTGAAAACTTTGCGTTTTAAATTACTTACAACAGTATTTCATTTATCCAAGGATATAATAACGTTTGTCGTGTGCCGTTTTTAACTCTCAGGCTATAGGGATTTCTCATAACTTACTACAAATGATGTTTCCCAATTTTCAGATATATTTAAGTTAATTAATTTTTATTGATAAAGACACTTTCTTACATTTCATAAATAAATTTCTATAATTATTTCCTTCAACCAGTACAATGTTTTTCTTTACAGCTCAATTTCTGCAGAGCTTTGTTTATTATCATTGTTTTACTGTAATGTTGCGAAGCACTACTGGATGGTTTCCAAGTTGCATTCTGGAAAATCTCTGTTAGTTTTTCAAGGTATGATTTGTCTGTAGACCTAAATTATTAATTAAAAAACTGATATTTTTGCACGATATTATTATAAACGATAAAACCTAACCGTTTATTATCACTTCATTTTCCATAAAGTTGTATTTCTTTATTGCATTTTTTACTGCAAAGCACAGCATCTGGTTACTGACGTCACTTTTGTTCCGGAAATTTAAAGTACAACAAGTAAATTGAAATTTATGCTGGAAAATCTTAAGCATTTTGTGTTATTAAGCCGTCAAATGTGGTACCTTGAAATAGGACATTTTCGAGACCACAGAGGATACCTTATGTCTGCATTATCATTAGTTGTCTGGCAAAATTTATGAAATTCTCAGACAAAGCATTAGAACGACGTTTCGAATTTGCTTACAGTGTCAATAACAAATGTTAATAGACACTTCACGACATCTTATAGCTATCAAAGTCCCTACTTTCCCAACGGGTATCGTGGAACAACTGGCGCGGGAGGCTACGCCAGCCTTACGATTCCCGGCAAGTCTCTCTCTAATGTGTTGACTCCCAACTATTCAAAGTCTTATGATAACAACAGGGATTACACGAAGGTTAGAAAATTACATTACGATGGTGGTAGTATGTCTAAAGAATGACTTTGCCTCAAGAACGATGCAGTTCGAAGATCCAGGGGCGAGTTGGCGCGAGGCAACAGCTATCGCGAACGGTCGGTCTCTAGGTCTAGAAACACGTTGCCTGGAAGTTCTATGGGCAGCAGGTCAATCAGTTTAACCTCGTTGAATTCTGAAGGATATATTGTAAGTTCAGTGGAGTCATGTCATTAAGAGTATTATAAATACAATGGAGACAAATTTCAGTTAAAAAAATTTTAAACCTCCTTTATCAGTATTTCCATTTTCACTTATTCACTTGTTTTACCAGAAGTTGGTAAGAAAATTTTGTGCCCTGCAGAAGTTGAATTTAGAACCAAGCTTTGCGAGCAATTTGAATCTCCAGTTGTTTCAGGATATCATGTTTCGTTACCAGTGAATAAAAAATAGTAATTGTTGGTAAACTCATAATGGGGTGTAGGAACATGATAAAATCTGTATTGTATCACATTCCATTAGCGAAGAACACGAAAAACCCCCTCAAATATATGTCTCCCCCCAAAATAAGCCTGTTAAAATTTCTGCATTCATTACTACCATCAAATTGTTTAATAGATCTTGAATATCAAATTTCAATAGTACATGAACGGGTTAGCCCTTGAAATTTCTTTTAATTGAAAAATAGTCACTTACAAATAAAAACGACATAAACTGTCTCCAAAAATTCACAGTATCTCACTAAATATGTATGACAGATGACAGCGTCAATTCATTTGTCAAATATTTTTGAAACAACGTCATCTATTGGTGATTTAATAATGGAATCACTTTTCAATGCTGTTACCGATTAGCTTTAAACTACCCATTTTAATTTAGTCAATATTTACAATGTTATCCATGGGTTGTATGAATACGTCAAAAAACGGTATTTTTTTTAAGGATTCTAGAATTAATGTAGATGGGTTTCAGAGCGGTTCTGAGCGGACTAGTCGATCGCGTATTGGCAGCACCGCAGACATTCGAAATGAGAACGGAGAAATAGACTACAAGAAGCTGTACGAGGAGCAGCTGGTGGAGAACGATCGGCTCAGGGAGAAGCTGAGAAAGTCTGATGAGGAGCATAGGGAAACCAAACAGACGTTAGAGAAGATAAATTTAGTGGTGAGTTCAGGCACGAGGATTTTCGTCAGTGCCTGTGTCATTGCCAATGTTGTGCAAACAAGTGCTGGGCGGTTTCAGCCTTGCGGTTAAGCGACGTAAAATTCGACAAGGTGTTTTCTATTACATTACATGCTATTATTGAGATATTTAACTAAAAATAGCCCAATATTGAAGTGAATGACGGACATTTTAAAACATTTGGTGTTTTAGTCAGGTTAAAATTGCTGTTTAAAGGTTGAATGTTTCTCACCTATTGTAAACATTACATCTTGAGATTGAGGTGAAGGTTTCTCATAAAGGAAAAGATTAGACCACCTGACACGAAAACAAAAACGCTCACAACGTTGTCATTCTTGAAACTTTTGACAAGATGAAGTCAAAATGCAATGTTGCTATCTGTTACAAGTAAGCAGTAATTTACATTTTTGTATATTAAAAGGCAGATTGTCGCAAATAATCAATTGTCGAAATGTTGTTGAAATTTAACTACTAAGAAAATATAGTATATTTGCATAGGCATTGGCACCTAACAACAAGACAATTGTCAAAACACAAAGATATTGTTCTCGTCTTTGTTGCTACAAAAACGAATTGTACAACGTCCTTTACCAAATCAGTGATATTTTCCAATTCTGTAATTTAAAACTTGTAGCAGCAAAAGACAGATGATTGACCGTTTTGATGCTAGGAAGCAACAATAAAGAGCAATGTGCAGTTTCTTCAACATTTAATTTACATTTTCTTTTGTAGACTAGTAAAAACTCATTATCTGAGTTGGAGAAGCGAGAGAGAAGAGCGATGGAACGAAAACTAAGCGAAATGGAAGAGGAATTAAAGGTGGGTTCACAAAAGGCGTATTTAGATGCCCTCCCTTGTAACAAGATCTTAGCATTGGCTGGCACCGCCTCTCAAACCACATCATATTTTTCTCTTTCTAACAACATGTACACGTTAAAGATGGAGTGTTAGAAGAGTTAAGTGCAAAACCGGTAGTAATGAGATCTCTATGTTTCCATAGCAATTGCAAAAATTGAAAGCCGAAAACGAAAGACTAAAGGCGGACAACCGGTCTTTGACGCGGGTGATCAACAAACTGACCAACTCGGCGAAAAAATAGGTAAAAAGCAGGAACAGTTTTGTCTAATTGCCGAAAGAGAGCGCCTCAATTTGAGTTTTTGTCGTTGTTTTGTCCGCTGCGACTCATCCAGTCAAGACGCGTCCCTCCGACGAGCGCCACTAATGATTGTCGCGGCGCCCCTGGAGGGATGTGGTTCATTAATTGTTGGTTTCTAAACAACTGTACATCACATATACGTCATAATTCGCTTCGCTGTGTTTTCTTTGACCGTTGTGTAATTTTTTTATTGATTAATAACTGCTTGTAACCAATTTGAAGCTGTTTTCTTAAACATTCGCCTTTAGAGTTCCAGATTTACGTGTATTGAACAAGGATGAAACGAACTCGTTTGTTATTTTGTTTAGTAACAGTACGTTTGGAAAGTTTTCAACTTAGTCATCAACTGCGGAAAACATTTATGGTACTTTTAGAAGACAAAATGACACTTCATTATAACATTTAATACATTAAGATGGTCGCTATGTCAAGCCATTTTCTCCAGTTGGTTGAAAAAGACGTATTTTTATTAACACTGATATTATTGGATATATCGCTAGTCTGCCGTAGATAGACGCGAATTATGCATTAAAATTACTCAGAAATAAATAATATCTTTAGTAAGTTCGTTTCATTCTGCCGAACTAGTTAGTCCAGTCCAAGACGTCTTGGTAGACTCGGTAGGGTCTCTTGGGACTTGGTAGGGTCGTAAACCATAGTTAACACACCGTTGGGAGACCCTGTATGTAAACATTTTTCACTAAAATAGGTACCTCTATACAGTATTGGTTGACACTCATGTGAAGTTCTTAACCCTAGTAGTCTTCAAGTTATCGAAAGCTGACGCACTATTGTAGGATCCTGTATAAACTGACTAATATTGAAATTTTCAATGTATTGTTGATTGTTTTTTCTCTACTGGTTTACGATCCTATGGTGTGTTTACAACTTGTAACAGTGAACAATTTAAACATATTTTCAATCACCTCGAAGAGCTGAGCAAAGAATTCTTGTGTCTAATAGGAATCGCAACTATTTTTGTTCCAGAACCTGGAGAACCTCAAATCCGAGAACCAGAGGTTGAAAGACGAAAACGGCGCCCTGATCCGGGTCATCAGCAAGCTGTCAAAATAGCATAGGTCCTAACTCTTTAATTTGTCGGTTTTTCTTCATTGTTGTTGTTTAGTGGTACGTTTACTGCGCGTAGGGCGGATCCCAGGAAACTGTGCAAACGCGGCAGCTGCGGCGAAAATCAAAAGACACGCAGACGCATTTTGGGGCTTCGCCCTGCCCCTATCTGAGAACGTCCTCCACTGTATTTATTGCCTATTATCGGTAGGGGTCCCTTGCGGACTCCTACCTTTATTTAAACTTTTGTACATTTGTTTTTGAGTATTACTTTCGTTCAGAGCTGGCTTTTCCGCCCTTGAAACGGGGGTGAAAACCGCACTTATTGTTTTTGTTAGTTGTAAGTAATATTTATTCTGTAGCCCCCCGGGGTGTCCCGTCCCAATCCTCAGTGTCTGGGTTTAGACGGGATTTTACCCTGAAAACGCTTGATTTGATTCAGAAAGTTGTTTCTTGACGGAATTGAATTTGTTTTGTGATAAAGTAACACATCTTTTTGTGATTTTTTTTTGCGTCACTAACTGCCTTTCGTAAGCTTTTATTTTAGTTCAGGTAAATTGCATTTGTTTCTTTCGTTCTTACTGCACTTAAAGAAAGTTTCCATGTGTCAACCAATATTAAAGAGTTAATAGTTACAGGGTGATTTGCGTAAGTGTGCTTTTAAAAGTTCTGGCGAATTGTATTTTATTCTATAATAAGAGCCTCCGTGGGCAATAGAAAGCAAATGATTTTCCCCTGTATAGATAATGGACAATAGTGTCGCCGAATTTAACAAATGAGTGAGGGTACAACTTTAGCACAAAAAATTACACATTTGATAAGTTTCTATCTTCCTTCGTTATGTGAGTTAAATTCAATTATTTATACAAGGGAAAACTTGTGCTATAAGTTGGAATAATACATAAAAACGGCAATACGCTTATATTTGATACATGGCCATAGTAGCTCATAGTCTATCTTTTTTTGAATCAAATTTGTCGGTCAATTCTGGTTAATTGTTACTTGTGAAAGTAAATAAAAGGGTAGATATTTTACTTATGCCCATATTTCTACAGAAATGGCCGCAAAAATATCAATCTCATTTACGTCACATGCCCCATTTGAAATTTCCATGTTGCCAGAGGTTTCATTTAAAATTGATAACTCTGTACAAGTGAAATGATATTTATAAAATATAGGCCATAAATTATCATGACCATGTGTCAAATTTGAAAAAATTGTTTTTTTAACTCTCCAAAACTTTGAACGAGATGTCAGTCACGTAAATTACCCTTTAAATAAAGAACTTTGCAAAATTTAAAAAATCCGCTCTCCTATGGAAATCAAATGTTTCCCCTGGATAATAGACAATGGTATTTGGAGAACTTGTCCAAAAAGCGATGAGACCTGAAGTTTATTAAATAATGTCTCACCCATTTAGGGCCAAATGTGCTTTAACTGCCAGCTAATTTCCATAGAAACGATGGGATAGAGTCTTAGCAGTAGCCAGATTCTTTGTGTGTTACGGAAACTAGCCCCACTTGATATTAAAATTAACAGTACATTTATAATTTGGCGTTTGACTTCCGTGGCACCCAGGATTTTTTAAATATTTCATAGATAGTGTTTGTAGATTTTCGAGTCAATTTTTTGAGCTTTACATCTCCGATCAAAAATGTATCAAAATACCTTATACGTATTTACAAGTTATTAAATAAATAAATATAATAAAAACAATAATTCGGCGTCATAGCATGTAAGGCAATGATAATAATTACTTATATATTCTTGGTGCTACGTTTCTTGTGGGTAAATGACATACATACATTTGTTTGCCTATCGATGTATAAAACTCGTTTAAGTGAGTTTTTGACTAAAACGCTGTCGTGTATTCGTTCCTGATTGTAATTTCGTCGAAATAAAACGTGCCTTTTGCTTCGTGAAAACCTTCATTTTTTTTTTAAGTATAAATACCGTGTACTTTTCATGTAAATTATTTAATTTTTACTTTTAGAAGCTCCTAAATATTGTGAATAGTGATTTTATATAGCTGATTATTTAAATAAAAATTTTCGAATTAAATGTTTTCCTTTACTTTCTGAAGAAGCAAAATTTAATGTTATGCAATAAGTATGAAATGCGTATCCTGAAAATATTAGGTTGACCGACAAGATGCAAGTGAGTGTAACAAATTACATAAATAGAAAGTAGTCGTTTTGTGCCATTTGGAAATTAAGTAAAATTTTAATATTTTTACATTAGAAATCGTATTATTCAACAAAGAATCACCGTTAATTATGGAACACCCTGTAAGCGTAGTTTCGTGGCATGGAGATGACAACTTTATCATCTGGTAAATATTTGACAAAAGGAATATAGGGACAATAAAACTATTAAAAATCAATTTATTAATCAATATATTACTTAATTGAAGACAAACTAAATGAAATAAACTCTCTTCTATTGGAATTACGTTCATCGTCTGCATCACGGACCCATTAACTTTAGCGCTAATAATAAGTAAATACAATAATGTGTTCTCGAATATAGAAACAGATTTATTTAAGTATATTACAAGCTAAAAAGGGAACTTTTAAAAGTCCACACTATAAACAACACTCAAAGGGAGATTGCACCAGCACACCAACGGTGCCATGGCCTTAGACTAATACATTTTGAAGGTGATGCAGCGAGTCAGCACATTCAATCACAGTTAAAGTCCGCAATTGGGTATAGAATGTTGGTGCAATTGACAAAAAATATTGTTTAAAAGGCGGTTCGGATTTAATCACTAGAAGCAACAAAATGGCCTTCAGTTTCTTTTTGCTGGCGGCCTTTTTGGATACCGTAATGCCGGGTCTGGTCAAAATCGTCATTTTTTCTTTTAATAATTGGGTACTCAAAATCGACTAACGTGAATAAGATGACTTTCAGCCTATAGAATAAATAACATTATAAAGTGAAATTAATTTGCGATTTTGCAGACAATAGTGGCAAAATTAAATTATCTACATCATTGTAATTTTTTATCGCACTTTTCTTACAAAAATGTTAAAATTTAGAATACTTACACTTGCCTCTTTTACCGCCCTTAATAACTATAATACCTATACATTCATTCTTGGTTTTTTTTATCCATCCTTTAGAGTAACCTCACGCACGACATGTGCGCCGAAGCGTGTTTATAAAAATAATATTAAACTTACTATGAGTGGTATTTTCGCCTTTCTACCCTATACAGCCCAAGTGTTTTTCGTAAGGCGGCAACCTCGCGTAATTGCAATTGAATGCAACAAAATGACTGAAAATTGCATGATATTAAATTGAAATAGATTCTGTAGTTACGCCAGTAAGATTCTCTGATAAAATTAATTTTATCGCACGTTACTGACATTTGACTGAATGATACATAAGGATTCAAGAAGAACCAGAGGTGCTTAAATTTTAATGTGGAAAGGGCACCATTTTATGATTCCAATGTTTTTCCTTTTTGGATGCTTATATTTTGACAATGCCCAATCAATGAGTGTGTTCAGCCTTTGAAGCGCGTTGAACTACGCAATGGGGCACACTCACCCATGTTCCTGTAGATTCGAACTTGCCTAGCTGAATCAAGGCCTTCACAGCGCCCACTTTCCAATGACGATCGAACAGTGTCAAAAAAAAACCTCGACACACCCAAAAAGCTCTGAATGAAACTGTCAAATGTCAATTATAAATGTATTCAAATTACTGAAAATCAAGGCAAATGCTAGACAATTCGCCGCCTTGTACAAATTGACGTTACACAGTCTCCTGCCACGTTTTTACTCAACTGCCTATGGCTATTTGCCGCCCTCTGTTAATACACATTTTGTACATTGGGTGGTGGCGCGGGACCTGCCCAAAATTCTAATGTGTTACTTTTGCACATGCCCGGAACATAGACAAGAAACGTCAAAGTCAAATTTCTATTACTTTCTCTCGGGGGTCATTTTGTTGCATGGTTACACTCGTTCAAGCAATTCCGACGAAAAGCAGCGTTGCCAAATCTTGAGCTGGGAATCGGCTAAAATACCCAAAAGAGCATAAACAAACCAAATTAAATAGGAAATATATTAGCTATTCTATAAATATATATACCTAGGTCATATCCGATAAGAAATTAGTTAATTATACCTCGAAGTTGCAAATTGAAGATATACTACATACATAAAATTTGACAATATCAATGAATAATACTATACATTCTTGGGGTGTGTGATTCCACGAATCAGATTTAGCAAAATGGCGTCAGATGAGACGACTGAGATCAAAAAATTGCGCAACGACGCGTGTCAACGACAAAACCAATGCCAAACAAGAAAAAACAATAACGATGTATAAGTCTATACACCGATATACAATCGAATAGTTTAGAATTTCGAGATTCCGCTAATTGTAAATTATAACAATGTCACATTCGGTAAATTTACGTAATTATGTTTACGACTAGTCTAGTCTCGCAGTCTATCAATTGTTGACTTATGTGGAGGGTTAGGAGGGGAAATCGCGTATTGCACAACAATTGAAATTGTCCCCCCTGTCGAACGGGTGGCAACATCACGATATTGCGACCCACGCAGAGCTACTGGCAACAAAACAAAGTGAACCGAACACTGTTGGCAGTACTAATCTAGACACCTTGAAATGCATAGACTTGGCGGATAATAATTAAATTAACGGTGACTATTGCTTATCTACGATGGTACTTACTGAGCAGTATGACGAGTGTGAAACTTTAGCGCGTTTAACGTGAATATGCTATTAATTACATTTATGTCAACTGTCAGAAAACAGACAGTTGTTTTCAGTCGAAAGAGCGGTGAAAGGTCAAGGCGGCGTCTTCGTCTGTTTTGTGGGTGTTAACTAGTGAAAAAACTATGGTAAGTTGCTTTGGGCATAGATGGCGCCAGTTTACGACATACACTGAGACAATCTGGAAAATGGTCTACTGGAAAACCACTTAATATTACTAACAGACGCCCAAATAAGTGTCTGTCAATATTTCCTATAAATTGACATTTAACTATAATTTCGAATATTGACAAAGGTTTTAAATTTGTACTTATATCGAAAACCCTATATATTCGATGATATTCAATGATGTACCCATGCGAATGTTTGAGTAAAAGTAACTCCAAACTAATGTGATCCTGAGACAGAAACCGACAGAAACCGGTAAATTATAAATATTGATCAGTCGTAAGATTCACAGGCCAAAAAAAATAGGTAAATTACCAAATATTTGGATATGCATAATCTGCTAATTCTGAATTATTAACTGCAAGGTTTTGTTTGATAAACGCTCTGTGTTCCTGGTTTTTCTCAAAATTTGCACTACTTCTTTATAAACAACTTACCGTTGATAATATGTGTTATAATAAAACACATTACTGACCAAACTCACAAAAATGAGAAACAAATTCGCAAAGCAACCCCGCTCAGACGAGAAAGAGAACTTTTGCTTCAAATACGAGTAACTTTCAAATTTAATTTTTTGATTGACGACGAAGAAATATTTGATGACTGAAAAACATTTCACCACCAAAAACAAAAATATCTGTAAGTATGGTCACTTAGACAATGTTCACTATTAGGATTTACAAAAGAATGACAAAAAGTGAATGATAATCAATTTTGTGACAGTAAAAACCAAACATGACGTAAAAGACGAATTTATGTTGAAATTTTTGGACGCATCCGATATTTTGCATCTATACCCCAAAACAAACCAGACGCTCTTCCACTTGACCACCGATTCGCTTAAGTTACTTTGTACTGTCGGTAAGAGAACACATACTTATACTATTCCCTGTTCCTGCTCAGTCAAGGCGAGTCGCCCCCAGCAAGAATAGCATAAAACCTATCGTCACAAGGTACAAAAAAAAAAAATAATATTAACTAACGATAATAGTGCATCAGACAAACGATTGCCAGAGAGCGACCTCTGACGGCGACTAATTGCCGACCGCGGCCACGGCCTGATAATGACCTGTCACGATATCGCTTACTTCCTGACTCTCGAAGATCGTCTCGTGACACATCAGGTCGGCGACATCGCCTTTCCGAGCCTCCGCCTCCCGGTTTTCTAGATTCCGGCTCATTTGAGCGTCCGGTGACAGTGCGATTCCCTGGTTTGAACAGTCGTCGTAGCCCGAATCCGAACTGCTGTCGCTGAAGGGGGTTTTGGGCGTCGGGGTGGCGGTGATGATGGTTGTGACGGATGAGGCGACGGGCACCGTCGTGGACACCGGACGGTTGGCGGCAGTCGCCTTTGCCTTAGCTATACGACCCGAGCAGGGCTTCAGGGAACTGTGGTCCACCATAATTTCGTCGTTTTGGCCCCGGTATATCGTACCGCAACAGATCGTTTCCCTGCAAATAAAAGTACGATGTGTTATTAAGCAGTTTAAGTGAATTAAGCCACAATTGAAACACTGCATAAGAAATTTAAGGTGCATTTTAAATTGCCGGAAATTTTCCAAAAACTCACTTTTTCCAATAATCCAGATCAATAAAACCGCTAACATTAAAGTGTATCTCGTCCCGTCTCCGCGATTTGCCCTTCCTCCTGCGACTGCGGTCCTTTGACACCTCCACGTGGTCCTCGACATCGCTGATACCCGGGCTTCCATTGCGCGAGGAGCCCATGCTAAAGTAAAATTACTTTATGAGGAACACTATATATAAGGAAAATGGCTGTGAAACAAACCTTGGCCCGTCCTCAGACAAGAAGTCTACATCGTTAATATCCATATCCTCCGGGCCGTCGCTCTTGTCCGAAAGAGGTGGACTATACTCCCTAAAAAGTCCACTTTAATATACTGATACGCAACCATAAGGAACCGAAAATTTGGTTCCGAATAAGAGAAGCTGATAAAAATTTGCTCGACTCGCGGGGGTTTTCTAAATGTATTGATTTATTTATTTTTAGTTTTTTTCCTGAATTTGAAGAGTTGGTGACTTCTAAGCCGACTTAACAAAATGTAAACTAAAAAACTTTTGAAAACCCCTTTCTTAATTGTTTTACTTCACTGTTGAAAAAATTAACTTTCAGAGTTTTTAGCTCAGGTCATAATTACTTAGTGAATTTACACGGTTGCACCGTATTTTTTTTTGTAAAAAATTCGGTTTTTTGTCAGTCCTGATTTAAATACACGTACCTCTCAAATTGCTTCTTTTTCATCTTGTCGTTGAGTTTATCTCCATTCAGCTTCCGGTTGCGGGTTTTAAACTTGGTAAAGGACTTCATGCCAGGACCTGCTCGTGCATCCACTACCTGTTTGGGGGGATACCAAAGCTGCATTTTAGTAATTCGAAGCATGATACGTTTTGGGGGGGATTAGTGAAATTGACGGCAAGTTTGACAGGTGACTGGTTGAGAGTTTGTTTAGTTGGAAGGTGAGAGGCTTGTTTGAGGGCGCAATCTAAATGATTGGGGGGTCGAGCGCTAGAGGAGAATCCGAAATTGCTGCCGATAACTTATTATAACTGTTACTAAACTCTCAAAGACTGCTTGCAAGAACAAATCTAAAGTTATGTTTCAGCAACGGTTAGCAAGGATGACTGACGATCAGAGACCTACGCCTTACCCAAGAACTGTGGAACTAGTTAAATAAGCATTTGTGCACATAAGTTTATATGACTTTGTTACTGAAAATCATACAGATTCCCCCATGAATAATTACATATTATTATGAAACACCTTGTAAATCAATAAGGATACGTCTTAATTAAACTTAATTGACAATTATCGGCTTCTTACATGTCTCCAATTCCTGTCAGACCCTGCAGGCAGTTTTTTCCAACGCTTGACCAATAGGACACAGGCGTTGCAGATCTCCCCCTGTCTGGGGGTAGCCAATTTGAAACATTCCATGAAGTCTTCTTCGTATTTCTTACTGTCGGTGAACCTGGAACTACTAGACTTGGCCTTGCAGATGCAGCATCCCGTCGAGGATCTGTATACTTTCGGTCTGTGGAACGAAAACATGGCGATCGATGGAAACGAACGCGGGATAGTATCTAGAATCTAGTGAACCTAAAAGAAAAGAGAACTTTAAAATGATACGTTTTAAATTAAATAAAACAAACGTTTCATTAAAGAGATACCTGTCAAGTTTTAAAATTTTTTTTTAATCTTTAATAAAAAACAACAATAAAAAATAAGTGTCTGGACTATTCGCTTCTACCTGACAAATACCGAGAAATGATGAGAGGAGCACTATAGCAAAGTAATAAACAGACGACAGGTCACCCTAATCCAAATATTAAGATTGTATACGCAATTAATAACAACCCGAAGATGTGTTCCTTATCCAGATTTCTGATAAGAGGATTAAACCTTAATTTGTTATCTGTAGGAAGACCAAAAATATGGAGAATATCAGGAAGAAAATCAGGAGGATCTACACGGGATCATTTACTCCCTCTGATATTCGAATTACAAGGAACGCTATTGATATAACATCGATGTTTAAACAATTTTTAAAACAAAATAATGTATGATTTGATCTAATAGTTTTAACTACTGATTCACATTTAACAGAAATAGAAGAAACTGAAACCTTGGAAAGTGAATAAGTTTTTTGAAATTCTCCAAAATTTTATTTAGATTAATTTTTTTTATTATTGTCAGAATTATCCACATATCCCTCAGGACCAGATACAATTTTCTAATATCTTAGAGTTCTCAATTTTTCTGCAATTGACATTAACATGTGCTAAAAGCGTAACCGCTGTTCTCGAAAAACAATGTCCCATATAGGATTTTGCTCGGCAATTGCTCAACGTCTCATATGAAATTTTCATCATATTAAATCAACTTTATATTAGTTAGTAAATGATCCAACTATTCCTGGATAATTTTTTAAATATTTATTCGGGCATTGCCCTTTAAATATAGATTTTTATTTTAATAATGTACAACTCCTAGTTTCCGGACAATATGGCGAATGCGCCACTTTCGACATAAAATTTAAATTATTCACAAAAAAAAACTAATTTAATTGAATGTTATCAGCCAGCATGGTGGCTTAAGTGTCTTGCCAAGCAAACTGCAGTGAACTAATGGAGGTATTTACTTCGTTTCAGCCTTAATCATCCTCCTTATCAAACATAATGACCACTATCTTAACTTCGCTCCCTATAAAGAAAGAAGTAAACAAATTCCTTACTTCAGTCAATGGTCTACTTTCATTTCAGTTGTAACCACAGTTGGGCGGGCTAAAAATAGACTTGGACCGGTATGATGGCCGACACTGTATATAAATGGCATGAATTAATGCAGTCAGATGACTCGTTTCTTTTGTCGTGTCGGGCGTGTACCTGCCAAAGGGCAAGCACCCATTCTGATAATTGAAAACAAACCGTTTACCTGAGAAGAATATCAGTTCACTTTAAACGCACATGAAACTATAAATGCAGTATAAACGCACTTGAACCGGTTCAACATTCGGCCCGGCCTTGAGGTGTTTTTTTTTTAATTTAGATAGTAATAATTGTTTTCAAATGTATCACATTGGTAAGCTCATAAAATAGTCAATAATGAAGCAGTTAAAATTGTCCATTGACTTATCACAGTATAATCGTTCAGAACAATAGCCCCTGTGTTTGGATGAATGACATGAAAACACGCACAATGAAAATATGTTTCTTCAATTGACAAAATGGCGAAGAGAACCATGAAATTTCATACCAGCAGTAAATACAAATAATTATTATTCTCCTTATCGCCGAATTAGATAATTCTAAGAAGTAAACATGACCTACGGAATGGATAAACTTAGGTATACAAACAAAAAACACTACGTCACCGAGATATGTGGGACAAAAATAGACTGTGTAGTTGTTTATAACATCTTCAATCGTATCAAAACAACAGGGTAATTAATTTTAGGTGTTTTTACTTAGTTCACGATAAACAAGTTTAACAAAATGGCAGTTGTTTCAATGTTAATTCGATTAACTTTAAAATTTGGAGTAGGTTGGGTATTCCTAGACAATGGTATGGCCCAAAGTTTCCCGCCAAATGCCACGCTGAGGTTGTTCACCCCAGACGCGTGGTGCGCGAGGTGATGCGATCGATCGCACGTAGCACGTTGGCAGTAGCAACTTGCAGAAGAGTGAAACGAATTGGGAAATGATGGTGTTACGTTTTGATCGGAAATCTAACTTTAGGTACCTTTATGTGGGCAGACGATCTTTATTAACGGTAATCCGAGTCATCTTAATATCAACATTTACCTTAGAATACCAGAAACCATCATTCAGAAATAAGCTAACTGATAAGAAGATCAAAAACTTTAGTCACAATTTTATCGATTCCAAGGAGCGCCAGCTCATTATGTTCTATCTGTTCGACAATTTCTCAATGATGTATTTGCAAGCCTTGCTGAATCTCCTGCCTTACATCTTTTTAGTTTTCCTCTTTGGAGCAAATTAAGAGATGGCTGAACTTAGATAGCATTTAAAACACAATTTTTACTGGAGACTAAAATATGGTGATTTTAATGCCGCTTATACAGGGTTGCTCATTAGTGCATCAAAGTGTGAAGTTTCAGTAAACATGACTTTTACAAGGAAATGTTTCGTATCAAAATTTTTGGTCATTAAGCGGTGCCTATTTTCAAAGTACAGGGTCCGTTATAAGTGTGGTAGAAACATTTTTTTTTCTTTTTGAATGGAACTCCCCAATTTTATTGCCATTTTCACATTTATCGCCAAAATTTAAGGTCAGTTTGTGTAAAATGTCAAAAATTCACTGTTTCTGAATTCTTTGGGAAAATTTTAGTAGCTGCAAGTTCTCACAGAAGTCAGTGCTATACCCTAACCGCCCCGTCATTCGGAATTGATCTTATAAGATTCCAAGAGGACCCCTACCTAATAAGCTATGTTTTGTGATGTTTTAATTAAAAAAAAGTTTTCCATAACCCCCAAAATAAGCCTCCGAATTTGCATGAATTCAAACCTCAATAATTTGCTTATTTCAAATGGAATGCTCCAATTTTTTTTGCCTGTAGCATATTCAAAATTCAAAAAATCTATAGCTTTTGTTAACATTCCCCTATAACTAAACACAGCCGTTTTTAAGTTCCTGAAAATTGCTTTTTTTGCTTCTAAGTACACCAGTAACTTCATCACAGACAAATATTACTCAATCTCCGGTGACGTTCAGTGTCACTTCGATATTTTTTTATGACTATCGATGACTACTATTAATTTGTTCCCGGAATCGTACGTTCATTCTAATGTATTTTTCGTTAATATTAACCTTTTCATTTATAAGTAAATAGGTTTTTTCTGGCAAGATTGCATCTGTGTTCTGATCGAAATGGAGGACAATTTGAGAATTTATTGTGAATACCTCATTTGCATAAAAATAAAATAACTTCCCGTAGTTTTACACATTTTTGGATTCTGAACACGATGCCGCCAAGAAACTTGGGGCATTCCATTAGAAATAAGCAAGTTATTGAGATCTGAAGTCATGCAATTTCAGATGCCTATTTCGGGGTTTATGAATTTTTTTTTTAATTAATACACGTCAAAACTTAGTTTATTAGGTTCTCTTGGAGCCCCATAATACTGATTCCGAAATTCGCAGCGGTTGGGGTACAGCACCGATTTCCGTAAGATTAAAATTTTCGAATTTTCCTGAATAACTCAGAAACGGTAAATTGTTGACATAAAAACTTTTATATAAACTGACTTTAAAATTTTACGATAAATTCGAAATTGGCAAAAAAATTAGAGAGTTATATAAAAAAACATAATTTGGTCTTATTATACTTTTATAACAGACCCTGTACATCTTAAAATAATTTTAAAACGCATTTAAAATGCAACTTTGACATAAAATATTTCCTACTAACACTTAGATTTACTGAGATATGTATATCGCACTTTGATGCACTAATGAGCAACATTGTATATTCAGGGTGTTTCAACACAAAAAGGATATATTTAAACGATGTATTCAGAAGATTAAAATAAGAAAAATAAACCAATATGTTGTAGTACAATATGCTTAATAAAGGAATAAGACGTCATACAAAGAATTTGTAAAAATGATTGATTATTGTGCTTGAGGAGTCACTAACATCAGGAATTATAGCATGGCTAGGTTCTAGACTAGATTCTTGGATACCATCTTTGACAAAATGCTAAAGCAGAATGTACTTATTAATGATCTTAGTGGTTAAGCTTCTCAGAAAGTTATTATGGGAAATATTTGAAAGTGTATTAAAAGTAATAAAAAGGCTTAGACCTATATTACCATCTGGCATTCTGTGGTACCACATAGGATTCGGGAAAGCTGCTACGTTCACTAAAAAGTGATAGCTTTGTTGCCAGGCTATTAAGTAATAACATTATTTATGTACAAAATATGCAAAAATTTGCACATTTGCGACAACAAATTTATATTCCATTCCTGGTGTGAAGCATGGCTGCTAGAAAATTGTCTCAATATTTACCATTTGTTTAAATTATCAGTCATAAAACCTATACAGAGTGGATTGCAGGCTTGCCATTAAGCCAATTGCAATCTTTCAATAAAATATTCATATTCCTGCGTGTGTTGACACTCAAAAGCAATTAAAATGACAGAATAATTGTCGTTTGCCATTCAATTAGGTGATGGACAGTATTTGCAAAGAACTTGGCAAAGAGTCAAAGACCAAGGTTAATATGTCTGACCTGAACACTATATGAATCCTTACTAGTAAAAGTACAGTGTGTATACTCAATCAGTCAAATTATTTCTAAAAAGGATTAAGAACTCTATTGGCTTGGTTCCCCAATGTATTTTCCAAAAATTTGATTTTGGGTTTCCCTGGGCCCCCGACAAGCCTGTATTGGATGTGAGGCCAAACTATTAATATGCTGCCATCTTTATTAGCAGGCTAGATATTTGTCAGATTTCTGCTATCTATCGAAACTAGTTTAACGGTTAACTGCACATTCTTAACTAGGACCTTAAAGGTCCAATTAAAAATGTGGCTAAGAAAATAAGATTTCAGGAAAATTTCTGGGCAATTTCCTTTTCCCAGTAAAAATTTCTGTGTGGAATTTCCAATTACCCGTCACTACTGGAAAGTATATTCAAATAAAGGAACTCTGAAAGAAATATTCCAGAGTGCACATAAAGTAAAATTAACCACAATAACTTTAGGAAGAAGTATTATGAATCCAAAAGTCAGCCATTCTTTTTTCTTAAAACCTTTTTATTTTAAGGGAAATTCGTTTCATATCCTTATTTTTAATAGAGGATTATACTCATTGATGTTATGGTATTGCAGAAGGATTTGAAATTTCACTTTAAATTGGGTAAATAGCACGAAGGCAAACACATACTGTGTCAATGCTCTCTGAACTACATAGTTACCACCAAGGCACCCCAAACATATTGGCCCCACCATAGGAAGGATTGCTATAAATGACTATTAACATTAAATAAGGTAAATATAAATTAATCATAATTTCCAGCCTGTTTTCAAGACTTAAATAAACAGCTTCCAAATTGAGGTCACAACAACAAACCAGCACCTAGCTGGTAGGATTGAAAATCAGAATTTGGTTGCTTGCCTTTTAATGACAAAGAATAGCATTCCTAAATAGCTGCATTATTTAAGATACTTGGTGTACCTAGGAACCTCGCAAACTCCAAAAAAGCCAACAAGCATGTAGCAATTTCTAATGAATATCATTAAGAATCATTAAGAACCTTCCAATTAGGGTAAAGCATAAACTTAGGGCCATTTACCATCAAACATTTGACAAATAGATAACAGCTGATGGATTAATCCTAGGCATGCCGTTAATATTTCAAGGCCTACTTCAGCATGTTTTGGGTAATTTTAAAAAATTTTTGATCACCCTGTATTTTAAGATGAAGTAAAGTCTTGCTTTGGTTTTGTGTAATAAACGTTTGGTGTCAAGAGCACCCCGAAAATCGGCAAGGCTTCTCAAGTAATTGGATCATGTGGCCGTGTACTGCAGATCGCAGACTTGATCTTGAAGGTTTTTCGTACCATTAAGTCGAAAAATGCACGTGCAACTAGTGAAAGTTTTGACTACGTGCGAACGGTAGTTGCAGACATGGTCAATTGCATTTGTTGCCTAGGCCGACAGCTTGAGACGCCATGTATATTCTCATAGGAGACAATGCACATTTCTAGTTGCTTAAAGACTCAGTTGGAGAATATGTTAAGAAGTCGTCGGATTCAATACTGCCAATTTCTACGACCTGAATAAACCTTCATACTAAGGACTGTAGCTTAGGGGAGACAAGAACTGACGCCACCACGTTCGATGGAATTATAAGTGAAATACGATATAAATTTATGTGACACTTGTTAGAAAATGTTTTACTTACACTTAGACGGCGATTTCCACACAAATCACACTATAAATCCGCGTAATTTTGTATAAAATCCTTTAAAAAATCACACAAACACACTTATCAAACCAGTACAGATGACGGCCGAATGAAAAGACTGTTTACTGCGCAACTGATCGGCGCACCGTTGCAATATTCACCGACAGCTTAAATAATTTCTAAATATTATTTCTTCAAAAGGATCATTTTTGGAGGCATTACGTCCCGAAAATTATTATTCAAATTTTTTAGCGTAAAATTCTGACTGGACCTCTCATAAAGCGTTGAATATATAAACTTAAATTGAGTTAGCAATTTGAGCAACGGCGTCCAAGAAGAAATGCCGAGCGGTGACAACTTCCGAGGCGGTTCTTTCAAATAGAAGTATTTTCAATCCCTATTTATATTAAACTTCTGGCTTGAATCTTTGAATAACCATCGGATTAAGCCTTTGCTAATTTAGCTGTCCAACTCCAATGAAAATCATGTCAAATCATACTATATTTAATCACAAAAAAGAGAACATTTCACATAGCCTCTCGTAACACTGACCTCTGGCGGCCTGGTACGAAAACTACAAGGAGAAATGATTTCGCAACAACGCCTAAAATTTTGCTTCACTCTATTTCCTCTTATGAATATCCACTAAGAGCGACACATTATTATTGCTATCTCTTTCAACTCGCAGCAAAATCTGAGCTTCACTATTGCTCATGACCAAGAATATTTTTTGCAAACAGCTGATCGTCCTGTCAACATGACAAAGGACAAAGGCGAATACACAACATATATTTGATTATTCGTAAATGTTTCTCAATTTTAATGCAAAATCATGGCAAATTCGTCTAGTGGTGGTCTTAGTTTTAAGGTAGTTCTTTTAGGAGAGGGTTGCGTGGGTAAAACTAGCTTAGTTCTTAGATATGTTGAGGATAAGTTTAATAGCAAACACATATCTACTGTCCAGGTAATTATGTCTTCTCATTGAGTTGAGTCTCTCAATAAATCAAGATTATGACAAATTGCCTTACAGGCTTCATTCCTAAACAAAAAACTAAATATTGAAGGAAGAAGGGTGACACTAGCTATATGGGACACAGCAGGACAAGAGAAGTTCCATGCCTTAGGGCCTATATATTATCGATCATCCAATGGGGCAGTGTTAGTGTATGATATAACAGGTAAGCCTTTCAGACTGTAAAAGCTACTTTTACTACTTCGCAAGCATTTTTCCAGACCAAGATTCTTTTCAAAAAGTTAAAACGTGGGTGAAGGAATTGCGAAAAATGTTGGGACGTGATGTGTGCCTGGCAATCATAGGTAACAAAATAGATCTCGAGAAAGACAGAGTTGTATCTGTTGAGGAAGCTGAAGGGTGAGTTTTTGAGCAATATGGGCAGTATCAGGTGAATTTTCTATAACTAGAGATGTAAAATTTTTGAAATTTCAAAAATGTGGCCAAATATATATGTAATTGTATGGATATTAAAAAAACGACCTTTGAAACATTACACAGAGAGAGCAGTTTATTTACATTCTCATTTCACTAGTATCACTTAATCTGCATAGTGATTAGGTACTTTCTAAATGCAAGTGAGTGAGTATGCCTACTTCATTAATACTCTTTTGCTAACTATATTTGAGTAATAAACTTTAAAATTAAGCTATTATTAAATTCATTCCCCTGTTATTAAATTCATTGTCTTCTTATTAAATTTAGTGACTTAAGAATTCTCCATTATTTAGAGATGTCCATAAATAAAGGTTTTCCTGTAATTGCAAAAATGCTCTTTAGCCCCTGCACCACTGCAGTACTATTTCCTTTAAAAACCTAAGACTTTTATATTAAACCTACATCTCTATCACCTCTATCTCTAATAGTAACTTCTGTAACTGCCATTTCAAATATAACCAGATACTCTTTACAGATATTCCAATGTTCCATGTTAAATACCATGCTGTATCTATATTCTAGGTATGCAACAAAAGTAGGCGCCACTCATTTCTTCACATCGGCGAAACTGAACCAAGGAGTGGAGGAGATGTTTCTTAGCCTGACAAAACAAATGATCACCAAACAAGAGGAGAAGGAGGCCAATGGCAGCCTGGCAAGACAAAATTCTCTAAGAAGGAATATGCTTGTTGTTACTGATGATGAAGCTGAGACTGAAGCACCCACTTCTAGGAGCTGCTGCGGCTCGGGAGGGGCTTGAGGATAAAGGGTGTTAGGTATCAATAAATCATCCGTATGTGAAAAACTGTGACATTAAAATAATCTAATAATGTACTGACCTATTTGAAGCTTTGCAAGTTGGGGCAGTAGGAAGAACTGTAGGTAGGTGCCTACTGAGTGTTCCTGTTTTAGTTCTTCTGTTTTTTTTCAGTATTCTCTGCTTATTATCGAGTCGCATTTTGTCTGTATGTATATAGAACCCCTGTGTATATATAGATTAACAAAAATAGTTAGTTTTATTGTGATACACGTGTAATATGTTATTGAAGATTGTAGTTAATGATGATAAATTAATAAAATTTTATGAATAATTCCGCTATATTGTGGTATCATTCGATTAAATAAGTGAAGAATTGTGTTTAAAATCATAAATTTCACCACTGATGAAGCTATAGAAGCTACTGCATTACTTTTCTTAAGTCAAAATTCATATACAAAAAATAATATATGGACGTGGGAAAAATAGAAAGAAGTAGGCGAAAATTGCACAGGAAGTTTTTAAGAATCGGAGCACCTATAGGTTACTTATTATTTTTAATTACTTATTATTTATATTACTTACTTATCACCTTTGGGCCAAGGACTATGCTGAGCTCCATCATTAAGGACCATTTATAAGTGTGGAAGTTTTAAATGGAACAGTCCATATAACTAAGATGCCGAACACATGCGGCTAAAATCCTCGAACACGTTAATTTTTATTTTTTCTTACGGTTTTTTTAATGGTAAATTCATGTATGCAGGGGAGCCCAAAAATCAGGTACGACCACCAACTTTGTTTTTTCAAATGAAAACACCTCTTTTTTTATTTAATTTTTGAATTCTACGCAAAGTTCTAAGTGTGTTTCATGTACCGTGTTCTATACTTAAACGTAACAGATCTCGAGAAATTTACGATTGAACATATAAAAAACTAAAATTTTATATATACATATAAAAAATCAGAACTCAATAAGCTTTCAGTCTCATGGAAAACATGAAGAGGCAAAATTGCGTTGACCAAATAAAACATAAATTACCTGTTTTTAAGTAGTTTATTAATCACGTTTTACAAAATTCGGCCAAATTAATACGACTGGGCGTTGGAACTGGACGTATTTGGTAAGTGTTGAGTTAATTATTATTATTACAAAAATATAACTGCTTTTAATTGGTTCATCGACGCCTCCTGCACATTAAAATTACCTACTTATCCAATAAAACCTATAATCTCGAGTTCAACAATAATTGCCTAAGACGATCAGCTTTATAACTTTCGTTAAATAAATATCTACTATTTACAATAATAATCGATCTTCATATCACACGTGAATTAAGGCTTTTTTTAAGATTTACGGCCCACGTTCCTCCCTTCAAAGCAATACACCAGATATGTAATTTACCACACCATTTTCACAACTCCTATTACATTGTTTTGTGTCTTACACAAGAGGAAAAATCTTGTTTCCTCATTTCGTAGGAGCGGAGCCTCCGCCTCACTGTGGGAACTGCTAAATTTTCAGATATGTCGTCTTGTTCTTCTCTGCCCCGATCAGCTCTGCAAAAACTCATACAATCATTATAATAATATCGAAATAATGAAACTACTGTGAGTGGATGAAATTAGTGAAACCCAATAGTTGACGATTAGAAATCCGCAAATACTATGTATTTAGAAGAGCAACTGCGCATGCGATAATATCTGAATGTCGAATAAAAACTTTAGCTATTTCTCAAATAACAAGACGCAGTAATAATTTAAATAATAATTTGAAAACAGTTGGAGGAAAAAAACGGAAAAGAAAAAAGTGAAATTTTCAGTGACTTGGAAGTGGACGTAGCCCTATTTCGATTTTCGGCAAGTTAAGCACTAATCCACTTCTGCAAAATTGGAGAAAATGGCGTTGGCGATCATACGTCTCGTACAGGTATTTCTAGTTCAAGTGAAAACATAGGGATTGTACAAGTGAAAGAAAGATCGTATAAGGTTTAATATTCTTAGGATAAAAACCAACGAAATGGATTGCGAGGGTAGCCATTGATGTGGGCGGAGTCAGTCCAGTGTTACCAGATCTCTCACCGTTTCAGGATTTTGATTAATGTAAGTTCTAGTGATGAATTAATCGTTTTTTTAAATTTATTTGCAGTACTTCTTTTTGCTCTGATATTTTTTAAATTCCATCGCCGCGAAGACAACGAAATCGATACTAATCTAAATGTTGAAGTGGAGACATCGGTCAGCTTGACTCCGCCCACGTCAGCCGCTACCTTCACAACCCACTTCGTTGGTCATTGTCGAAGGCATATTTAAATCTTATGTGGTTTTTTTCCCACTTGAGTAATCCCTATGTTCTCACTTGAATTGGTGATATCTGGATATGCGACAAAACTTTTCCGACATCCTGCGAAACTTTCCATTATTGTGACGACCTACTGTGTATTTCTGGTCAATATACCTACTTAACAATCCGAAAAATGTCAAAGTATCTATTACAGAAATGTCTCTGAAAACTCACTTGGCTTCTATTCTGGTCATGCGCTGCTTTAGCTTTGCCTGACTGGCCGAGAATTCGGCCAGGAGGCGTGCCAACCTGGTTTGTATATTCTCCACTACGTTCTCCAACTTCTTGATGCTGTCCTCCATGGAATGTTGAGTTTCCTTGGCGCGCTTGAACACGTCCTCATCCAGGAGGCCATCTTTGCGGAGCAGTTGGCAACCGCGCTCGATTAAAGTCGCTTTGGCCTGGTGACAATTTTCAAAAATTGAAAAGCATTAAAATTTATTATGTTTGAGAGGGATGTTACCTCGGGATAGTCAGCTAAGGCTACTAGAAGGTCGTCTTTGGCTAAGCAGAATAAGTCAGAGTAACCCAAAGAGCGGACGTTGGCGGTACGGCGATTGCCTGTCCGATTTCCCGCGATATCCAAAACACTGACCTAAGGGAAATAAGGACTGAAAAATTTGGTTATATGAAAATATATCGTAGCAGTAGGAACGTTGTCTAATCCCTTCTCTATGAATTTCTGAACTACTTGATATGTTCTTACCAAGTGGTTTAGATCAGTTTAGGCTAGTTGAAATTTGAACTAATGAAAATGAAATTCATCTAATTGCAAAGGTAGGAGTGTATTTATATGAACTAATTCTTGAAGGTACAAGATTTAAATTAGGGGCGTACAAGATGGTAGTTTTGAATCACCATCTCAAGTTACATATCGAAGTCATGGAAAGCACTAATTTACAAAAATCCTGAAGGTGTCCGATTTAAGGTAGAGACATGGGAATTCGTGATTTTCAACTATAAGTTACCATAGTATATGTGGAAAAATCCCAGAAAGCGTCCAATTTAAATCAGAAGCGTACCAGCTGGGAATTTTGCGATGTCTGTTCGACTTCCTTATCGTAGGCGTAAATCGAATATAGAGCACTGAATTCGAAAATTCGTTACTTGCGAAAAGAAAACATGTAATTTTCCTCTTAGGAAGTTATATGTTTGTAGTATTTGCGATAAAATCCGTGAAACCACCCGATATAAAACGGAGCATACGCAGCTAGGAATGTTTAAATTGTAAAACTCGTTTCCTCGATCACTCTATAAATAAATACAATAAAATCGAAGTTATTCTTAATGAGGAGGAGATCTCAATTTGTTCTACATCATGTACCGAGTGACTACTAATAAAGTTGCCCAGTTGTATATATATTGTGGGTCTTACAATAATAGTTTGAATATCGCACAATAAGGATTAATTGAGCAGCCGGGGATGCCTGAAGTGAGAGAATCAGAGTCCTCGAGGAGTAGTTTGATTTGATTAACATTCTATTCTATTCTAGTTCAGAACAGTAACTGTTGATTTATTCTTATGAGTGTATATAAAGGCGAACTTGAAGGTCCTATTAAAGACATTTTCGGTAGGTGGCACATAAGATTTCATGTATAACCGACTTAAGCTAATATTTAATTAGTTTTTTATACTTTATTTTACAAAACAATGATGCAAACATGTTTTCAAAGAGATTAAAATATTTCAATGTTTTTACGATGCTTTTTGCGGACAAAGGAATCGGAAAAACAAAATGACAGAGACTCAAAAAGGATTTTATCGTCAACGTCTTACGTCAACGTCAACGTTTTACGTCAACTTTTTCATTTTGACCGGCACAATGTTACCTTTAAGTAGATAAATTGAATAGAAAGTTTCTACTTTCTTTGCGAGGGAAGGAGGGCATTTGTCAACACACCCCAACAAAAGAGTAAAACCAATCACTTTTAATTTAATTTCATGTTGTCTTCTGCTGCCCTCTCTCTGTTTCCCTTTTTTAGGGAGTACTGTTCGACGGACGATCTTTACCTCTCCGAAGACACTGCCTGCTCCCAGCGTCGCCAAGACCGTGAACCCATCGTCTGCAACCACCTGCAGCCTCCCTCGTTTCACGATATACATCTCTTTCCCCACATCACCTTTTCGACATATGTAGTCGCCTGGAGAGAACACCTGCAAATATCCACTGTTAGAAACTATAAAAATGGATTTGAACATTAACTAAAACCTGTAGCCTTAACTTCAACACCAGAGCCTCCAAGAGACCAGGCTCGCAGTCTTGAAAAATGCGCACCTTGCGCAACGTCTCTAGATGTACGCGAATGGCAATCTCGGCTTTGAGCTTGTCTGGAAGCGCCGAGAGAACCCGCTCCTCGTCTAAAGCTCCGCTCTCCTGCCACGTGTAGGCGAACCATCTGCAAGAGATTATTTGATTTTGCTTGGATTAAATACAAGATTCAACAAACCGTATAACGCGCGCCTCCAATTCCCGGCCCACCTTTCGGAAGGCCATGTACTGCTTCACGCCATCCATTCTGTTCTGGAAATCTACTCTGGCAACGTTCATGTTGGAAATCATAGAGCCGATGTTGCCTTAAACCGGAAATGATCCAACATCAAAACTAGTAATTCATTAATACAAGTGTAAAAATAGTCCATTATTCTCTAAGATTCTTTCGTCTTAAATGATTTTGTAAAACCTAAATTTAAAGACTAAGCTGCATATTAAAATATGCATTTTATCTGACTTTATTAACTTTAATAGGTCGCTTTGGGGTGTGGTTGTTTTCACCATCGGTTTTGCGTCTGATGGTGCCTTTAAGGGCGAAACTCGGATAATGCATACAAAGCAAAAATTTCGAGACTTTCAATTTTAATTAAAAAAATGAATTCATCGATTTGTCTTATACAGGATGTTGTCAAATTTGATGCTTTTGTTTTACGATTCAGGAAAATTCTTTTAAAATAAATCGATTGTATCATTTTTGTTAAAGATTACCATTCATAAATTTCTACCGTTCTCGCTTAAATGGAATAGTTTCGTCAACAAACGCCCGAAGAGATTAAAACTTAACGAACATGTGACGTGACAGAAATAACGACAGTATGAAATTGCGTCTTTCGTTTCGATTAAAATCCGACAAGAATTGGGGTTTGGGACAAATTATAAGGCTCGGACATCATCAACGAACAGGAACCTTCTTCCAATAATATTTATATTCGATAAAAATGTATCTTGGAAACTCTATTTTTCGAGTGGGTCTTCGAAATTAGAACTAAAATACTACTGGAAACTACATATCTACTAACATAACCATAAAAATGCTGAGTGCGAACTGCTGATGAGATCATTAGACACGCGTGCGAAAAGTGTACTTTTCACATTCTAGTAATAGGAAGGCATTTTCATGTTTTAGAGACTGTAGATAATTTTCTTGAACGAAAGGAGAATTAGAGAATGTTTGATAGAAACGAAGCCTAAGCAGCTGACCAATGTAGTCCACAAATTTTGAAAAAGCTAATGATGTGCAGTAGAAGTGCATCGTAAAATTGTTTTGAGCTTTCACTTGAAGCATTTGAGATGCTTCAATTTCGACTTATTGCGAGCGATTTGCATTATGTGTATGTTATTGAAGAGATACATTATTTTAACCGAAAGCATCGTTTTCATCTTTAACAATAGAATACCCCATAACGGTAACTGTTGTGCTATTCTAATTACTTGTTGAGCAGTATCCTATATTCATTTGAGCGGAAGTCTTACCAGCTATTTTGTGCACTAGTTGCAATTATAATGCCACTAAATCCAAAACTAAACCTGAAAAACAAAATCGCAGCCGATGCGGCTAAACGGCCGTCGACTGTAATTCCGGATATTATCTGTAGTTGAATAGCATTTAACGTCGTGCGAAAACTCTCATTGTTTTTTTTAAACATGTGAGGTCAGTGCTCTGCTGCTGCTAAGTGCGTAATGCTGCCATTAAGTAGGGTTTATAAGGGAAGTGTGTTAATGTAAATTAAGAAATATGAGTATACTATACACCTTTTAATTTATTTATGAACTTAAAGGTATGTAAAACGTGCAGAGACTTTTTATTCGCAATTTTCGAAATGTTTTTAAGAGATCACATCAATTGACTTTATCAACGAGCCACCACTGACACTGAGTAGTGGCTTAAAACACCTTTCATTACGGAAGAGTGGTTAAACCGAACGTTAAAACGTCAATAGCACGTGACACGCTAAATCCCGGGGGCTGCTTAAACTGGAATCGATCCATAGCGCCTTAGATTAATTTACCTTCAGACCGCACGTAAAGAGAAATTGTATACTTACCGACGATGGTAGCGAAAATTAAAACTCCGGCCAAGAAATCAGCCACAACGAAGAGATACTCGGCGTCGTTCTCCGGCACCGGGGTCTCCCCGATGGTGGTCAGAGTCAGCGTCGACCAGTAAAAACTGTAAATATATTGGCGCGCCAACGTCGAGTTCTTTGGTCCGTCCAGGTTGTAGACCCAGTTGTCAGTACCGAAACCTAATTAAAGAAAAGAGAACGTCGCAACATCCCCTGTGGCGTTTGTTTTCCTTACCGATGGCGTAACTGATGGCGAAATAAAGGCACGCATTCCAATGGATGAGCACCAGGATCGCGAGTACCACTTTGCAAATCCTGAACACATTGGGGTAGTTGGTGTCCGTTTCGGTCCGTTCAAACCACTCCCAGAGACGGGGTAGTTTGAACAGTCTGTTTAGGCGCACTATCACACTACACGGCACTTGGACGATACAGTCCAAGGGCGGCCACCAGTAGTAAGCTAGGTCGGTGGGCAGTACCGCCAACAGGTCCGTTTTCCAGGATTTTGATTGGAGGTAGTGTGCGCGCAACTTCTTGGGATCCGTCACCAAGAGGCCTTGCTCCAAGTAACCTTGCGGCACCGACGACAATAAAAACAATGTAATTGCGAAGTTAAATAAGAGGGGACAGGCAAAAAACAAAAAGGGGATTGGCTCTTTTTTACGTGTACGTTACGGCGTGTTTGCCAACACTTTAAGAAAATTGTTCCAGGAAAATATCACTTCTGGTGGCTTTCCCCTCGGTGCGCCCGGTAAAAAAATTAGCCAGAGCGAACGCTGGCTAAATATTTATT
This sequence comes from Euwallacea similis, assembly GCF_039881205.1. Lineage (NCBI taxonomy): Eukaryota > Metazoa > Arthropoda > Insecta > Coleoptera > Curculionidae > Euwallacea > Euwallacea similis. The sequence goes on from NC_089609.1 coordinate 7,294,579, forward strand.
TTGCTCTTACCTGCGCAATTTTTTCCCTTGAAAATTATTTTTTTATTTCTAGTGTCAATGCAATGAAAAATTGAGGTAAATAGCGGCAACATGGCGGCTGGCTTTTGTTTCTTTTAGCGCAGCTGTTAAACCGGAAACGATACGAATGTCAAGATTATGTGCTCTGTGAAGTTTTTATTAACTGGAAGGGGACCATTAATTTACACATTTTTTACCCCAGCTGGGGTCCTGTATTTAAGATGGCTTATTTCGGCAAAGCACACAATTGGAACGTGCTAAGTACACAGACATAAAAGTTGCTCAAATTACAAACAGGTTATACGGAAAGATCCAATAAAAACTCGACCTCTCCTTAATCTCGAAAAATAAGGACTCTTCGGAAAATTTCCAAAATATGTCAAAACAATTTTTGAGGAGAAAGAATTTTTATATAAAAACCAACCTCCAAACTTCACTCTTACATGCGTCACAGTAGCTTTCTTAAAAACTTAAAATGGCACGAGGGATCATGAGACATTTCAAATTCAAGGTCTTTCGAAACTACATTCAGTAGTAAAATGCAATTCAAAATCTATTGATTAGTTTTTAAGAAAAACACCTACAAATTTCGTAATAAATTCAATACAAACTCAGTTAAATAAAACTTGTTTGTTGATAGGAAATGTTTTTTTTGTCGATTTTGTGCTGACAAACAGTCTTTGGTTATATTTAATTATTTATTCTTTATTATTTTTTATGTTTTATTTTTTTAACCAAAAACTGTCAATCAATTTCCTAGCAAAAAACAAGTTTTTCCATTGTTTACGTACAACTGCGCTTAATTTGTATCTCATTTTTTATAAAATATACAACTGTTTTTTTCAAAAACTAATCGATAGATTTTAAATCGGATTACATTATTGAATGTACAGTTCATCAAATATTGAAGAAATTATTCATAACGATAGGTCACAAAAGATGAGTCAGAGATAAACATGCATTGCAATTACAGTGGTTCAAAATGCTGTTTCAAATATTGCTGAATGGTCAAAATCACAACCGTGTTATTGACTTTGTGGTTAGCGAATATGTGGTTGAATTTACAGCACTATGTCCAGAGACACGTTGTACATATTCCTCAAGCTAATCATGTCAGATCTGATTAAAATGGTTGGTATCAAATTTAAAAACATCAACGCTACTACTTTCATTGCTGGCTTGGGTAATAAGGGGCTCTATTATCGTATCAGTAAATTTATTCATGCTCCACATTGGTATCTCTTCTTTTAACACATGTTTTATTACATTTTGCCATGATAAAGACGTAACTTTCTTTAAAGTATATTGACTTACGATTAATAAGATGTCTTAACATTTTCAATATATTGGACCACTGGACGGTTTATCAGGCGTGTATGTATGATTTGCTGCTTTTTATGTGACCTATGACAATGATTAATTTCTTCAATATTTATATGAACTATAGTTTTCAAAAACATTCAATTTGAGGTGTCACATAACTCCCTGCACCATTTAAAATTTTGAGAAGGTTGCTATGATGCGCACAAGAGCGAAGTTTGGAGGTTAAATTTTATATAAAAATCGTTCCCCTCAAAAACTGCTTTGACGTATTTTGGGAATTTTCCGAAAAGTGCTTATTTTTCAAGATTAAGGAGAGTCAACTTTTCCCTGAATGGTAATGTATATTTAATGCCTAGAATTCCTCCTTGAAAATAGATTTTTCCTTCTTGAACCAGTAAATTGCAAATAACGTAAAGATAATGTATAAAGTTAGTAGTTACAGGTAAAGACGTGTAATAGAGCCTCAAACTGTGCGTAATAAGATTATGTAACAGTGTTCGGTTGGGCCACGCTAATAGCTTAGGTTAGCGTAACCATGACAACCACGCCATTATGCGTGTGTTATATGTGTTGCATCTGAATTTCAGAGTACCAACAAAACAAACCTCGTTCCTACACATTAGAATAATCGTTAACTTCAATGAGCTTAGGATGAAACGGCCCGTATAATTTTTATTACCTTGGCGTTATTGAATTTGGTAATTCATAGAAAATGTATTGCATGTACTTTACTCGATGAAGATGTTACCTTTTTTGACGAAATTACTGAGCTCGCCTGTAAAAGTATTTGATAGATGGGCTGTAATAAATAATAAGGCACAATAGATCTTGTAGGTCGGGATACAAGGATAGTTTCCGGCCCTTATCGCGATAAATCTAATCTGCTCTAACCAAAAGAAGCTCACCCTTTGTGTATGTGTAGGTGTTCTCTACAAATGACTTCGCTAATTTAGACGAAATTGAATTTTGGCCCAAAACGGATTTTCGCGCGCTCGGCTTTTCCACGTCTTGCTGCTTGTGCGGGCGCCGAGTCTGAGATGGTATTTAAACTAAAAAAAAAATTATGATAACCTGTACAAATTGGGCCAATTTTCCAGTATCGTCAAATATTTCAAACTTACAATTAAATCCGTCCCTGTATCGATTGGAAGGATAACCGGGAGGAAACAAAACCCTTACCATAAGTGTCAAACTCAATAAGAGTTACGAGCGGCGTCTGGGAAAAACCGAATGGGCCCTAATTAGCCTCTATTTGCCCCGGTTAAGTGATATTTGCCCGGACAAACAACCCCCGGCACGCTATCCGAATGACTTAATTGAATTGAGGCTTGATTAATTCGCTCTAATGTCCCTGTTTTTATGTCCACTCACCTTCGTGTGCGTGCACCAGGGTGTCCAGCATGTAGATCGTGTCGCACAGGTAGTCCAGGGACCACCACAAGGTCGGAACATTGTTGTTCAGCTCCCAGAATACGGCCCTGCCAAGGACGAAGACCACGTTGTAGAGTACCGCCAGGGACACCACAATGAGCCACTAAAATATCAATTGTTTGTAAGTCGTGGTTGCACGAAGAGCGACCCTTAAGGAGGTCCACCCACTTCTTTCACATGAAGAATGGACGCGCTCAAGCCGGCCAGATAAATTTTCCTTAAATGAGCTTTAAACGTGACAGTGCCACTCATCCTCACAGTTACTTGGCCAGGAATAAGGCGAACCCGCCATCAATGTGTCGTATTTATTGTGAGGCTTATTAACTGCCAATCAACTTCGATTAAAGGCAAACAGGGAAGCGAATAATAAGTTAGATAAGCCCGAATTGCTATATCGGCACCATAGATTAAATAATTCATTAGTAAACTAACATATCAAAAAAGTAAATAATTAAGCGGAGATGGCAACATTTCCATGAAATTTCATGAGCGCTCAAGTAGGAAGGACCACTACCGTGGAAATCCTAGATGAATTTCCAGCAAGCGTTGTGCTCCCCGCTCTGTAACATGTTTACGGTCATGTTCCACTTGCGACGTCATCCATGTTGCAGCGCTCGGAGCGTGGAGCAATGTTTTGCTACAAGGGACAAAACAAGTCCGTACGAGGCTTGACAAATAACGCCCTTGGCTCCGATCATCTCACCCTCTCGAGTTATCTCCTCTTAACATTGTATTCCTACCAAAACTTTAATTGGGACATATACAGAGTGATTTACAACTTACCTATAAAATTTTAGGGGCAGGTGTGTCATGAAAAACTAAATCGATTTTGTAAAAATTTTTTTTGGAAAATTCTTAAACATTTTTCGGAAAAAATTGTTAAAGTTTAACCATTGTATAACTGGACGACTGTAATGTCGTTTTTCTGCAGAATCTCTTTTAGGTTCATTAGCCTTACGTATTTTATAGTTGGGTCTCCCACGTGTCAATGGTTGGGAGCTGAAGACATGGGTGATCCGGCTTAAGGGTACTTTTGTTTCACCCGAAATAAAAGAAGCGAACTTACATGTGTAAGCAATTTTGGCGTCATAAATTGTTACTCTTAAGTCGGATCACCCATGTCTTCAGCTCCCAATCATTGACACGTGGAAGACCTAGCTATAAATTATACGTAAGTTAGATGAACCTAAAAAGGATTCTGCAGGAAAACGTAAATATTACAGTCGTCCAGTTATACAATGGTTAAAATTTAACAATTTTTTTCGCGGAAATTATAAGGATTTTCCAAAAAATTTTCTTACAAAATCGATTTAGTTTTTCATGACACACCTACCCCTAAAATTTTATAGATAAGTTGTGAATCACCCTGTATACAGGATGATTCATTTACAGTGGAATGACCGAAAGCTGGCGATATTACACGTATCGCCAGTTTTTGGGGAATTGCATGATTGGAGAAAATATGACTTATCCGAAAGTTAATAGTTTCGTATATACACAAGGTGTTGAAAGTTAAAATTTTAATTCGTTTTTTTGCCATTATTCCGAAAGTATCTAGATTAGACACTTGAGAATTTGTAATGTTATATTTTGTTAGGCGAAAACTGATTGCCCTTTCAGATTTTGAATCAAATTTCATGTTAGATATACAGGGTCAAAAGTTGTTAACTGTAAATTCTGTAAAATTGACCGTACGTGGTGCCCTCTATTAGCAACGCGAAAATTGCAAAACACCTCTTATTCGTCACCTAAAAAAACATAACTTTACAAATTTTCAAGTGCCTAACCTGGATATTTTCAAGATAATGGTAAAAAAATATATTAAAATTTCAATTTTCAACACCTTGTGCATATCCGAAACTATTAACCTTCGGATAAAGTATATTATTTCCAACTATCGCCATTTGACGCGTAGCGTCTCCAGAATTCGGTTGTCCCATTATTAATGAATCACCCTATAGATTCAATGTCTCCCTGAATTATTTGGGGTCATCATCATCAAATAGTATTATTTCGAATTAAATGGGCTCTCCCGAAGATGTGGATCTGGAAGTCCTAATAAAAATCATTCAGCAACAGTACTGTTCAATGGGAAGGAAAGTCTCCAAAAAACCACTGCAAGATAATCTGCCTTCAGATATCATGAATCAGATTAAATTCAGAAATAAAACCCGTAAAAGGTCGCAGACCTTTAGATGGAATGTAGACAGACTCCGTCTTAATGCAATGACGGTAATAATCCACGGAAAGATAGGAACATACAGACGCGATTGTTGGGGTCGAACGACGTTGAATGGATTGAACTCTAGATATAATACGTAGAGAGTTTATTGTGAAAGAAGAAGAAGAGATTGAGGCTTTTATCACCTTTTTAAACATTGTACGTGCAGGGAGATACATCAATCAGAAACACTTAGACATTAGCAGCACAGCTTCGCTAACAATAAAGCCCCTGATCATATAGGCATTACTTATCGCCTACTAGCCAGAAACCAGTGATGTTAGTACCAGCACTGCTCCTTTCTTCAACAGGATGACGTTCTTCAGACAATTGACAAATGTCATAAGTGACTAGTAGTGCCAACACTGCCCGCTTTTTCGACAGGATGACATTCTTAGTGACAACTGACAAATGTCATAAGTGACCCATACATTGGCCGGTTCAAAGTCCATATTGGGGCGTCTTTTCCCTACTGTTAGCCGCTGCAGGGTTATTTAAATCGAATTGACAAGGGTTTTATCTAATATATGGAAATTACAGTCAGGCTTTTGCTCGGCCTGTTAAAACTCCAGACAGGGCAAACACCGGATTCGGCTATTCATAGGGCTATTTATCTATAGGGAACTGTATAGGGCGCATTACTCAGCGTGTCACGTCAGGACCTCCCATTTATAATCTTCTCCCCCTTCCTCCTGCTCCCGTAAATTCGCATGCACAACATGAGCACGTTTATAGAGATTAAACCTAATTTCGCAAAAAACAAGGGAGCATCAAGCACTAACCGTTTTAACTAGAATGGGGAAAAATCATTTTGGGGCTGACGTTAATGCTTTGCTATCCAGGCAAATAATGTTCTCTAGGTTTAAATAGTGTCTTATTTCATTAAAATAAGCTTCCGCAAGGGTGTGAGGGGTGCTAACATGGCAACGCTTTTCGATTGTTTAGAGGGGTAGAAAATAGTCTAGTATTATTTTACTCGGTGACGATACTGTATCCTACTTTTGGTAAAATTATAAGAAAACACATTTAGCAAAACGGCACAATAGAATAACAATAGAAATAAAAAATTCAAGATACGGCTTTCAAGTTGCGTCAAAGTTTTGACAGCAGTTTTGGTCGTCATTAAATTTCTGTCAATGTCTATGTGTCAAAAAAGCAACAATGATACGTAGAATTTTTGGTTCTTGAAAGTTTCCATACGTCAAAAATTCTAAATAATTTTAACCAATGTGACGGGAATCTGTAGTCAGAAAGATCAGAAAGAATACTCGTGCGCTTTGTGCACTCGTCGTACTTTTTTAATTCCAAATTACTTCAATGTGTATTGTTCTAAAATTAGCCGATAATTTTAAAGCGCTTGTTATATTACATATGCTTATCGATTTAAATTTTGCTAAGGAATATCTGACAACATTGCAAACTGATATCAATATAGTATCGTGAAATGAAACGAAACGACAACAAATAACTCCACTTCCTCAAATGTGAGGCGATGTTGACCAATTTCCTATATTTATTTTATTTTTAGTCGTAGCACCGAACGTATATTTATCATAGAAAGTTCACTCAGTTGCGGCACCTTGACCTAGTCATATTAAAGCAACGCCGACAGAACCGTTGATAGAAACTCGGATGTATTGAGTATTTCATCGTTTATTTTAGCCCTCTCATCATCTGATGGCACACCTAGGTAAGTACACCTATTGGAAGCAGCCTACCCACTTCCAGTGGGTGCGCAAAAGGCAAGGCAGTCGAGTTATCCAGGACCTATTCGGGCATTTAGCCATGTCCTATGATAAGTATTTTTATTTGTAGGCAGTCTTGACACCTCACTTGAACAGAACGCATTGATTATCATAGACATTCCTTTGAAACAGCGCCGCCAGGTTTCATCATCAAGCTGATATTCCCTGATTTAAAAGTTAAAAGGAACAAATAAGAGAGTAGATCGAGTTGCACCGCTTTCTATGTAAACCGACTTTGCCATGTTGGGCAATCTGCCTGAAATTTCAAGAATTTTAGGAAGAGGAAGTTTACGAAAATTGACAAAGAGATCTGGCAACAACGTCTGCACATCAGTAAAGCCCTGGGTTGTCAGGTGTCAACATTACATTTTACCGATATTCAAAGTTGAATATTTGATTTTCGAGCTGACATCCGATTTAAAACTGATTTTCACCCGTTTTATATCTCAACTTCGTGCCGAAAATTAATTGTTAAAAAAGGGGCCATTATTCGAGGTCGTTTCACTCTGCGTTACTGCGGAAAACCCTTCGGTTACGGCCTAAAGCGGGGAAAAACGGCTCCGATGATAAAGACCGTAAACTCGATCGGGCTTACCAAGACCATAAAATCGCACTTACTTTATAATAAATGGGCAGGGCCGGATCGAACACCACTCGGAGACCCCAGCAGCCGTTGCCTGATGCCTCTTCGGTGGCATCCGGCCCCTCCTCTTGGTGGCTCCTATCGACGAACCAGTCGGGAGCGGTTGTGCCCCTTCTGGAAAACCTGCGGAAGCGAACCGCCGCCTGGAGGGATGCTGCCACCCGCCTCAGCCGCCCCCGCACCACCGAGAGTAGCCGGCGTTGCTGGGAGTTGTCCTGCCGGGTTAAAATAAAATAATTACTGATCTCTTTAGGGTTAGTTTTTGAGGCCGCACCTGCCTTCGCGACGGAACTTCGGTTATCCTAATTTTAACATGCACCATGATTTTTGATCCGATACCATTTTTTTTTTAAATATAAACGAATGTCACGGCGTAGGGACCGTCACTGTGTGGGTCCGCGATTAGTTTGCAATTATTAGCTCAACAATTCATTCGTCCAAACATGGCGCTGAAGAGCCGTTAAGGAAGCAATAAAAATTTTAATATTCCCCATGTGGACGAACATTCTATTGTTGTTCTAACCTTCTGAAATCTCAAATTGAGGGCGACAATAGTGGTCAAAATCCATTTTTCATACGCGCAGGGGCATTTTTCTCATCCTCGACGGATTAAAACGAACGGAATAAATTTGCCATATTTTACAACGCCGACTCCATTTTTCACGTGGAAAGCTCGTAATAATCGTCTAATTTTACAGAGGGCGCGCTCCAATTTCGTTTGGTACAAATTAGGCCTTAATCGACTTTCACTCGCTGAAAAATAAAAATTTTTACAGGATTGGAAGGATTATCAGAGCTCGAGAAACGACAACTCCGCCATTGTTAGTAAAAAAATCTCGGTTTTGTTCACGTTTACAGAGCCTTTTCATTCAACATTAACGTATTTACACGGGAACCAACGTCCCAATAACATCTCGGAAAAGGTCTCATGTTATTTACCAGCATGACACAATGTGGTCCAACAGCGTAATACTGTGTATTTCAGATTCAATGGCCGCTCTTTCGGGCGGTAGAAAATCACAAATCAAGACCACTTTGTATAGAAAAATATCAGTTGGAAATCATACAAGAGGAACATTCTTTAAATCGGTTTTCTGTTAAATTATATGCACTCCCTAGCAAGAATGGAAACAGCCACTAAAATCTTAAATGGGAAAGAGAGTTGAGCTATACATCATTTGAAAGGTCTATCAATTAACATTGCAAATGCACCCGTTTTTCCATTGAGAGGCTTTCGAAAAATCATGTCCAAACCGCAAACAAGCTCAAGTATCAATTGTATAGTAAAAAAAATATTTATTAATGTTTTAAGTATTCAAAATGCTATCCCTTATTTTCTAAAAAGTAATAAAGTTTGTTTTTAAATTCCACTCTAACATTCACAAATACGTTTACTTCAATTTCCCTAAAAACCGCTGTAATTCTTCTTCTCAATCCTTCCAAATCTTGAGGCTTGATTTTATAAACAACAGATTTAAGATGCCCCCAGAGAAAAAAATTCAGAAGTGTTAAATCGGGAGATCGCGGTGGCCGCTTAATTGGCCCTCTTCAATAAATCCATTTACTAGGAAATATGTTATGTAACTACTGTCTAACAGGAAAAAAATAGTATGGCGGAGCTTCATCTTCTTATAAAACGCTATTACCAGTCTTTAACTCGCGAAATAAAATTTACAATAATAAATAATAATTTAACAAAAAAACTCTAGAATTCTATCGTACTTTTTTAATCGAACAGTCTTATTCTTACAGTTTTTCTACAAGTAGAACATTTAAATGAATGCATTTATAAATAGAAATAAACAAGTAAAAACCAAAATAATCATCTGTTGTTTAGAAAACCCAGCCTCAAGATTTAGAAGGATTGAGGAGAAGAATTACAGTTGCGTGTAGGGGAACTCGAACAGACATTTTTATGAATGTTAGAATGGAGTTTGAAAACAGACTTTATTAGCGTTTAGAAAATAATGGGCATCATTTTGAACACTTAAAACATTAGTAAGCCATTTCTTCGCGTAATGTCTTAAAACTTGAAAAGGCGTCATTTGCATTCATATGGAAAAAAATCATATCGTAAGGCTTAATTATCTCAATTAAATGTGAGATTGCGTGAATAGTTGGAGAAAGGACAAGCTAGGATAAACACACGCAAATTTCTAGTTATTTCACATTTATCCTCAATTATAATTCCGTCCTTATAAAGGACATCGATAAACTTGTCTATTTCCCCTTGTCTGACTATTGTCCGTTTTACAAAACAACTAACTCAGACTGTCTGAACATTATTAGAATTTTTTTTTAGTTAAAGGGTTTAAAAAATTTAATTTCTTTAATTAAATATATTCGGGTTTAATAATAAGATTTAACGTAATTTACTTAAATTTAATATGGTTTAACAAGATTTACCGTTCGATTTAACAGTTTTGAGGGGACTACTCCAATTCTGTTTAGATGGGACAGGACGGGCCCAACAAGGAGCCTTTTTTTTTCGCGCCTTCCAACGTTTCGTTCATTCATTTATTCGTTCATTCAAAATTCCTATAAGCGATGCCGCACACCAAAACCCAGTAAAAAACGAATAGAGCGACGGCGAGGGGAGCGAGAAAAAAGGGTCGTTATATGCGGTCGTCGTTACATCAAAACTTGTTTTTCGCTATGATTAAAAAAACATGAAAAAAACACAAAAATGTATTAAAAAAATTAAAAACCATTACGGATAAATCATAAAATATAAATAATTTAATATAACTTCTAATTTATTTATATTTACGTACATGTGACACATTATTTATTCAAATATTCTGTAATTTTTGTCTACTTTCTGCAACGTAAGTTAAAATAAATAAATAAAATTGTTTTCTTTATGGATCTGATTTTGTTCAGAAGCCTTTTGTCGCTGGAATAACTAGATGGTGGCTTAAAGTCTTCACCACCCTCAGAAACTTCATGACTTTCATCTCGGATTTATAGAATGGTGTGCATTTCATTTGCAATTTGCTCATCAGACAAAACACCGTTTATTTCCAAGTGAAGATCAACATTTACAAAATCGGTTCATGATGTGACATTTTACGGTTTTCTTTTATCATAGCAATAGGCACATCATCTTCTTTTTCAAAATCATCATTTATTCTTCTTACTACCTTAACTAAAGGAAAATTGTCCTCCTCTTCAAAGTCATCAGCTGCTATTGCTAGTTGTAAACCCGCATTTCTAAAACAATTCGTTATTATTGGGGGTGGTTTTGTGTGATAATTCCATGCTTTGGAAATAATTGATATTGCATCCAAAGGATTAATAACATGCTCTTTGTTTTGCTTGATTGTTTTCAATAGCATTCATTAGCTGGAACTTTCTAAAATGAATTTTCGTTGATCTTATGATACCCTTGTCAAACGGTTGCGGAACTGATCTGGTATTTAGTGGGAGATATTATTAAACGGTAAATATTCTCTAAATTTGACAGTTTTGGGTGCGCTGAACAATTATCTATCGAGAGCAAAATTTTTTCTTTTTTTTTAAATCTGAATGTCTCTGTCTTGTAAAATTTTTATAAACGGGTCCATTTTACTAGGCAAGGACTCAATATTTTTGAAACAGCAAGATTTTTTGATTTTCCAATAACAATCAACTTATATTTTTTTGATTCTGTCATATTGGTGGCAATAAAAAAAAACTTTCTTTTGGACATTTTTTCACCTGCGCACTTCTCTCTTTTAAATTTCAGTGTTTTGTTCGGAGTCACTTTCTAGAAAACACCTCCTTTTTCGAATTTCTGGTCACACAGTTTTGAGCTAGTTTTCTGTCACTGCAATTGGTATACCAGCGGCTTCATTACTAATTTTTCCATACAATTTTTATGTCTTCGCCGGAAGCGTTTAATTCAACTTTCTGAGCATTTATATTCCGGGCCTTTATTCATTATTTTCGCAAACTGTTCCGTTTTTGCCTGCAGTATTGGGCCACTAATTGCTGATCCTTTATTTCTTTCCTTTTTAAACCACTTGAATAATGCCTGATCAATATCCCCATGATTGGATAACTTACATTTTTATTTTGGCAAAAAACTTTCATTAAACGTATTCTTGATATTTTGTAGGTTCTTCTAAATTATAGAAAGAGTCAAATGCGATAAGTGCAACTCATTCGCAATGGTGTTATGACTTTCACCTCCTTCAAGTCTAAAAATGATTATACTCTTCTCCTCAATGGACAAAACTTTTCTTTTTCTTGGAGTCATTTTTTAAAACACAACAAAATTGCAATAACGCAAACAAGCTGAATACATACAATGAACACAGCCTCTAATTTATATAGTCCTCGTTCATAATTCAGGAATTTTCCCAATAGTTCCTATTCTCTCTACACTCTTCTATAAAAAATGAATTTCTTTGAGCCATTTACCGATGCAAAACATAAATGAAAATATCGACACAAAAAACTCAAATTCTATGGCTTAAATCAACGAACTCCTTTGTCGCAGTTTTAATTGCTTAGTGTCGGTAAATGGCTCAAAGAAGTTGGTTTTTTGTTTATTTATAGTAATTGCAATGCAAAGTCGGCACTGCCAGCATTCAATTAGAAATTCCGTAAAAAGAGACCGAAACTTATAAAAAAGCGGTGTTTTAGCAGCCTTACACAGAAATCGCAGAAAAAACTTAAACCATACATAGGTGTGTGGAATATGCATATTTAAAACCGGCTTTCTAGGATTTGTCTATAAAGCCGCTAAAGGTGCTGTTTTTAAGAAAATGTCGGTCACGCTTTGAATTACTTTTCAAAGAATAACCGGCAGTGTCGACTTTATAATACAAATGGAATACTATACCATATTATACCCCGTCGAGCAACACCACCAAAAATGTCTTTTTGGGAACGTAAAAAGCAAATTTGTCGCTACTACCGACGTCGTAATAAACAGATTTTTCTACAATGGGATAAATGCAAATCCAATCAAACATTCAACTTTTGGTCGATATACAGGGTCCGCCTTTGGAAGCTGACACTATCCGTATATGAAAATTACTGTACATATACATATACATATGTAAAAGTTTCATGTATTTTTAAATTTTATATTTTTGTTTTATGAAAAAAACCTGACATTGTAAAAATATTTTCAACTTGATATAATTCCCGGTTACGCTGGAAACTGACTCTTACTTAATTTTTCTAAATGGAACATGAAAGTTCTTTTAGTGAAAATGAGTTTTTTTGTTAAAAATAAACATAAGTTTCTTAATACAGCATAATACCGATTCTTAATTGTTTTGTATTTATTTTGATTTTTACGACTTTTTCGACACTTATAGAGCTTTAAGAAAACGTAATTATTTAATAAACTATGTGACACAAATTAATGAAGTAAATTTCAAATTACTGGAAAATTAATGTACTTTTATAAGCAATTAATTAATTAAGAAAAATATATGAAATAGTTTTTTAAAAAACTTTTTGATTGAAATTTTGAATTTTTAAATTCAAAAAAGTCTTTTTTTTCAAATACGATATGCATCATAAGTATTAATAATTTGTGTTCCTAAATTTATTTTTTTAACTAAGAATATTTGAATTTAATGCTAATTCACGGAAAATGTCATAGAGTCGTAGTGCGAATAGTAAGAACATTTATCGAACCCTATCCAGAGCGTCCCCGAATATCTGCGGACACAATAAAACGCCTGGTTCAAAATCTGAAACGATTTGGCACCAACTCTGCAGTCGGAAAGAAACCTACTATTGATAACGAAGAATATGAAGCAAATACTTTAGTGTATTACCGTGCTTATCCTTATAATTTCATACACGTTTTGAACATTTATTGTAAAGTAGTTGTAAACACTTACTGTTCGTTATTGTTAATTAAATTGTTAGGGTAACACATTTTTTTCAATTACGTTTTTCACTAACTTTTGATTAAAACTTAAAAAAAAAACAAAAAATCAAACTAAACATTAAGCAACTTGATCGTAAGGGTGCGCTGAGGTACCTATACAGTATAAAGTAGTTTATAATTTTTTTCCATGAACTTAAAAAGTATTAATTTTTGATACTTTTCATGTACATATATCGTATTTTTTCACTTTCTTCCTACCAATTGTATGGGGCAAAAATAGTTGTAGGGTGCTTTGTGGAAAAAATGATTTTTTTAATTTAAAAATTCTAAATTTCAATAATTTTTTTCAAAAACTGTTTCAAATAATTTTCTTAATTCATTAATTGCCTATAAAAATGTGCTCATTTTGCACTAATTTAAAATTTATTTCATCAATTTATGTCACATAGTTTTGTAAATAATTGAATTTTAGTAAAGCTCTATAAGTGTCCAAAAAGTTGAAAAAATGACAATAAATCAAAAACAATTGAGAATCGGTATTATATTGTATTATGAAACTTATGTTTATTTGAAAAAAAAGGAATTTTCACTAAAAAAACTTCCATGTTCGATTAAAAAAAATGGAGCAAGGGTCAGTTTCCGATGAAACCGGGAATCATATCAAGTTGAACATATTTTTACGTCAGGTTTTTTCTACAAAACAAAAATACGAACTTCAAAAATGCATTAAACTTGTAATTTTCTATATACGGATTGTGTCAGCTTCCAAAGGCGAATCCTGTATGTGACTTGTTGTTATTCGCGACTTTCATTGTATTTTATTTTGTCTCAAAGTTAAAACGTTCGCCATCGCCCGAAACGATCAATCGAGTCGGTTGCTTTCGTTTGACCAAGGCAGAATTTAATTCAAAAAATAACAAAATTTTTTTATCTGTTTAATGGGCAAACATGACACAATAACAGCTATAAAATTTCTTGTTAGAAAGCGATGACGAGGAAATCAGCTTTAAAGGGGATTACGTATGGTGTATACATATACGAGAAATATATTGGATCCGTAAACATCTGCAAACACTAGCTAGGGATAAGATTTATAGTTTATTTAGTCGCTTCTGGCCGAAAATCTCGCTGAAATTGGCCATATAAAATCTGGAGAGAAATTCCAATTATATGCGAATATACCATCCAAATGTACCCTAGAACCCCTCAAATTGAGGACACTGGCCAGGTCATGGCATATTACTTCTTTCGTCGGGAGTTAAGGTGCCACGATGACTTCCATTATACCGTACCCTAAATCACGTTGCTTTTCGGTTAGGCAGCATAAGGGAAGACATTGACTTTTATTCCAAGTTAAATTGATATAAACTGATATCGGGAACGTCCTCTTAATACGGAATGGTATAATTTCGTATACCCCCATGGGAGTTATTTATAAACCTCCTCATGAAAAATTGTTAAGAAGCGATGGGAGGAATAATTTATTAAACAAATCGCTTCTTATGCATCAGACATATTAATGAGTAACGGACCATTCGTATTATCATCAGTCAGAAATCATGGTCTGGTCATCGTCAGGTCAATATGTTGTAATATTCAATTTGTAATACCTCCGCAATACTTCTACTCACCCTCGATTTTTTTTTATATAACGTTAATAATTTAAATAAAAATTATTAAAATTTATATTCCATTAATTTAAATAAAATTATCATTTAAAATAACGTTAATAAATAAATCTCCCGTTCAATTAAACTCTAATCTGCAGCGCCCTATGTAGTGTGTCCAACATGAGAGTCCAGCATGGGAGTCGGGAGTGTGCGGTCCTCATAGACGTCCCCGAAAATATAATAGTCAGAGTCAATTCGTATC
This sequence comes from Euwallacea similis, assembly GCF_039881205.1. Classification (NCBI taxonomy): domain Eukaryota; kingdom Metazoa; phylum Arthropoda; class Insecta; order Coleoptera; family Curculionidae; genus Euwallacea; species Euwallacea similis. The sequence continues at coordinate 7,309,668 of NC_089609.1, forward strand.
GGGAACAAAAGACTTCCCTTGGCAATAAAATTAAAAGTTGGACTAGTAAGAAAAGTGGCTAGATACGGAATTCTACATTTCATTGAAAGCCTGGAAATCCCGGATTCGATTAGGTAAAAAGGGCCGTTTTTATTCGAAACTGGGCGCAAACAGAAGAGGATTTCGGCTATTGGAAAATGCAAAAACCGGATATTCTTTTTATGTTCGCAAAGCTTCCGAGAACTCGTTAAAAACTCTCTATTGAAGCCTAAGCAAACGCGTCAAACTGTGCAATAAATGGGGCTGTCAACTCCCCCAACTACCCCTCATTGACTAACGCCGACAACTCGCGAAAGCCGGAGCTATCAATTAAAAGTTAGCAACTCTCAGAAAGTCTCTCATTTGAATTCTTCTAGGAATGCTCACTTGCGAGGGATTATCCAGAGTGGTCTCCGATAAACTGTGCCCCTCATAAGCTTTGTGAACTCGCACTTCGGCCAGAACATCCCTGGATCCATCCCTGGACAAAGTGGCATTGAAATCGCTCCTGGAGAAGCTCCGGGGGATGTGATTGGTGCGGTTCGGCTGGAACGAGCATGAATTGAGACCGTCCCTGCAAGGGCCGGGGTCGCCGAAATTGTTGCCCGTCTGCACCGTAAACACAGAGCCGGCTCTAGTGCTCACGTTACTCCTTGCGGCTGCCATAACATAGCTCCACATCGCATTTATCACGCATCGCACTCGGTGTCTCTGAAAAAGAGAAACAGTTTGAAACCACCAAAAAATCTTCAAATTTAATATTTTTCCTATAAAATCGTCAAGAAAGTTAAGTACAAAAAACTTTAGGTACTTTTTAAGCAATACCTCCCTGCATTGCTGGCGCCTGGGAAAACGTGGCAATTTCTTTACAAAGATTCAGAAAAAACACAAAAAGTTATAATAAAATATATAATTTCCTTAATTTATCTTAAAACGTTTCGAAAATATTAGTAAAAAAATCATCCTCAGGAATCAACCTTTCACACCCGGTATATCGAAAACGAAACTCCTTTTGATATTTATATGTTTATATAAAGTTTTCGCCGCATTTTGGGACTTAGAACACACGGTTGAATTTATGGCACTATATTCAGAAACACATTGAATAAAGGAAATGGAAGTGTAATATGCGAGGGAAGGAAAATTTCCTGTGTGTGGTTTACGCATGCGAAATGTTTGTTTTCAAGGAAAACTGTATAGAAGTGAATTTTTTTTAAACAGAATTTTAAAATTTGGTAAAAATTCATGGTCTTTTTTCAAAGAAAATCCTGACGATCCAGCAGAGATGGGGAAAGTTAAGAACCTTTTTGAAGATACAGAATAGATCGGTAAAAATGTATTTGGCTCTTGAAGTAGCGATGAAACTTGAAAATAAATATTTTTTTAATATGTAACTCGAACATTTTTATCAAACAATATCACTTTCATATGCGCATACCTGGACGCGTACTAAATCTCATTAAAGTTACCCAGTAAAGCGTTAAGGAAAAATGTTTTTATTCAGAAATTTCACGCTCTAGTCTAAACGTTATTAAAGACAGTTATTATGTGGAAATAATGATGTGTGCAATGTTCATTCTTTCTGTATTTAAATTAATTTTCCAGCTGTTTCAGAAACGTCTATGTGCCTTTTTTCGATTTGCTTTTTTTATTTTTAGTATTTTTCCTATTTTTCTCGTGCCGGAAAAAACGAACTCTTCCTTTGTTTTTCGGACCGTTGGATCTCTAGACCTATGGGGATTCGGAAAGGATAAGCGATACAAGTCAATATCGATTTTTTACATCATCTCGCAGAGCGCGAAAAGTGTTTTTGGCATCACCTTAATAACAATGGCAGAAAAAACCGGAACCCGAACACCTAATTTTAAATATCTTTAACATGAAAAGAGATATTTCACATCGACAAAAGGGGCGGACAATGTCTCCACATTGCGCAACTTTTCCCCATTTAACTGCCATTGTATATCTTATCGTTTCCGGGATCCCCATACATCACCATCTTTATCTATAGATTTATTGCATCAAGGATTTTTCAAGTTTCTAGAAGCTTTGTAGTTTGCACTCCCTAGTTTTACTTGAAATGTAGCAAATTTCTGAAGAAAAATCCTTAAACTTCCAAAATAAAATTAGGAGTTACTCTAGTTTGGTAATTTATAGGATCGCAATTATTAAGTTGTGGAGAAAATTGCTGGAGGTGAGGTTTTAAGGGTACAACAATTTTAATAAGGCTGAAAACTAGTGCTTGAAAAATGGACTTTAACTTTGACTAAAAATCTGATAATAAATAAAATCCTGAGCTTAGCGCTTTAATCCCAAGAGTAATTACGGATATTAAACAATAGTATATTGCACTACGAGATGAGAAATGCTTCATTACTGTCGAGAGAATCTGTTATGCAATAATGTGGTATGAAACTATCGAGACAGTAATGAAAATTTTCATCCAGAACAATATACAATTCTATTTTCAACCTCGGATATAGGAATAATTACCTAGTTCGTCCTGGACGCAAACACTTCCAATGAAGTGTGTTCGCAGCACTTAAGAATTTTCCAACGGCATCAAGAAGAGCTTCAAGCTTCGATCAGTGTCTTTTTTGTTTCGCTTTTGTGATAATTATTTAATTTGAGGCATCAATATATTCGTAAAATACAGGCTGTGACACTTAAACTCCCCTTTTTCAAAATACTTTTTCCGAGTACTTTTTCAGTAAAAAAAGTCGAGTGACAGGGTGTCCCGTTTAAAGATGTGATTGAAGATTACTCAAAAACGGTATGTCGTATGAAAATAAGTTTCAAATAAAAATTGTAACTAAAGACATGTCATGAAAATAGTGATTTTTGGCCAAAACGTCATTTTAAGGTAATTTCAAGGGCAACTTTTTTTTCAAATAACAACCCCGAATTTTTTTACCTATCCTTGTAAATCTTCAAAAAATTAATATCTTTTATTTGAAGACTTTTTTTATTAGACATTTTGCTGCAGAGTTATCATTGATTTTTGTTCAATTTTTGAGATAGCGTATATCGAAAAAGATATATGCTATCTCAAAAATCGATATTCATTTATATGAAGTTTTCATCATATTTTAGGACCTAGAATGCGTGATTGAATTTATGGCACTATGTTCAGTGACATCTTGTAGAAAGTCAAACTAATGAATGTCCTACTATTCCACCACACATCCGCCCTTCTATCTCTCGACTGCCCATTTTTCCCCTTCCCTTTCCTCCTCAGTCCACAAGGGGATTTCCCCCCTACACTTGACCATCTAGTAGCAGCGATAATAGTAAGCTCATTTAACAGTGCTCCATCCCAAGATGGCTCTGTCTGTGTCCTTGTTATTGTCCTATTACTAACTCTAATCCCACAATACTAAAAACTTATGAACTACTAAATCTCGGATAAATGCATAACTAAACCTAGAGTATGGCAGGAAAATCGAGAAGAGCAATCGAGACGGAAAACCGAGGGCAGTAATGGGACACTTTCAATTTTTGTTTTAAGTCAGCAATACCATCATATGGTTGAAAATAATGTATTATTGCGGCGTCCTACGAATGCGGCTTTCAGCTAGAAATGCAATTGTCACTGAAATCCAGAGAAAATTGCGCTGTGACTTTAATATGAGTCGGGGGCCATTGCGGAGGTGCATCAAGATTACTTGTTCTCTAAAACCTGCATAAGCTTATTTTCATACTGTGGCGAAAACGTCCAACTCCGAAGAACTTTAAAGTAATACGAAAATAAACGAATGCAGTTATTGAAGACTATAAGATTTTGCTAAACGGTAAAAGATGTAGTTATTTTTCAATTATTGAGCGCATCAAGTTTGGGGCAATCTTCTACAGACTATATGTATAATATTTTGAGAAGGGGTTGATTTCAAAGCTGTTTGACAAGGTAGTAATCGAACGTAATCGGTTAAAGTCCATTGTCTGAGATGGCCCGCAGCTTCACACTAACTTCTCTCATAGGAATTTGGACTGAGATAACTTCCGTTTAAGTGATTTTTGAACGTAGCTGCTTTTCGGTGCGAGCTTCCCAATCCTGGGCATAAACAGCAGTTCAAGTTCGACCCTCACCATTGGCATCTCGGAAACTAGCGGAGTTACGAAGGAGTTTAAATGGGGGCAAAATTGCGTAATTTAGTGTTTGACCAAATGTCGTTTTCAACATTTGACTTTTCCGAGTAGTTCCGAAGATATCCCCAAAAAAAATGAAAAATTTGAGTTTTCGTTTTTATTTTTTTAGAGTTATTTGACAAGGAAGCCGAAAACTACAAGCACATTTTCATTGCCATTTTTTCTCAGCTAAACGAAGGCGTTTTCAGATTTGTCATCCGACCATTTTTCTGTCGAAAAACCCAATATGGCGACCATAAGAAAAAATAAAGTTGATGATGATAGTCGTAAGACGAAATCGGACGTCGGATAGCAAATATGAAAACGTTATCGTCTAGCTGAGAGAGAATGGCAATGGAACTGCGCTTGTGGTTTCGGGTTTCCTTGTCAAATAATACTAAAAAAATAAAAACGAAATCTCCAATTTTTAGTATTTTTCGGTTATCTTCGGAAGTACTCTGAAAATTCAAATTTTGAGAAGACATTCGGTCAAACGCTAAATTAAGCAATTTTGCCTCCATTTAAACAGCTTCACATCTCCTCTAGTTTCCGAGATCCCAATGGTGAGGATCAAATTTGAAATGTCCTGTATAGTCTGCGGCTCGAAAACGGCTAAAACCAAAAATTCTCGACAGGTCTTGTCTGAGACACATCTCGAGAGTTATTTTTTTTAATACATATGAGCCGTTCTATTATTCTAACCAGCCCCTTATAATTGTGACAAAATGGTAAGAAGCCAGTCCTGACTAGAAGATGCTTCCATCAGCAGCATGATGCTAGTCAATGATGTTCGTTAATATTAATATATAATATAATATAATATACAAGAAATTTAGTTAAAAGAAATTAGAAGAATATGACGTTTTGGATACCATATACCAGGTACTCAAATGTGCCGCCTGTATGAGTTATCGAGAATTTTTGGATTTTATTGAATTGCAGAGCATATGACCACGATTGGAAAGCCCGCTCCAAAAAACAGCTGCGTGCAAAAATCAATGAAATTGAGGCTTCTAAATTCTGATGCGGCAAGTTAGGTGCAAACTAAGCCAAGGCCCATCGAAGGCAAGGGATCTTTATGAATCTCATCCAAGTATAGGGTGATTCAAAAGTACGGGCCACTACTTCAGGGACGTAGTCTACACATTAATATAAGATAAAATTTTAAACACTTTTTCTTTCTAAATCATTTGAGAAGAAAGTTAGGACGATTTAAAGATAGAGCTGGTAAAATGGTTTTTTGCTCCTAATTGGTGAACGGAAAGACTACCTTTTTATTGTAAAAAAACGATATTTTTTAAGGATGCGATCTTTTCGTGTCAAAATTTTATGTTACAAAATATTTCTATAAAAGAATAAGCACGTGTACTCCCCTTCCCCTCACTGATTATTTTAAAATATTCCTTTTGTAATAATATTCCAGATCCAGTCTTATGGCTACAGACCAAATTTCAACACTTTGTGACTTCCCGTTCACCAATTAGGGTAAAAAAACCACTTTACCGGCCCCATCTTTAAATCGTTATAGCTTTCTTATGAAACTATTAAACAAAATTATATAAAATTTTATCTTATATTAATTTATAGACTACACTCTTGAAGTAGCGACCTGTACTTTTGAACTACCCTGTATATCCGTCTAAAAAAATGGCTTGTTGAAGTCTGTCGAAGAATTTCTGTTATGTACCTTAATAACTTTTACCTTAACTTTAAACCTAATAAACTTTTATCGTAGCATGCATACTTTGCCATCAAAGGCTGAATTTGCAGCTATGTATTCGCCCAGCAGAAATCCGACTGAAAATTTCAATTTTAACTCGTCACCGAATATAACAAAGTTTTTCTCTTAAAGATGGCGTGTTTTCAGGGTTGTACCGTCTGATCCCTTCTTAACGTTCCTTTCCTCTGGACGAGACTTAAGCGCCGTGCTTTCCTGGATAATCGCTTATCCATCAGTTCGGCGATCAATTTTCCAAAGAGAACGCTTTTTGTTTATTTGCCTTGGACCTTGGAGCTTTAATAACCGCAATCTGGCGACCACCGGGAGCGAATTAGGAGGGCAAGGGCGATAAAGCTCGCATTTACAGCTGCTAAATCATAGAAAAGTTTTCGTAAGTTCCGTTTTTTTGTTTTTTGTTTTTTTTTTTTTTAAGAAAATGGCTACACAAAACAGACAAACGACGAGGCACTTCTATTAGAAAACGGATTATCTTCGGTGCCGGATGCGGATAAAGAATGGGTTTAGAGAGACTCCGATTTCTTTCCAGGCTCGAACAACCGTTTACAAATCACCCAACCTTTGGCACACATACTTTAAATCGTCCCGAAAAAAAACCGACAACATTTATTTGCCTGCGCCTCCGGAGAAATCTCTAGGACCAAATGGGTACCTAAATGCATAATTTACGCAACAATGAGCCTCAGAGCTGGGGTTTAATTACCAACCTGCATAGATATTGCTACATTATCGCTGTTCGATTTCTAATTCTCCTATATATCGGTTATACAGCAAACTTATGCAATTTCGGTCTGTGGCACCACTCTTCGTTGTCGTATTTATGCACATTTAACAGGAATATTTTCGCAATTTAAATCCTTAAAACGCACGCTCTCTTAATAAGGATTTTCTAGGATTAATTGTGAAACGTTGCTCCTTATAAATTATTTACGTAATCACTTTGAAATCTTCATCATCATCTCCTCAGCAATCTCGGCACACTCCGGTTACCGATTTCGCGAGATTTCTTATAAATATGGCAATGTTGTTCTGTGATTTTGTCAAACGTTGACTGTGCATTTTGCTGTGTAACTGAATAGTAAATAAAGGAGTTGCCCTTGATTTTCATTTCAAAAGCAAAGATTTACATTCCCTGCTCGAATTTTTAGACACCTTATAAACATATGAGCGAGAATGGATGAATCCCAAAAATCACGAATAGAATAACAAAATTGGATAAAAGGATATGCTCATAAATTTCTTATGTATTCAGTTTAGAACAGTTCACTATAGAACTGAGTAGGTATAGTGAAAATATTGTTACTGTCACTGTCAAATAGATGTCACTGTCATTCTCAAATACCTGTCACTGTCATTCTCAAATAACTGTTACTGTCACTGTCAAAATGAACTGTGCCACTTAACATGTCGTTAGTCTAAAAGAAAAAAAAAACCGTTTTAATGGCTCCTCATCGGAAATCATACATTATCTCCTAGTTGTTAGATCGTCGACGTAAGAATCATGTAATATTGTCCGAATTCCTCCGGATATTCTGTTATATGATCATGGGTACCATAATTTAAGAAACGCGCAGCTCAGACCTTGAAGGAGTTGCGTATGCCACTGTTTTCAAAATATATTCTGTAACATTTTTGGAACTATTAGCTCGGCATAACATTGTTTGAAGATCGACCAAAACTCCCTGTCCACTTACTAAATATTTGGTTACAGCAGTATTGCTTAGTGTTACCACGTCAACTGTCAGCTGTCATTTTTACATCTTGCTGCAATTTTTTAAATTTTTGTCACTTGAGCGTATGCCTGGTTTTAATGAGTAACACTCCTATAAATTACGTTTATAATTAGATAACATTAGCGTAATTACGTTAATACGTACCGTAAAGTACACTTTAAGAAATTAAACCTTTAAAAAACAGGCGAAAACCCGTGACTGGGAGAATGGCATTAGTTATGAATACATTCATTAGTGAAACGAAATGGCACGGCCGGGGTCGATAATACTTCTCAGGATTTTCTTTTAAGACATTTTCAGTGTTTTCGCTAATTTAAAAAGCAGTAGAGTTTCGATTTAATTCAAGTTTTCTCGTCGAAATGGGATAAGTCGCACCTTCTGCATGCCGATTTTGATGAGCGATCGAGCAGTGTTGCCAAACTTCGATTTTTTCTCAAAACATCCACCATAGAGCAATTAAAACTTTTCCGATGGCACACAAACGGAAATTTAATTAATTGAATTCATGGAACGTGCCTTTTGGGTTTCACTAACGCTGTATTTACGTAATTACAAACTTGCTCTAACTCTGTGATAGAGAGACACAAATTAATATACGCTCTAACAATTAGACGCTCTATTTTCTATGGTCCCTCTGCATAAATTAACGCTCCAGTTTAATGAGAGACTGAAATGGGGCTTTTTGGGCGGGTCCGGTTGGGTCCAGATCTAACATGTATAGCTTTCGGGTTGATCGAGACTAGAAATTACGTTTTGAGCTTGCGGGATTTGGCTTTGCGAAGGAAATGAGTAAGAAATAGGCTTAAAAGGGCATTTTGCTCCGGCCATAAAACGGGCCACGGTTGTAAATTATTGATGGCGCAATAAAAGTGAAAAAAGCTGTAAAGTTTAAACGGAATTGCATTAATGAGAAGTCGCTAATTTATTGAGAGAGTTTTAGGGCTTATGGCATAGGGATGAAGATGCTTATTGGGGCCGTCAATTCTCCGCAGGTCTGTGAAGTTGGAACAAGGCAATGCCAATAGGAAGCTCGCCTGGCTTGTGCCTCCAGCGTTTAATTAGGCTCTTTGTTTCTAAAGTAATCACTATCGACATCAAACGCGCTAAAAGACTTGGGCCAGTGGACATTCGAAGGTTCTGATGGAAGGTTCACAGTTAATCATGTACTTAGTCATAATGCGGGTAAAAGCATTGAAATGGTGTTTTAATCTTGGTAGAGGGACCAAAATGATGGCGGATTTCCGGCTGGACGCGACCAGAAGCGTGTTTTATCCGTCTCATAGGGCCAAAATGTATATGTGTGCTTTTCGCACTGCCAAAAATAATGTGGATTCCGGATTTAAAGACCAGAAGTGATGTATTTCGCAAACGCTACTGGAATTCGGGAATTTACAGAATGACCTCCAAGATAACTGTGGACAATCACGTTCGGACTGTAATGGGTCATGGAACACCAAACTCAAGAAACTCACGAAGTAGTTTATTTAACTGTTAAATAATGCACCTCAATCAAGTTCATAAAAATAAAGAATTCGGTTAGCAAAATACACGTGACGGCGACAATTCGACCAAGAGAGGTTTTACAAGTATTGCGAAGTTCTTAAGTACTAAGGCTTAAGAGTAACACACATAGGGGTACGAGAACTAAGACATTTCGTTGAACAGTGAGATGGATCTTCTATTGATATCTTGCAGCTATACCGATTTAGCGGATGAGATGGTCCTTAAATTCAAGTTTTTAAAAAGAAAAAGGATGAAAGTTTTATTTTACAGGGTCATATGTTTCTAAGAATAATGGATACTGAAATCTGACCATGCCGGATATATCGTCAAAAAATGATGATGTACAGGGTTGGTCCGTATATTTAGACAACTCCTACTACTTTCATTATAAAAAAAGAAAAACTTTAAATCAACAGTTGTAAGGTTTATCTTAAATCGCCAGAAAATGTTATGTAACACAATAAATGAATCTTGCAAAGTTAAAAAGCTAGTTGCAAACCCGGTAAATTTATAATGAAACACCCTGTATGTGTATATTTTATAACACTTAAATAGACATTTATTTCTTGATTTCAAAAATATACAGAGTATTTGGCAGACGCCAAAATTTTTTGGGTGATAGAGTACGCCATTCGGAACAGATTTAATCGAATTTACCTTTAAACAAAACCTGACGGTTTTCCAGATATGACTTTTTTGTGATTTTTCACAAATTTGACAAAATTTGAAATTTAGGCTTTAATAACTTTATTTTTAATAGGGCTATCGGCTTAAACAAAATTTATTCTGTATCATGAACGCATGTTTCTCCTAAATCAGTCATAAAAATTAAAATCTGGCCATAATAAGCACAAAAAAAGTAGTAAGTCAGAAGGAAATGAAAAAATGATAGAGTTTTAATTATTTGAAATAAAACTTTATTCCAACCGAGATTTGTACAGATCTTCAAATGCGGCAGAAACTTATTTATTTTGTGCCCTATTTAATGATGTAACACATGTCACATTAAGTTTTCGAAACCTAATAAATTCGGTATCATTTAAGGAAAAGGACAAGAAAAATCAACAAATAACTTTTTACACTTATTAAAGACTTTGTTCAAATTGAGCTCCACCAATGCTTATACAAGTTCTACATTTTCGAATTTCGATGATATTTATGTAATATTCAATGTTGACATGCGGTTAGCCGTTTTCGCGATATTTACGTTTAAAAATAGGGACTATATTGTTTTTCCAAATTGCAGTTGCCATGAATAAACAAATGAACCGTTTGTCATTAGCAATTATTATTTATTGGGCTGTCACATTTTCTTCATTCCATTCGTAAAATGGATTATACAGAAGAAGAAAATTTAGAAATAATAAAGTTTATAAAGAAAAAAGTCAAAATTTTGAGGATTTAAGAAAAAAGTATTGATTCATTAAATGAACATTCAGGGTTTACTTGCAGTATTTTTTTGAAGTGAGATTAAGATTATAAACAATCTATTGAAAGTAACGGTAGACACATTCAATACTTGTGAATTTTGAGTTCTTGTATATTATTAGGTGTACAACTTTGCTTCCGCCGTTTTTGAATAGATGTATGTAGCGGTAAGTAATGATCGAAATAAATAACCCCATGTGGGCATGCAGGAGCCTTGGGCACCTGTTAACATAACCTCATAAAAATATTAGTCTATTTGTGTCTTCATCATAAAGTTATTCGCAATTGAAAATGTCAGTGTACGAGCCAAATTCTCGTCATTTGCGGGAGGTTTTACTTTTCTGCTTCAATATGAAGAAATCTGCTGCTGAGGCTCATCGAATGCTCTCAGATACTTATGGGGAAGCCACTATTAGTGAAAGGACATGTCGTGAGTGGTTTCAGCGCTTCAAGAACGGTGATTTTCACGTCGAAGACCAACATAGCGGTGGAAGAAAGAAGGTTTTCCAAGATGCGAACTTGGAAGCATTACTTGACGAAGACTCGTGTCAAAGTCAACAAGAATTGGCACAATCATTGGGAGTGACTCAACAAACAATCTCAAAACGCCTCAAAGACATGGGAATGATTCAGAAGCAAGGATATTGGGTGCCGTACGAGTTGAAACCAAGAGATATTGACAGGCGTCTGTTCGCTTGTGAACAGTTGCTTGCAAGGCAAAGACGGAAGGGATTTCTGCATCGTATTGTGACTGGGGACGAGAAATGGGTTCATTACGATAATCCCAAACGCAAAAAGACTTGGGGATATCCCGGCCATGCTTCCACGTCGACGGCCAAACCGTCTATTCATGGTTCCAAAATCATGCTCTGTATTTGGTGGGATCAACTCGGCGTAATATATTATGAGCTGTTACAACCAACTGAAACAATCACAGGTGCTCTTTATCGAACCCAATTAATGCGTTTGAGCCGAGCATTGAAAAAGAAACGGCTGCAATACAACGAGAGACATGATAAAGTGATTTTGCAGCACGATAATGCTCGACCCCATGTTGCGCAAGTGGTCAAGAAATACTTGGAAACATTGAAATGGGAAGTCCTACCCCACCCGCCATATTCTCCTGACCTAGCTCCTTCTGATTATCACTTGTTTCGATCCATGGCACATGGGCTAGCTGACCAACACTTCCGGTCTTATGAAGAAGTAAGAAATTGGATAGAATCGTGGATCGCTTCAAAAGATGTCCAATTTTTTCAACACGGGATTCGTATGCTGCCCGAAAGATGGGAGAAAGTAGTGGCCAGCGATGGACAATACTTTGGATCCTAAAGGTATAATTAGTTTTTTACAATAAAATCGCGAAATTCGGAAAAAAAACGGCGGAAGCAAAGTTGTACACCTAATATTTATTAAAAAAAATGTTTACCTGGCTCCATGATATTAAAATGTAATTTGTTTATGTTAGTTCTAAATTAATTTATTATTTCCAAGATGAAAACAATAAATAAATAAGTAAATAAATAATAATTACTAATGACGTTCGGTACATTTGTTTATTCACGGCAACTGCGATTTGGAAAAACAATATAATCCAAGTTTTGAAATGCAAATACCGCGGAAACGACTAAACCAAATGTCAACATCTTATATATTTTTGAAATCAGCAAATAAAGGACTATTCAATTTTTATAAAGTAAATAGAGTGTTCCATTGTAAATTTACCGGTTTTGTGCCCTTTTTTAGTTTTGCTATACCCATCTGTTGTATTATGTAACATTTTTCGGCGATTTAGAATAAACTGTACCACTTTTGTATCTAAAGTTTTTATTTTTTTAATAATAAATGTAGTAGGCGCTGTCTAAATTTACAAGTCAACCCTGTACATAGAGCGTAAGTATATGTACATTACAGGACCGTTCTGAGCTCGCAACCTCAGGGAAACTGTTTCGTGCCAAAAATAACCAGCATCCTTTCTAACTGTAACTGAGGTTTACTGGTATTAAACAACGATATACACGTTAAAACAATATCGAGGAATACGAACAATAACAAGACAAAACGAGCAACTAGCCACTTTCGAGATGAGTGGTACTAGCAAAATGCTTGAAAAAGGGTGGCAAAAAGGGAGGAGGGCTCATGTGTAAACTTAAACTGAAACATAAAAAAACATAATTAAGATAACGGCTTACGGAGGATGCGATGTTGCCACGTCAATTTGAATTTCACAAGACACAGGGCCTAACAGTATTACAGGAAGCTCACAGAGGTGTCATTTGTAATTGTGGGCTATGTGGGGGATGTTTAAGCAACTAGAGCTGCCCAAGCCAAAGAGAGAATTTTAAAGTAACTAAAAAGAGAGTGAGGCTTCGCTTTCTATTGATCTCGCCGCAATTATTGTTCCGAAAAAAGGTTCGTGTTTGTCTTAAAGCTTTGAACGCTTTAGATTTTTGTTTACTTTTATTTTCATAAAATTAATTATGCAAATTGGATTTTGCAATATTTTCTTTAGCCTGAACTTAGTCAAACTTTTCTAATGTAACAATATCATAAATATTTCACTGATATATCCGATCGTCGTTCATGATCTGAATTAAACTTTCATTGATTTTAAGGAATCGTGGCAGCCGTAAACAGCAAATTTTATATGTATTACATACTTTATAGTAAAACCACAGTAGTGAATCCTGAACGAGTAATATGGTTCTTTTAGCCTCGTGATTTTATGTGAAAGAAATCATTGGAAGAGCTCAATGGCGTTAAATCTCCAAACCTGGTATTCTCAGAAAAATTATAGCCTCAGCAAACCAATCATGATAGGACCTTTGGGATCATACAACATGGACATGTGCGGCAAAACTAGCAAGAAATGGGGACAATTGCAAAAGATTATGCCCGAGATTCAGGGACCATCTACGCAAAACAGGGTAGTGCTATACGAACTGAGGCTTGAAATAAAAAAAGGACCTTGGTAAGGGAAATATGTGCATAATACACAGTACCACCCGAGATAGCTGGCTGGAGATAGACTGGTGGACATTCTTCCCATTGACTTATTCATTGAGGAAAGGAGTGAATTAACTTGACTTAGGATCAAATCAGGAGAGAAGCAAGAAAAATGACCATTCGGAAATGGCAAGGAAGTCGAACAAATCTGGAGGAAAAGCGTTAGTGGACTAAGCGATTAATCTCTGACTTGAAACTGTGGACTTCGTGCCGACAAACACCTAAATTATTACATAACACAGGCGTTCAGCAGAACCTTTAGACACTACACACATCACTTAGGAAAATGGGACCCCATTGCAGGAACTGCAGAGTGCAACATTGCAGAACATTGCATATGAGGGCTGTCTTTCATGTTTTGCATACAGGGACATAGATGGCGACGCTACTGAAATGTCATTAATAAAACTTAACTTCAGTCTTCAGTTAGCAGTCAAAGTTGAGAAATAATTGTCAAAGTTGAGAAGTTGTTCGAACAATAGAATTGACCTGGATAATTTTCGTGCAATAATTGTTTAACAATTTCGAAGACAATTATCTCAACAAGAATGTCTCGCTGAGTTAGTTTCTATTTTCGTCAATGAAGCGCCACATCAGATGACAATTTCTCGTTGGTATGAAGAATTCAAACAAAATGTTAAATCATATTTCAATAAAAACTCAATCAAAGATGAGTCTTAGCGACGATCCGAGGACAGGTGCACCAAAAACGGCAATCACCCATAAAAACGTCAATGCTCTGCGCAAGTTCGTCGAAGAAGATCGACATGTAACATATCGCGAGATTGAGGCATCATCGAGAATTTCAAAGGCCCCAATTGAAAAATTTTGCATGAAGAATTGGCTGTAAGAAAATTAGATGGATACTGCATCTGTTGATCGGTGAACAGAAAGAAGGTAAGGTCAATTGGTGTCAAAAAAATTTTAGACCACTTCAAGGTAGGAAACTCTAAAAAGTATACAACATCATCAGTGGTGATGAATCGTGAATTTACTCATATGAATCCGGAAATAAACGCTAGTTGTCTGTTTGGGTGTTCCACCTAACAAAAGTCATCCGTTTTCGAAATTTGTCTAAAAAGATGGTCACGACATTTGTCTCAAAAGCAGGCTATTTAGCAAAAATTTTCCTGCAAGATCAAGAAACTGTTACTGCCGATTGGAATACAACCATTTATTTGCCGGAAGTCATCGCTGAGCTTAAAAAAACCACTTCCAACCGACGAATCATCCTTCATCAAGACAATGCAAGTTCGTCCACAGCTCGCAAAATAATAAAATTTTAAAGCAAACAAAACATCGAATCGTTAGATCATCCTCCGTACTCTCCAGACTTAAGTCCCTATGATTTCTTTACCTTTCCGAAACTCAAAAACGGACTGCGTGGTCAAACATTCCAGTCGTCAGAAGACATAGTCGGCGCCTTCAAAAACGCCATTTTGACTGTATCCACAAACAATTGCTTCCAGAAATGGTTCCAGCACATGCAAAATTGCATTCATTTTCGTGGAGAATACTTCGAAAAACAATAGCCTTTAAAAGCTATCTACTCTTTTATTCCAGCTCTATATGCAAAACTTATAAGACAGCCCTCGTATTCCAGTGTCCAGCTTTCCAAGAACAAAGGGAAGAGCTAATCGCGTGCGTGAAAATCTTAACTTCAGAAGCCCTGATCAAGGAGATGCCGGGGAGCAAGATAAAATGGGACCGCTGCAGCCACGCCATTTCTGTAATGATGAAAGATTAGGAAAGGGCAGAACGTGCCATACAAGATGAATAACCAATTTCCGTAAAGGAGCGGCACTAAAAAAGCAAGAAAAGACAAGAAAATTCTCCGCCAAGCATGTAGGAAAAAAATTAAGAGCGAAACAAAGGGACATGAGTTGAATATAAAGATGCAATAACTAATAGGACAAATCATGGACATCTTTCGTTTCTGATGATTATATCCCACAGGGACAATTCTGGATAGACGAAATGGGTTAAAGGGAATTTTGGAGGGTAGACGCTCCAGCGACCCAACCGACAGAACACCAGGTCGGATGTCTTTTAAAGATTTTCCTCGTGGAAAAAAGTCCTCTGGAGTGTTCCTTTACTCCAAATTTAAAATGCATTAGACCGAGTTGAGGTTGCCAAGATTTAAGTTACTCCGTAAAGTAGCTGGAGTAACACTCAGAAACCTATAAAATATTTTTATCCCTTTGAGTACCCGAAACTTTTTGTTGCACCCCGTATGCTCCTCGGATTGCCTTATACGAAATTTGGCTTTGCATCCTTGGCTGCCCGGAAATATTTCATTCACGTCTCTATAGGCTTTCGATCCGAATCCTCAAAGGGCCATAACAAAGCCTTGACCAAGCCCGAAATTTTAACTACTCGCGTCATAACTAAAGCAAACGTGCTTGAGTTTTAAAAAATGTAGCAGGTAATGGTAAGAGCTGTGAAAAAGCTCAAGTACGCTCAGACGTGAGAGTTCTGCAAAGCAAAACAGCGATGATTTACTGAGTAAAAAGTTAATGGATCGCGGTGGAAAGGGAACAAAGAACAATAAAGGGAAACGTGGATTTTATTAAAATGGCGA
Organism: Euwallacea similis; assembly: GCF_039881205.1. Taxonomy (NCBI): domain Eukaryota; kingdom Metazoa; phylum Arthropoda; class Insecta; order Coleoptera; family Curculionidae; genus Euwallacea; species Euwallacea similis. The sequence goes on from NC_089609.1 coordinate 7,325,800, forward strand.
AGAATTACATTTGCTGATGATGCGCCGCCTCCGCGTTTGGCTGAGGGTAATTTGTTTAGCGAATCGGGAATGCAATTTCACAACGGTTTTACTCAGGGTTTTCACCACACCACTTTTTTGCCAAAGCCAAACCATTTGACTACAAATTTAGAAAGAACCGTGAAATCGAAATTGCTCTAATTGGAAAGTCATTTTCATTTCATTCATCAAATTTCATAAAGCGCGCGAAACATAAACGGTCACCTTCCAACCTCCCTGTGGTTGAATTTCCTTCCGTTTTGGCCATCTGCGAATTGCTCTCGGTAGAAAGCCGTTCTAATTGCAGTCCCCCGGCCATTTAAGGGGCCGGTGCGAGGCGGTAATCGGTGGCCCCCCCCTAAGGGGCGAGACATATAGAGTGCAATCTCTGGTTTTCTAAACTTTTATTGCCTCCACGGGCGATGCATTTTTAACGAGGCTTCGATGTCACCAGGGGATTCACTTGTTTCCAAGAAGTTAGTTCCACAAATAGCAGGACCAATCCTCCCCTGTAGGGGAGTGGGGGGCAAAACGTGTATACTATGAAAATTTTGCGGGGGCAAGGAGGCAAATGGACTAGTCGGAGTCAAAGGGCGAATTTCCATTTTTATAGGGTATTGCTCGATTGATGTTTGTTCCCAGATGCGGGATTCCGGAATTGATTGATGTCGACGATATATTCCGCTTGATTTGTGCCTTCTCGCAAATTGCCTGGGGCGAGCAAATTCTCTTTACGATTGATGGCGAAAAATCACAGATCAAGAAGTAAAAGCGGTTTGGCACGTGATGAGGTGGGTCGCCAATAAGACACCGGGGGACACAGGACCCCGCAGGCCCCACATAGGTGCGTCGCCACAGAGAATTTACTCACGACAACCGGAAGCACTATGGGAGCAATTTCACTAGAAATTGGGGCCACGGCACGTGTCAAAACGGCGGCTTCGGTCCCAGCAAGGATCGCGCAATTCGGACACGGCACTGTTCCTCCTTCTTTCCTTAAGTGCCTCATTGCATTTCGTCACACTGTATTAATTTAGTTGTTGTGTGTTGAAAAGTAGATATTTTTCCTAACGTCTGCTCGACACGCTTGATGCCCGAGGTTTGACGCACGGGACGACGGCCATGGGGAACCAAAAGCAGAACTCTTTAACGCTAAATATGCAGGGTTAGTAAAAAGTACTATTTTTTTCTCAGCATGTCCTATATTGTTCAATTTTAAAAGTTTTCGAGACAATAGGGCTTAAAATGTTACATTATTCATCTAAGCGAGGGCAGAGTGCGGAAATTTAATTTAAAAAAATGCAAACTTAAATTACTTAAAAATGCCTGGATATATTTTAATTCAATTTTGTAGGATAGACAGGTAAGGCGCATATTTGCAATAAATTATAATTTGTTCTTACACTAGTTGCGCACGTACTGGATATTGTTGAAGAAAACAAATGATACGCCACTGATTTTTCCGAAAATAAAAATTATTTTCTCTCCCCCGTCTCCCCCTCCCTCCCATATCTCACCTATCTCCTTCTCTTTCTCCCGCTCAATTTTTGTAAGAATAGCGCATCACTCAGCCGAAATCCTAACAGTTGCACAACTGTTCACTGCGCTGAATTCGGCTAAAAATTAGTTCGGGTTCAGCAGTTGGAAAATTATTTCACTACATTTGCGGAAATTGAATGTAGAGAGCCCAATTAAAATTATATTACTCTCGAAGCTACGCTGCGATATAATCCAGTAGCATTTAAGCTTAGTGCAAGGATCACTTTTTGTTTTGTAGTTAGCCCACTCACAGTTTTGTCGATGCAGAGCGTTCCAAATCCGATGTTTCATCGTTGCTATCTCTTAAACGGTAAGAGTTACAGGGTCGGTTAGATTAGAACAATGTGCCCAATTTAGTACTCTTTCAAGAGCTGAAAACAGTGTTGACAAATTATTTTTAGTTTCCCAGTTATTATAGAAAAACTAAAATTTTATTAAAGTTACATTTCCGCAAGGTTTCGTTACAAATTAAAAAATATAGACCTATTCAGATATTATTTTTCCGCTTTTCATCATATATTATACTTTCAAATTTGGATATGGTTTAAATTAAAAGTCTATTATTAGCAAATTATTATTGATTATCTGTGGCTTGATTGATAATTTATTTGCCTACATAACATTTTTGAGCAACATAATAACTGCATTTTTTACTTAGAGCTCCAGGACCGGCCTAGCTCATTGAGAAAAAAATGAACATATCTCTTTTTAAACTAAAACATCAAAAAAAATTATCATATGATACATTATTGTAAAGAGGTTCCTTTGCTCTCTTACACCTTCAATTTTTTGCTTTTTTAAATTGACGGCTGAAACACCTTCTTAAAACCGTATTCTTGTCCCCGCCTATCCCAATCCAACTTATCTGATTAAACTTTATTCTCCTCCATCTTGCTCAAATGAGCAAGTTTGATCACCTGCTCGAGGTTGGCTGTGTTGTTACTGAACCATCCCCTCTACGACAGCCTTGCCCCCAAGCCTCAGCCTCGAGTTTATAAACAGGACCGGGTTCAGTTGCATCTCATTCTTGATGTTGCTCTCTTATAAGAACATTTTATCGTTAGTCTGGAAAACCTCGCTCGGAATCAGAATCGGTAGACTATGAAGATCTACGTCAGGACACGAACTTTCTTCACTATGCCAATTTTTTTGGAACATGTTATTGTCTAGAGGCACTCTCGTGCGCTTCCTTGTCCCCATCTAGCTACGTTTAATCTGTCTCTTATCAGAAAAGCTTCTGATGGTGTCGTGGGATGTGTCTTGAGCGTTGTGTTTTTGCATGTGGTGCTGGTTACGGTTAACAGATAACCAACTCTGACTAACTCTGGCTAACGCCCCAGCGCAACAACGTCACCGGCAAAAGCTACCTGCGTCCGTCCAAAATGTTGTAAAACAAGGACACTCAACAAATTAATTAGGACGGATTCCTGAATTCTCCATCTGCTGACCGGAATGAAAAGGAAAAAATTACACTCACTGCAGTCCAAGTAAACACTACTAGCCTTACGGGGGGTGAGGTTGGGCGCGGCCCAGGACTGCGGAATTTCCTGGCCAGCACTTCTCCTTAGGGATAGGGGGGCGGTAGTTAAAAATTTCACCCAGGGTGCCAGATTTACTAAGGCCGGCCCTGGAAGCACGTTTAGTCAAATCTGGACTTCCCTGGCGGGTGCGAAGTTCACAGATCGTACAAATCAAAGTTAAATACACATAGACGATCAAAATGTTTGTTAACTACACACATTAAAGCTAAAGCAAATTTTGGAAATGTGACGTAGAAAAATCAAACGACCGTCCAATTACGAATCCATTCGACTGCATCAGTCATCATCAGTTATCATGACTTTCATTGTTTTGCTTCCAAAGCTCTCCGTGAACAGCTTTCAGTTTTGCTGTGTATTTGGGCTCTTTGTATGCCTTTACTACTGTCTCTCATCTCCAAGCTTCATTCCGTTTATTGACTTTGGGGATGTCCCCTTTGCGGCCAAGAATAGAACGAATAGAGATGGGCTCCCGTCTATCAAATATTGTGTACTCATTGTAAACTGCGCAAAATTTTTTAGACTGTCTTCGAGGCGAACTTTCCTGAAAAAATGAGCCGGAAAGAGCAGTTCTTGAGATCTGTCCCTGACCTCGTTGGAAAAGCTCCGCATATCGCACAGTTAAGTGTGTGTTTCTAAATTGCGTTTCGCGCTATGAAAACCGGATTAAATGAAGATACCGCTGTTATCTAATTAGCTATTATGCAATGTCAGCTTTAATTGGCCTCCGCCGTGTAATTCACCGCTTAACAAATAGTCAGATAACAAATAACGATTTATATCACAGTGTATATGTTGCGTTTTAATTAGATATCGCCAGTGTTGAGTTAGTCCTGCTCTGGTAAAGAAAAAAAAATGGTGACTGATTAACCATAAAAGTATTTAATACGTTCTTTACTCGGATAGAGAATTTAAATAAAATCCAGGTGTAAGGAACCGACTTTAAGCACATAATCACCCTTTGATGGAACACAAATATTACCGAAGCAAGCCCGTTCTAAGTAAGCTTACCAGGATTTCCGTCTTATACGCCTGTAATATGACAGTTATTTAAGCCAACACGAGTGTTTCGTCGTAGGGACGATTATGCCACATTATGTTTAATATGGAATTTTATTTAATTGAAAACTTCCCGCAGTTGGTTAACTAAAGCAGGTGTCTATGGTAATGCAGTTTGGAGTTCCTGAACTAAGGAACTTTGTTCACCGGCGTAAATACAAGGTGTTTTTAAGTACGTGGTCAAACTTTAAGGGGTGATTCGTTGGATGATTCTAAGACGAAAAGTTTATATAAACATAGGTTCAGTAATGTTTCAATGGTTTCGAGATGCAGTGTCAAACTCTTCTTTAAAAATCGTTTTTTCTTAAAAACCTTAATGATTCTCGATTTTTTTGAAATTTGGCAGTGTTATTTATGGTTATTATTATTATTTATGCGCCACTGACTTTTTAATTTTTTATATTTTTTCGCATTGAGCACAGTCATAGTCACCCACGTCACCGGATTTAAATTCGTCAGATTTTTTCCTTTGGGGACATGAAAAGTCCTTCGTTTATAGAACTCCGGTCAACACTGAAGATTAATTAGTCCAATGGGCACGGGATACGTGTAATCAAATAAGATATACACTGGAAATATTTCAACCTGTTTGGCAATTAGGTTTAAGTCGAGCTAACGCTTGCTTTGAAGTTGAAGGACATATTTGGTGACTATTGTAAGTTTCACGTTACTTATTATTAATTGTCTTTACTTAAAAAAATTGCGTGCCATTTGTTTACGTGTAGTTTTAATAAAGTGTTTTTCTTAAATTTGCAGCGTTACCCCTGTGCACGTTACTAGCAAAAGGAGACAATTTCTACCTTGAAAGATTCATTTGTACTACATTAAAAACTGTCGCCAAATTTCAACGTCATATTAGTTTGCGTTTTCTTGTCATTTAGGATTTTTTTAATATGTAACGATTAAAAAAAAGTTTGACACCCTGTATCTCAAAAACGAAGCATTATCGAACCTATACTAGTTATGTTGAGTGTAGGTTTAATTTTCGGTAATTTTTAAAATTGAAACTAACGGTTCGGTAACGAGATTTTAATGACAAAAATAACACAAGGTGTCTGGTCGCAAAGAATACCGAATCAGTTCTGACCCTTTTAGAGAGCCGATTCGTAATCGGAAAAAATAATATAAACCATACAATCGATACGCCGAATATCTTATTCAGCGTCTAGCAAGATGTGAACGTTGGCATAACATACTTTTATGATCTTTTCGTCTTAGAATCATTTAAAGAATCACCCCTTGAAGTTTGGCTACGTGCTTAAATAACACTCTATATAAACCTAGTTAAACTAGAGGAAATTTCTATTTTTACGGGGGATAAGCAGAAATTTTTACTAGTAGAGTAATGGATTTTACACTAAATAAACTTTACTAGCACGGAAAACTAATATGATCTATACATCACTTTTGCAGCACAATATCCGCTTTAATGTTACGGCAAGTAGGTTTATTTAAACTCATAAATCTAATTTACTATCACAATAAAGTAGTTTTTGATTAAATATTACTTTAACTGCCTAGACCGGGAATGTTTACATACTAGACACAGAAAGCATTTTTTGGACCCGGTATCTAATTTTTACTTGCTTTGTAAATAATCCTTACTAGTATAAGAAGGTTTTTCTGTAGTGATAGGGAATAAATAAATAAAAAATTTAAAATAAATATTTGTCCTCAGTTTAGTAGATACAGCTTCAATGTTCTGTCATGATACAAACAATACATTCTTTACTGGTATTATACGGGAGTCTTAATTAACGCTAGAAATTGACCATCTGTTAATCCGGTAAATGTGTTTGGAAAATAGAAATAAAAGATAGAAATTGAGAAATCTCAATCACTTTTAGATTCAGATCCGTCGGAATAATTTTGGAAACATTTTCCATAGTTAATAAATGTAAATTTATTAACAAAATATGAAAAAAACTAAGGAATTTAATACTACTCGACTGCACCTCCACCCTTCTATATCTTAACTGCCCATTTTCTCACCTTCCCTTTTCTTTTCATGTCTGGAAAGGCACTCCCGTCCCAAAGGGAATTCCCCGATTCTTCGCCACCTAGTAGTAACTGCAGTAGTAATAACCTCCTTGGACAGTGCTTCATACCGAGATGGATCTGTTCGTTTGCTTGTAATTATCTTGGTATTAACTCTAATACCATAAAACTATAAACTTGTAAACTACTAAACCTTGGATACATACATGAAAAGTATTACTACCCATATGTGCGGTTCTCTTACGGAGAAGTAAATACAAGTAATCCATCAATAACCAACAAATACAAAAACTTCAATCTTCCAAATCCAAAAAAATCTTGCGGAATCAGAAGACAAAGCCAATTCGACATATTAGAGCTTTACGGAATTATAGAAACATATATGTGAGCTTTCATAAAGAAAGTGATACGGGGTTGGTTATTAATTCATTTAAGGCAAGAGCAATAAACTTGTTATCTTACAAGGATGGTGCTATGTCTCATCCTTGGGCATATGTGGTATGTCACAGACACCTATGAGTGCCCCATTGGAGATTAACTAAACTTGTACTAGTTAAAGTAGATCGTTGCCTTAAAAGATAAAGAGGGTCTGTTTATCATATGGGGTGTGAAGAGAATGACTAAGGGATGTAAGCGTAGGAAGAATGTGGAAGGTTTAGCGTTTATTTTTTGAAGATAAACAGATACGCGGGGATGACTCCGACACCTTGTATGGGAGGGCACTCTATTCCCAATCTTTGTCGAATAAAGAAGTCTTTCGTAAATTTGTGTGTTTTTTTTTCCTAAGAAGGAAATATTTTTCTTACATATACATTTTATAAATAATTTAAATTCAATGTAAAAATGTAAGTTAAGTTTATAATGCTACAATGACACGATAATACTGCTAGTACATACATAGTGTTTCAGAACTATGGAATCAAACTTCAAAGAATTGTTTAGTTCAACAATAGAAGACATCTGAGTATAAAAACCCGTGTCCGTAAATGTTGCCTAAGGCGCTACATCCTTATGATGCTTTAAAACTGTTGTGTACAAAAAAGTGTTTTATCGAGCTTTAGTACGTTTTATTTTAATTTATCTGTATAAAATAACACTACAGTAATTGTTCAAAATATCGTCCTTGAACTTCATCATTTCTGACAACGTTGAATCGACAGAAGTCGTCCAGTTCCGTGGCCTCCTAGGTCACCTGATTTAACATCTTTAGATTTCCTTTTGTGGGAACATGTCAAATATCTGGTTTAAGAAACGTCAGTGGAAACAGAGCAAGACCTAATTGCACGGATCACTGTGGCATTTGGAATTCTTCAAAACAATTATCAAATTTTTAGTCAAGTCCGCAGAAAACGCGTAAGTCGTTTAAACATGTTAAGTCAAATGTAGTATGTATCGACGTATTATCCGCCCTGGTGTTACGCCTATGTATGTTGTGATCGGGGGACATGGCGTTTGGCGACTACTGGGGTTTTCCAACCGTTGCTCGCCGCTCTGAGAGGTTTATGATCGGAATTCCCAACCATTTGTGCCCGCTATCTCCAGACGTAGCTGCCTCGAGATCAAGAATTTCGATGATGACCTTTGTCGGACCCAGAACTTAGGTCTAATTAACACACCGCTCAATCGGCATCCCCAATAAAGCTCCCATCGGCTATTCACCGAGACGTTACGCGTTAACGTGATAGATAGCCAAGAAGCCGACAACTGCCCTTTCCTACCAGGGGTACGCCTATGAGGGTGGCCTTTTAGGGGTAGTACTTAAGAACTTCGGCTCGCGGAATTTACTCTTTTCACATCACTCTCGCATCGGTACCTCATTGCCGTCAACGCTGTCGCGTCCTGTTTCCGATTTGTAACACTCCGAGCATAAACGTACATTTGTTGTCTTAATGCTTTATCATATATTGTATTAACGTAATTAGTGCAGTAAACGTTTAGCTAAAGTGTTCACGAGTTTCACTACCCGCGAGTCCCGCAATCACATACAATATTCACGAGGGAGGTCACTCGCGCCAATCAAGGAACAAACCCCCTATCCCCGAACAAAACAGATGCAATGAAATTCAAGGACGACATTTTGAACAATTACTATAGTGTTATTTTGTACAAATAAATTAAAATGGAACATACTAAAATTCGATAAAAACATTTTTGCACATAACTGTCTTTGAGTATTATAAATTCGTATCACCTCAGGGAGACATTTGCGGACACGGATTCTTATACTCAGATGTCTTCTATTGTCGCACTGAACAATCCCTAGAAGTTTGATCCCATAGTTGTGAAACACCTTGTATAAATTTCGCTTTATATGCAGAAATAGGCATTACCTATCTAAAACTCCCCTTTGGCAGGATTTAACATAAGTTTCTCAATTCGCACTTTCCGGAACTTTACTTCTTTCTCCTTTAAACTCTGGATAAAACTGCGTAACTACAAATTTCGGTCCGTAATTCCTTGTGATCCCTTTCTGCGCTCTTTCTGGTCTACGATGAAACGCGAGGTAAAAGTATAGAAAATACCTGACAGGCCAGCATTCGTGGATTTTTCTGTATAGATGAGTTTCCAGTAAATGGTAAATCTAATACCTCTCCATGGGTTTAAATTTTTTTCATTTTTTCTATTATTTTCAGGCTACACCCACTTGTGCGTATGTTAGCAGGACCGGCCTTAGCAAGTCTGGCTCCCTGGGTGAAATTTTTAATCACCGCCCCTCTACCCCTAAGAAAAATCACCGCCTTGGTCGCCCAATCTCGCCTCCCATAAGGCCGCTATTATGCGTTGGACATATATTTTATCATGTAGATCATAAAAAATCAGTACCAGTTTTGTCCACACACGCGCCTGATGAAACCAACACATACGAGGATATAAAAACAAATATCGCAGGACTGCCCAACACCCTCTTCGCTCACTACTTGAACGCTCATAGAATTCTCCTAAAACAGTTCTCTCACATGTCCAATTTTACGAGTAAACACTCGGTTGTTTGACTACGTGCATAAACTCTACTTAGAACGTGCGAAATCTCTACTCTGAAAATATGAAATTAAAATTTTTTATTTGTTCTTACCGGAGGAGAAAGTAATTAGTATATCGAACACTAAACCGTAGCTCTCACGAAACGACCTTACTTTGGAGTGCCAAGAACACTTCAGAGTTTGAACAAGAACGTTATGAGGTTTATGGCTGATTCAATCAGCGCAGTATGAATTTAGCATCCGAACTGATTCTGATCTGTCTTCATACGTGAACTAAGGAGGAAATATAAAATCAACTGAAACAGGTTTAAACAAGATACCTGAATTTCTGAGAAATTCAGTAGTGGCCTTAAACTCGCGTTTAAAATCGAAAATGTCCCCAAAATGCCCATTAGAGTCTTAAAGCGTCCTGATCGTCACGCGCTAAAAATCTCTTTCAAATTTATGGAATTTAAGTCCGTATACGTGAAATGAGGCTCTTTTCAGTGCGGTCAGTTTAGCACCTCCTAGAAAGTTGTAGTCACAAAGTCGGCTAAATTAGAAAAAATTACCGCTTGAAATGCTCACTTTGGAAACTTCTATAAAGTTGGCAAATTTGAGGGTTTTGGTCTAAAGCCTCAGAAGCAATCTACTGAATAAGAGTTAAAAACTCGGGGACAAAACCGAGATTTAGATACTCAATGGATTTCTTGAAATAGATAATTAAAGTGGTCAGTGGAGGACACAATAAGATGGACAAAAATTAAGCGATAAAAACAGGTTTCAATAAATCTGATAAAGGGAGATAAAATCAATTGCTGACAAATTGTCCTAATTGGAGCAAACACCAATATCGATAGAAATAAAATTAAAATATTCATTTTAACCAAAACATAAATAATAAAAAACAAATTTTAGACGTCATACGCTTTGCAATCTATTCGTGATTTTTTCCCAATTTTAAATCGTAGTTTTTCAAATTCTCTAAAAATGAATTCTACGGAAGAGTGATAGGACCTTCCCAAAAATGTTGCAATTTTGACTTAATCTTTTGCGTCCTAACGAGCCAAGACTGATTCTATGTGTATTGAGCATTGATACGCAATTGAACTCTACGCGGCCTTAGAATGCAGACTGAGGCACTCTAAAGGGGCTGAGTACACCGATGAAAGCCTCTTCTCGGTCACAGAGTCCTATAGAGCTCATTAGAGCTCCATTATAGTTGGTAGTATTAGACCTACGTAACTAACTGAAACTAACCTGCCTATACTGCAAAAAAGTTCCATTCAGAATATTCATTAAACGAGCATTGAAATCCCATTACTTGATCTCATTGAAGCTGTTCAATTACCATCGACATATACACAAAAGCCTGAACGGCTATCGCTTCAACAGCCACAATTTTCAGTTACCGGCCCTAATTTCATAAAGGACGCTTTGGTTCCATGGTCATTGTTCCCTCAAACTTTACCGCTTTAATTTGACTATTAACTAAAATTAACAGAACTTACTTAAACAGACAACTAATCGCTCCTTAAAGGTCCAGGAGAACTCCAAATGGACAAAACTCCTCACCCCCCAACCCACAATCCCAATCGTGAAAAAAAAAAATAACTTTACGACCAAATGCCGCGATGGAAAGTTTTCCGAAAGAAAAATCGTTGGAAGTTTCCAATCTAGAGCGCGCTTCTGAGAGCGTCAACGTCGGTGTCAGCGTGTGACTGAGCGGCGTCTCATGGAGGCGCCGCGACGCTGGACGGCTCCGGCGTAGATGCTCTGGAGATAGAATTAGATGGATTATATAAATACGAGGGATAATGCGAAATTATATTTAAGGGCCTGTATACACCCAGGTAATAGTGGCATCTAGGGCAGAAATGGTGGGTGTTCCTGCAAGACTTGAGGCAAAAGGGGACAAGGCAACAGGGCCAGCACAAGCACATGCACAGGACTACGGACAGTATATAGGATAAGGTGGACCTTTCTGTGTAGATGGTGGAGACCACAATCACTCTGCAATGGGGACAGGATACGTACAGAGGGTTTGGGCCTAGGGAGAAGGAGTCGGCTGTAAATTGCTGGACGTCACGATGGGTTACACATGGAAAGGGACGGCTTACCAGATATCATACTGAGGTTATCACTTTCCCTTCCATGGATTTCTGCGTAAGAAGGAGGAGGTTGTCTAGTAATAAAAGGTATGGAGGGGTAGGTGCTGGAAGGGAAGTGACTCACTGCAGGTCCTAGTTTCAGTACAGTGGAGTAGGAGGGAGGCATGTGACCTCCGCTTTGCTCAAAAGAACTTTTCAGGATAAAGCTTTCGTGGTGCTGCATGGTGGTGGAATTAACTAAACCTAAAAATTAATTTCCCCACAGAAATATTATACCGACATAATGAACGTATCAACCTGTGAGCATCAACATGTCAGTTCTGGGACTGCGCAGGTTGACCTGAGACGTAGCCAACCTCCCCTCAAACTGATCAGAGGATTCGGGCTGCCTGGCATCTTCGCTTCTAGCGGAGTTATTCGGGCATGACCTGAGGGCCACAACATGGGACTCATCAGAGATAGTGGGGCTCAAATCTATAGTATTCACCACCTCGGAGAAGCTCGAACTCGTTCTCTGGACTGTCTCGCTTCCATTGTCCATCTCTCATGACACTGACAATGTCAGCGACCTAACTCGAAATTTCCAGTTTTCGAACGATTTTGCTGGCCCCGAGATGCTTCATTTGAGGAAAAAGAAAAGCAATTATTGAATGGATACCTCTCTGTATTGTCAAATATGCGGAGAAACGTTCTCCTTCAATCCAGAATGTCTACAGACCTTGGGAGAGCATCTATTGCTGAAGCATCCCAATGTGGAAGTGATCCATTTCTTCAACAATAATTTATGCCATTGCCATAGTTCTTCGTCCGGTAACAACCTATCCACTGGTGAGTCCCCTATGGAGGGAGAAAGATTCCTTTGAAAGTCGTTTTTTTTGTAGGTCCAAGGACCAGTATGCCTTGTAAATTCCAGAGCCTTCATAAACCTAAAGACCGACTGACGTCAAAGTGCTTTTTTAAGACTACTGGTGAGTGCCAGTTTGGGCGAGGTTACTCATTCGCAGTCAGTACAGGGTGATGCATTTTCAATTGTCTTCGCCGGGTATCTATGTATCAATTATTAGTGAGGACATGAAGATGAGGATTCGCGAACGTGGTACAAGATGGTGAGCAGCGAATTTAAACCACCCTCTAGAGTAACGGTAGTGAATCGGCGTGATTCGATTGAGAGGAATTATGAGGCACATTGGATTCCAGGCATCAAATCTCGACCTTCCTCTCGAAGTAATGTCTAACAGTGGTTGCGGGGGATCCAGGGAGAAGAGAGGGAATGAGCTCAATCGGTGGGTTTCCCAAGGGATACCAACCCGACATCATGTAGGCAAACAGGGCCGCCGTAGTATCACGCTCACATGTTTGGTTGCACATTCTCTAATCCTCTATAAAAAAAAAACAATAAAAAAGCAAAAATGCATCAAACCGCAGTAGTACTCTGCGCAAGATAGACCCAGAAGTGACCTTAGGCGCATTACTAATCAAAGACAGAATCGCTATATACACTTAACAATACGGCGAAATCTTACTATGACAATATCAGAGCTTCGAAGGGAAATTAGACATGCCCTTGGAATTGCTATATCTTATTTAACGCTAAGATCAATCGTTCAGTTTAGTTTGAGATATCGACTAATAAGAGTTCTTCTGCTATAACATCAACACAGACTTCGTCGATTGCGGTGGACTGAACAGTATATACTCTTATCCGAAGGATTCTGGAATTTTGTTCTTTTTTCTGATGCTACCAGAATTTGTCTGGTAAATGATGACTGTCGAAATCGAGTTTAGAGAGAGCCAATAGGAACTGCTCAATTTTCCCACACTTATCCCGCGCCTCTTCTTACGGGAGGAAATGCCATGTTTTGGGTGAGTATAATGCCCAACAGGCCCACCGACTTAGTTCATATTCAAGGGACAATGAAAGGCGATAGATATATTAAGAACGTCCTGAATCCATATGTTAGCCTATGGGGAGGAGCTATTGGTTACACATTAGTGTTCATGGACGACAATTCCCGTTCTCATCGTGCTATGGCAGTAACCTTGAAAGCAAGGAAATCAACCGTTTGCATGGTTCTGCTTTGTCGCCTGACTTGAATCCTATGGAACATGCTTCGGATATGTTTTCCAGAGCTGTAAACTCTCGAAAAAATCTTTTTAGAACCATCCAGGAACTTGTTATTGCTGCTGCAGAAGAGTTGTAGCGTATTTCTCAAGATCTTGTAGCTAACCTTGTTCAAAGCATGCAGCGAGGTCTTCAAGTTTGTATTGATGCCAAGGGTGGAAATATGCGTTATTAATTTCTTTTTTACTTTTTGACTTTGAAAATTGTTGTTATTGTTTACAATTTAATAACGAAGTAATTATGGTAAAAACTAAAGGATTTTTAATTAAAATTCATAAATAAATAAATACTTCATACATTTTTTCACCACATAATAAGATATCCCAGAATCAAGGTGATTCAAAACTTTTCAAGTTATGTGTTCAAGTTTTGCGACAATGATTTCATTTATTATGATCCTAGAACAATAATTTCCCATTAAAACATGAAAATTTGTTCACCCTGTACATACATTAATATTATGCACGAGATAGTGATCAGTACCCAACTTATCGTTTTTTTCTTCACTGCCTTAATGCTACTTTAAATAAATATTTTATCAGTTGAAACATGGAAGCCAGGGCCCTTGAAAGTCGTGTGTCCGTACTGCAGCGCCTTAGACCGACCCTGCATACATCGACAACGAAACAAAGTAAGTTGAAGTAAACTGACAAAAACTAGGGGATTTTGCGAGTGAAAGATCACAAAAGCAAACCATCACTTTTTGGTCATTAATTGATGTTTTAGGTAGCGTACTCTCCAATCGGAGCCCTGTGCTTGTTGGTGTGCTGGCCCGTTTGTTTCATGCCCTTTTTGATGCCCGAAAGCAGTCAGATTCAGCTGTTTTGCAAGAAGTGCGGGGCTTTTTTAGGTGATGCTTTATCCTGAAGTGATGAATGTTTGTTGAAGTTCATTGTTGCAGGAGAGTACGACAGGAAGACGGGACGCATGAAATGCCCCCCGTGTCCTTCTAAAGAGGAGTATAATACGGGCAACATGCCCCCGGTTTTTTAGTTGTGTTGTAATATAACACAACATTCTTTTACCCCCTATCAAGATCATTCGACGGACATTGTGAAAAGGACCTAGAGAATCAGAGCATTCGTCCAATTGTGCAACATCCGATGTTTGAAATCATGCAATTTCTCCATTCTGAGTGTCTGGGAGTGGTGTTTCGTTGGGAGTTTAGTCAGTTTTTCCCACAGGTACAATTGTTCGAAAAACCGTCCAATAGACATGTTGGATAACTACTGTTCTGAATATACGAGACTCAATATAAGATGAAATTTATGATCAAACATTTAATTGTGAAAAAAAAAATTAAAAATGGAACTGATCGAAAGCTTATGGGCAGTGCAAAAGGCTAGAAAAATTACTCAATTCAAGTAAATAATTTAAGTAGAGAAATAGTATTGATCGAAAAAGTGAGAAAGAGGGAAACGTAGGAAGTAACCAAGCTGCAGTTAGAGATTAAATTTCAGAAAAATGTTGTTAGAAAATCACTGCGAAATAAAATGCTGGAAGATGCAGCTCGGGGCATTTGGAAAGAAAGAAGACTACAATCCGTAACTTTCAGGATACTTTTTACTACTTCTGGAAGATCAAATTTTAATTCTCCTACTTCCATTCAATTACCCGGCGAACCTTCATTCGGAGCGTATTCTACACGTTAATTTAAAATAAAAGCAAAAATATTTTTTAGCTAAATCTCATCTTAAAGAAATTACGTAATTATGCACGTTAAAATGATTCAGAGGTGGATTTATTTATTTAAACGCGGTTTTTCTCGAGAACAACATATTTAACCGGTTTTGAGATAGACGAGTAACTTCGTCCTATAAAAATTTTCTCCTTTTATGGATTTGGCACTTTAAAAATTTACACCACAAAGAAGTTTTGCAGCAAAATAAACGAGTGTGTTATCTTCGAACTCCACGCCACTGATAATTAAAAATTTTCCTTTTCGTAATATGTATATCCATTTCTGTTGCCTCGTGCCAAATTTGATGAATTTGTAACTTACCGTTTAAGCCTTATGATAAAAAAAGCTCTTCCATCTTTAAATAACTGCCTTAGGAGATGTTTCGGCTAAAAAAAAAAAAAAACTTTTATTTTAAAATAACGCGTGAAATGCGCTCCTGAAATAACGGCCTGGGCTTTGGTAACACCTTGTATAATAAACTAGAACGAGACCGAAGCTAAATATAAAAAATGGGAAGCTGACTTTAAAAACTTTTAAAAATATTATGAAATTGTAGCTTCAACTTAGAAGACAGATTATTTCAACTGCGACCTGTTCGTTGGCTAAAGATATTGAAAATCGCCATCCAAATTTAAACAATCATAAACTTTTTGAGAAGGATATAGTCTTCACGTGTATTTCAGACTTTCATAGTCTTAGAGGTTATCTCATGGTCTTGGACGGATAATTATGAAAAGTTAATTAAATTCGACAGAATATACAAAGAGACTTCAAAAATGTGTACATTTTTTTTAAATCCTCCGTTTTCTCGAAAGTGATGGAGTTGTATTGGTTTTTTGTTCCTGTATTAGACTAAGGCTTTCTTAGTGCCTATTAACACAGAGTGGATTTTACCTCGAGCTTAAAAATAATTAAAGTTTATTTTATATAAACTGAATGATTTTCCATTACGTTTTTTTTTTAATCATAGCAAAAATATAAATTTCATGTTAAAGCCATCGTATCGGTCACGGAAACATTATCACTGCACAAGGTGGCTCAATAATTAAAAATTTTGAGACAAAAAAAAATTATTAATTTTCTTGAGCCCCCTTGTACAATAATAACGTTTTCATGATTTCTGAACTAACCTGAACCATTTAACATAAAATTTACATTTAATTTAAAAAAGCATCACCAGCATGCTTTGGCATGGCCAGTAATAAAATAATGACCAAAGCAACTCAGGGTACAGACAGAAATATCTATTACCATCAATAATACTTAGGCAGGCCCGGACTAGACTACAGACCCATTAAGTTGCAATTAGGTAAATTGGTAATAAACAGGACGAACTTTCGATTTGTCCTTACTCTCGATCCCACCATTGTACATTATCTTATTATTTTCCATATTATTTATGATAATTATCTTGGGAAATATTAGAGTTTTCCGAACCTAACCGAATTATCAAGTATGTTAGCGGTGTCTTATTTGCACAAATCATCCCTTATACTCCAGTTTATCATTTATTTTTGGAAAACTAGCTATCCAGTCGCATCAAACAAAATGCTGATTACAAAAACAATTTTATTTAAATAATTACGTTAATGCGTCCCTCTCTCAGTACCATCACAAGGTTATTTTCCCGCAACTACCAAATTTCTTTCAAATTGATCCTCAGCTTGTCCCGTGTTGGACAACCTGTATAATAGAGCATTCCAGATCATTGTTATCAATTTATCTCCCGTTTCCAGGCCATGGAGACAGTCAGTGGTGCTTTTGGAGAATTAAGGGAACCCTGGATTATGATGTCATTGGAGTGGATATTATCTCGTACATGGAGTTCAATCGTGATGGAGAACACGGCTCTAGGGGATAAAGGAGGACTCCAATAAAATCCGCTTGGAGACGAAACGCAATGAATGAGTCCCTTAAAAAATTATATACTCAGTGAAAGTTTTATCTAACTTTTAAACGTTCCTTATGACAGACTTTTAGAGTTTACATCCAGAACATGCGCTATTTAACTTCTAACTTCAGGAACTTCATATTAAATCTGTTTCAAATCCTTGCAAAACTTCGGCTAATTAAGCACGATTTCCTCAGATATAACTTTCCGTGGACCCAGTTGTGAAGCTGTGGTAGAAGGGGCAGGCCTTTCTCCCGAAATCGATGAAGGTATTTGTTCCGGTAAACAATTAATAATATCCTGTTTTGATTCGGTCCCGATCAATAGTTTACAAGTCAAATTGGAATATCACGACCTAAAAATCAATTTGTATCAGAAAATATACCCAGTTTTTACGGTAAAATCTCCTAAAAAGTTCTCTTATTGGAATAGTTATTAATCTTAGGCGAGAATATCAGAATACATCGGATGCCCTCCCGCGCACATTAAAAAAATCTGGCAGAGGGCACACAGCCTCATAAATACCCTAACTCGGTGAATAACATTAAATGTTGGGAGACATGAGCAAAAAAAGAAGAGATTACTGGTTACGTTAAGATAATGTAGTCAGCATCGTAATACCGTCGTTTTCTTCTGGTTTTCCTAAAATAGTCAAACGTACAATCGTTACAAGATCGAGTCGTTTTTGAGGCAACACGTCACAAAAGTTCATTTTTTTATAGCTTTTTTTTATTTCACTTTTATTATCGGGTTCAAAATCTCAAATCTGGTGGTTTTTCAAAGGGGATAAATCAAATCCCATTTGCATTTTTGGTAGGTCCACTCGTTTTAAAGGAGAGTAACTGTTTTTAATCATCCTGTACTAGAAAGGGAATATTCACTTTGCAGGAATCTCCAGAAACCGCCCCTTCTTGAGACACCCCTGCTTTTACGGCAATCGCACACCTTTACGTTTATTATACGGTTTGGCTGTCTAATGGAATTCGTCAACACCAAATATTAAGTCAAGACGAAGAGGAGCCAATTATTATTAGATTAAATTAATCATTATTTGGAAGACTAAGTAAATTAAATTAATATTGAAGGTATTAATCAGTCTCTTCAATTCGGTTATTATTGCGGCAACTAAATGCTCTTCATTGTTCTTGGGTATAGATCGTGCCCAGTGTCCTACTAGATATAGAACATTTTCTGAAAAGTGCTAGCAGTGTGATGAAGCAGCCATAAAAGGTTCAAGTTTTTAAAAAATGATGGAATAATTAAAAACAAGATGGTTACTGAATAACATTTTGTAACAAGTAATGGAATAAGTTAATTCTATAATCAGTTATGCATTCGTTATGGATTATTTTTAGTGTAGTGTTAGAAATATAGCTATTCTTAAAGCTGTTCTTCACTTTTCTATTTCTTTCAATTAATATTATTTTGATTACCTTTCAAAGGCTCTTTTCGATGTCCTTATCAGAGCAATTACAGACTTTTTTTATTAATAAAAATAATTTTAATTAAGTAGTATTTCTGCAGATTCTTGACTGGCTGGTGAATACAAATTCTTTTTAACCTAAAGAACTACAACATGAATAAAGTTGTATGATTTTTAAGGATCGTCAGGTGTATTTTAATGTACCTACATTAGAGTAGATATCATACTCATCACATTACAAAACAAGTTTACATACAATTACAGTTACATACAGTTACATAAAATAAAATCACACAGAAGCGCACAAATACCAGTTTTCAAAGCGATGAGTCAATGGCATGGAAATAAATTGACATATTGTTGTCAATTTTTTTTCAGTTTTTGACATCAAACTGACATCGCTAGATTTCAAAATGGCCACTGGATACCATTTTTTATTTATTTATTTATTTTTTTTATTTGCAAGTCACTTGATACCTGAATTTAAAAGGCTACTAGTTAAGACGAATTAAAAAAAAAAGGCAGGATACTGCACTTGACCCAACCTTTTAAATTTCTGGTAACTCAGCCAACAATTTGTTATCACACATTTACCTCCCTGGCAAAGTTATCAAGAGTTTGAAAACCCACACCTATAGCAGAATTGCGAAAAAATGCAGCTAATATTAATATTTTTCCTGACCCGAATTATTGGCATCTGTTTAATGACACATCGGAATTTACGTATCTATACACCCAAAAGCATTGGCGTTAATGATCCATACTACATGTATAAACCCCACTTGCATTGATATTTCCCTATTATCATTAAATAATATAATGATCATATCCGTTGGATGACAGCAACATAACCTTGACTTTTAGCCAGAGTTTCGGTAAATTACTTCTACTGTGTTGCGGAAAGAGTGGTGGAAATTTTCTTGACAAAATGGCTACTGTTCTGCATTTCAATGACAGACAAAAATTGGAAGAATAGTGAAAAACCCATCAAAGCGTTAGAACTGTGATTGTGCCGTTCCACAAGATTCAGTTTTACATCTACTGCAGTCAGTATTGGTCTTATGGAGGGGGAGAAGTTGGGCGATGGCTCAGTGCAACAAACCAAGAAGAGTGGCGGACTTTCGTGATGGACGGTTTTTCTTGGGGAAGGGGGGCGATGATTAAAAATTTCGCCCAGGGCGCAAGCTTGCTCAGGCCGGCCCTGACTACAATTTTTATCCATATAACATAAACTAAACACTGGATTATATTAGGTCGTGTAGTATGAAATGAGTAGAATTGAATTGAAACTTTAGTAATTTTTTTTTTTTCATATGAAATGTTTTTATTGTCAATCGAAATATGCACCACCATTATCAATACACTTCTGCCATTTAACGGGAAGTTCATTGATTCCCCTGCTGTAAAAGCCTGCAGGCCGGGAGTCGATAAACTCTTGGAAGGCAGCTTTGACAGCCTCGTCGGAGTTGAATGTTTTCCCTACCAAGAAGTTATCCAAATTTTGAAAGAAGTGGTAATCAGTGGGTGCTAAGTCGGGTGAATACGGTGGATGACGAAGAGTTTCCAATTCCAACTCCTGTAGCTTGGCCAAGGTGACTTGTGCGGTGTGTGGCCGAGCGTTGTCGTGCAACAATAGCGGTGCGCTTCGATTGACTAATCTTGGCTGCTTAACCGTCAGTTGCCTCGTCATTTCGGTCAGTTGTCGGCAGTAGACATCAGCCGTAATCGATTCACCAGGTTTCATGAAGCTGTGATGGATGACACCTGCGTTGGACCACCAAACGGACACCATAAGCTTCTTTTGATGAAGATTTTTTTTCGCACAATGTTTTGGTGGTTCATCTTGATCCAACCACTGCGATGAACGTCTGGTATTGTCATATAGGATCCATTTCTCATCACAAGTAACAATCCGATTCAAAAATGGATCGTTATTATATCGGCACAACAAAGAACAACAAAGAACAAGCTTCGAGACGTCGTTCTTTCTGTATGTCGCTCAACTCATGCGGTGCCCACTTGTCCAGCTTTTTCACCTTACCAATTTCAGCCAAATGAGTCAATATTGTTTTTTTGGTTACACTGAATATTAACGATAATTCGCTTGCACTTTGACGTGGATTCGCTTCCACCACGGCTTTCAGATAATCGTTATCCACTTGAGTTTCAGGTCGTCCACGTGGTTCATTTGTTCAGGTTAGTTCAGGTCAAAATTGCCAGAACGAAATTTCATGAACCAACAAGATACTGTTTGCTGCGAAGCGACTTCAGTACCAAACACATCATTAATATTGCGAGCCGTCTGAGCTGTTGTGGTTCCACGGTGGAACTCATATTTCATTAACACACGAATTTCACTATTTTGCATGGCTGCACAAAAATTTTTATAAAAATAAAAGTTTTCAATAATTTTTAACACTTTAAACTCTGATCGAAAGAGGAAGAATGTGCCTTTTCCACATAAAAAAATCAAGTCCAAATATAGATTTAGAGTGAAGTTATTCGCAGTTGAATGTGGCATTTCGAGAATCTACTCATTTCATACTACACGACCTAATATTAATGCAAGTCATTTAAAAGTAATTTATGTCGATGATATTAGTACGACGGACACAGCATTTCTGAACACATTAACCTGCACGTATTCGAATTCCATGAAAATGAATATTTGTCTTGTTTTTTGCCTTCCTTCTCAGACCCTTCTAGGACGATACTGTTTTTTTTGACGCACAATATGAAAATTTTCAAATTTTAAGGAAAATTTCTTAACCCTTACAATATGTAAAAGACAGCGGTGAACTATTTTTCTTAGATTAGCGACGAAACGTTTCCTAGGCAGTAATGAACATTACTCTTAATTTTTGTGCTTGTTTTCAAGTCCTCTTAAGAACGATACTTTCCAGGCATTTGAAATGCCTGGAAATTCGTTTATCAAAACGCCGTTTGTTAGATCATTATCTAATAATAAACTGTGAGGAAAACTGCGTTCAATTTTTGGACTAATTTTCAAACCGCCTTAGACATGATACATAGAGATTTTTTTAGAGTTTGTAAGGCACCGACGTACATCCCCTTATCCAGAGCCACCAGGTTATCTTCTGAATACCCCTGGTCGCAAGAATAGTGGTGACGTGGGAACGCAACTCATCTGTATTAAGCCGATCAGATGTCTGGTGGTTTGTTAGAGTCTGTAACATACCGACGTATATAACGCACCAACAAACAGTAGCCGCAGTTAGGAGCATTTTCTAACATTTTGTGCTTTTCTCTAGCGTCGACAAGGCACTAACTTTTAGACTGAAAGTATTCGAATTTTCTTGAAAATTCCTTCATCTCTTAGGGGTTGTGAACATCAATATCGAACTTCCTACACCCCCTTACCCAGCACTCCAAGGTTATCTTTTGAATAACCACTGTCCCAAGGTTAGTGATGACGTGGGAACACGACTCGTTTGTATGAAACCGATCAGAGATCGGCGGACTTATTCAGATTAAAAGCTTGAGCATCGATTACAGGCGCTACTGTTTTTAAAATGTAGTTGAGAGGTGTCCCGTATGTAAGCCTTTATCCGAATATTGGTTGAGGTGGGGTTTTAAATTTGTTTGCTGGGAGGATATCAGCTTAACAATTTTAGCTGTTTCTGAAAACAAAAAATTAAATCGTTTAAATTTATTGTGATTTGTATCTTTATTATACGCGATATGATGACGATGCGAATAAGGAAAGCTTCTTAAACATTGAAAAATAAGTACCCATGCACTATTTCAATGAATTGTTTGCCATCCTTAATACATTATTTACAATGGCAAATTAAAGGACGTGGCCACAATAAAATAATTCATGCTAAGTATTGTGGGACGTCAATAATAGGGCTCAGTTAAACCAACCAATTGTCCAATGTCAGATTTCGGTATAAAAACGCAACCAGAAATCTAAATATTATACATTAAGTCTCGCTATTATCACTTTGAATCGTATATTGTGTTTTCCTCTAATTAAGTCTACGTAATTCTGTTATCAAGTAATATGAATCAATGGACATTATCGTGAAAAATTCCCGGAAATTCACTTGTAAACTAACAACCAATTGAACAGAACCGGACTCAAATGTTTCTACAGGAGTACCCACGCAACCTGTTCATTAAAAAATGTTTGACTTCCCACTATCGTAGCGCAACAAAATTTAGTTTCAGGCTAGAATTGACCATATTGAATCCAAGTGAAATATTTCCAAAATGGAGGCACTTCCGATTATACCGGAAGTAGCTACAAACTTAGTTATTTTAAATTTTTTGTCATTTTCAGATTTCTCGTTAAATTTTAAAGTCAATTTATGTAATGCGTCTTATGTCTAAAATTTACCGTTTCCCACGAAAATGGATATTGTGCGCTAACCGCTACGAATTTTAAAATCGATATTCAGAGGCTTAAAGAGGACCTGTCCAAAATCGGTCCAGGGGACCTTAATAATATTTGCTACAGGATTAAATTCTAGACTGGAAAATGTTTTAAGGTACAGAGTCCCATTCGAAATAAGCAAGTTATTCAGATTTGAAGTCATGCAATTTCGGAGGCACGTTTCGGGAGCTGTGGAAGACTCTGTCAAATTAAAATAGGTCAAAACGTAGCTTACTAAGTCTCGTTTGAGCTTCAAAACGCCAATTCCAAAAAATTGTAGCGGTTAACACACAATACCCATTTTCGTGGGACCTTGTAGCTGTCAAAATTTTCAAATTTTCCTGTATAACTCAAAAACAGTAAATTTTAAATATAAGACGCTTTGCATAAACTGGCATTGAAATTTAACCGGAAATCCGAAAATGACAAAAAAGTTAGGGGGTCCCATTTAAAATAACGAAGTTGATGGCTGTTTCCGTTATAGCCGGAAACGCCGCCATTTTGAAAACATTTTAATTAGGTTCAAAACGGTCGATTCTAGCCTGAAACTAAATTCCTGTGATGAGCTACGATAGTGATGAAGTCAAAAATTTTCTAATGAAAGGGTGGAATGGTTCATCCTGTATACTATGGCATTTTCAGTCTGACCACAGCAATTTATATACTATAATTAGTCCCATGTTATCACTGATGCCTCGGTCGAATTGTCAGTAATTACTCATTCTGAATCATTAAAATTGATGTAGTGAGCATAAGGTCTATTTTTCAGTAATTTTAGTTTCGCAATATTGCGAAATAAATTCAGATAAAAATAGCAGACGGTGAACAAATGGACTTGTTTTTACCACTAATTGATTTGTTGTTGATCCGTGTAATCGAGGGCCCATGGAAATCCGACTTGCACTGGTGGGAAGAGAG
The DNA here is from genome assembly GCF_039881205.1 of Euwallacea similis. NCBI lineage: Eukaryota > Metazoa > Arthropoda > Insecta > Coleoptera > Curculionidae > Euwallacea > Euwallacea similis. The sequence goes on from NC_089609.1 coordinate 7,349,457, forward strand.
CTTGAAAAAACTGCTATAAAGTAATTCAACTCCTCTGAAATGAATGAAATGGTCTAAGTGCAACTGGGCATGGAGTCATGGTCTACTTGTACCGTGTGTTTTCAAAAATTCCGGTTAAGTAGGCTTTGGAATTTTTTGACACCGAGCCCGTATGTCGTTGATATGTTCTACGTAATCTCGACATAAACAAATAAACCTAACCTTACTTAAGTACAACTCCATTTACCTTTATTATTTGTCAGAATTTATTAAAACTAGCCTTTTTCAATGCTTCACGGACTCGTATATTGGTTAGTTAAAGTTTTTTAGGTGCTAAAAATGATGTTTACATTCAGGCAGATGCCTTGATGATCGAGTCTTGTTTTCAGAACGGGCAGTTTACAAACGGAGTATGGGCCTCTGTAATTCAACTCTGTCCCGGGGTTCAGGAAATTTTTTTCTACATTGCAGTGCTGAAATCACAATTTCGCGACCCTTTGAATTATGTTGGGAAATTGTTTCGTTAAACTGGCAATGTTGAAAGGAACTTGGGAAATGGTAGACCAACTAGACGAACCCCAGAACTTGTTGAAAATATGAGGCAAGTGGTGAATGACAGTAACACATCTTCAGGAACACTTTCTCAACAAGTGGATGTATTGAGTAGTGCTTGTCATTTAATTCTTCAAAAAAATTTGGGATTATATCCATACAAGATGCAAGCAGTTCAAGAACTTCAGCTATCAGGTTATGAAAAGAGACTGAGATATTGCAATTGGTTTAAGCAAACAATGCACGACGACCTTCTGAATTTGATATTTTTTGCTGACGAGGCGTGATTTAATTTGCTGAGTTAATAGAATTCACAAAGCATGTAAATAAGCAGTGTGGAGAATCTCCATATGTTTACGGAAACACCTTTATATCCTCATAAAATTGAAATATTGGGTGCACAGTTGAGTCTCACGAAACCACTTAGTAAGCCCTATTTTTTTTATAACACCATGATAGCTGACAGATTACAGAATATATTGAATGATTTATTAACTGACTTCACTTTGACAAACTGCAGCATGGATACTTTCAACAGGATGGGGCAATGGCCCATATGACTTGAACAACTCTTAATTATTTTAAGGAATACTATGAACATAAGATAATATGATTGCAGACGGACTACATCTATTTCGCCATGATGCCCAGATTTAACCTTACTTGATTATTTTTTGTTCCCGACTCTAAAAAATATAACTTTTAAAACTCTAATACACACAATTGAAAACCTTAAGGACAGAATTCAACAAGAATGTGAAAGTGTTTCTCCACAGATTCTCATTAGGGTCTTTGATAATATGAAACCTAAAGTTAATTTGTGTTTGAAAAATAATGAACTTTTGCGACATTTATTGTAAATGGAATAAATAAATATTAATTAGATTTATTTGTTTTATTTTTTCTTGACCGCTAGTAAAGATAAATTCTATTAAAATAACGAAAATTAATTCAATTAATTAATATTTATTAAACTCTACATAATTCCATAACCACAAAGATTTTTTGTCCGAATGAATATACCATTTTTAGCACACAGAAAACTTTAACTCACCAGCATACAAGTCCGTGAAGTCCTAAAAAATATTATTTTTGATAAAAACCAACTAATAAAGGTAAACGGAGTCGTATTTAAGTGAGGTTAGGTTTATTTGTTTATGTTTGAGATTACGTAGAACATATCAACGACATACGGGCTCGGTGCCAAATAATTCCAAAGCCTACTTGACCAGAAATTTCTTTTAACGCACCGTACCAACGAACCACATAATTCATAACTCATCATTTAAATTTGGTCCTGAAATGTCTAAGAGTTAACAAGAGGAATATTTTCCATGCCCTGAACCTATTAGTATGGAAAGTCACAAAGACAAATCGGATACAGATATGCTGACGGTAAAGGAAGAGAACCTTCATACCATGCGATAGGAGCTTGCAGTACATGGGAACCTCATAGGCACAGGGCTTTTCGACCCGCCTTTCTTCTTCAGGAGTCTTTTGAACAGAACGCTCTTGAATAGAATTCTCGCCTTCACAAAGAGGAAGTTTTATAAAAAAAAACATTATATGAGAAAAATATTAGATTGAGGAGGGAAGAGCTTCTTCCCCTCCGCTCGACTACTACTACTATCCTTCGTAGTTTTAAATTAGGCAAATTCGAAATTCTCCCATTAAAATTTCCAAAATTGGGATTCGAATTCGCAAATTCGGACAGAAACATTCATGTGGTGAGCTCATGGTAATGTCAAATAATAAATTGAGATTATTTTTAGGTTTTTCGAATAAGGATCGAGTCCACTGCTTGAATTTAGGGAACAACCTCGAAATGCTAATTCCCCCCAATTTAAAAGGGGCATTCCATGTTCGAGTTATGTCGAAATTATGCAAATTGGCCTGTTGATACTCACGAATAACTTGAATTTTTGAGGGCTTTGACGTTTTCCAAGATACAACTTTGACATTTTATTAAAATGACGTGTACCTTCATCAACTGACGTCAAAGAGGCCCTCTCATTCGAATTTCAGGCGTTGGGCTTCTAACTCGTTTTAAATTTAAATTTCAGGTATTATTTGAGATTGGACATGGAATGTTAATTAGTCAATGAACCATCTACAGGGTAAGCACTCCCAAAAACCGTTTTTACATGCGCTGTGCAACATATGGAAGTGACCAAAGGGGTCGAAACTCGTCCACAGTAACTCGAAAGTGCCCTCAAGCAACTCAACCATTCCTAACGTATAGCCTTCAACAGTATGAATTCCGCCACAAGTCCGGCCCTGCTTCCCTGATAAGAGCAAGTTTAACTTTTATGAGGAACGAAGCAAAATTAGATCCGTTGAAGTCACGCAGCAAGCAGCAAGTACAACCTGCAATCGCGTCTCATTTGAAAACTGTTAACTGCAAATTTCAGTTTTTCGGTGTGACAAATCGAGCCGCGGTCGTACCAACGGGTACATCAAGGTTCCGTCAGGTAATTGGTGCTAGAGTGCAACCTTGGGCATTTTCTAGTTATTAACACCGATAGGTACGTACGTTAAATCTGTTGATACCGTTTCAGTTGATAACTTGCCTTATCACCACCCTTATTGTGTTTATTTTTGTAAGTATTCATAATATAACATATTAAATAAACTTGTTAACGTATGTAAAATCGATTAGTCACTCCTATATGTAAACATGCACATTTCCACTAGCTATAAAAAGGTCTTGGAAAGTCTCTGTTTTTATTAACTAATTATAGCCGTAAGTGATGCGAATATGCTCGCATTTCATAAAAATAATCTTAATACCTTTAGTTTATATTGCTTAAGCTTATCTTTATTGCGTTCTCGCCTTAGATAAGGTGTCATAAATTTTGAAATGCCCACGTCCCATCGGCGCTGCGACGAATCAAGTCAATAAGATTCTGAGAAAACAACCTTACAACGTATAATAACTGTGAGATCAAATTAATAAGTAGTTCTCTGTTCTCAGAATCCAACATGTCCAAAGAAGCGCCCCCGCCGTACTCTGGAGCGCCAGCCCCAGGGTTCAACCCCCCAGAAACCTACCCTCCAGGAACCTACCCTCCTGCAGGACACGTTGGACCTCAAACCACGCATCACACAGAACATCGAGGTCCGTATACTTGAAGAGCTCCTTTAGTTTTATCTACTTTTAATTTTTTTTTTCAGTGATGGTTACCACAGGCAATATAGGGGGGCCTCTTCTAGTGGGACCAAATCCCATGCCAACTGTCTGCCCATTCTGCCATAGCAGCATAGTTTCCACAGTAGAAACTGAGGCCAATACCAAAACACACTTGTTTGCCCTTTTGCTTTGTGTTTTCGGGTAAGTACCCAAAGTACCCACAAATCAGGAAATCTAAGTTCTAATTTTATCGCAGATGTTGGCCCTGCTGTCTCATTCCTTATTGCATGGAATCATGCCAAAGCAAGAAGCACTTCTGTCCTAATTGCAGAGCTTTCCTGGGGACTTTTTCAGACTAGAGTGATGCTGAGACTAAAGTTTTAATCACGAAGTTTAAATTTGAAATCTAAAATTTACGCAAAGCCAGTATTCAGTTCCTTTTACACTTTTTATGTGAAATAGTTGTTAGTTTTGTATTGAAGCATACCTTAATGTTCCATAAGGATGAATTTAATTTCGCCCCTTTTCTCGATACAAGACTATGCTCTTCATATATTGAGAGTCTACGTGTGTTTTTAAAGGAACGACTGTTTTTCTTATTTAATAATTTATCTGAGCTGTGTTTAAGGTTTATCATGGTGAAAAAATTGTTATATAGTTGCTGTTGATATAATCAGTATATGTATAGGTGCATAATAAGTATTAATACTATTAAATTACAAGTTGATTTTCGCACAAAAATTGATTTTCTTGCTCATCTATGAATCCAACTTTTATATTGCAACTTACACTTTTTTACTCTTTTATTGAGCCCTGTCGAACAATAAAAAGAAAAGTGGGCCGAAATACCCGAAAACAAACGGCCGAGAAGGCTTTTCTATGAAAGGCGCAATTTTTATCTGGACATATGTAGGTGCTTTGCTCAATACTTGAGCACTTTCATGATAAAAAATTCTGATAGGTGTTGGTACTGCCAAGAATGCAATAGTGCAGAGCACACATTTTTTGGATGCACAGAGTGGGCCGGAAATTGACAATTGGCGGAATGCGGGACGTCCCAAATAAAGTGAATTCCGTGGGGATTATGAAAACGGTGAAAGATACGAAGTGACACTAATTAGAAAAAAATGTTTGTGCCAGTTCAGAAAATGTTCTAAAATTAAAGATATGTATAGGGGTTATCAAAATATACTCAAAAAACTGAAAACGGGGATTTTCGAAAATCATAAATTTTAAGGAAACCGTTCGAGAAAATTTATGAAATTTGGCAGTCCTCTGTCATCAGCAACTGCCAATCGAATAGTGTTCCCGGAATTTTTCCAGGCTTCCTAGATTTCGAGCAATTATATCCAACTTTGTTATTTCTTATGATTGCCATATAGGATTTTGTTTGCGTCGAATAAGCAATAAAAAAAGGTTTTTAATCATATATGATAAAAACGCCTTTGAACTTATTAGATTCAAAAAATAAACAAAAGCATGATTTCACCTTAATAGGTTTTGAAACAAGTGCTTTATATAATCAAAAAGCACCACTTTAGCACTTCAGTGTTATCGCGGATACTTCACTATTGTTTTATTTGATGTTCATTTTTATTCTTTCAAATTTCAAACTTTTATACTTTCAACTGGCAGGAATTTTAAAGTAATAAAAAATGTCAAGCGGTCTTCAAATCGAAAAGAGCTGAAGATGAGTGACTGTTACATTTTAAGTGGAAGAAATTCAGAAAGAGCTCAGAATATATATTTCCACAGGTATCCAGAATGAACCTCTCTAAATATCAAATACAATAGTGAAGAATTATTTGTTGACACTTCACGAAAGTATCCATAGCAACGTTAAAGTTCAGTAGTGCTTTTTGATTATAAAACAAAGCCCTTGTTTCCAAGGTTGCTAAGATGAAATGATGCATTTGTTTATTTTTTCTACTTTGATAGGACCAAGGGCACCTTTGACATACATGGTTCAAAAGCTTTTTTATTGCCCATTCGACGCTACCAGAATGCGATTTGGCGGTTGTAAGAAATAACAAAGTTGGATATAATTGTTCGAAATTTAAAAGGTCTGGAAAAATTTCGAGAATATCATTCGATTGGCAATTGTCGATAATAGAAAACTGCCAAATTTCGTAGAATTTACTCAAACGGTTTATTCAGAATTTATGATTTTCGAAAACCATAGTTTCCAGTTTTTTGCACATATTTTGACAGCACCTGTACATATCTCTAATTTTAGAACATTTTCTGAACTGGCGCAAAAATGCGCATCTTTTTTCTAATTTGAGTCATCTTGCATCTCTTACCTTTTCTATAATCGTCATAGATCTCACTTTATTTAGGACATCCCGTACACGACAGATCCCTGACACTCAAAAAAGTCATAAATATACAGGGTGACCCAACTTTAAATGGCATAACTGAAAATTTAAATTCTTCTGATAAAATTAAGCATATTTTGTTCTATAAACTTTTTTCCGGTTCTTCTTCCTTTTTAAGATATTGACAATCAAAGATTTTTAATTCTTTACATGTTTTCAAACCCTTATACTAAAATTTCTCAAGAATCAAACCTACTAAGGAAGTTCTGATTACACGTTCTGAAAAACACTTAAATTCCTTCTTTCAGCATGTTAAACACAGCACTTAATATTACTGCTATCCATTTTTAGACGCATTTAAACAAGGACATAATAATTTTTTCTATTATTTACTTTTATTTCAAAATGATGTAGATAAGCGTCAGAAAAACTTTAGAGTTGTCCTTTTCTGGAAAACTTGTTTATCATGAGTATCTTCGATTGGTTGACAGAAAATCATTTGAAACAATTTTGTTATTAATTCTTTATTAAAATAAATTATTAAATTAATCCCGAGGAAACGCTCATTGGATGGGTGTCATATTCATCACAGCCGATTTGTTCAAAACTAATTGAATATCAACTATCCTCCGCGCTGGATTGGAAGAAATGGACCAGTATCTTGACCTCCTTGGTCGCCAGATCTTACATCACTTGACTTTTTTTTGTGGGGAACTTTAAAGGAGATGGTTTACAGACATCCTCCTGAATCAAGAGAAGAACTAGTTGCATCAATCCAGGCTTCTTTTCAACTGATAAGACAAGGTGCGATAGCAAATGCAACACGTTCTGTGCTTCGAAGTTGTTGAAGTTGCCAAGCACAAAATGGAGGCTATTTTGAAATGTTTCCTCGGGATTAATTTAATAATTTAATTTAATAAAGAATTTGATAACAAATTGTCATTCAAATGATTTTCTGAGAACCAATCGAAGATACTCATGATAAAGAGGATTTCCAGAAAAGGACAAACTCTAAAGTTTTTCTGACGCTTATCTACAGCGTTTTGAAATAAAATGAATAATTGAAAAAATTATTATGTCCTTGTTTAAATGCGTCTAAAAATGGATAGCAGTAATGCTAAGTGCTATGTTTAACATGCTGAAAGAAGTAATTTAAGCGTCTTTCAGAACGTGCAATCAGGACTTTCCTACTAGGTTTGGTTCTTGAAAAATTTTAGTATAAGGATTTGAAAACATGTAAAGAGTTAAAAATCTTTTATTGTCAATATCTTGAAAAGGAAGAAGAACCGAAAAAAAGTTTATACAACAAAATTTGCTTAATTTTATCAGAAGAATCTAACTTTTCAATTATACCGTTTAAAGTTGGGTCACCCTGTATATAATGTTGAAAAGCGAAAAGAACTGAGAGATGGCAGAGGAATGGATTAAAGACGTACTTAATCACACGAAAAAGGAGGAAAAGACCGTAGGAAAAGGTGACAGAGGAGTGACGAAAGTGAAATCGCCCCTCCCCTCCTGAAGTAATGCTTTCCGGCGATTCTGGGCGCGAGAGCGGAAAGGATGGTTTAGCAAGTAGACTGGAAACCAGGCGTCCCACATAGGGACCCGATTAACATCGTACCACTAATGGCTTCCGAAAGTACGTAACGTACTCCACCAATCCTCTATATTAAAAAAAAAGTTAGTTTATGTCCCGAAGTTCCATTACCTTGAATCTGATCCATCAAGTTAAGTTGAAGCTGCGATGGACCTAATCACCAAACATCACATTAATTAATTAAACCGCACTTGTGCCCCTAGATGCTAAATTCGCTGGATTGTTGCCAGATCCTGCGGGGAAACCCCTTGTCAAATTACGAATTTCAGCCACGCGAAGCGCCATGATTATCTTCCACTGGCTTGGCTGTCCTCGAAGTCAAACAGAAGTATCGTGGAATTACTCTACAGGAATGGTTTAACGATATAAGTATCAAGAGCCGCGATCCCTCCATCAACTCCAGCCGAAGTAATCTAATGCACCTTAGGGATGCTCCCTTGGCTTATCGTATCATAAGCTGCCTCACTGGCATCACAAAATCCACGATTTTGAAATGATCCGATATATCCAACTTAAGGTCCTCAATATACAGTGTGGTCCACTTAAAATGGGAACAACCTCATAGAATTTATTGTATTTATTGTCCACTGTTAACAAACTTTTTTTTTGCTTCCAAAAAAACTAGATCTTAGGATCAAGGGTCACATTTTTATTATAAAGACTAAGATCATCCTGGAGAAGCATGAACAGATCCAATTGCTAGCAACTTAACCAAAAGGATTATATTTATGCATAAAAATGTTAAAGAAAAACCATAGCATTGTTTCCATGGAAATTATCTTCCAGGTAACTTGTAAGTGTATTGATCTAATGGGTCTAAATAGAGTAGTTGTGTATGCGTCTAATTGATTAGCTGATTAGTTGACGTCGGTAAATCAGTCATGTTTGAAATAGCACATGATGCACAATACAAATGCGCCGCATAACTTTTTACCCTTGCGAAACTTTTATAACCCACCAAAATGCTTCACTTTCGACCTATTGCAAGACATTGACGTTATCCATACACTATTTAAGAAGTATGTGGAAAGATCTCGCAAAATACTGTTAGTATGAAAATGTAATAGTAACGTAGTTGGACTATATTTCTGCGGTAAGTAAGTAAGTTTTGTTGAAGAGAATCTCATTACTTTACAAAAAAAGATTATTATTTCTTGAATAGGAAGTGAAACAACTATTGAAGTAACAGTGTTCCTCCTCTGGCGGCATTAAAGTGAGGTGAAGACATCTGTATTATCTGCTCACTCAAGGGTAATGGAACGGTTAGAAATATCTTCGGCACGGCCAAGTGCGGTCAGTGGAAAACACTATTAGGTATCAAAAGACCATACTTCTAATTTAAAATTTAGAGGTTGCAGCTGCCACCGGAAAGGGGTTGATTATAAAACAGGGGACATGGCAGGATGTCAATTTGAATTCTAAAAGTAACGTGTTTCGGGATAGTGCGCGAAATACTTCAATCACACAATTTTTTTCGATGGATTGCGAGTAGATTACAATAAATATGTAAGTCGTAAGTAGCATGTAGCTATAGATATGAGCTAAATACAAAAATTATCATTCACCATTGTTTCAAGAATGTGTGTGGTGCCATCTAGTGATGAGAAGTATAAAGAGATAGTTAGTGATTACAGGAAACTAATCTGGGCAAAAGAATTTGAGGCTTCGTTCAGAAATAGGTTTCTAATAGTAGTTTCAAGAGGAGTTCAAACTATATTTCCATGAGGATACAAGAGGAGGAACTTCAACCAATTTTCTATTATATTATCTTAACTCCGCGAAATAATTTTAATGATATAAATGCATTTGATAACAAAATTAAACTCGCATGTTTAGACTTCGACTGCCCTGAACCCATATAGGCTCCAAACCCATAAAACCGATTTACCTATATACGTTGGCCCGCATTTCCTTTGTATCTACATATAATTACCCCAAGACCCCCCTTCTCTACAAAAATAGTGTAAATTATGAAAGTCCATGCCCCAAAGGACACTATTATCAGTCGGACAGACGTAACCAGGTTAAAGGGGCGCTGGGGGGAAAGGACGCGCGGCACGATTTTCCTCCTATTTTGGGTGTCAGTGTGTCACGTGAGTGAAAGGGTCGTCATGGTTACGGGGCGGCCTAAATTCGCTGCCCGGCACTATTGATCGATCAGAGCCCCCCTTTGGGGTAGCGAAATCGAGTGTTGGCACGGACGGAGTTTTGAGAAATTAGCGATTTCCAGTCGTAGTTTAGTTGGGTTTAAGACGCTTTAAATTGGATGAAATAATGTGAAATGAAGTGATTGGGGGATTTGAAAGGTTTTGACCGAAACGAGCCTTTTTATAATCAAAATTTCAGTTAGAAGATCTTGATTTTATATTTCCAAACTGAAAGCGAGCTGAATGCTTCACTTACAGAAAGATTCATCCCTGTACTTGTAACTATCAGTAATTTATGCATTTGTCATTATTTGGTTACCGTTTAGACATTAACGACTTCTCTGGAATTCTGCGTCTAAAAGGAAATCCCCATTTTCTGGAAAACATCGACTTGCCATATTAATATGGCTGCATGAATCACCATCGGTAATTTAAACTGAATGACGACGAAACGATTTAACATAGTTACATAGAATACGTATTTAGAATTCATACATTAATTACTAAGACAAGACCCTGAATATTCTCGTACATAGGAGGGTGGCCAAAGTAACCTCATACTGAATAGCATCAACACAGTTCCTAAATGAAAATCTTCCCAACGGGAATTCGACACTGCCATGGTCACCCATTTTTCCAATTCCCCCATTTTCAGATTTCAGGAAGAAAAATAACATGGTGTGGGGACCCCTGTTACCGCCTTGAGGTGATTGCTTGAATTGAGTCACATAAGTCTCGTTCGAAAGAAACCAATACAATTCTTAAAGGATTATCTTAATAATGGCAATTCGACCTTACCATGATTACCCATTTCTCCAATTACCCCATTTTCAACTTACAGGCAAAAGGTGGCATGGTGTAAGGACCCCGTCATCACCTTGAGATAATTGCTTGAATCGACCAGAGACCATTAAAATAAACGTACTTCTTCTAATTTACTTTCATAGGGTGTTCCATTTAACACGATATACCTGGGGATGTTGATTGGTTCTATGAGGTTCGATTGGAATATTAAATATTCACTAAATTTTCTGAATAATATGGGATGTATTAAGACATGTTTTTATATGCAAACTATATATGTATGTGTATTTGGGCAGAAATGATTTTTGGTACACCTTGTAAGCGGGACATTTTCATATCAGGTACCCATGAAGAGGTACGCCCGCCCTTTAGCGCGAATAAATAAATTACCAATGTTGTATAACGTTCTATGGGCTCACCCTGCGTTGAATTGAAATTTGCATCTATGGTGTAGTTGTTGAATCAACAAGAAAATTTGGGACCCCCTGTATAAGTTTCAATTACATAACGATTACGGCAATTTAGATAAATATTATCTTCTCGACCTAGTAACACGTTAGCAAACACAGGCGGTAAATGAAAGTACCATTTTTGTGCCCCGCACCATTCAATTATTATGATACTTGTGTACCATAGCTAGTGGCAGTACTGGCAGCAATGTCACTTGGTTCAAGGAAATAGGCTGAACTAATCTAAAATTTGATTTTTCCACGACTCGCATTAAAAATAAAACATTCCTCGGTCATTTACGGAAATAAATGCTCATTTTACTTCGTAGATGAAATAATTACTACCTCTTAGGGAGTGAAAGTACTATTCCCCTCCACGCATCACAAATACGCACACAGCTATTTACAACATAAGACAGAAAAATGCTACTTTTCTGTTTTACTTCCTTCATTTCTCTTTTTTCTTGTTTCTTTTCATTTCCCATTTTTTAACACGTGCTTCTGTTTTATATAGCACAATATTGATGATAGAAAGAAATTAGAATTACAGAAACTAGATTAAAAATTGTGAAGGAAAGTGCATTTTACTCCCACAAAGGTTACTGTAAGTTGTAAGGGACAAAGTCAGAAAAAAATAAGGAAAACAAATGAATAAAATTTTCAGAGTAAAGACTTATATGATCATTTACATCCAAATGGATTATAAACGGTTCTTTATAGTACTATTTTGCGGCCATAACTGGTTCATTATAGACCTAGTACAATAAAGCGAGTTAATTTATAATTTCAACAGAATAAAACACCTAACGTATGTGGTTGCTGTGGAATGACTGAATGCTAACGGACATCTGACGTATTTTAACGAATAGCAAAATTGTCAGTATCCAATGGATTTTACCTCCATGAATAAATTCATGAAGGGATTTTGTGAAAAATTCACAAATAAATTCATGAAGAGATTTCGTGAAAAATTCACGAATAAATTCATGAAGGGATTTCGTGAAAAATTCACGAATAAATTGTCAGTGTGTTAACTCGCTCAACTGATGTCACTTTAAAGTCAAATTTTTTACAGCTGACATGAGTCTAGATTTGATTCCGGTTGCCGAGAAAGTATAATAAGTATCATTTTATAAATTTAACAGTAGCATACCGAAGTAGAAAAAATAATTTGGATAAAGTATGAATTATTAAGTACGTAAGTATGAAGTATTTTTAAAATAATTTCGATTTGCCCTGATATTTTTAAAATAGTCGCACGAAATATCCCGGCAATTTTATACCGCTGTATTGCAGGTCATGTCACCATTGTCACCCAACTGCGCTACTATGGTAAGCGTCTGAGACGTGCACTTAGCACACGCGTATCAGTGTGTAAATAATAAATTCGAAGTTTATAATCCGAGACTTCAGGTTAACAGTAAAAAAGCCTTCCCAATTCCCAACCATCCCATAAAACAATTATTCTACATAATTTAATATTCACTGGCAAAACCGATCTGCAGCAGTCAGGCATGATGTAATTTCTCGGTATTGGGCCTTGGAACCCAGTTCCTGCAAACTGTTTCCCGCCAAAAGTCTGCTGCTGGTGTACATAACGCAAGACCGCATTTATTCACTGCCTTGCTGCTGGTACCCATGGTATCCCTTATCCCCGAAATGCTCGCTAGGAATTTTTTATTCAATTGTTGGGTTTAAACGTCAACTTGACTTGACCCATAATGGAGATGGTAGAAGACCTTGATTAACAGCAACATTGCACAATAAAAATCGGGCAGCGGAAAGCACCAGTCGAATTGACGATCGGCCCTCGGGCCAGTTATCTAAGCGCAGCAGGCTTTGCCAATGAGGTCACCGCGAGTGACGTCACCACGGTTAAATTTTTCCCAGTTTTCTTTGTTCTCGTGGCTCCGGCCGCCTTAGATCAATGTTGATTCTATTCGATTGTTGTTGCTGGGAGAGCAGAGAAAAATGCTGCTTTGGTGGAACCAATAATTAACGAATTATTACAGTACATGTGCGAGTGACGTGTGAAGGCTTGCGTGTAATTCGGTTGCATAAAGGCCGCGTCACAAAGCAGTTGAAAAGCGGCAAACAAAAACGCATTCTATTTTTTTTAACATGGCCTACTAGAAGCCAAATGTCAATGACCGGCGTTCCAAAAGCAACTTTCGACTGCAATGATGATTATTAGGCAGTTTGGAATGAGTGGCTTATCTGTTTGTCTCTTTCTAACAGGATCTCCTTGTCGATATTTACGTGCCGTTTATAAACAAATCACTGTTTTTAAGACCCAATTTGGGGTCAATTCGGATCGGCTGTTGGGATCCGAACTAAATGACAAATTGAAATTTACTTGCACACCACATACACATAAGCCTTATTACCTAAAGCAAGAATGTTAGTCACACATTACGTTGTAAATTGCGAAATGAATAATTATTATTAGGTGTGTGCCTTACTTTATTAGTAATTTTCCTTTTTACAAATCACCCATTTACTCAGTCATTTATTACCACATCTGAATCTTTTCGCACACAACACGTGCCACGGGTAATTTAACTTGAAAGTGTTGCAATAAAACAAAACGATCTTTGGTAAAAAAGAATGTAACACAAAATTAAACATGTTAATTTGAAGCCGATAAAAGTTTTCAAAAAACATTTAAAAAAGTTTTCAAAAAAGTGTAAAAAAACACAAGAAATAAAACTAAAAGTTTTTTCAATAATGCACAGCGCGTGATCAAAGATCTATCAAAAAATCATACCCTGAAATGTAAATCAAATAAAAAAGTGGCAGTTGCATTCGGGCCGCTCTAAAATACAGACAGCTTTTGCTTGACCAGGCAACCAAAGGGGCATGTACTCACTGAGTCGGCGCGGGGCGGTCAATTCGGCTAACAAGAGCTATGGGCATGTTTTACTATGCATGTGATGTAACTGGTTCGGCACGGAACTTAACACGATCGGATCGACATTGGTGCGAATATTTACCAGTAGAATAGTTAATGGCAGTAGAACAGGAATAGTCTATACATGCAAATCATCCCCTAACATCCTATACTAGATGAGAATGTATTTTAGAAGACCTTTATTTTTAATGATTTTAAATGTGCATTCTTAAATGCAGTTTGCATTAGAGTTAGTGGAATTTCTTGGTTGTGCCCAAGAAGCAGGAAGGGATATTACTTCTTGAAAAAATTACTTCTGATTTTCTCCTTCTCAATGACGTCTTACTGTCAGTCGGTTATTTGTTTACGGTTGTCTGATGAGTGCCAACAACCACGTAAAGTCTCATCTTTCAAAATTTTGACATCCTTGACACGTACTAAAATATTGCATACGGAGTGGCAACAATTTCACTAGTCACCGCAAAGGTACCTCGTAAGCGACGAAGCGTACAATATGGATAAAGTTAGAGGAAAGTGGCACTACTATTATAACGGGTGTATGAAAAACATCCTGAACAAAGATGCTTTAAAATAAATAGTTGTATTTACTGCATGCATGTCGTAGCTAAGTTGGGCCTTAAATTCGACTTTGACTTTGACATATTTCACCTTAATCTCCATGTCAATATAATAATGACGTAAGTTATGATATGGAAGTCTCTAATCTTTCCACAATATTTTTAGCTAAGAATTCTTTTGATCCACGTTTTATGATCTACAATGTTTTGCCAAAAAATTGATTATCTTTCACGTCGATATTCCAAGTTAAACGAAACTCCATAAATCCCGAAATGCTAATTGTGAGTATTGAAATTTGTTCACCACTTTTTTAGATTCCTCTTGAGGAATGTGAAAGCTTAATGTAAACAGTTTGTGAACTACTGCCCTAGAAAATGTAAAAAACACTCATCTTCCGATGCACTATGTTCCAAAATTTCATAATGAATTGAAGAATGTAATAAGTTATTAAAAAATGTTTGGTTTTTCTTTTTAGTTGTTACTTCTAGCGGTTAATTTAGAGATTAAAAAAATTTTTTTAATCCATTTCTCATGTGTGATTTTGATAAACTTTTTACTGAATCACCCGGCAGATTATCTACATGATGCAGTCATGGATCCAAAGAGAGGATACCAGGCAAAAGTGACCCCCTTAGTAATAATCTTTTTTTATAATTTTTTTAGATAACAGAAAAATCAAGAGAAATATTGATTTTGTTAATCGAGTTTGAGAATTGCCCCACCTTACATAATATACATGTTGCATAGTTTAATTGCATACTAAAATATGAGGTACTCCAATTAAGAAAGTGAATCAGAGTTAGGAAACTTGAATAAATTTTGAAATAACAATTAGACAGAATTTAATTCGCTGAGATGAAAATTGTTCGAAAACTATTGAAGATTTATATAGCAACGCACATGCCTATGCTTAAGTAAGAGAAGGGGAATGTAATATATTTAATCTTATAATAAAACATAGCGTATCTTAGTTGGAAAATCCAAGGTCGAAGTAAAACAAAATACTTCTTTGAAATTTGTAAAGTATCCGCAAAAACCTGATTATTTGAATACGTATTTTTACTAAATAATTAAAATATTACAAAAATAAATATGCCTTCAATTTCATAAAGCTTCAACAAGTCATAACACTCGCAATAAATTGTAGAATTCAACCATCATCTAATATACTGGGTGTCTAAGTTAAAAAATTTGAGTTATGAACCCTTGAACACGGACTAGATTTTAAAACTAAGCTCTACGGTATCGGTCATCTGATTTTATTAACTACTGTTGGTTCTATTTGTTAAAAAACGTATTTCTGAAATTTTTGCTCTACAAAAGCAATTTAGAACCCTACTTTTTATCTGGAAAATCCAAGATCTACAATAAAGGGTCTCCATGTAAAGCTTCTTCAATAGGCCTCTTCTCCCTTAACATGATCTAAAGGAATAATCTGTCGTCTGCTATTTGTAGACCGAGGAGTTATACCATAAAAATGGTATGAATTAATACTTAATCTTTGAGTTGCACCCTTTGAGCCATCCACAGATCTACCACAGACCACCAGACCACAGATCTAATAACTCATATCTTCTCTTCTTCTTCTGCACCTCTCTACTCTAGTAACGTTGAAAAGTTCTTGCTTTGGTTTCGGGAATTTAGTTGCTGGGATCGCTACCGGCCTTATGGAGGGGACTAGACAGACTAGGAAGGGCGACGGACTTTTTTGGTCGGCGGTTTTTCCTGGGGGCGATTAACAATTCCGCCCAAGGTGGCAGATTTGCTAAAACCGGCCCTGCCTGGGATCTTCCTCAGGCGTTTATCTTGCAATGTAGGTAGTGGTTCAATTGCGTAAATTGCTGTCGTACTACTATTTACATATCCAAGCGTATTACCAAATTTTCTCAAAGACGCTATTTACCAACACGCATCTAAGTCTACGAAACTGCCGTATGTTTTTCTTTGAATAACCTAGATTAAGTACCGAAACACACTTATCTCTCTCTCTCTCTCTTTCTCACTTTTTTCTCTCTTTCTCTCTATCGCTCTCATTGAGTGACGAATTCTTATTGCGTCAAGTTTTAAGTATAATCAGGGCCGTATTTAGGAGGTTGCGCTAGAGCCGAGCCGGCCCTGCAGGAGCCCAGCTGCACACAACCACAGGGAAAGTCTATGCTAGATTTTGGAGTTGACCTCGTTTCCTCGGTTATTATTAGCTGAAAAGTGGAACGCGTGAATTTTCGTCACGGACCGATAACGATACTCCAGAAATCTCGCTGCTTCTGGGTACGCTAATTTAAACAAAACACAGAGGCGTCCCTTAGGCAAAGGGAAAACATTAAAAGGGGTCAAGCGCTGCAATGGGAAAAACAACACAATAGTTGAGCCGGAGCAGGGAAGGGGGATTGAGATCCACATCACCGGGTATCACCAGATGAAGATAATCAACAGAAGCAGCGGGGAGTTGACAAAATAAGCCACTTGATTGGGGCATGAACGAAATTGATTAATTAGCCTGACCCAAATAAAAATAATTGAAATATCTATTATTCGAGCGCTCGGCATTTCGGATAAGGCTGCCAGAAGCCCGGATTTGATATGAATATCAAATAGGACAGAGGCGTACCGCCTTAGGCGCAGCAACCTGAACAAACCAGCGGCGTGCTGAATGCGCACTTTTTCATTTCCTACCAGCGTTACATGACTATCAAAACATATGTGAATGGTGAATGGCTGAGTCAAGGATGAAGTGGGGAAGGGTATACGTATAAGAGGAATTATGTTTGTCAATATAAGTGTCTAGAAGTACATATTTAATAAGCGCGTAGTATTTTATCAAAGCAATTCATGAAATACGTACTGTTCTTTGACCTTATTACAACACGGGGCATAATGTAGTCACATACCAAGATAAATTTAATTTGTAATGGTTCTTATGTCTTCCTTTATGAAATTGGAAGCAACGAGCTAAATGCAATATTATGGAAAATAACAGAACGAGTGCACATATTATAATACTCGTTTGCTAGTATGTACTAGGGGTTTAGGCTATGTAAAGATATCTTTCTGGAAGATTCGCTTAATTTAATTAATTTATTTTGTATAAGTATTCAACAAAATAATTAAATTTCCCCGGATTTTCACAGTATCCTCACCTGCACGGGTATCTGCAACGAGACCATCGAACTCACCCAGCATGCCTCTCGAAGTCTCGTAGCTCTAACTGGGTACGTTTTTTCCTAAATTTCTTCTCCTTTGGCATTATTATTTAGAGCATTTGAAGAAGTATTTTATGATTGGTCAAGCATGAAGAAGAGAGGTAAAATAACTTCCTTAGAACCGGTTTTTCAACGTCCAGTTAGGGAACGACAGCACTCAACTAAAATTAAGTAGCAGATGAAGGGTCGTAGATAAAGTAAAGTATCATACTCGCTTCCTATGGTAACTATTCCCTCGGTGTTGACTTACGTCCCTCGCTTACGACTCGGAACGTAAACCCTTTCCTTGGGGAATAATAGATATTACAAAAAGCTCGTAATAATAGTTGCAATTAGCCATGTGCATATACTGTTTTATTGCGGAAGCTGAGTAGTCGTTTGGAATATCAAACCTGTTATCGAGGAAATATGGAATTTTTTCTGCCTCCGGAACTTGAAAAAAGTGAGAACACTGGAAAAAAACGTCTCAGTTCCTACGAGACTGAAAATTTCTAGGAAGTAAAAATAAACTGCATATGCACGGAAGTATGCACTCTCAGTCCAATTTATTTGCCCGTAAGTAATATTTTGAGAGTTGAATTGAGAAAGAAATCAACAAAATCTTTTTTTTCCATTAGGCACAAAGTATACACTTTTTGATTAATTTTTTTAGTTAAAAATAACGTCTTGTCGATGAAATAATACTGAAATAATTTGAAAAGTATCAATGTCTTTGGAAACTTTTATAAAAATAAATAAATATTGCACGTTTGCAGAGTTCTCCTCGCCTACGGCTCGTGTTAGACTGTACTTGTCTCTCTCTGCAAAGTACTAATTTCCGGCCTTATAACTTAAATGGAATTATTGTATTTCTGATTGCGGAATAATACTATAAAACATTGAAAAATGTCCACTTTTTCGTTTTTTATTGCGAAAACTTACGTTATGCTATTTCAAATTTAATACAAAATATAAAAATACTAATAAAATATTAGCTAAAGTTAATAGTCAAAAAAAGATTGTACATACTCATGGAACCAAAAACGTGTTTAGTAGGGCTCTTCAAGCTTTCAGACCTCGCCTGCGGCTTCTCTACTGACTCGCCCTGCAAAACACTGCTTTCCGGTCTAGCCAATTTTGCAACGCTAATAACTTTTTCTAGAGGAAAGTGGTTCCGACCTTCAAACTCATTGCAGAAATGTGAAGTTTTTCCAAAATTTTCAATGAATGAAAAGTCTAGGGAAAATAATCATTTCACTAGCTGGAATTTCACTCTAAAAGAATTTGGTTCAAAGGAAAGTGCTTTTTTCAAGAAAATGAAAAATTCCTACAAGACACTAATTTCATTATACAGGGTGACAAGAAACAACATCGAAACATTTTGGGGGATGAATTTAGACATTAAAATGAAAAAAAGGTCTTATATACATATCCCAAAAATTACTTCAAGGGGAAACTCTGAACATAGTTTTTCGCAATATTTTGAAATTGAATTAGAGGATGCATTGAGTTGATCGGAGGTCATTTTCAACATTTGTCGTGAATAAGTGATGAATTGTTAGTAATATTAGTCTTGTTATTGTTAAAAAAAAATTCTACTACAGAGATGTCTGTTAT
Source organism: Euwallacea similis (assembly GCF_039881205.1). Classification (NCBI taxonomy): domain Eukaryota; kingdom Metazoa; phylum Arthropoda; class Insecta; order Coleoptera; family Curculionidae; genus Euwallacea; species Euwallacea similis. The sequence continues at coordinate 7,368,698 of NC_089609.1, forward strand.
GTTTATTAAGATGCATTTCGGCATTCATGTATTCGTACATCGGTTTATAAAAACTAATTTTTTTGGAAAACGGTTTATCTTAACGAGATGAAATAAGAGTACCTTTTTTACTTAAAAATAATTGCGATTCAGTAATTTAATTTAAAAAATTAAGAAATGTCAAAAACAAAAAAGTGAGGGCAACATTTACGTAGGAGGCTTCCTCTATGTGCCGCCCCTGACTAAAATCTACAATTGTTAACACAAAAAAAGTTTTCCCATTCCAACTTATTAAAGTATACCGAATTTCAGAATTTTATCGCAAACCATTTCGAAAACGTTGCGGAAAAAACACCTTCGGAGTTCCCCCTTTACGAAGTTCTCGCTCTTTTAAGAAACAGTTTCTGAGGTCTGTTTATAAAAACTTTTTTTATTATTTTAACCTTTAGATTCACCTTCCAAAATATTTCGACATTATTTCCGGACACCTTCTGCAAAACAAAATAAAATTTTCTATCAAACGAGAACAGCTGAGTAAATTTGTAATTTGTATTTACCATTGGGCACATTCAGCAGAGATAACAGTTTTGCAACTATTTCAAAATCGAAGCAAAAATTACGTCAGCTGCTATTTAAATCTATTTGAAGAATAGTTTATCATTCAGCAGAAGTTCCAGCAGTTGTGCAACTATCGAGTTTGCTAAACGCGGCCATTAGCTCGTATAGAATGGCTGCTTTATATTTCTTCTCTAACGCATTTGGCTATGAAGTAACATGCCAGAGGGAAGGACAGTTTACATCAATTGGCAACATTGAAGGGTGGACTTCATCGAAGGGAAGTTTCCATTTGAGCGAAACTGTTGTATTTTATTGGTAGCAGAGAGGCAGATATTGTCTTTTAGGTTGTAAAATACCAATTTTAGAGCAGTTTAACTCAAATATCGGTTTAATAAGTTCTCCCTTAACCTTCCATCAACGCACCCTTCGGTGTCAATCCCCCTTCCATCCACGCATGCTGCTTCAATAGAGGATATATCAGATTTCTCGAAAATTTTAAAGAAATGAAACGCCCACACCTACAAAATAATATTGCCATTAAAGAAAAGAGGAAGATGCTTGTTTGCCAAGCGCTGAAAAGCACCTCAATACTTTGATCAAATTTGGAAATTTTCTCTCAAAAAAACACCATTGTAGGTGTTTGGGTTGATACTAATATTATTTACCCGTACAAATAAGAACCATTAAAAAGGTTTCAGGAAACGGCGACCTTGAGGGTTCCGCTCGCTCGTATAATACACAGCCTGAATCGGCTTTTTTCGCTTTTGCATCTCTCTACAACTAATTTGTGGAATGTTTATGAATTGTGTGGGTTTCGGGTATACATAACTTATTAGACTGTTGGAAGGCTCTAGATTTGGCAATGCTTATCCCTCTATAAAAGCGCAAATCGTTGTGGAATCAAGTCTCATTCTTGGGCCTTATTTAAGCTGCCATCCAGACCGGCTCTTCCTGCGCTAGTTGACATAATATAGTGATACAAAGTATTGTCAATATTTTCAGTTTGAACGTTGCGTCTCTAGAGCGCGCGATACTCGCGGCTGGAAGGTCCATTGTTCAAAACTGGACTCCCTGCAAACCTGTTTTGGCCTTACGTAACCAGCGCGGGATAGATGATGGGTTGACACAAGAAGGTCACATTGACAAGCCCCGACAACGATTTTTAACTCTTTTCAGCTCGCTCCTGAACTTTTTTGCAAACACCGATGCTACAACGAGCACATACAACGGCAGATATTGAGGCCTCGTCAAGATGGCGCCCGCGGGGACGCCACTGGCTGCAAGTAAATATGGCCCCCCGGAAATAACAGAAATCGAGGCCACGGGAGCGCGAGTTACACAACGAAAATCCAAATTCGACCAGGGCTTGGGAAATATCTATGAAATGGGTAGATAATGAGAAGAGGCAAATATTTGGTATGGTTCTCGTTCGGCTCGAGCATGCGCCGCGGTTGCATAACCGAAATCATCGTAATTTTGAGTGATGATGGAAGCAAATAAATAAAGCCGGAATCACACACGTATTCAGCCGGACCGGACCAAGGTCGAACGTGTTATCAACCAACACACATTTTGCCCGAACGCAGTAATTTTTGAAATTTTACGCCTTATATGAAGTTTTTAAGCTGACGGTAATTGTACGGAATAATGGGTTTTCATTAATGCTGCTGCAAGTAGATATGTCATGCTGCATATATCAGTATATCTCAACCATCTAAAATTAAAGCTCCAATGACTGGACGTTATCAAATTCCAGAATACATAAAAAGCGTTTTATCTTTCGAAAGTCCTCTGTAATCTGATAAATTTACTACAAGTAGTACGTAGACGTAAAAGCGAATTAATAAAATTTATCCAGTTTCAGTTTTCGGTCCGTTAACCCTATTTAGTTTACAATTTTTATATGCGCAGGTCGCATTTTAGAGCCACTCCCGTTGATAGTATTGCGCCATCATGAGAACACAATTCTCCCAACGTATTTATAGTTTTCCGGTTTTCTCGTACAAATTTTACATCTCCGGACATCTATTTCAAATTAAATTTGATGAAAAATCGTATTCCCTATGTATGAATGAGAACTCAAGTAACCGCTGTAAACCTGCTGTCATATATGTATGTACATATACTGACCAGCAAAAAACCGTCTACACTGAAATTTTTTGACAAAACTACTTACAGAAATATTCATTTATTCAACTTAATAATGATAAATGGCCTGAATAAACATTTTAAAGCATTAATAACATATTTCTTGATATAACCGACTTTGGTAACTCGTCGTTTTAGAAATAACAGTTAAGTATTTAAAATGGACACTCTGTACGTATACAGGGGATTTTTTAAATCAGACATAACATAATAAACATACTGAATTTAATTTCTGTGTTAAATGATACGAATTTTAAAGAATTTTTTTGCTCCTAGTGATAACGTAATTGGTAATTATATTTCTAGTAAATGACGATATGAGTGGTAGAGAACCTAATTTTCGGAGTCAGGATTAAATTTTAACACCGAAATTTATAATTCTAGAACTAAATATATTAGGAAACATCAGTTCAATGCGACTAACGCATAAACTTTTTCATACAAATTAATAATGCTGTAAGAAATGGGAGTATCTCTTCTCCATGCAAGTACTCTCTCAATAACGCCAACGCATCCAAAGTGGAATCGTTGCTAGGGAGTCTAACGAACTAAATGCTCTTTCTGATTTTACACTTGTTAAGTACATTATCGGGATCGGGGATCGGGAACTTGAAATTAACATTAACAGCCGAGATCCCAGGTTTTCGGGGCCTTGCCCCGACACTGGATCCTCCATGGGCCGTCGCTGACGATCACTCATTTGTTAGCTATAATAATATACTTATAGTGAACCTAGTAATGGTAACACATGCGATAATGGTCCATTACTTTTGACAATAAAAATATTACTGACTGGAGAAAAATGAATAAATTTTATTTATTAAATTTAATTAAAAAAATGTTATTTCGCGTTTTTCTACAAATTATTTTTAATATTGGTAACATAACTGGCAATCATCTGTGCGACCAGTAACACTGTAAAACATCCAATAATCATCCATCTTGAACGATTATCAAATCGTCACCTGTCATTTTATGACGTCTTGTCATAAACTTTTATTACTTTTTAAATATGTTTGACAATGAAAATGTTAACTAAAGTGTGTCAACTCAAAATCTGAATAAAGTATACGTGTGGTAGGTAGTTTTTCCTAAAAACGATTTTTTCTTTTGGCAACATAACTATGTGTGAGACCAGTGACAACATGAATCACCCAGTTGATTCATCTTCCACTCCTTGAGGTCACCTACTACTTTGTAACGTCATACCGTAAATTTTTGATGTTTAATTTTTTTTAAAATTAGGAATGTACCTCAATAAGTTCAAAAAAGAATTTTATTTCTAATTTGGGACGGTTTTGAATAGTTTATCACACTGGTAGCGGGTCGGTTATGACTTGCAGTACAATACAGCAACGGAAATGTTTTCACTGTTATGTTGGCTACGATTGATGTACACAATTTCAATGTCAACTATTTTGTGCAATGCTGTCAGGTTTTTATTCTACGGGTGCAACCTTAATTTTAAAAAAATGTAGAACATATATTTCGTAAGTATATCAACGCATTCGTTTATTACCAATTAGTTTCTTTCCTCCTGGTTTTGCAAACTTGCATTCGTACGCTAATATGCCATCGTCTTATGAAACCTGTATCTTAATGTACCATTTAAAAATAAATGTTTTAATCGGATTAAGCATTGCTCACTTCGATAAAAATAATCTATCATGCCTTTTAAATTATCTTTGCCTTGACAGGTAACTTAAGTGACAATTACTTGTATGATCAGTGACGTTTTGAGTCGACCAGCTGGCGCTGATAGGTGACCAAACAATCGCCTGGTCTCAGCTGAGATTTTATGATGTCACGATGCTAGCTTTAGTTGTCAAGTGTATTTAAAAAACTGTTAAATAGGAAAAACAATTTTGAGAATTAAAAAAAAATGTGAAGTGGAGCAAACAGTATATCAGTAGAAAATCAGTTTTTTTTGTCTACTGGCGATCGTGGTGCACTGCCTCAAATGGTATAAGGTGGTCCTCAGAGTTAGTTTCTGTTCGTTAGTTTCTTAGTTTTAGAGTTCCTTATTACCTATTTTGTTATTTTATGCAGTGAAGCGTGGCAAACTTGTGAAAAATCCTATATTTTTTCATACCCAAATACGGAGTTTCCTTTTTTTCAAAAGATGAGACAAAGAGATTAACGGTGACCTTGATGTTCCTAGTCGGATTGTAAGCAAACTCTGATCCTCCTTTCTAACCGAAACTTAACGATAATGAGAATATTACATTTTACATGGAACTACAAAGTCCAAACTTCCTAGTAAATTATTCACAGAAATCAAAAGAAACCAAAAGAACAGTTGACTGACGTCCGCTGTTGCTATGGATGGCGAACTCTTAATCCGGCCTTCCCATTGGTCGAAATTCGCTCCCCAAATAACCGACGAGCGTGTCATGAAATAACCGCGTGCAAAAATTCAACCTTGAATCGTGACGGTTACATCACCGCCCTTTGTCCCTTGAAACTGGTTCTGGTCCCTTCGTTGACAAAAAACAGGCAAATAGGAGAGAGAAAAAGACTGACCGCTTGTAACAGAGTTAGCCTGAATCACTCCCCTACTCTCCTATTAGGTTCCTGGAGGACTTGAAAACCTGAAAAAACACTAGTGCAAAGCGAACTAGGCACGAGGCGAATATGGTAACGTGATTACATCACTGGTTGGGTCGACAAGATGGCGGCCAGAACGCGGAAGTCGCCAAAGTAGGTCGCGGAAAACATTCGAACAGCGGCCACGACTACAAAACAATAGGAACGCGCCAATCAAGCTGAGTTCCCATTACTATAATTGTTACTTTATAGTCACATCAAATAGATTATGAACAAACATCAATAAAATATTTTAGAAAAAATCCGCGAACGCAGTGAGCACATCAACCGTACACGAGAAAGTCTATGCAAGGAATGAGAAAATTTCCTGAAACGCGGATCTAGAAGGCCGCGGCGGGGAGCGGGACGCCACGGTCCTGCTCTGTGATTGGCCTGCGCCCCCCTGCACGCTGTGACGCAATGCGATAGCCTCATTCTCCTGGAGTGTGCGCCTCTTTTTCTAGGACAAACATGGCGGACATGAGCGCCCTTTCTACTCCAATTACACGTGGCTGTACACTGGGGACGGGTCAACGACCTCTCTAAAAGTGGCTACGTGTACAAAAGAACCCTACCCCTACAAGAATTTAGAGTAGCAATAATAAAATGTGTAATACTTACTTTTCTTACAGAAGTCAAAACTTCTTTTCTTATTGAAACGCTATTGCTATTACTCACGGGTGCATAGTACAACGAAACAGGCTTTGAACGCGTAATAGTACATAATCACCTCACGTGGAAACATTTAAAAGCGCGCTCCACTCGGACTCGTACCTCGAATGAGAGACGCGAGTTGCGTTGCGCGTTTCGGGGGAAATCGAGGTGGCCTCGAACGCGACGTGGCGTTGCCACTCTTACATTTTCCTAACAACTTCATCATTGATTCATTAGTCACGCTCAATGTCACATAAAATGATAAATTTACTGATATCACCATTCGCGGCAAATATTTTTTGTTCCTTCTACCTGACCTTAAAACAATAATTGGGGAAAAACTAGAACGCAACGCTAGGCAACGCCGCCTAGTCGACAAAACAAAGGAAAAGCGGTTTGTAGACTTTCGGTTATTGATCGGAAGGGTTCGGCAAGGATCGGCACCGTCCGTTAGGCGCGAAATTGGGTCACCACAGTTGTACACGTGCCGAGATGGCGATTGGCCTTGACTTAGTCTTCGCCGATAGGTGGCAGCGGGGTTGCAAGGGGAGAGGGGGCATCACAATGGGGGAAAATTACTATGATTATGATTAAAAGCCACAAGGAATGAATAAAGGAACAAGTGTATTTGAATGTGGGCACGACTAATGGGATCAAGAGAAACAATGTGCAAACATAATTTACCTACGCAGTCGGTTGGATATTATGTGGTTTTGGGCGATGGTGTTGCCGAGGGAATTTTCGGGAAGGCGGAGTAACATTTCATCAAACATGAGCAGAATTTTTCTCGAATTTATAAAATGACGACGAAGCTAGTCTGAAAAAACACTTTTAGGGATTTTGCTCATAACAAGTAACTGGGATCAACCTGAATTTCCACGCTGCTTCGGGTTTTGCTTATATGAGGCCAGGAATTTCAGTTACTCTGCATCCAGAACAAATAACGGTGCGGGAAAATATTACCCGAATTAACTTCAAATGTGTAAATTTTAAATATCTGCACAGGAACTGGGCGGTATGGAAATATTTTCCCGGCGAATTATTTGCTTGGGTTGCTGAGCAACGGATATTGCCGACAGCATGTATGAGCGCGGTATATGAGCAAACCCTGGGCTTTCCTGGAACAGTCACTTTCGCGACGTTAAAACACGTCAGAAATGTGTAAATCCTACGAGAACCGCTGTCGTAAAATTCAAGTTGTTTCAGAAAATTCCGGAAATTTAATCAGGAATTATCGCGAATTTACGATTTTAATTCAGACTCCGTACAAGTTTTTAAAACAAACTTCAGGAATTTTACAACTAACATAAGTTACAACAAACGGAACAGCATTTTTCAGTATTTTTTATTTAATCTGAATAGGAAATTTCCAGAATTTCGTAGTAATTAACCCACAATCCTAATATAAAAAATAAAAATCAGATTCTGCCCTAGATCTTTAGTGTGGATTTTCTCGAATTCGCTTGGCAAGACAAAGAGTTTCGAGGTTAATTTAGTCTGATCTGGACGGGAAATTTTTGGAAAAATGCAAATAGTCCCAATAGACTTGATTAGGAATACTGAAGTGACCAGATCGACGTGATCAGAAACTTCCAACAATTTTCTACAATTTTTAAGCGACTACTTAAAATTTTTAAGCGACCTTAAAATTTAAAGGACTACTTAAAATTTGTAAGTGACCTATTTAAAAGAGAATTTTTAATATTCCATCCAGTCTTGCTCTGAATAATGAGTCTGGACACAAATTACTCATCATCATTCAACATTATTCATTTATTCAATATTCTTCGTCTCGTAAAAATTCAGTATGAAATGAATAGCTAAAACTGTTCTTTCTGCTTTTACACTTATAGTTGCAGTCTTGCTTTAAACGGGCTCTATGCAGTGCAAAAGTTTTTCCATGGTATCTATACTGCAAAGAGTCGGTCAAAAACTGCAGAAAAGACAATAGTATATTTAGAAAATTCCCAGCAATCAGTCTATGTAAATAAATTGAACTTATTTTCAACATATTCAACAAATTTCTTTTTAACGTTTTTCATAATTTGTAACTAAATTGTTTTTTCTTTAAATTTATTAGAAACTCATTAGAAACTCACAAACGAATAAAATTTTAATTTTCACGTTTTCGACATATTTTTTCAACATGTGTAGACACGATTGAAGATAATACTGAAGTTTAATTAACATATGGATAGCACATACATACATATGTAGTTATCCGTCGCAATGATGATCTAAGAATTTGGTTAATATGGTAATGCCAATTAATTTGCGTCTATTGTTCCAAAATAACACCTTTGAGACTATATCTCTATATGTATATTAGTTTTGTCAGAAAAAAAAGAAAAAAAAAAGAAGAAAGGGCAATTATGAGCAAAATATGTAACATTGAAAAGATAGATGACCAATTACTCCAAAAAAAGATTAATCTTCTCGTAATTTTTTTTTCGTTTATTTTAACAAGGAACTTTTTTCAGGAAAAAATATCCATTCTCTATAAAACAGTTCAGCGAATTAAGCGAATATACACATTATTAAATCCAAAACAAATAAATATGCATTTGATTCAATAATGTGAATATTTACGTTGAAACCCAATCACTTGTGTTAAATAGAAGAAGTAAGTATTGTTATGGTTACGGCTCGTGTGGGGCCGCCGCAGGTAAAAACAGAGGTAAAAAAAAAAGGGTTTATCGCGGCGGTGCGTTCGACCCAGTAATTTATTGCTTCTTTTTATATATGTTGAATATTCTGGTATGTTTGTTTATGTTAATGTTCGCACGTTTGTAAGAAATTTGCGGAATCTTTTAATTATCAGGTTTTTAGCGATACAGGGTGTTTCCTCAACATACGTCGAAAATTAACGAGATAAACTTTCAGGTAAAATTGCCAAAAAAATATTCTAAAAAAGCATATGTTCGAAATCGCTACATTTTCGAAATACAGATTGTTAAAGAAAAGAGCCCCGATATTTCCCAATAAATGCTGCAATTACTTAGAAAAGGAGTGGATTCATGTTTGGTGGTTTCAACCTCTATTAAGCTGGCTTATAGGTGTGCAAGAGTAGGATTTTCTTTTAAAGTCCAAAACAAAGTAGAAACCGAAGTGGAGCAATGGAGGATTAACTTATTGCACTGTTGGTCCTCACGCAAGAGTAGGAGAAAACAGGGAAGACCACATGAAGGCACAGAATATTCCCAAAGAGAAATTAGTTCACCGTCAGAGCAACAGCTGGAAAACAGAATCACGAAAAAAGTGGAGACTGTTAACAAAAAAATTTTCGAAATGGAAGAAAAATTCTTGGAATGTCACGTTGAAGAAGATAACAGTTATATGGAAAAATGTAACGTATCCCACGATATCACGTCATCAGGAATATCAGTGATTCAAGCCCTCGAATGCGAAGCTTCGTGAGTGGTAGGAGAACATGTAAGAATGGCAACCTACGATAACGACGAAGAGAGATCTATGGCCAACTTACATAGAGTAATGAGGGATATTTCAATCAGTGTCCAAATTTTAGTAGAGAGAATGCTACTATCATAGAACAGGCGGCACATAAAGTGCACCTCATCTCCCTTTTAAGTAGTGATTAATGGCGACATCTGAAAACAATGCTGGGTGGTCCACTGGACTTGTAAAACCTAACGAATCTAATGGCGGCACGAACTTGCACTGATACAAAGAGGACTACATCACTGCGAGGAGCTGATACTGTAGAAAAAAGTGTCAAGATCAAGGAAGAAACCGTTCTTGCCAATCACCGTTAATACCAAATGTAGCCGATCAAAATCATGTAAATTGAGGATTTCCAACCGATCTTTACCTGCTGATCATTCATCATTTTCATCTACTGATCGCCTGAAAAACAAACGGCTTGAATTTGCTATTAAAATTTTTACGGCTGAATCTAATATCTCCCACTTCAAGGGCAACGAAGCTCACACCAATTTAGGGTGTCTCTCGCCAGACAACAAGAGGTCCGCCCATCATAGAAGAATCATCTGGTCCATGGTCATCTTCTGTAGCTTCTCTTAAGAAGAAAGGTGGTTCGATATGGTTCTGTGGCCACTATAGGAAACTTAATGACGTAACCAAGAAGGACAACTGCCCATTGCCATGTATAGATGATACTTTGGAAATTTTGAATCTGAAAAGTGGATACCGGTAGGTGAAGATTGCTTGAAGTGAAAATGAGCTTCCGGGAATTCGCAAGACAAGAGCAACTCCTTTACATTCATAGTCGGATGGGATGGTGAAGAGATTTAACCGGATGATGGAAAAATATTGGTTGAAAACGGTGGCAGATCACCAAGTGAAAGGGACCTTCGCCTATCCCTCTAATTAACGTGTCTCTTCTTATGTTTGTTGAATGTTCAGGTATGTTTGTTTATGTTAATGTTTGCATGTTTGTGTGAAAATCGAAGAATCTTCTGGTCATAACTTTTTAGCTGCATAAGAAAACCGTTCTTAGGAGTGAATAAGCTTAAGACTGGTAGAACTATAAGAACGCCACGACTGCAATAGGAGATATTTAAGTGTTTAGTAGTGAAGTGGTGCTTTATTAGTGGACTCTTAGTTATCCAATAAACACAACCATTATTTATCCAGTTAATAAGTAATGTTTACCCGAAAGTGGACAAATCTGATTAACTGGATTCGATTGAATCCCGAAGTTGCAGCAATATGTATTTCAAATGCAAATTTGCCTGTTTTACTTACCAGCAAATTGCATGTTTGGACCAAGAGGGCTGAACATAAAAAAAGACTGAATATTTTGTAAATGCGCCCCGTTACCTAAGTCTAATTAATTGTACAGAAACCGTTAATTATGAACACGTCAAGTTCAATGTTGTTGAATGAAAACATACAGCGTGTTCTGCTTAAAACGACAAAGTTGCAGTCCATTTTTGTAACTCTGCAGTTATTAATCTCTTATATTTCTGGCCTTTCCTGTCGGTTTTTAGGTTTTTATCTAAACAGTTTTGCTGTGATAAACCGTGCAAACCCAATCCAGAATATATCACCGGACGCCCTGTGCATATTTTCCCGTAGTTACTACGCTATCCCTGTAGTAATATATCAGTAATATCTCTTGTAACAAAGGACTCCTGTGCCATGAGTAATAATAGACATACACAAAAGCACACAGAGACTCGTAATGCATTGATGCTTAGTTTGGATTGTAAATTAGGTCTCTCAAGGTCTCGACAATGGATTCTGTAATTAGACGTTACGCAACTGCTATTTACTATACCTAATTGCATCCTTAAATTGGTTTCCCAGGCTTATTAAATGATGATAACTCACCTACCTCCGTTTGAAGAGCACTAAAAACTGATAGAATTGATAGGAAAGCTTGATGACGTAAGTGACACAACCAACGCCGCTCTTGCTTCGATAACAACTGAAGGACTGAAGGTTGTGAAACAACTAAGCATCTAAATCAATATTTTTTATGTGTGCACTCTGCGCATGTCTTCAAGGCATCTAGCTTGAACCGATTTGAAAAAGGGCAAATATTTGTCGATGAAAGGGCAAATATTTATCATGGAAGGGCAAATGTTTGCCGAAGACTTTGACACCTAAAAAAATGTGCTAAAATCAAATTTCTTGTAAGCAACGAAAAGTTTCGAGGCCCTTAGCTCCAAGATACAACCAGGGCCGTCCCAGCCCCAAAAACCAGGCTGGAGCGCACCCTAATGCGCCACGTAATTCTGTAATCCGCATTGATTGACCCACTAACCCATTTCTAGTGATCCGGGAGGCCAACAATAAATTATCTCGGGTGCACACCGGAGCAGAATGTTGGTTTCGCATCCGAAGACATCATCGGTTTTTCATAAATTTAATAATAATGCTCGAGATAATATTATTTAGCCACAAAAACTGAACGGTTCTTGATGCGGTTCGATACGATAAAAAGAGCGCTCGTTTCAGGTGAAAGTACCTTACTACAACGGGTGCTTGAACCTGCGCGAGGTACCTCAGCTGGAACGGAAAAAGGTGAACGCCCTGTGTAGCAGCAATGCATTTTTAAGTAATATTCCACTCCCGGACATTATTAACAGTGTCCCAAAAGAACAAAAGGTCAAATACAATAAAATAGAACGGGCCGAGGGGCCGAACAAAGGGCTGCTCGGGGTGAGGGGGGGATCGTATAAAATAAACTCCAAAAAATCCCTTGACCTAAATTCCTCCCTTTTCGGGGATCGCTCCATTATTTTTTATGGGGCTTAACCGCAAGTTACGCGATCGGAATTAGTGATTAAACACCTTTTGGCCCATTTTGAGCTCTTCGGAGGGGAGTTGAATGTAACGTGGGGGTGGATTTGAAATGGGGTACATCTCATATTTATAGTAGCACTTGACTTTTGCAGGACAAATCGGGAGTAAAATTACGCAATGGGGAGCAATACCGAATTAAACAGTTCACAATTCGTGAAATACATTTTATTAGACAAAAAAGAAGAGAGAGAAAAAGAGAATGTAGGATATCAGCTTTAGTAAATAACACGATTATATAGTTTTATATGATCTATTATCTGCTAAGACCACTCGGAAAGCAAGCCCAAGACGCACTACTATACCATTTTCTATCATCCCTATATGTAAACCATACGACCCCACTAAGGGGACATTAGACCCGTCAACATCACCTTAAATCTCATAGATAGTGTCTATCCTCCACTTTAAACCTAAATATAATCAATCTAAAGCTTTATCTTAGTTATAATATTGGTTGAGTTTTTGTCGACTTTAATAGCTTTAGTGTCCATAACTCAACAGAGAAAAAATACAATACATATTTGTCTTTGAACATTCAGTTGTTAAAAATACTTTTCGTGGTTTTGTCTATTGATTTTTACTAAACAATCTCCGAATTTTCTTTCAATTTTTTTCTAAAAATAGGTCATATCCTGCCATTTCAAGTTACTAAAACTTTAATTACTGTTTTCTTACTCAATCTACGGCACTGATTTTTCAAAGCCTGTGAGTATTCTACAGAGAGATCATTTAAATTTTATATCTAGTCAGCCGTGAAGTTTTTGGAAGAAAAGAACGAATGTCGATAAAAGTAAATAAAGCAACATAACCTCACTCGGCTCCTTTATGAAAAATTAATTTTAACGTCTTTTTGCGACATATGATCAAGCTACGACCTACTTTTTATCTTCTGTTTATCTTGTGTAAAATCCCACAGCTGGCTAGACATGAAATTTGAATGATCTCATAGTAGTTTCAAAAGAAAATATATAGTGCGGCCCAAATTAGAATTTCATCTATGGATGTCTTAACCCTGCGTCTAAGTATTACAAGAGATTGAGTAGTTAAATGGGAAAAGTTCAAGGGAATTTAATGGTCAATTTGATACCGTTTGGAAAATATAACGTTCAATTTAGGTTCCAGACAACAGAAAATTTCCAAATTCAAAAATCTCCGAGATCAATCAAAGGGGAGATGATAATGTCTTGATTTGCATTTGTTTCTGGCAATGGACGTCAGGCCTTCATAGAAATGCATGGCGAATGTCTGTGCGAGGAGACAGAGTTGTCAGATTTAAACATTCTCTCAGTCATTCTGTCAGCAGGACTCAAGTTCTCATCCTCACAAAAACCTACAAATTCTATAATTTTAATTAGAACAATATGATAGTAATGCTGCGAGTCTCGACTCTTTTTAAAACTGGTCGTCAGGATGTCGTCACATACAGCGAGCCAAAAATATCTAAAAGCAGAACGCATCGTAACCTGAAAATACAATTTCAAACCAATCAAACGAGAGCATTAATGTTTGACACTTTCGCAGTTTACCGCTTTTGACCATTTTCCGCCATATGTAACGACGGTCTCAGAGTTTGTCATTGTTTTTTTGTCATTTTCCGCAAGCAACGTTGCTGGAATTTATTGTCTAAGAATGAGCTGAAGTTTACGACAACATTGGACTATATAATATGGACTGTAGAAAAGTTCAAATGTAAATCGCATAAATCTCTGAGCTAGAATAATAGAGGCGCGGCAACGCCCATTTTAACATTTGCGTCTGAAAATGCACGTCAGGCACTGGAGCTGCTGGCATAAAAGCAGAAGTGTCAAACATGTAATGCTCTTGTTTGATTGGCTTAAAATGGGTTTTTAGGTTACGCTTTGTTCCCATTTTACAAACAAAAAAGCACAGAAACTTGGGAAAACAGCGTTGTCAGGTTCAATTTCGCAGCCTAATTTCCACATATTTTGAGGTTTCCTATTCTAAATTAATTGATTAACCTGCTGTCATTAAGCGCTTATTTTAGTCAAATTATTGACTTAGAATTGACTCAAACTTATACAAATAAGAATTAAAATTTGCTGTAATAATCGTATAATTTCGGCGGTAAAAATTTCGGCGAAAGTTAGCTCGAATAGGTATCAATAAAACTCAAACCAGGAAAAGCCAAAAATCCGGCCCGCTTAGAATGTGTTTCTTAAAATCAACCCCAGACATTGACAGAAACGAAACACACCTTTGGAATCTTTGGGACGACATTGTTAGATTAATTATTAATTCACAGTTTTCAAGTACAAATCCCAAGTACTTTAGAACCCTCAAAAAGGCATACAAAGAGGAATAATTCTGGCAATAGATTACTGTCATTTAAGATTATGATTTGGTATTTCCATCTATATAATCGTTTTCATTTCATTGGTAGCGATATCTCTTAATAATTACTCCAATATGATGGCAACGCCGCGTGCATCGTTTGTTCGTTTTTTAACATACACGTCAAAGTTTGACAGGTCGATTGTCATTACGATTTTACGAGCGTATTGATGCCAGTTCAAGCGTTTTTTGCATAACATAACAAAAATTTTGTATTTATTAATACCGCAAACTAATGTCTATAATTTCCATAGAAACGATGCAATTAACGTACATAATGAGCTTGTGACTTCATCTCTGTGAAATTTATATTCCAGATGAGGTTTACAATGCTTTGATCGGTGGTGGTCAGTTTTAGGAGAGTCAGTTACTGAGCAAATGACCAGTTGCAAATGTCCAAACACATGTGTGAGTTAAATGAAATTCCTCGACTTCCTTGATTCAAGATAGATCAAATCTTGAGCTAACAGTTTATTAAATTAATTGATTGGCTCAACTTTCACTTATTATTCTGCATTTGAATTAACGTTGAGCATACTTAGCGAGTAATTAAGGTGATGAAAACTACTTTTGAAGTGTTTAATTTTGTCAAGAAGTAGGCGTATGTAAATTTTTAAAGCATCTTACGTTTCCTTATATTTACGAAGATGACGTGCTTTTATTGCTGCTTTGCAACCAAACCTACGATGTTTCATACACATCGTGCTATATTTAAGGTTTAATCAAACACGAAACGGCACGAAAAGTGAAAACTGGGGCCTTCCGTGTAATCTGTATTGATCTATGCCCCCGGTTGCGCAAGCGCGAGCGCCCCTACATCTCGCGGAATCTGCCAAAACATCCCTTTGAAATAATAATGCTCGCCCTACTTCCAAAACTTGCTATTTAGGATAAACGCAAAAACCAATATTCTCAGCCCACATTAGGGCAAGGTCAGCCACCATACCTATTCGATGTTTGCATAGACGAGAGCCAATCATGCGAATCTTCCGAGGCTAACCCTGACCTGCCCCATGCTCATTGGTTTAGAAAAAGGGTCGTAAAGTAGGTAAACGCTTCCTAGAAAGACCCATTGCCATTGGGTACACGTAAGGGTGCATTAGTCTAAAGTGCAGCCAATCTGTGTAGGTGGTGACTCATCGTCAACGAGCTGACAACTCCTAACATCGCACAAATCTAGAATACGCATGGATAAATTTTCTATGTTAATTACAAATGTCCCTGGCAGTGCTGCAAGAATTTGACCCAAACGGCCTAAAAGAACGCTTCAGTAGTTTCTAGTACCTCCATAGAAAATGTCTGTGTTTAACGAAGGTTTCTATTACAAGCACTGAGGCATCTAGGTCACTATCGATGTTGCATCATCTAAAGGAGGTCACGAGATGGTGAGATCTTTCTCGGCTATGATCCTCTATTTTTAACTAACAACATAGTGCTCTGATCTTCTACCTACGCCTATGAAGTTCGGCTACGCCTCTGATTGTAAAATTCTTGGTCATGTGTGGTGCCCTCTTTGACTGATATACGAAAATGTTGAATTGTGCAGATAAAAGAGAACAGTTGCCTGTAATCGTCGCATAAGAAGCTTAATACATTGACCGCTTGGGAGCAATTGGCACCATTAGCGTTTTGAAATTGTTTGAATGAAGATTGAAGATTTCTTAATTTAAATTAATTAAATTTTGAGATGTTAAAAAAAATTAATTCAAATTTTAATTAAAATAAAATTTTTGAAATTGAAAAAATCGATTTCGTTGAGTCATCGATCAATTTCAAAATCAACCAGAGGCGTACCGCAATATTTATTCGTGGTATTTCATAAAAATGATGTTAATACGCAAAAAAGTTTATTATCCTCAAAATATTCTTGAAAAGAGGAGTCTTGATGAAATCAGAATTTCACCTTTCTTAAAGTAATATTTTACTGAATGATGGCTGAGGTACTGAGAAGTATCAAAAAGCAGAAAAGTATCCAGTTTAATGCACAATTTATAGTAAATTTAAACAATTTCTAAAATGCAATACGCAGTAAACCATGACAGCAATATAACTATAGTGAAGAAACAATACCGTCCTCGATGCGACAACTTTGATCTCGCAATGGTAAATTTATTGTCACAAGATATTCAATCCACTTTATTTTCCTTAGATGCATCTCTCTTGCCTCATCAAATTCAAGTACAAAATCTCGTATAAATAGCTCTGAAAATCTGTAAGGGGAAAACAGTTTCATTTCATCCACAACAGAAACAGTTTAAAGATGATGAAGGTACTATTGGTGGCTTGTGCAATTCTGGCCTGTACCCTTGCAGCCCCATCTGGTAAGTCTCTTTTTAGCTTTATATGTAGTTTTTTTATTAGTGTTAATGGTTCTAGGAATTTGGCCAGTAGCCACCCCCATCATATACCATCCCCCGCAATATAAAATAATCGCCCATGTTCCACAAGTAGTGCCCATTTACAAGACTGTTGTACCCATTGTGCACCCCTGGCCGTCAGAGCATTCCTGGTGGTGAAGGGCTTACGTGAGTCCTGCATCAGGCATTAATGATATATACAAAAATTATTATGTATTTTAAAAAATCTTAAATAACATAGGTTTAGTTGTACATACATATTTTAATAATAAAATAAATAATAAATTAAAATAAGTAAAAGTCACACGTTATGGTTTCATTTTATTTTTCAGTTGAGCAAATTTTAAGGTAATCAAAATCAGGTACGCCACTGATATTCAATATACTATAACTATTGGGGGAGGGGGGGGGGGGCACTCTAGGGATAAAAAATCTTGTCGATAAGACGGTACTGGAGTCCGTACTACCAGCCTGTGTGGAGTTTCACTCACTAAAAAAACCCATGTTTGCAGAGGATTTTGAGCCCGTGTCCGAAGTCCTTAATCGCGCTTTTGGGCCGCTTTTTGTTTTTGGCATTAGATAACACACCCCCACAGAGTCAAGTGGGATTTTCACTTTTTACTCTGCCATCTCTCTAGGCCTTTGTTGCCTTTCACAAGAGGTGAGTCGGAGACTCCTCCCGGATCTTTGGTATATGCTGGAGATTTAGTAGTTAATACGTTTTAGTACAATAGTATTAGAGTTACTGATACGACAAACTAACAGAGCCACCTAGGAATGAAATACTGCCCAACGAGCTTACTACTGTTGCTACTAGATGGCCAAATGTTGGGGAATCCCGTTTGGGACTCGAGTGTGCCTCGGGAACGGAGAAGGAAAGGCAGGAGCGGAAAATAGGCAATTGCGATATAAGAAAGCAGAGATGCAGTCGAGTAGCAGTAAATTCGTTAGTTTATCTCTGTATATTTTAATAATACGATAACATTTCTTAACTATGAAGAATGCTACGAATGTTCCAACATATACACAATACAAATTCGGCTCCACATATGCCGGATTTGGCAAGCGAGTCTTCGGTGGCGAAAATTCCATATTCGGTAAAGGTCAACTAGTGTGGATAAGATTGCTATAGCCAAATATTTGTTGCTAGTGGTATAAATTCTCCATTATCACCTGAAGTCGGTAAAATATGCCAAATCAAAGGCGCTAAAATAAATAAATATTTCGCTCACTAGCGATTATTGGGAATTCCCCGAATTTCGCATGTGTGCATCTAGGTTTATTTATCTATTGGTGGGTCGATACTCTGAATATGTAGGTACATATTTTCATAATGCCCTAATGCGACCAGTGAAACTCCCTAAATAACACCCTGTATAGTATATATAATCAGTGAAAACGTTATATATACTATACAGCGTGTTATTTAAGTACTTGACCAAACGTCAATGGGTTATTCCTTGAGTGATTCTAGCCCAAAAAATTTATATAAACGTAGGTCCGATAATGCTTCGTTTTCAAGATACAAGATGTCAAACTATTCTTAAAAAATAGTTTTTTTTTCGTAAAAATCTTAATAATTCGTTAACCGATGTTGTTGAAATTTGGCACTGCTATTTATGGCTATTATTGTTATTTAGCGCCACTGACTTTTTCAAAACTTTCATATTTTTTTCGTCACCCAGGTCACCGGATTTAAATCCATTAGATTTATTCCTTTGAGGACATGTAAAGTCTTTCGTTTATATAATAGAACTACAAATTAATTCAAAGGATATGGGATTCATGTGATCAGAAAAGATATACACCGGGAATATTTTAATGTGTTTGGCAATCGATGTTAACACAAGTTAATGCTTGCATTGAAGTCGAAAGAGAAAATTTTCAACAACTATTGTAAATTTCGTGTTAATTATTATTAAATGTTTTTTTAATAAAATAAATTGCATGCCATTTGTTTGAGTGTAGTTTTAAAAAAGGTTTTCCTTGTTTGACTTTTCTTAAATTTCTAGCGTTAGCTCTATGCACGCCACTGGCAAAAGGAGACAAATAATTTCTAATTTAAAAGATTCCTTTGTATTACATTAAAAACTGCCATGAAGTTTCAACGTCATGTTAGTTTGCGCTTTCTTATTATTTAAGAGTTTTTTTTAATATGTAACGATTTTTTAAAAAAGTTTTGATACCCTGTATCTTGAAAACGAAGCATTACCGGATTTATGTTTGTATAACCTTTTGGTCCTAGAATCACTCAAAGAACCCCTTGAAGTTTACCCACGTACTACAATAACACTCTGTATATACATAGGTGTTCTATATATTATGTATAATAATTTTGGTATATTATAAACTTAATAGAAGTCAGTGGTGCAGCTTATGTTGAATATTGTTATGAATGTTTATAAGACATAAATTAAATTTGATACGGCACTGGATATCTATAGGGAATTTTTAAATTGATCTTGCTTTGAAAATAAACATTTTAGAAAAATTCGAAAATTTTCTAACTGCCACATAGAAATCAGTAGTGCAGCTTGACATTGGGCGTAGTGACCAACTTTTCAGAAACAGAAGTTTTTGAACACTGTTAGTTCGTTTTTTTTTAAACTTAAATCTGAAACAGATATGCTGCTAGATTTTTGAGTCAAAACTATCCATTTCATTTATACTTGTTAGTGCCTAATTCGGAGGCCTTTGAGCGTAATTTCTATCGTTTTAACGTGTTGCTCCTGTTTGATAAAGAAAGCTTTGAATCGAAAACTCTCTAGCACATCACATTAAATTCCATAATGTGTAGTTGTTTTGCAAATAAAATGTTAACATTAGCCTTGAAGTCTTTTTTCTACACCATAAACACACATCACATGCTGCACATGTTGCGTTACGTCTCATTCCGCACGTGCCTTTAACTACTATGAAAACCGGATAAATGGAATTTTCTTTATTTACTATTAACAACAATAACAACAACAATAAAAGTAAGATTATACTAGTTCGGCAACATCTGAACATTTGTGCCTTCAGTATTGCCTTCAGTATTGTCTTCGACAACTTTAGGCTCCCTGTCCGTTTCCTTCGTGGGCGCCTCCGACGTCGCGACACCTGCGTCACCTCCCTCACTTGTAGTCTCTTTTTCCTCCTCTTTGTGGCACTTTTCCTGTCCTATTGCAGGTGGTGTTAACTGCATTAGCACGTAATGCTCTTCATCTTTGTCATGGGCTTTATGGCCCAAAAAAATTTGGAACGTTGCTGGTATTGATACGAAAGTGTTGTAGTGGTGCTGCCTCACTGCAGAAGGTTCTGCATGGTGCACAGGCAGGTACAACACCTTTTCTTGGTGCATAGGAAATTGGTCCACTCTGTAGCTGAAGCTGGAAGCCATGTTTCTCGAGTTGTGTTGTAGCTGTTGAGGATCGGCGCTTTGTTGTAGGTTGAAGATCACCCTGGAAGTCCCCAAACGGGCCAACACCAGTAAACTCACAATCACTACTGAATTGGAATGCATAATTTTGCTTTCTTGGACTGTGTCAAAAAATTTCGCTTATCGAATATATACGAAAAAAATTACTGTAAGAGAAGGGAGAAGATGTCGAGTCACCAAAGAAATAAAAAGTGAAGGAAGTTCTATTGTGTAATCGATAATCGAAGACCGATAAGGCACCCAGCATGACCGTTTGAAAGTAACGACAATCACAATATAACACATCTTAGATGGAAGTTTAATTATATAAAAAATGATTTACATAACAAAGGAATATCTGGGTTTAACTCAGGTCGGGCAGCAAGGCGCCCTCAGGCGCTTCTTCCTGCTTTCTATGGCTGTCCAAGCACAGGGATTGCAATAGCGTTAAATTGTCCATTTCTTCGTAGTTTGGTTCAATATTTCTGGCTTCAGCCTCTGGGGCCGTTAAAGGTATTAAAATGCCCTCTTTTTGATGGTTACTAATAAGAGTGTCAGGGAACTCTACAACTTCTTCTCCTGCCTCGACTCCTTCGGCATCGTCCTCATCATTGAAGTTCTGTAAGTAGACATAAGCACCCATGAAAACAAATCTTAGTATAGTTTTAATTACGAATCCTAATTAAGTTATTGTATGAACGAACGTCTTGATTCCTGTTAGAGTAAATTTCACATTTTAGGGCCAAATTATTGATGGGCTGTTTACCCTACGGTACCATGGAACGATGCATCCTCAAACATTAAATGTGAGCTCTCCAGTGAGATCCATAGGAAAAAATAATTTTTTGCCTTATCAACGTCAGTAATTTTTTCAATTTTTGTTAAAGGGATAAATCATTAGTAGTGTACGTAGAAGAGGTGACTGTCACCCTTAAAATCTTAAATGAAATTGGGGGTTGACTGACATGTTATTTTAAAGGGATTGAACTCCCTTTATTATAGGATCTTCTTCGTATTATTTGTCCGATAAATAAAATGCACAAAAAAGGTATTATTAATAATAGTATATTGGAATTTCATTTGATCTTTCGAAAAACTTGCTATTATCAGTTTGTTTCTCGTAAAGGCACATGGATTGGGAGAAAAAATCATACTGAATGGCTCGCAAGAACTTCTGATTTGTCACCGTTGGACTTTTTCTTGTGGGGGCATTTGAAATCTAAAGTTTATGCAGCCAAACTCGGTTCTTTAGAAGACATTCGGTAACGAATAGTGTACGAGTGTTGGCATTCGTACCCTGACTCTCACTAACTTGCAAAATACTCCATAATGTTCGCAAACATTTCGAACAGTGCCTTGGAGGTTAGAGGCGAACATTTTCAACATTTACTTTGTTACCAGAAGTGGCAATAAATTGTGTTACTTTTACATTTCATTCCTTTACTTCTCAAGAACTACTCAATCGATTCCAGCGAGGAAGGTTTTATAATAAAGAGAATTCAATTCCCTTTGAAATAAGATATCACTCGCACCCCCTTTCTATTTAAGATTTTCAGGGTTCAGCCACCTTTTCATAGGGGTTGGAGTAGAAATGGTATAAATATGTAAAAAATGTGTTCCCCTCAAAACTAAGATTTACGTGTCCAAGCATATTTTCATTTATAAGTGGAAACTTTTCGATGCTCCACCTTGTAAATTAAAATCCATTCTAGTGAAATTTCCCCTAATTTGAGTTCATCTTCCATTGGTTCCAACATGTGCTGCTATATTTAGCAATAAACTAACTTTCGGAGGCACCACGATTCTGACCAATACCCAGGCCCTGTTTAAACGTCTCAATGGAAAATAGCTGGAAATTAAAGTGGACAGGATATGTGTTATTTGATCCTTAGAAAGTTATTCAATGAATTGGGATTGCAACGTGACTTCTGTCTGTGACTCCCCATTAAACATTTTCGAACTTTGGCTTTTTTCATGCTTCCGTCCGAAAATGCACCTCTGCCTTATATTATCACTATTTTTTAATCAAATACACTTACCGGTACCACAGGCATGGTGCTCTTATACTGAAACGCGTTATTGGTTAGGTCTACCTCTACTGGAAACAAGGCCGGTCCTGCAAGAGCCTCCAAATGTCTTTCGTGCATCTCACTAAGGGCCTTGATGATGCGCACTAGCTGTCCTCCGAGCTGCTGCACATGTTTGCCATCTAGAAGCTCCATTTTTACCAAGACATCTGCGCGCAGTTTAGCGAAACGAGCTCGAGCCAGCTGCCGACAGCGCAGAATCAATCGATACTCGTAGTTCCCAGTTTCCACCCTGTAGATGGGTTCCTGAAGGGCGGCATAACCACACTCCTCATCATCCATTTCTTTAACTTTAAGGCAGTAGGCGAGGTATTCAAATTTAGCATCTGCATATTTCTTCACTGTGAGCCTGGTGTCGGGGATGGCTTTGTGAAGGTAGGTGCCCATATCGGAGAGTACCGGTTTTACTTTTTGAATCATTTCTACTCCAGTTTTCTCCATGGTTCTGTGCTGCTCCCCGAATAATCTGAATGCTTCGCTTGCCCGAGGCTGGGGTTCCCTCACCGCCAAAGAAGCGAAAACGTCTCCCATGGCTTTGATCGTTTGTAGAAGTTCCATGTGCGCCTTCAAAAAATCGATTCTAACTCATCAAAGAGAAAAATGAAGACGGAGTCTTACGTGCAGTACTCTTTTGCAGTGCTCCACCAGGCCTTTGTACATGAACTCGATGTCCTGCAGCTCCTGCATCTTCTTAACTAGAGTGTCATTGCAGAGGATTGCCCTGAAAGTCGCTATTGAATCTTTGGCAGGTGATAAAGAAAGAACCCACCTAGAGAGCCCCAATGCGTCTGCTGTGGAAGAGCTCATGTTCTCAACGAAACGGTGCTTCATCTTCTTTAAAACAATGTCTAAGCTCTTGCCTTGTTGAGGGTCTGCGTGCAGTTTGTTGTAGTTTATGACCACTTCGTCCTGATTCAATGATTAAATTTTTCGTGAAATGATCAAGCAGGGATTTCGAGAATATGTCTTATTCTAGCTTCAAATTGATATTATTTTATGCAGGAAAACGTGAGTTTGTGTTAATTTTGCTTTAAAGCAAAACATTTGTGATTCATCCACCTCTGGGAAATTTTCTTAAGTCGTTTTCACTAAGAGACTTTAGTCAACTTCCAAATTGAACAGTGAGCAGTTTTATGAGAAATTTAAGATTTAGAGACAATTTTAGTATGTCTCTGGACAAGCTTTACTTGTAATTTCCCTCTTTCTTCAATGTTTTTTCATCTTACCTTTGCAGCCTGAATCATCTTGGCAACCTCCACCTTCGTCTTGCTTTTTACCGATTGTCCGTTGACGGACACCAGTTCATCTCCAGACTGCAGGGTGCCATCCCTGCTGGCCGCAGTGTTGTCAAATATTTGCACAATATAAAGACAGGGGCAGGAGGGTGCTCCGCCACCAATACTTATGCCTATTAGGTTGTTTTCGTCTTTTTTGATGGCCACACTCCCTGACGTCACCGTCATTCCCCTAAAATGGTTTGTAAACTACTTTGATCAATTTATTAACTGATCTACTGTGATCAGTTTAATGATCAGTCGCGGTGACGACGGTGAGAGGCGAAAATTATTCTCCTTTGTTCAATGATTTTTTATGGAGTAATGGTCTAGATTAACGCCTTTCCCAAATATTTAGTTATGTCTCACCGACAGAAATTATATGTAGAATTACAAAAATTATAGAAAGGAATACTGAATTAAAAGCGTATTTTTGGGTCGTTTACCCATCAGCCTGGGAAGATTTAGTCCCAGAGATTAGTGAAATTTTAGGACTCATTTGCCGAAGAGAATTACCTACTCAAAAGAGTAGGTAATATACAGGGTGTTTCACAGGAGTACAATTCAATGTAAAACATTGAGGTTTTTATTAGTTTTCACTTTATACATCAAAGATATTCTTTAAGTGAAATTTATATTTCTGGACTAAATGGCGACAAAAAATTTACGTGCTGCAATGATAAAAGTGTAATTTAGGGGATTTATTCGTAATTGATACGTTTTAGGGTAGATTATAAAGTATTTAATGGATATATCTCTTTCCTTGATAAATTTGATGCTTACAGTGTATTTTCACATAAATGCGGATAAGCTCGAATCAACAAAAAGTCACCTTCATCCACTGTAATATGTGAATCGTCTTGGGATCCGCTCATGGTACTCAGGGACAGATTAGCGTGATGCTAATGTGAAATGTTAGAACTGTAGTTAGAGTGAAGTATTATCAATAAAATTCCAATCAAAAATTAATGGATCTAACTAAAAGCCTATTGGAATACAGCCTAAAAATCCGGAGAGAATGGCCGAAAACATGCTAAGTACTATTCAACGCTAAATCATCTAAAGCACTTAAACCAATATTATATATAATATTATGTCAGAAGCTATTTAATAGTGGTATCAAGGTAACATGCTACTTAGATCTCTCTTTATGAAAAATTAAGGAACGTAGATAAAGATTTTCAGGTATGCCCGCATTTCGTGTGCTAATTATTTGGAGATTATTTAGTGAAGCAAACAGATAAAATAATTATTGTACGTTACCATGGGTATACACTATATTTCGGTATTTATGAGTAGTAGAGCTAGGCCTCAGACCTTCGAAAAATAAATAATTTCGGAGACAGTGACCTGCTCCATTACTCTATAGAGATCGACACCACGGGGATTCCCCTACGTTGCAGAATCACATTAGAAAAAGGTACATCAAAACTTTCTCAATTTAGCAGGGAATGTTCTCTGCTTCACTGATTCCTCTGAGGAATTGGGTCAGGTCAGGACATGGAGCAGATATGATCGAAAACTTTCACAATTAAGGAAAGCAGGTTCTTTTCCTCTTAAGGAGTTGTGAAGAATTAGTAAAGCTAAGAACGTTGGACAGCAATATTTCTAACTTAGAAGAGATCTCCTCAACATTCAGTGGACGTGAGGAAATAAGTTCTAGGGGCTTATTAGAAATCAGAGGTCCTCATCAAATGAGGTATGTTGTGTATAACATTTCTACTATGTATGTATGTGTGTGCCATTGAAAGTGTATTTCTGTACTTTTTTATATTTACGGAAAATATGAGTCAATTTTGATGGTTTTCGGCATGTTCTGTGAAGCACCTGCAGACCATCAACACATATGGCGGGCTTATGTACCTGGTAAGCCACACATATGAAGAAATTTGTGTTCTTAGTACGGTTGATTGGCTGCAAAGTTGGTGCCATTTACATGAAGTCAAGGGCTATTGCAGGGTTGGACTGAAATTACCTCATAATAATGTTCATTTAAACCTAGAGGCTCGGAAAAGGTGTATTATCTTCAATTGGCTGGGATTGGGGATTCAAAATGTGTTTATTTGGTAACCATTCCATGTACAGGGTGTCCTAAAAATATACTGACAATCTTTAAAGAGTGGTGGAAGACATAAATACAAACTTTTTTCTGAAATGAATGTATGCCCACAAATTAGCTGTTTGAGCAGAAAAAAGGCAATATGGTTTTGGTAATTATAATCACCTTTTGTTTGCGTTAGACATTGTTTTATTGATAAATAGTTAATGGCTTACAGTAATTTTTCAAAATATTGACCATATGCTTCAATACAAAGTCGGGTCAATGACTCGCGAATCTTATGGAATATTCCAAGAATAGTTTCTATATGTGTGCTATTGGTTATTATTCTTTCTAAGAGATTTTTCTCATTATGAATAGGCGTTTCGTAGACCAGAGATTAGAGATAACCCCAAAAGAAAAAATCCAAGATGTTAAGATCAGGAGAATGCGCGGGTCAGGCTACAGGATCTCCTCTTTCAATCCATCAGTGAATATCGGTAAGTTCTTCAAATGAGAACGTTTTTTTTTTATTTTGCGGCCATATGTTTATTACAGAAAAAAAGTTTGTAGTGATGTCCCCCACCCCTCCTTAAAGTTTGTCGGTGTATTTTTGGGAC
Source organism: Euwallacea similis (assembly GCF_039881205.1). NCBI lineage: Eukaryota > Metazoa > Arthropoda > Insecta > Coleoptera > Curculionidae > Euwallacea > Euwallacea similis. Next base: position 7,395,042 of record NC_089609.1, read on the forward strand.
ACCTCGTATATCACTATATTAAATGAAGTTTTTGTGGAGGATTTATGGGGAGTAGGTTACAGCCCTAATAGAAAGCTGGTTTAAAGTAAGATAGGCAGCACTATTGGAAACTCCATACATTACATTTTATCCTCATAGATGATCCTATAGTAGTGATACAGGTGTCTGGCAGGCAATTGCTGGTATCGATAAAGCGGATAGGCCATTTTAGTGTCGATTCTACTCCTATTTTAGCATGCACTAAAAACTAATAATAAAGAAAAATCGTGCTCTAGTTCGGTAACGAAAACTTGCAACTAATATAAATACGAAGCTCTGCAATGCAAATTGAAATGATAGTGATAAGCGGAAAGCCATAGATAAAAACCACGCGGGCGTATGGAAACATACGGTATACAATAAATGCGGGTTTATGGAAGAGGGAACAAAGCGAATGTGGCCCTGTTTACTGGTCTAAAGCAAAAAATCAATATCAAGGTCCACCATGAGCGCTACTCACATTTTGTCTTCTTCTAAGAAATAATCATATTCTAAGTCCAGCATTCCTTCTCTCTAATTCTAAGTCTAAAATATCTGGAAAACTAGCTCTAAAACACTACTTCTCTGTGACTCTCAAATGACGGGGGAACTGACTATCAGCTGACGATGTGACTGTGGCTCGGCATCGCGACGCGCTCTCGCTAGAGACGACGCAGCCATGTTGCCAACTCAAAAACACTCATATCGAATAATTGCAATTAGTTCTATATTCATAAATTAGTAGATTTTTTTAATAAGTTAATCAATTCACACCATAAAACCTCTGCTAACCACAGGTCTGCTCTTCGTATAGAGTTTCCAAGAATTAGCGTCTTCATCATCCCACACCCATGGGAGAAACGATTCCCAGTCCGCTTCTTCTCATCTACAATCTTAGACAGGGTCTTCGATTCTTCCTCGTAGATGTTCAGGTATATGTGATCCGTTGGCATCACAGGGAACTATTTTCCACTCAAAGAATTTTCATACATGAACGAAGCTGGTGGGCACCCATTGGGTTGCATGGATACTTGATGAGACCCCAGGTGTCCCATGAAGCTGGGGAAGACTACACAGAGACACAGATTTTTGATTACATTGGCATTTTTAAGGAAGGTTTTCTGCACTGAAGAAGAGAACTCAGTGGCTGACTTCAAACCTCTGTTATGCCATAACGTCGCATGACCTACGGCCTCCACCCACAGGGTCTTTTATGCTTAAATTTCAGCATTAATCCACCTACTTCTGTAGTCTAAAATGTCTGAAAAACTATTTTTTACAGTTATAAAATCTACTTTCTTGTATATGAAAAATTATAGGGAACTGACTCTGTGACTACGCAATTGAATCTTTTTCCAGAAGCAACTCCGTCTCATTGCCATCTCAAGAAAATGCACATCATATTTCAATAAGCTCGTTTATATTCATAAATTAACAATTTTTCAATAATTTAAGTAATTTATCCCATAACCCCTCCGCTAATCACAGGTCTGCTCACGTGGCTCTTCCTAAAGACTTTCTCAGTGTTGTCCGCTTCCACCACCCCCACCCCTATTGGGGAAACCATTCCAACCCCAATTGCGCCTCCTCCTACCAAGGGCCTCTTGGACAAGCTCTCTGACTCCTCTTTATAGATGTGCAGACTTTGCTCCTCCGCTGGAAGCACTATTCCAGGCCCCGGTTGGTAGCCGATCAGGGTGCGATCTACTGGCACCATGGGATACCCCCCTCCTCTCCTGGGGTGCACCTCAATTGGCCCCGTGGATACCACTGCCGGTTGCGTGAAGATATGAGGAGACCCCAGGTGCCCCATGAAGCTGGGATGGCCGAAGGCTCCGTAAAGAGGGTTTTTGATAACATTAACGTCCTTCTGGAAGGTTTTCTGCACTGAAGAGGAGAACTGAGTGGCCGAATCCAGACCACCTCCCATGGCACCTCCCATGCCACTTCCCATGCCTCCTCCCATACCTCCCCCCATGCCTCCTCCCATACACCCACCCATGCAGCCCCTCATGCCTCTGCCCATATGACCAGGTTGGTGGTAGTAGGTCGCCCCGCCAGATACGATTTTCAGGGCACTTATCAGGTAAAGAAGGACTTTGGTGTCCATCACTGATTGCACAATCGTGAACTAATTAATGCTACTGAAGGCTGTTAATTAAAAATCTGTTGTTTTTATTGTCGGTTCCGGTTAAAGTGTAGTTCCGATGGTGCTGATGAATCAGATGGTTGTATGTTGAGTGATTTTTCTTACACAGTGTCTCAACTTCTTGGATCAACAATACTTGGCTGAGGATAACCTGAACTAACCTTCGACCGAAATGTCTGCTAATGCCATGATGTATCAGTGTTTTAGAGTTTTGTGGCTTTCAAGGGTCGCAGCATAGGTCAAGACCTATTTATGATGATAGTGGTGGTTTGAGTCTATTTCTTCTTTCACTGGGTATATGCGAGAAAATACCAGATGTGATGCTCCAAATCAATTAACCCGTTTCGTTTTAATTAATTAATGGTCACACCTTGGCAATTATCCTTTTTCAGCGGTGCATCTGTTTATGCAGATGTTTTCCCACGACGGCCCCTTTGATGTGATTGCGATGGGGTTTCACCAGTCCATCAAAATTCTGAGAATGGTTTATAGCTATAAAAAACACAAAGAACAAGAACAAAACAAATAATGAGTAATAAAGTCCTAAAGTCACGTGATAATGAAATATCATAACTGTGAAGTCCTCCAAATTCCGAATTCGAGCACCTGCTTCTATACATTTGATATTTAAAAATATTTTAAATATTGTTTATAAACAGCGCATTTTGTAGCTCGATTTGTAGAGAAACAGTGGCGTACTGAACCGGGATTTAATAGTATTAGGATGTGTACTTTACTGTAGATGATACAAGGACGGAAAATTTTGAAAACATGAGAGTTTCCTGCCTAAATAGATAATCTGCCTTAATAAACCTGGTAAGTTCTTACGATATTCACGACATTGCGGAAATTAGAAATTATGTTCCGGGATTTAAGAAAATAATCAAAATTAGTAAGAACATATTTTCTCTCAATGCAAAAAATTTGTAACAGCTCTCGTAAGGGGGCTACGCCACTGCCTTTTATACTGTGAAAGCTCATAGAGTTTTATACAATATTTTCCAATTGAAAACGATATTGCCAAAATCAAAGATGCACCAAGGAGGGTTTGAAGAAGACAAAACGTTAGGATCGTACCTGTCATTAATTGCAGTTTAAGCAATACTAAGAGCTCTGCGACTAACATGATCTATGGCATTTTAAAGAAAATCAAATTAGAAAATATATTGTTGCACGCCACTGGCCGTGATATACTATGAAGCATCAAACCCACAATATGTACCAATTTTAGAGCGGTAAGCTCAGAAAATTGAAGAATTGGTCATGGCTTAAAATCTATTACAGTCCAGAGCAGCACGGCACTGTTCTTCGTTAAGGGAGCAAGATGCAAGTTTTGGCACTAAAAGAGCACTTAAACATTAAATCTACATTAAAATAAATAGCATGGTTTACCACTCAGGGTTCTGACAAGTTTTAAAAAAATTGGCGCAAAAATCTATATAGAAATATTTTATTACTGAAATAAAAAAATCATATAAAAACACAAAAATTAAAATAACGTGTGATATTATCCTATCACGGCTCTGTAGGCAAGGGGCGGAACTACGGCGCGCGCAGCAATAATAGGGGAAGGAGCAGCTATTAGGGGCGCTGACAAAGGCGCTGCGACTGCGTGGTTGATGACGTGGGCCGTGTAAGAGGATGCGTAAGGGACGGAGTAGCCCACCGGGACTGCGCTAATCACGCCTCCCGTGCAGCTACAGACCATCATGATGGTCATGAGGGCGCACATTGCCTGCAAAATTATATTTCAATAATAAATGGAACAAGCAATACTGTAGGCAAGAAAGATTGTGCCTTCAGATAAGTATATCAAATCACTCTTTTGGATAAAATTGTTATCTAACTGGAGTTTGGCTTACCAAAGTTTTAAAAGCCATTTTGCTGGGTGTGAGTTGGTGTCTTGTGGCGTTATGAGTCTTTTCATCATCAACGGGGTTCTTATAGTTGGTTCATAGTTCACTGTTTTGGATAGTGCGGCCCTTATTAGCGTTCAACGTAACATATTATATCATAATAGAACTATTTTAGCCTTTGAATATTGCAGACACTTTCTTCGAGCGCTTTCCAATCATGAATACTGATCAGTTTTATTACAGGTACATCCTTTTTTGTACTAACATAACGCGGCAATTCAGTCACCATATCTTCGGATTTATCTTCAAGGTCTCATTTAACATAAAACTGTGAAATAGTACTGACACCAAAGAACTAGACGGCAATCTACATATCTGTACTCGCATATCACCATTTCAGCAAGTGCACTTGTTCCACTTTCACAAGTGCATTAATCCGACCTTGCGGCCACGCCCATAATATTTTTATTTCATAGCAAGTGACATTTTTTAAATCTCGAAATTAATTATTCAGTACGAAAAGAGTACCAAGTAGGAAGTACATATCAGATTGATTGCGACAAAACTTTACAATCTGCTCACGTTTGCCCTAAGCGCTATACATATTTTAATCGATTTCACTGATTGACACAACGTAGTATTGTTTCTGAATATTAGGCACTGTGGTACCACCTGGGGCACTCACTATATAATCGATTTTTAACAATGATATTTATCAGTAGTTATTACTTTGCTCTTCAGCATCGATACCAAAATGACTTCCCTAAAGGTAAGATTAGGGCCTCAATATAAGAGTACTGTTAGCTTAATCTGTTTACTTAGCCTTCTTCATAAATTTACTTGGATATTAGTTTGTCTGCTCTTACTGATTACTTATCGTCCAACAGATTGTAGCAGTGGCAGCCCTGGTTTTAATATCATCAGCAAACAGTAGCATATTACCAGCACCAGTACTACCAGCACCAGTATTACCAGCATTACCAGCATTTCGTTACACGCAAGTGGCGCCTCCAAGCGTCTTGCCCTTCTCAGCCCAAGTGAGCACCTTTAGCAGGAACCTCCATGTCTTCGACGCCCCCTACGCAGCTGGGGTACTACCGGGGCCTCCGGCTATTGTTCAAAGGGCCCTGCTCCCGGCCCCTGCTGCCCCCTTGATTCCAGCCCCTATTTTCGCTAGAGCAGCCCCTGTGTTGCCAACTCCATGGATAAGGTCTGTGCATGCTGTGGCTCCCGTGGCAGTACCGCCTGCGCTTCTGCCACCTGCCTGGGCGCCTGGTGCATTGTTAGGATAAAGTCATTTTTTAGGTGTGAGTTTAGTTCGAAAAGACTATTCACAAATTTTGACTGATATTTTTTTATATTTGTTATAGTTTTTATAAGTGAAATACAGGCAATTTAACGTTTAAATCTGTAATAAAGGGACGGGAATCGGTAGACCAAGGTGGTATGGCAGTTGCATATGGATTTGATGGTATCCGCGGACAGGGTCGACCTTAGCAAGTCTGGCGGTCTAGATGAAATTTTTAATCGCCGCCCTTTCTGGTCTGCCGTCCTGGGCCGCCGCCCGACCTCGACTCAAATAAAGCCGGTACTGCTCGCGGATAAAAATCGGAAATAAATTGAAGTGCTTAAAAAAATATTTTAAAAATCTAACTGTACGTGGTGATGTTCCTAGGAGGTCACCCCGTCCAGGTAATAAGTAACCACGCCCGACGTCGCTTCATTTGGGTGATCGGGCAGTAACCACCACTCAGCCAACTCAAAACCTTTTTATTTATAAATTTAGAACTATTATATCGCACAACTCAATGCTCACAAAACATGCGAATGGCTATATGGGCATCTACACCCAATATGTGAGACATGCAAAGTGGCGCATGTTAAGCTGTGCGAACAGCACGGTGAATGGTATGACGTCCAAATAGCATCAGATGGTGCATTAACAACAACAGCTTGGATAGTTAATCATCTGAGCTCTTTGTTCTTATTCAAATACAGGGTGCCCCAACAAAAACGTTGCATCTCGACTTTCAATATTTAAAATAAAAATGTGTAAAAACACTGGGACCTGTCGATTTTTGGGCAAAGAAGGACAATTTTTATGCTATTTTCAACCTTTCAACTTCAACCTCTGAACAGGGGTGCCAGTTACCACCCAAATTTTTAATAGTAATAAGTGTCGAATAACACCTCATTTCAAAGGTAGTTGTACCCTGATTATAACCTCCAATCATGAAGTCATTGTCATCATTCACATTGATATGACAGCTTGTCAAAGTCCGTAGGCAAAAAGTTTTTAGTTAATAATTAATTTATCACATTACGAGCTGTGGACTTCAAAATGAAGATAGAAAGACCTTTAAAAGTAAGATATCACTTAATCGTATCACTGATCGTTTGAGGTGAGTTTTATCTCTTAAATTTAAAAGGGTACGTTTCTTATTGGTAATTTTTTCTTTAAAAAATGTGGATAAATGACAAAAAGTATTCATATTACTTTTCTGGTCAATTGATTAAATACCGGTAGTGATCGTCATTTACCTCCATACAACAAAATAATTTTTTCCAAAACGTTATTTTATGTTGACTTTGACAAGCTGTCATATCAATGGGGGTATTGACAATGACGTCAAACTTGGAGGTTACAATCAGGGTACAACCACATTTAAAATGAGGTATCACTCGACACCCTTTCCCATTAAAAACTTGGGGGGGTAACTGGTAGTCCTGTTCTGGGGTTCACCTAGAAAAGTTTAAAATAAAATAAAAAATTGCCCTTCTTTAACCAAAAATCGACGGGTTCGAGTGTTTTTTTTACACATTGTCATCTTAAATATTGAAAGTCGAGGTGCAAAGTTTTCGTTGGGCCACCCTGTATTTGCAAATTTAATATACGAGTGAGAAAGGAGTATGTGAAGTGATGCGATTTGGTGAGCGTTATGGTGTTGTTAAATACAGATATTTATCTTGGAATCACCAAAGAAAAAAACTTGTAACATTGCAGAGGGTTTCTTTCCTATTTATTTTTGAATTTTATGCCCCATACTATGTATAAAACGACCTATAGCAGTGACCTTTGGAGTGATGATTGCAGTGCTGTGTCTTTATGATATGCGCCCCTTTTTCTCCAACCATCAAAGTGGTTGCCATGGTATGTCCGGACACGATCGATGGGAAAACGCTGGCATCAATAACCCTCAAGTTCTTCATCCCATGGACCAGCAACTCCTGGTTGACCACATACTGGCTTCGGTCCGGTCCCATTTTGTTAGTCGACGTCGCGTGGAATCCCTATTGCAAAATGCATTATTTATAAAAAATCCACAGTTCTATTCACTTACACTTATGCTATAGTGTTTAAAGTCACAATACCACCAATCTTTCGAGTACTTGGTATACTGGGCACACCCAGGGCTGTCCAAAATAACTAATGTGGATCCTGTTTGTTTGAAGGTTTCCGTGTTGTTGAGTTGAATCAGCTCCTGCAAAGCTTCATAAAAAGCCTCTAAATCTGCTTCATCTCCGAAGAAATTCGGATCGATCAGAGGCAGATCCTCGGGGCTGTTGGATTTTAAGGTGACCCTACCGAAGGATTTTGGTTGGAAGAGCTCCACGTACGTAACCACATCAGTCGGGATGTTAATTTGGTT